>NC_138197.1:28938057-29645176 GCF_964194105.1 Spermophilus citellus | reverse complement strand
CAAATGTATAGTGAGTAGTAAATTTTATATTATGTATATTGTACCACAATCCTAAAAACAAACTGGAAATGAATACAGAATGTTAGAAGACATAAACAATCAGGAGAAAACACATGACAAAAACATAAAAACTTGACAAAGGAACAGATACATCCATAAAGAGAATACTATCCAGCTAAACAAAGAAATGAGGTATCGAGCCACGGACAGACACATACACATACTTAAAACAAACAAACAAACATGGAGAGGCCTTAAATCCACACTGCTAAGTAAAAGAAGCCAATTTGAAAAAGCTACATGTTGTATGATTCCAACTATATAATTTTTTGAAACTGGCAAAATTACAAAGACAGTAAAAAGATCACTGGTTGCCAGGTGTCTGGGGGTGGGAATTGAGGGTTGGGATACAAATATAGAACCCAAGGGATATTAAGGCAGTGAAATTATTCTGTGTGATATTCTAGTATCCTGCCAAGGTCACAGAGCTAGTAAGGCCAAGATTTAAACTCAAGCCTCTGACTCCAAAGTCCATGCTCTTTCTACTCATCTGCGTTGCTCCTTGGGCCATACTTGCCTACTGCCTCAGCAACTGATGGAAAATACATTGGTACCACTATAATTCCATTGGCACCCCCAATTTTAACTGAGCCTTCAACATTTCCCAGAAATAGGGAGGACCATATTAACAATAAAAATTTAACTTTAGGAGATAAAAGACAACTGGGGAGGTTGGGGTTATAGCTCAGAGTTAGAGCAATCGCCTAACACGTTCAAGGACCTGGGTTCAGTCCTCAGCACCACATAAAAATAAATATGTGTCCAACTACAACTAAAAAATAAATATTAAAAAGAAAAAAAAAAAAGACAACTAGGGAAGAAAGACAACTAGGGAAGAAAAATACAACCTAGTTTGTCAAGCCAGAGAACACGGTTACTTGTGCTCCTCTTGAACTTGGTTAACCTATATCCCTCTCTTCTACTATTAAGAAAGAATACATACTTGCAAAATGGTTGAGAAATCTATCTTCTCTTCCGAAGATGTCTGAAGGTTTTATGATTGTAGCTTCTGGAAATGCATTTCTCACTTCATTCTCTCCAACAGCCTAAACAAACAGCCAGAAACAAAATTGTTCTAAATTCTGAGACGAGTGAACAAAGCTTCCATTCTTTTCATTATCAGGACACTACTTGTATTTCAAAGGTCATATTTCCCTTGAGGTGAAGGAATAATATTATTCACAAAACTCAATCACACAGAATGGTAAACACACACACACACTCTCTGCCACTTCTAACATTCTTTTGGGTTTTTTCACATTTTCATACTGTAGGAACTGGCATTGAAAAAAGAAAGGAGAAAAGCCAGAGTAGAATTTTTCAGCCTCCATTTTTCCTCTTACTTCAAAATTCTGTGGTTTGTGTCAACAACCTAGCAGTCTGACAGAGAAGAGCATGGTGGCAGTGGGCCAAAGTAAAGGAAGTGGCAGCAGTGCGTACCTATATCCACAGAAGGTCCTTAACCTTCCTAATCTCAACTACTTGTTACCCACTACTAACCTCCTACTCAAGCTCTTTTGTTCCATGAATGCACTGGCCCCTAGATCTTCCTTTTCAACCTACAGCACCAATGTGGATGACATCAACGCCCATGTGGAATTGGACCTCTCAGATTCTTGAGTTTCTCCAGTCTTACAATCTCTTCACTCCACTTCTATCACTCTCAACTTAGTTACATCACAGGCTTAATCAAGGTTGGAAAGTGACCTTCTTCTGAAACATTAAATGAAGATATGCTATGCTTAGATGAGAATCTCCTACACATCCAACCTGCTTATTCTTGGTTCATCTACTGCTGGAACACCTGTTCCTCAACCTTCTCAGAGACTCTAGTCCACTAATTCTGTTTCCCCTATATCAACCCTGCCTACCTTTCCTGGCCGCCCATCACATATTAGATTCCAAGGCTCATCTTTTCAATCACTCTCTTATCATTATTGTAAAAACTTTGTCCCTGTGTCCTTTACTCCATCCACCAGGCAAAATCTTTATGGAGGAATGCCATTAGCATCCTTTGAGTCATGTACTCCTGCTGCCTTTAGCAGCTAAAAGAAAAATAAATAAATAAAAATCATAAATTAGAACCATTATAAATCTATGCCATCAACTTAAGTGGGTCCTCACATTTCCCAACAAGAGTGTTTTCCTCTAATTAACTGACTTTTCCCTTTGAGCATTTCAAGCTTTTTCTATTCAAATCTCAGACTCCCCTTTCTTTCCTCTTCTTTCCAAATGACTTCATCTTCTAAATTGAAGAGAAAACATAAGAGCAAAAGAAAACCACCTCAAGGTCTCACCACGAACAACCATTTTCTCCTCTGGCAACTCACCCTTCACTCACCTGTACTCGGTTTCCACTTCAACACTTGCACTGAAACAATTTTCCTAAAATGATTTCTATGTCCACAATTCAAGACATTACAGTTCTCATCAACGGCGCTCATAAGTAACCCTTCTTCCTCCACTGAATTCTCTTTGCTTTCATAACATTGTACTCTCCTGTTTCCCTTCTACCTTACCTTGTCCTCATCTGTTCAGTCTTTTTGTTTGTTTTGATTTGATTTTTGCAGGTACCTATTCCTCTCTCAGATCACTAATCCCTAGTTTTCCTCGAGTCTCTGTTCAAAATTCTCTTTTGAGCCTACATTTATTCACTAGGCCATCTTATGCCCTCTCACTACTCTAATTAATGACAAATGCTGGTGACTCCCAATTTCTATCTACAAAATAAACCTTTCTTCTGAACTTTTCATAAAGTCCTTTTACCAGTATTACCTGAATGACTGAGACATATGTAGAACACAACTGAAACCCAAGCCCAAAACCGAATCACCTTCCATTCTCTCAAGTAAATAGTGCCTCTCAATCTTTGCTGCACATTCCCACCATCCCTGTAGATTCTGTTTTTATTTGTGACTGTAGTGCAGCCTGGACATTGAGAATTTTAAGAGCTCTCTCAGTGGATTCTAATGTGCAACCAGGGTGAAGAAGCACTGTCGGAAATCCTAGTAACTCTCAAGTATTTCTTATTCAACAGTGCCACCATCATCCCAGTGGCTAATCCAGAGGGCTACAAGGTTTTGACTCTTCTCTTTCTTACCACCAACATTCCCATCCCCCCTCAAACAACCGTGATATGTGAATCATTTTAGGAACAGTAGGGCAGAGGTAAGCACAAGTGCCTTCATGTTCATTTCTTCTTTCTTCAGCAGAGCATACAAGTGTAAGGCCTGGATGTGCTGTGGGCCAGTTTTGTTACTTTGAGAGACAAAGCTCACACAAGGAAAGTCAAAGAGAAGCAGAGAAGCAAAGCTGGAGGCCAAAAACACCTTGGCAACAATCTGTGGTGAGGGTTCTCTATTGCTGGATTTTTCAGATACATGAGCCTATAAATTGTCTTTGTGGTTAACCCAGTTTACACTGGATTTTCTAATGCTAGTAATTAAATGCTCCTAACTAATTCGTGCACTCTCTCCCCCATTATACATTCCTGTAGCATACTTTGCTACTTTGCAACATTTAATACATCTGCCCTAGAAACTTATTTAGGCAAGGACCCTGCCTCTTATTCACTACTGTATGCAGAGTGCCTAACAACATGTGGCACACAGTCAGTGATTAGTAAACAATTTATTCAATAAGTAAATGCCGTGGGTCAAAAATTTAGAGCCAGTGTCAAGGCTTGTTTCCCTCAACAGTATGACTCAAGACAGAATCATTATGGTAAAAACCAAATGCTAAGAGCAATCGGACAGCAACATCCCTTATGAGTCCCTGATAATGAAGACATTTCAGTTTATAGTCTGACTTCAAACCAGAGTAATCAAGCTCAGTATCATCTGGACTACATGTAGTTTCTGGGAATAAAAGAAGACTAAGCCCTATGTGAAGAGCCCTTTTCCCTGGCAAGTGTTTGTCCTTGTCATTCTTAGCCTTCATGTCCCCCATGAAAGAATGGCATAAACCCATGACTATGCAAGACATTTGAGGGAAACAGATGATTCTTTCCCACAGTAGGTAACACAAGTATGCCTCCTTTAGCAAAAATCATACTCTACCTTTTCTGATCTTTTCTGTGTAATCAAAGAAAATTTAAAGCATCTAAGAGCAGGTAATAATACACTCTTTGAAACCCCTTAGCATTCAAACAGAAGGCACTCAATCAAAATGTCAAAACACAACACACATGCACATCTAATTCTGGATACAGAGAACTAGAAACCCTTTTAATTCTCAAAACATTGATGAGAAATCATTCTCATTTACACCATGTTTCAAAGGAACTAAGAAACTCTAGCTCTGTGAAGACCCAAATCAACTTGTTACTTACCTTATTTCTCAGATATCTAGAAGAGCTTCTAATATTTGCATTCAGATGGGAAACATGAATGAATTTTTCAACTCCAGCTTCCTTAGAAATTTGAGCTATTGTTTGGGGAATCTTCACAAAGACATCCTCAAAATCAAAGTTTCTAGAAGAAAACAAAAGGGATTAGTTCAGAACTCAGACAGGATTTCAAAGCTTTTTGTGATAAGCTGGTTTTCACAGAAGTTAAACTTTAAAACAGTAATGATTTAACTATAAACCAAGATTAATGCTTTTATACAGCTTATAGGCCTGATTGCTGTCATTATTATACATAGTTTGAGGTTTATTCTGAGTTGCAAATCCAAAAAAAGATTCTGGGTTCTCAAAGAATCATGAGGTTGTGGCCCTATAAGAAAACCTGACTATTCTGGTTAGTGGTTGGAGGAAAGTGTAGGGGCTTGAAAGGAAATCACTTTTTATTTCTGGGACTTTGTTTCTCTCAAGGGAAAAAAAAAGAAACTAAAAACTCAGTCACTGGGGCTGGGATTGTGGTTCAGTGGTAGAGTGCTCGCCTAGCATGCATGAGGCACTAGGTTCGATCCTCAACACCACATAAATGGAAAATAAAGATATTGTGTCCACCTAAAACTAAAAAATAAATATTAAAAAAAAACCTCAGTCACCAATTCAACGTACAACATTAACTAAATGCTTGCTTGGTACAAATCACTATGTTGGTTGTTATGAGAGACATAAAGTTGAGCATGACCCTGGAAATAATCAAAGAACTTAAAATATTTAATGAAACAGACATATACAAAGAAATCCAAGTCCAACTTTAGTAAACACTTAAAGAAAAGGATGTGAATAAAGTATTATTATGGAACTATAAGATTAAAACATTACTTTTTGATAACTTATACAAAAGCCAAACAGAACTATCCATGGCAGTACTTATGCCATCTTCAATTAAAAATACAGAGAAGCAGTCTAGAACTTTGTTCACACAAGCACAGACCCAACATCAGTCACTGTCTAGTTGATATCATCAATCACACTGACACACCCCACATTGGATTTTAAGGGCATCATATCACACTGCTGACTTACACCAGACATACTCCCAAGTGAATCTAATGAGTGTCACTAGACATATACACGTGGATCATTTAATCAATTCTTATTGATGGGCTAAGTGAAAATGTTACTACCATGCCTGGCATATAGAAGGTGTCCAATAAAAGTCTACTGAATCCTTAGACTTACACAAGAAAGAAATAAGAGACTGAGATTACCTGGTTTCCCAGTCTCGTCCAACAAGATTAATGACCACATTGCTGTGCTCCACCGCTCTTCGGATAGAATCTTTGTCTCTCCCATTCCATTCCTATAGCAGTAAGAGCCAATCAGATGAAAACATAAGGGGCCCACCCTGGCACCTAATGCTTACATAGCCTCCTAGGCAAGTTTTCAAATGGACCATATACTCTAGTCTCAATATGGTGGCATTTAAACAGGTTCCATTGATTACAACGGAAATGAGACAGAGGTCTCAGGCTCAGTGCTGATTCTCTTGACTCTTCTGGAACAAAAAGGTTAAAAAAATATTTTACTCAGGCAATCAAATAACAGAACCTAAGAGGTAATTCATATTTAAGATATTAATTTTTGTCCACCCAACTACCCAAGTTTATAAAGGAATTCAGTAATCAAATTTCCCTTCCTGAAACAGCCAAAGAACAAAGGATCATTTGGGAGATAAAGACACATCCCCTGTTTATCCACCACTTACAGACTGAAGGTAAAAGAAGAGCTTTTAAAGTCTAACTAAATGGGGTAAGGGACATTCACGACTATTTCTTTATTTCTTTGTAATTTCTTCCCTTTTTATAATTTCAGATCTAATAATTTCTACCTTAAAGACACAAAAACTAAAGAAATGAATTGACTAAAACCTCATGTTTTGGCATAAAACTACACTTTTGAACAATTTATTAGTCATTTAGGACTTAAGTCGATGATGAATTTGTCCAAAATAATGTCTGAGAATTAAATAACCCAGATAAAGACAAAAAAAAATTCCTAAATTAAAATGAAAATTGAACTTTGTAAGCACTTCAATGAAAGATAAGTAATAATTCTAGGCCCAAATACTGTGTGTGTGTGTGTGTGTATGTATATGTATATATGTGTGTGTGTGTGTATGTATATGTACGCGTGTGTGTGTGTGTGTGTGTGTGTGTGTGTATATATATATATATATATCAGTGCAATGACACAGGGAGAGGGAAAAACAGGGGGTGGGGAGCAGTGGGAGAGAAAGAGAAAGAGAATGGACTTAAATGTACTAGAAAAAAAAAGGAAAATCAAAATCAAGAACAAAAATATGAAGCCCCAGCAAAAACCAGTTGGAACTGATGATGGAGTGTGGGGCAAACAGTATAAAATGGTAGTGTTGGAGTCAAACAGAGGCATGCAGACCCAGTTTGCCATTTACTAACTTTGAATAAGTTATTTCTCCAAACCCCAGGTAAAATTAGAAAATGCCAAAGTTTGGTGCAATGGCCCATACCTTTAATTCCAGTTATTAGGGAGGCTGAGGCAGGGGGAATGCAAGTTCAAGGTCAGCCTAGGCAACATAGTAAGACCCATTTCAAAATAAAAAATAAAATGGGCTGGGGGTAGAGCTCAGTAATAGAGTACCTCTGGGCTCAATCCCCAGCAAAAGAAAGAAAGAGAGAGGCAGGGAGGGAAGAAATACAGTCTACTTCGTGAGGGTGCTCTGAAGACTACATATACATCAAATCTTCTGCACAATGAATGATATACTTAACCAAAAACTAGCTCTGTACATAAAGATAAAAAAGGTGTTATCAGAAAAGATGCCAAGGATTAGAAAAGTATGCCAGATGACTCAAGAGTAGAAAAGCTTGAGGCGTAACTATGTGAACTAACAGCATAGGAGAAATCAAAAGGAAACCAAATTCTCAAGAATAAGGCCCAAGAGGCATAAGGAGGCTGGTAAACCAAGTAGCCATTTATATAACACTTTCAAATGGATTAAAGTGGGGAAATCATACCCCCTACTCAAAATGGCCTGTCTGTCTCAAAAATAAGCACATTAAAAAAAACACTCAACACACTGGATTCTCAGTTGCCTTAAGTCTTACTCATTAAGACATGCTTTGCCACAGTCTGGCTGCGCACAAAATCACGAGCCACTCACAGCTTTGTAGATTCAAACAGCAATTCTTTATTCCCGAACTCACACCGGCCCTCTACAAACACGTTCTGGGGAAAATTCACATTCTAGGCAAAATCCATGTACTCCACCAGGCTCTAATCAGCAGGATACGCCCTATTCCCGGCAGGGTACACCTTAAACCTGGAACCGCCCTAAACCCAAGGAGCAGGATACTCCCTAAAACCTGATCCGCCCTGGTCCTTGAGCAAGGTCACCTTACTCAAGCATACATGCAATGTCATTGCAAATGACCTGAGTCTAAGACAAGCCCATTTCCACAATGGAGAGTCCTTCCTCTAAGCAACATGGGGTAGGCTGACAAGAAAATTTCGATGCGTCATTCCTACTTGGCAATGGCTCTCAGCAATGCTTAAAGCACAGCTCAATACTAGGTACTGAGTAAATTACTATCTGTAGGAAGAATAAAGTAAATGTCATATGGCTCAATTCTAGTGATTCCATGTTTGCAAAGGTCTCACCTATCTGTGGTGAAATACTTTAATTCAGAGGCACTAACAAAGTGACCAATAAAATTAAGTTACAAAGAACTAGAGAAAGTTGGGTGCAGTGGCACACGCCTATATTTTCAATGAGATAGGCAAATCACAAATTGAGACCGGCCTCCACAATTTAAGGAGACCTTATATCAAAATAAAAAATAAAAAGGTCCAGGGATGTAGCTCAGTAGTAGAATCCCTAGTGTAAGGGGGGGGGGAAAAAAGAAAAAAGCTAAGCTTCTGCACTTATAATGTCAAGAAGATATTTGATAATAAACTATTGGAAAAGAAAAATATTTGAGAAACAAGAAATGTCCAACATAACTATTACACTTAGCTTGAGTATTTAAGAAGAAACAAATGAAAATGTCATTACAAATAAGTTTTAAAAAAAGTCAAAATTTAAGGGGATTTCAAATCATCTGTATGAATATCATGTCAGAGATGTTAAGATATTTACCAGTATTTTTTAAAGGCAAAGAGTATAAATGGAAGAGCTCAGTTTTCATACAGTATGACAAAAGCAGAAAGTTGGCTAAAAGCATATTTAAGCCAAACATCAAGGCCCAGAGAGGGCAGCAATCAATAAGACAGCTACAGGCATTCTGGGCAGTACAATTCTTTATGGAAAGGAACTATTCTGAACACTGTAGGATACTGAGCATCCTTAGTCTCTATCTGATAAACCAGTATGGCTCTATAATTACTGTACAACTTAGGCATTTTTAATCACTCCCTTCAAAGTTCTTCTCATCCTCCTTGCCTTGCCCCATTGGCAACTCTGGCCTAAAGGAAGACCCTATAGATTAAAGAACAGGGCCGGGCATGGTGGTGAACACTGTAATCCCATCAGCTTGGGAGGCTGAGACAGGAGGATCACGAGTTCAAAGCCAGCCTCAGCAACAGCAGAGGCACTAAGCAACTCAGTGAGACCCTGTCTCTAAATAATATGCAAAAAAGGGTTGGAGATGTGGCTCAGTGGTTAAGTGTCCCTGAGTTCAATCCCTAGTACTCCCCACCCCCAAAAAAGAAGGTCAACAGGGAATGCTTGGGAAGGCGTTCTAAGTTAAATCCATGCTAAGTGAACTAAGTTATAAAATATCCCATTGGAGATAGTTTTCTGATTATAAAAGTACCATTCCATAGAAATATAAATGAAGTATATATGTAATTCTGAATTTACTACTTTCTGAATTTTCTACTTTCTAAATTTTCTAATAGCCACATTTAAAAGAGTAAAATAAAAGAAACTCATTTTAGTATATACTTTACTTAACCTGATATATCGGTTCACTATTTCAATGTGTAATAACTACAAAAATCACTGATACGTTGAATATTATTTTTTCCATACTAAGTTGTTGAAATATGCATTTTATACTTACAGCACATCTTACATTTCAAGTGCTTGAGAGCCACCATGTGGCTGGTGGCTATCACATTGGACAGAACAGGCCTAGAGTAGGAATTAGCAAACTATAACCCACAGGCCAAATCTGCCCTGCAGCCTGATGTTATAAACAAAGTTTTAATGGAAAACAGCCACCTACTGATGGCCGGCCTAAAAAGTCTGAAATATTTATTATCTAGCCCTCACATAAAACCTCTGCCATCTACTGCTGTAACACTTGCATACAGAACAAGAGATACAGGAACCTAACTGAAGGAAATTACAAATAAAGCATACTCCTGGTCCATTCTGGGATAAAATTATCCTTCCTCTTTCTCTTAAAAATGACCTTTCTTTTAATTTACATTCATCAACTCCAATTATTAGTCATATAGGTCTTACCAGAAAGATAATCTGACCCAGATCACCCATGGGCCGAAGATGCATAACGTCATAAGGATCGCACCGATAGGGTATGATCACCTGTGACCCCATCCGTCCTAAAAAATGAATTGAAACAAGGATCAACATCAATATAATATACACATGTTATACAATAATGATTTGGTAAATATATAAATTCTAGTATGATATGTGAATTGATAAAAAGCATATTTTGTCATGCTAATGATGTTATAACTTTTCAATTCATTATTCCCATCTTAATGTCTTAAGTAGGAAGCATGACTATATTCTTAATGTACGGTAGATAAAAATTACATATATCCAACATAGAAGGAACTTGGATACTGTTAAATGAAGAGAAACATAGCTGATGGCCTCTCATTGGGCAATCCTAACCAATGGCAAGGGAACAGTCTGAACTCAAGGAACTTTACTTACCAAGATGGTTGACAACATATCGGCCCAGGAAGCCTGTTGCTCCAAACACAGTAGCCACGACCCCACTGACAGAAGAACGCCCACCTTTTCCATGAGGAATGAGAGCGTGATGAAGCTGGCGACAGGGTAGACCATAAACCACAGATGTGGCTACTGCAGAAATAGCAGAACCTTTGGGGAAAAAAAAAATAAGATATATAAAACACCATAGGATAATATAAAACTATCTGTGAATACACAAAGCTTCTTTCCCTGGAAACATTATTTTGTAATCAACACCTCAGTAATTTAGTAATAAATTAGCAATAGTAATAATAAACAGCAAATTATTGCAATACAAAATCCCTAGGACATGAGGAAATATAGAAAAATCAAGAAGTAAACTCCTTGCCCCACAGGATATAATATACCCAGGAAGATAAATCACATTAAGTCATACTGCCATGAGGAAGAACTCCTGAATAAAATGTATTAAGAAAGCTCTTAAAGTGGAATAGCAGAAAAAATAGAACTCCAAGAGAAACACATCACATACAACAATGTAGAGGTCGGAAAGAATAAGACTAGCACAAGTTAACATTAAAAGACCTATCTGGAACACATTCTAAAATGATGACTAATGAAAAATAAAGTTGATGATGTGGACTGAAGGCAGAGAATTGTTAGTACCGAGCATTAGGGGAAAAAAGATGCAATTCAGACTTAATATAAAACCACTGGAAACATCAAAATGATGACATAGTGAGCAAAGTACTTGCAAAAACATTTTCTGATTTTTAGAAAGGTTAACAGCAAGTGATTTGTCATACCTCCCACAATTTCTCTTTTATGGACTTGGTTTCTTGGTACTAGAAGAAACCCTCAAAATCAGTGCATCAGTACTTACAGCTCCGTGTAGTATGTGTGCAAAGAGACCATCTGGCCTTAGCAGGTGCATCTGCAGGGTTGGGAAATTCACTATTTCCTATAGTAGCCCATTCTGATTTGAGTCATTCTAATCATTAGAGTGATTCTTAGTATTTTTATTCCTCATCTTTCTCTGGAATAACAAAGAACAAGTCTAATTCCTCTTCACATCTAACTGCAGCAACTATATTCCCACTAAATATTCTCTTCTGTGGGAGGGACAGGGAGAGAGAAGGGAAATTGCTTGGAAATGGAAGGAGACCCTTAGGGTTATACAAAATTACATACAAGAGGAAGTGAGGGGAAAGGGAAAAATAATACAAGGGGGAGAAATGAATTACAGTAGAGGGGGTAGAGAGAGAAGAGGGGAGGGGGGATAGTAGAGGATAGGAAAGGCAGCAGAATACAACAGACATGAGTATGTCAATATGTAAATCAGTGGAAGTGTAACTGATGTGACTCTGCAATCTGTATACGGGGTAAAAATGGGAGTTCATAACCCACTTGAATCAAAGTGTGAAATATGATATATCAAGAACTATGTAATGTTTTGAACAACCAATAAAAAAATAAATAAATAAATAAATATTCTCTTCTGCAGGTTAAACATCTCCACTTCCATCAACTTCCCCTCCTCTGGCAGAAACGTAAATTCCCTTTGGATATGTTCCAATTTCTCAGTCCCTTATAACTTCTTAAAGGAGAATTTTAGAGCAAGTTACCCAACTTTCATATAAGTAGAAATAAGTAAAAATGTTTAAAATGCTGAAGAGCTTCCATTCCTGTCAGCAAATTTTGGAGTTTAGCACAGGCACTGTATGCTTGGAAGAAAATGAAAGAGATAAATGGTAATTTCTTTAGAAAATTTGTGTTTGTTTTCTGGGAATAACTTCCCAGTGGCACTCTGAACAAAACTGTTTTTCCCTATCAAAAAGTATGGAATTGAGGCCTGGCATGATGGTGCATACTTGTAGTTCTAGTTACTCAGGAGGCACAAGCAGGATCCCTCGATCCCAGGAGTGCAAGGCCAGCCTGGGCAACATAGCAAGGCTTCACTGCTGCCATGTTGTGAAAAAATAAAAACAAAATCAGAAATCAAAGTATGAAATTAGAGAAATAGCCTGGTTTTCAGAACAATAGTTGAAACCACAGAAATTAAAATCAAACACAGATCAGACCCATAATAATAACATAACAACAGCTAAACTTATAGAAATCTTACCAGGTGTCCAGCATCATTCTAAGTGCTTAACAGATATTATCTTATTAAATGTTATCTTTATTACCACTTTATAGATGAGGAAACTAAGGTTCGAAGAGGTTAGTGACCAGCCCAAAAGCCATTAAGAGACTGAAAAACAGACCAGTGAGATACGAGAAAAAATAAAAGGAAATGGTATCCAGAAACCAAATAAAGTGTTTCAATGAGAGAACAATTAGCTCTATCAAATGCTGCTGAAAAGTGAAGAAATACCGGAAGATCACAGACCTTAACAAGCAATTCTGTTCTATTAGTGGGAATGCAAGGAAGAGTAGAGCAAGCAAGAGAGAGAATGTGAAACAAATAGTAGTAAGAGAAACACAGATAATTCTGGGAAGAAATGTAAGGGGGAAAAAGTAATGAGACTAGAAGACATGAGGACCAGGAAAGATTGTTGTTTTTTATAATATGAAGTATTATATTTATATGCTGAGGAAAATGACCCAGTAGAAGGAGGAAATGACTGTTTGGTAGAGGGGCTACAATTCTCCACTGGTGTGCAAATGTACCCTAGCTACCTCAAATGATATTAATCTTTCCCTTTTGGTTTTGATATTTTATTTACTAGTCTTCCATGTATAAGTATATACAACTGTTTTACATAGTACTGTTCTACAATGTTTGGATTATACCACATACTAAACTTGCCTCTTCAGAGTTTACTCACTCACTTTACCAGAGACAATAAAACAACGTAGTTAAGAGCATAAGCTACAATGTCTACTAAGGAAAAGTCACTTAAAGAAAAAAAAATCCAGGGGCGGGGGTTGTGGCTCAGCAGTAGAACACTCAACTAGCACAATTGAGGCCCTGGGTTCAATCCTCAGCACCGCATAAAAATAAATAAATAAATAAAATAAAGGTATTGTGTTCAACTACAACTAAAAAATAAATACTAAAAAAAAAATTAAATCCAGAAAATATCTAGAACTTTGTTAAGCAGACAGCAAGTACTCAATATAAATCAGTTCTCATTCACAGTCTTCATTACGTCTCACTAATATAATTTAATGCCTTTGCAAAGAAGTCATGTTTAAAAAACCATCCACTGTAGAAAAGGGTACACTTGTACATTGCTGGTGGGACTGCAAATTGGTGCGGCCAATTTGGAAAGCAGTTTGGAGATTCCTGGGAAAGATGGGAATGGAACCACCATTTGACCCTGCTATTGCCCTTCTCGGACTATTCCCTGAAGACCTTAAAAGAGCATGCTACAGGGATACTGCCACATCGATGTTCATAGCAGCACAATTCACAATAGCTAGACTGTGGAACCAACCCAGATGCCCTTCAATAGATGAATGGATAAAAAAAAGTGTGGCATCTATACACAATGGAGTACTATGCAGCAACAAAAAATGACAAAATCATAGAATTTGCAGGGAAATGGATGGCACTAGAGCAGATTATGCTTAGTGAAGCTAGCCAATCCCTAAAAAACAAATACCAAATGTCTTCTTTGATATAATGAGAGCAACTATGAACAGAGCAGGGAGGAAGAGCAGGAAGAAAAGATTAACATTAAACAGAGACATGAGATGGGAGGGAAAGGGAGAGAAAAGGGAAATTGCATGGAAATGAAGGGAGACCCTCATTGCTATACAAAATTACATATAAGAGGTTGTGAGGGGAATGGGAAAATAAACAAGGAGAGAAATGAATTACAGTAGATGGGGTAGAGAGAGAAGATGGGAGGGGAGGGGAGGGGGGATAGTAGGGGATAGGAAAGGTAGCAGAATACAGCAATTACTAATAGGGCATTATGTAAAATTGTGGATGTGTAACCGACGTGACTCTGCAATCTGCATTTGGGGTAAAATTGGGGGTTCATAACCCACTTGAATCTAATGTATGAAATATGATATGTCAAGAGCTTTGTAATGTTGTGAACAACCAATTAAAAAAAATTTTTTTAAAAAACCCATCCACTGTAATTTATGTGCAAAGCCACATTCCAGCAGTATACAGGAATTCTAACCAAGATGGAAACAAGACCAAAAAATCCTGTACACTCCTGATTCTTACCTCAGGTGAACATTAAAACTACCTGCAATGCTTTTAAAATTTTGAGGTGCAAGGAGCTAATCTAGAAAATTCTGATTTGACAGCTCTACAAGGAGCCCCCAATAATATTCTTCATAAAACTCCAATAGTAATTCTGACACGAGGTAATTTTGAGAAAAAGTAACTTTCTGTAATAACTAAAATACACGGTGGAAAAATTATAACTTTGGGTGATTGGCATGTTTATGGGGGAGTGGAGAGTGAAAGAGTGATAATGGAGTGTAACTGAATTCCTAATGTCTTTGCTTTGTTGCCTTGTAATGACTGGAAGAGCAAACGTATGTTTTCAATTTGAGAACTGAAAACAGATCCAATGAAAATAGAAGAGATAATAAACAACGGTGACAAAGCCTAAGATATCCTTCATTCTTCACACTTCTTTCCACCAATCTCCTTATTATTTCTCCACCAACATCCCTCTCTACCCACAAATAGAGGCACTTTCGGTTAGAAAGACACTTTTATAAATATTACTTCATTTAATCTTTCTCAGAGACTCCCTGACGTTGTGTGATTATCCATTACATTGTGACATGAAGAATCTGAAGTTAAGACTGATGAAGGGTTTGCACAAGGTCATAAAGCCAATCCATAAGAAATCTCTCCAGTACCCTCGTTTCCTCTCCTTTTCAGATTCCTCCCCCCACTCCATTCAAGTGTTTCTCACAACCCCAAACCCTTACAACTCTATCGAACTCTGATTATCTAGATTCTTTAGTGTCCCCTATTTTTTCCTTTTCCCTTCCCCTCTGCTCAGTTCTCTATTTGCCTTCCCAAGTGCACGATTTAATATGTAAGCGGAGGAGAAAAAGGAAAGGCGAAACTGAACACAGGCAGCTCAGAACCTAGACAAACGAGGGTGCCGAAGGAGTCCTCGGCACGGCCCCACTCCCTTCACCTTAAATCCCGGCTTCGGGACCTGATCACGGACAGCAGTTCCCAATGACACTTACGTGACATTGGCAGAGCCCGGACGAACCGGGGGTGTACGGCGGCCGCCATCTTCTCCCACAATGCCCCACGGCCGGCGCTCCGACCAACTACGGCTGCTGATCTGGCTCAAGCTTTCTCTTCCTCTCCTGTCTGCGCAGGCGCTAACCGGAAAAGGACCGGGCGGGTTGCAGGTTGCAATAGAGTGCGGTTGAGAAGGGAGCGGGGAAAAAGAGAGAGGCTCAAAAATGAGAAAGGGTGAAGACAAGGGGGAAAAAAGGAAAAAAAATAGTGGGGGATCTCGGATCCAGAATGGACCGTAAAGATAATCTCATTGCTAGGATCCTGAAGTTCAGAGTCAACCAGGGACTGACCCAAGGGCATACAAAATGGCAGAACCGAGGTAGAGGAGCTCAGCTCTTGAGTTCACTGTTCCCCGAAATGAAGGGGCAACCCTGTTGAGGCTGGGGTGAGGAGGAGGCGTGGATCCGCGCTCTCGAAGTTCCTGGGCCCAGGAAAGAGAAAGGATGTTAAAGGGGGATCGTGGGGAGCCCTGGAAAGGACAAGCGGGAAAGAAAAATAGAAATGAGGATGGGCCTCCAGTGAATAAATACCCCTGATAAGTCGTCCAAGCACGTTTTCTCCTCCTGGCCTTTTTGCTTACTGTGCCCACTTTTGGAACGCTCACTGCAATGACTGTAACCAGTTCAAGTCTCTGCTCATAGGTGACCCCTTCGGAGACTGTTACCGCCCAGATCCAAGGTGGTGATCATTCCACCTATCCTGTTTTGTTTGGGTTTTGGTTTTCTTTATCAAAGCACTTACCACCTAACTTGTGAATCCAGGATCTTTATCTTGGAGGGAAATTCGTGAGCAAACCTAAGAAAATCTGTCAAAAAATGCCATCTAACCATTTTTCTACAGAGAAACGGTGGATGGCTCTCTCTAAAACGATGGTTTGTAATTTTTTTTTAAGTATGGATCCCTTAGAAAATCTGCATAGTTCTAGAAAGAACCACTTGGTGCTGAAGGAAATCCAGAAAGATGAACCATTTGTATTTTAAAATACTTTATTGTGGAAACCTCTGGAGATCCCTGAGTAGAAGATAACCAGTGATCCTGGGAACATACTTCAGGCTTATCAGAAAACAGCCTAGTTTGGGAGAATCTTTCTACCCTTTTAGTGCTTGGATTTTTCAGGAAGAAAGACTGTTGCTGGGATAAACAATAAGCCAACAGTGAGTAGGGTTGACTTTTGCTAGGCTATTAAGGTGGTTATTTCCACTCTATGTCATCCCTACCTTTTACTGAAGTGTCACCTGCCACATCGAATAGGAAATGGAAAGAAATCCTTGAATTTCATATGAGAAGCTTAGCAATATTACAGCTTCTTTTATTTGTTAGCTTTATCCTATGTTCACTTTGCATTTACAATTTGCTAAAACATACTTGATTCAGGGATCAATATGAATGTTAACATACTTTTCTGGTTCTGATATATTGAGAATACCATCTCACTCCAGTAAGATTGGCAGCCATTATGAAGTCAAGTAACAATAAGTGCTGGCGAGGATGTGGGGGAAAAAGGTACACTTGTGCATTGCTGGTGGGACTGCAAATTGGTGCAGCCAATATGGAAAGCAGTATGGAGATTCCTAGGAAAGCTGGGAATGGAACCACCATTTGACCCATCTATTGCCCTTCTCGGTCTATTCCCTGAGGACCTTAAAAGAGCATACTATAGGGATACTGCCACGTCAATGATCATAGCAGCACAATTCACAATAGCTAGACTTTGGAATCAACCTAGATGCCCTTCAATAGATGAATGGATTAAAAAACTGTGGCATTTATACACAATGGAGTATTACGAAGCACTAAAAAATGACAAAATCATGGATTTTGCAGGGAAATGGATGGCATTAGAGCAGATAATGCTAAGTGAAGCTAGCCAATCCTTAAAAAAAACAAATGCCAAATGTCTTCTTTGATATAAAGAGAGCAACTAAGATCAGAACACGGAAGAAGAGCATGAGGAAAAGACTAACATTAAACAGATGAGTAGGGTGGGAGAAAGGGAGAGAGAAGGGAAACTGTATGGAAATGGAAGAAGACCCTCATTGTTACACAAAATTACATATAAGAGTTTGTGATGGGGAAAGGGGAAAAAAAACAAGGGAGAGAATTAAACAACAGCAGATGGGGTAGAGAGGGAAAATGAGAGGGAAGGGGAGGGGGGATAGTAGGGGATAGGAAAGGTAGCAAAATACAACAGTCATTAATATGATATTATGTAAAAATGTGGATGTGTAACCGATGTGATTCTGCAACTTGTATTTGGGGTAAAAACTGGGAGTTCATAACCCACTTGAATCAAATGTATGGAAGACGATATGTCATGAGCTTTGTAATGTTTTGAACAACCAATAAAAAAAAGTTTTTAAACCTTATATGTTAATGATCTGAAAATTATTTACCAAAGCATTTTCTTCCAGTTCTATCCATTGTGTTACAAAAATGATAGGATTTAATCATTTTTATTACTAAATAGTATTTTACTGTGTGGGAATACTACATTTTCTGTATACATTCTCCCACTGATGGACATTTAGGTTGATATGATCTTTTGGCTATTGTGAACAGTACTACAGTGAATATGGGAGTGCACATGTGTCTTCAATATACTTATTTTATTTCCTTTGAATATATACCTAGTAATGGAATTGTTGCATCATATAATAGTGGTTCTAATTTATGTTCCTATTGCAGTAAAAGAATTTCCCTTCTCATCATCAACTGCATTGATCTATTATTTGGGGGGGGTCTTTTTTAATAATAATCACTCTAATTGTGGTGAATTGAATTTATTTTTGAAATTTCTCTAATGATTAGTGTTGTTGAACATTTTAAAAATACCTTTTGATCACTTGTATGTGTTGAGTGGCACAGAAAGCAAAATATCTCATGATCTCATTCACATTTAAAATCTTAAAAAGTTGATCTCAAAACTTGATAGTACAATAGTGGGAAAGTAAGGGGAGAAAGTTTGGTGCAGAATAGATAAAAAGGGGTATAACGTAACAGCTAGGATGATTTCTGGTATTCCATTGCATTCTAGGGGTAATATATTGATTAATGTATATTTCAAAATAGCTAGAGGAGAGAATTTTGAATATTTTTCCTAACAAACAAATGATACATGTTTAAGGTGATGATATACTAATTATCCTGATTTGGTCATCACGCAGTGTGTGTATGAATCAGAGTATCACATCGCACCCCAGGAACATGTACAATTTTTCTGTGTCAAATAAATCAATAAACAAATAAAAACATTAAAAAAAAAGATATGAGAGACCCCCCCTACTACCATCAGTAGTTATATACACCACCCCCACCCCCGTGTAACAAGTATGCTTTTTAACACCTCTAACTCGAATATTTCCTCATGTTCTCAATTCTAGTTCCAAGATATCATATTATTGAAAGAGCACTAATTTGAACATCCTATATATAGATCCAATCCTAGTTCTATCAGTTATTAGTTGTGACCTGAACAAGCTTCTATACCTATCTGACATAGAAAATAATACCTGCTATGTTAACCTCAAAAATTATAAGGATGAGGATCAGATGACATGGATATGAAGCAGCTTTATCAACTGCAAAGTACTATGTTCAGGGACATTGTAGTTCTATTCAAATATACTGAAATATCCAAATCATAGAAGCTAGAGCTGGAAAGAACCTAAAAGAGCTCAGGTACTTTATTTGAAAGATAAAGAAACAGACCTAATATAAAAGATAATCAATAGATAAATACCTTTGTAGAAGGAAGCCTATAATAAACCAATCTACAGTTTGAATCTCATTTAATAACCTTGATTGAAAATTCTTTGTCATGAAAACTATATATGTTATACTTTACCATTAAATACACACTATCTATGGTAACATTTTCAACAGACAATATACTGTGAAGTCTTCATCAAGTCTAGAAGGGATCACCATCCACATATCTCTTGATCTGATTTATCCCAGTACACCTCCTCAGGTCACTTTATAAAGGATGGATTAGTACTACCTTTGCTCATCTAAGAAAATTATAACCTGCAAATGGTCGGGTAAAAAGAGTCCAGCCTGAATCTTACAAAATGAGGTGATTCCTTGGCTTTGCATAAGAAAAATAGTTGACTCAGAATTCTGTTATTACTCTTCTGCAGCCATCTGGATTTAATAAATAATACTTATTCTCGTGGAATCCATTGACAAAAATTATCCTTCCCATACACCCCCAATTAAATGCTTAAAGGAGAGAACTAATCCGAAGAAAACACTCCTAGTCCTGTCAAAGGAAACATGGAGCCTTAGAATATGTATTCACCACTCCTCTCATCCTTTGCACTATTCAATGTCTAGCAGCTTCACACTGTTGCTATAGAGATGGTGATATCACCAGTTGTGATTCTGATGTCACTCCCCAGTCCCAACAAGGGGGAGGTACAAGGAAATCTGGGGGAGAAAACAAGATCTTGAGCTGAGCAAGAACATCCCAGCATCTTCATTGACTTTTAAAGTATATTCTGGCGTCTTCTGTGGTTCACTATTCCAGAGCTACAGAGGTAGGAAATCCCACTGGATTGGTAAAGTGGCTCATTTTGATCCTTTCTGGTTAGAAGGGAGAATTCAGTGACAAATGATGGGCGACTATTATATTCAACTCAGTCTTGTTCTGCCCAGCCAGTTTTAATTTTCCTTTGAATCTTCTGAAAATAAATGAGTTCCTCCTTCAACAGCATTACACTCATCATCTTTACTGCTAACATTTTGGTTTTATTACAGATTTGATCAGATATTCCTGGCCATTCCCCTGGGACCATGAGGGTTCTTATTCCCTGCTTCTCAATGTGACACTGATAGTGCAGGTTTATTACCTATTGACTCTTCCTCTTCTTTTTCTGGCTATTTAAGAAGTTCTTTCCAGTCCTCTGAGAGTAACATCAGTATAGTTCTGAGTCCCATTCTCAAACATTTGAATCTTCTCATTGTTATTTCTGAAGCCTTAGTTATACTACAGAGTACTGAGAATGGGCAGGATATATATACCTGTACTGTGGATGAGAGAGAGAGAATATCTGTACTAACAAGGCTCTAGAGAAAGATGCTTTTAGTGAGGAAAAGCAAAAATAAAAGTTCTATAAGAAAAATTAATCATTATTAATGGTCAGACACACACTCTCTCTTCTAATCTTTAAACAAAATCTATTGAACCTTTCATTTCAGCAACAACCAAATTTATTCAGCTTCTATAATGTACCAGGCACTTACAGAGAGGGAGGAAGAAAAAGAGAAAGGACATAATAAATATATTCATCCTTAAAACTAGTCATAAAACCTGGTTACATAAACCTCAAAACTTAATCAGGTATGTAGCAACCTTATAAGAGTTCCATTTTGCTGCCTATAATTTAGTTTTTTCATGAGTTTAGGAACCGTGAGAGGATTTTAAGATTGACACTGGAGAAAAATGTCTTGAGAAGGAGCTGTGATCTAGGATACAACAACCATAAGCACACTCCTGCATTGGGTTATATCTTCCCCACTGCCGTTCATGATTTGCATTTTTCAAGTTGTAAGAGTCTTACTGATGTTTTCAAGGAAAGTTTTAGGTCAGTCCCTCTGTGGCCATAAAAATCCCCCTATTGGACGTAAGCTCCTGTGATTTTGAACTGCAGAGTTAGAATATCTAAGGGATATATCCACTGGTTCTAATATTCCCTTTCTAGGCATCAGTTTCCTAAATTTTAAGACAGGGGGCATAAGAATAAATGGTTTCTAAGATTAGTTAAAGGGAAACACCTGAAATTTTGTATATAGGTGATTCTCTCTCCTTTAATAGATAACATGAAGTATCATTTGCTCTTCTATTTCCCACCATAGGGATATTATTTCCAGGATATTATTACCAAGTTTTGAACTTATAAAGAATTTTATGAATTCACTCTTTGAATCCACTTAGCTTTTAAACTCTTCTTCATTTCCACTTCATTTTTGGAAATGTATGCATTGATTTGGAAATCTGAAGGTCTTATCAAAAAGAATTTAAGTACCTCTTTAAATGTGCTATCATCCAGGACAAGTCAGTAGCAAGTTTCATGGATGCAAATAAACATACAAAAGACAAAAGAAATAGCATAAAAATATGTGGGTTAAGTGCTGAGTATATTTTATTAGTAAGTGTACTTTCTGTAAAAAGATAAGAGCCCTTTGGGGATGTTGATGTATTTGATTTGGAATTGTAAGATCTGTTAGGAAATCACTGGGTAAGCCTTTGGGGAGAACTTATTCCCCAAAGGAGTCAACTTTAAGAAGACTGAAATATATAATTTACCACGATCACAAGTTTCAGCAAACCATTTCTTTTTTGTTCTCAGATTCTCCAATTTGAGAAAGAAAGAAAATGAGCTATCTGGAATTAGAAATGGGAAGAATTTGTATATTCATTCTTTCAGCAGTAATTATTAAGCACCAACTTTAAGGTACTAGCTATTATTAGGGATACTGAGATGAGTGCCTCTGTCCCCATGGAGCCATCTAATAAAGGAGATAAAATATATGTGAGCAATTAGATAAGATGCAAAGGTTGAAACAAAATAAGATGGAAACTTCAATGAAGCAGTGATCATCATATTCAATTAGGCATTTAAGAAATATTTCATGGATAGGGAATCTTTTGTCCTGGGGTTTAGAGAGACATTACTGGGCTGAGAGGATGCTGAGTGGATATTCCAAAGAGAAAGCACAGTGCCTTCTGTTGTAATGTCTTGCTAGAGATAGTAGAAGGAAGTTGATTGAATTGAAAGACATTACCTGTGACCTCCGTGTATACTAGGAGGATGTGTATTTCAAGTCTTTAAAGGAATACTTTCTATTTTGAAACCCATGAATTCAGGGCACTTATTATTCACCATCTCATCTATTTCCCAACTTTCTATTCAAGCAGATTTTATATGAAGCTGAAAATTTTGTAGTGTCCTCATTGTTAAATAAGCCTATATACCAGTGATTGCAGGTGGAGAACAACAGCAGTCATTAAGAAACTATTGGTCAGGAAATGGAACCTTTTTTGTCATCTGGGAACTCTCGAAATGTGCCAGGAATAAGATGTGGATTCTTTCTATGAGATTTTAATGTGATTTTGTATCCATCACTTATGTGCACATGTGAAAAAATTGAACAAATCAAAGTTATTTGTTAATAAGAGCAATTGGGCTCATACGTAAAATTAGTCATTTTTATCTTTATCTTTCCATTGCAGATTCCTTATATATTACATGGCAGGAGGGGTGGGTAAACTTAGGGATAGAGAAGACAACAAATTAATCAAGAGCTTTCCTCTTATCTCAGAATCTGTTCTCAGGAAAAGTAAGTAATCACATGATTTCTTAATTTTCTTCTTTTTAAATTGTAGTCGATTGCTTAAATAAGTCAGTAGATCCTATTGATTTTGTTTTCTATTAGAAGCAACTCATTAGGATGAAATATAAGAGGGAAATTAAGAGACACATTCTTGGCTCTCACTTGCACTGTTAATGATCTAGGACAATCTGCTTTCAGGTCAACCAATTCTTTGGCCAAATATTAGTGCCATTAATTCCTTTCTTCATGGTCATGATGTGGCATAAAAATATTTATATAGTAGTGAGCTGCTAAGAACAATACAGGGTTTATTTCATAAACATTAACAATTTCCTTGTTAAGGTAACAAAACGTTAAAAGAGGACACTAAAGATGGTTGGGAAGTCTATCTCAGGAAAAAAATTAAGGAAAAAAAGCAAATAATTATCTTCATGAAGCTGATCAATCTTTTTCAGAGAGGGTCTCTCCAGAGAAGCTCTAGCCTAGGAATTAATTCTGTATACACATTAGAATCACCCAGAGAGCTTTTAAGAAATTTAATGTTAAGTTTCCCCAAACCAAAACCATTGAAATAAATTTTCTGGAAGTGGTAAATCAGATTCAATATTTACGTGGTTCTCTGAGTGATTCTAAAGGTTAATCAGAGTAATGAAAAGCTGTCTTGCTAGCCAAATAATCTGAATCCATGACTGAGCTGTGAAACGGATACAAAGCCCTTTGGGGACAAAGAATAATAGCTCTAGATGATCTTATATTTTCTTTACAATAATTATCTATAATATTCTCTATAACAAAAGTAATATATTGGCAGGTGTGCTTAACCATGTGTGTAGTCTGCCTATCTTTTTGACTTTATAATGAGGGACGATGTCTATCCCACCACAGTCCAAAGTCTTTTAAAACAAATATTTCTAGTTAACCAGATAAACACTCCCTAATAATGTTTCACTTATTTCAAGCAATTCTTTATAAAACAATTTCACTATTAAAAATTAGAATATGAGGGCTGGGGTTGTGGCTCAGTGGTAGAACGCTTGCCTCGCATGTGTGAGGCCCTGGGTTAGATTCTCAGCACCACATAAAAATAAATAAATAAAATAAAGGTATAAAAATGCTTTAAAAAATTAGAATATGTGTTGGGCTTCATGGTAACAGATTTTTAAACTCATGTAAAAGTCTATGTCTGTTTCATGAAGATGGTAAAGACATTAGGAAGAAAAATAGTGGATGTTTTATTCCATCTCACTCATTGATAATAAAAAAGGGAAATTTCAGTGCAGATGCCTAGAAGTGAAAGTCTGACGGAAATGAGGGCGAAGAGAAGTTTTAGATTATCAGTTTGTAGAGCAAGTCATCATGATAGCTGGCCATGTTTTCAAAAACTGTCAAGTTGAAATGTTGTGGCGTTTAGAAAAGACTAAAGACAAAGGTGAAAGAGTATATGGAATAAGGACTGTGGTGCTCACTTGTGAGGTGAGGTGATGAAAGCAGCAAGTATAAGTGATTTAAGAAAAATGACTACAAATTGAAGACCATAAATGTAATAGCTAGAGGGAGGCTTAGGATAGAAGAAGACAACTCAAATGAATCTCAGCTTTCTGGCTCAAAAGACCAGAAAGATGACTGAGTTATTACTTAGATTAGAAAATAGAGCAAAGTATTATGAGGCCTGTGAACAAATTGTCATTAGCAAGGATATTGCTGCATCCGTGGACACTGGCTGGTGCATATGATATCTCTGCTTTAGCCCAGGATCCTTATCAAATTGGAGGGGGAGACTAGTTTTAAGAGCTACTAAACTTACTGCTAGTATAAGTAAGATAGTGCTCTAGAAATTAATAGAAGTAGAGCATCTTTTACTTAAAAATAAGAACAGACAAGTTAAAGACTTAAAGAGCAGGACAGGTTCATTCATTTAACAAATATGTGTTAAGCACCTATAGTGTATATCAGGCATCAGCCTCATCACTAGAGAGATTAAGAACTCTCTGCAGTTGAGAACCGGGGATGAAGATACCCAGAGTAAGGTGGGTCTGAAGCAGCTCTTGAAATTGGTCTCTATTGAAATCATTGCTCCTATTTTTTATACCTCAGCCATTCACCTTTCTTCTCCTTATTTTGATATAACCTTTCCTTTTGATGACTATTTTCATTTCTTTCTACTTCGAGATGTCAGAAAGGGTTGACTGGTTACAAAGCCAAAATGGAGTATGCAAAGTCGATGTCTATTCTCCTGGAGACAGCCAACCCCAGGACTGGAAAATGGTAAGCATCAACCTCTTCATGAACACTAGGGATATGTGGGCTCATCAAGAGTAGCCTTATTCGTTCTACCACCATCACCACCCACCTCTTTCTATTTTTGGAGTTTGAAGGGATGGATGTAGACTGTATTGACAGAAGAAGTGTGGGTACTTAGTTTTCCAGTCAGTCACTATGGCTTGATTCTTAAGAAAAAAATGAGCTCTTTTGGAATAAAAATTTCCCATTTTTTCCCAACAAATTCTGTAGTTTTGTATTGGAAAAAGTATCCATCATATAGCTTTTCCATTAGTTATATATGCTATAACTAATAGAAAAAAAAGGAATGTATTACATGTGGAATTTTGTTTAGTTTTCAGACAGATAAAGATTGGAAGTTTCTCCAGGTCTCATAGAAAATGTTTTCTGAAATGTGTGGGATGCCTTAAAATTCTGAGAACTTTAAACTTTCATCTCAGGAGCACTTTCAGTCTACCTTTACTCTTCGACAAACATTTTTTAAGTGCTTACTTACTATCAGGCACTGTATTAGTCAGGATCCAATCAGAGAATAGAACATACTAGTAGGCTGGGTGCAGGAGGCTCCGGAGGCCGAGACAGGAGGATTTCAAGTTCAAAGCCAGCCTCAACAAAAAGCAAGGAATTTAGCAACTCAGTGAAACCCTGTCTCTAAATAAAATATAAAATAGGGCTGGGGATGGGGCTCAATGGTCAAGTGCCCCTGAGTTCAATCCCCATATCCCTCCCTCGCAAAAAAAGAAACCACACTAGAAATTTAATATTTAAAAAGTGTTTACTAGTAAAAGATAATTAACTGCTAACACGCATAAAAGAGAAGTTTAGGAACTGAGAAATAACAAATGCAGAAAGCAGGTACTACCCACAGGCTGAGAAAGAGTGAATAAGGAAGAAACTAAGAACTCAACAAACTTCCTCTCTCTCAACCAAGGCTGCTTCAGGTGAAGGGAGTGAGGCTACCACAGGAAGCTTGGCAGAGGCTGCAGAGGGGCCAGAAGGGTAGCCTTTTCCTTCTGCCATGACCATGCAGTGCCCTTCCAGTGTCTTCTATTGATAAAGACAGCTGCCAAAAGAGAAATATTTGAAGGACCCAGCCCAAGCATCACAAAGCAAGGCAAAGTGGGGTGGATATGGAGTTAGAGACAATAAATAACTGGCATCGACACTGTGGGATGTGAGGGTCAGAAACAAAAATAAATTAGAATGCTCTGTCTTTAAGGATCTTGTAAATCTAATGCAGTCACTATTGCAATCTTTGCCTTTGGCATTAACATTTAGCATACACTTTTTAATATTTATTTTTTAGTTATAGGTAGACACAATATCTTTATTTTTATGTGATGCTGAGGATTGAACCCAGTGCCTCACTCATAGTAGGCGAGCGCTCTACCTCTGAGCCACAACCCCAGCCCCTATCAGACATATAATATTATATGACCCATCTTCTATTGGTCCCAAATCTATTTTCTCATCCATAAGAACCTAAAAAAGAAAACATTAACAAATCTACAAAAGGCTTTAAAACTTATGGACAATAAATACTGAATTTTGATAGTATATGGGTCAACCCCAAAATGCTTCTGTTTAATCTTTTATTGACCCCTGCCTTTCTATGTAGAGAATTAAAAGGCAGATCAGTTTCAGTGTTAAATCAAGTGAACCAAGATTCCTTGATGTTTTCATGAAGCAAAAAGCACTCTGAGGAATGCAAAAAAGAACAGAACAATTTCTGTCCCTATGAGCTTTTCCATTCACATGTGAAAATGAAAATGTAATTTAAAAGCTCTAAATAACTGCTGCATATTAATAAAAGACAGTTCGTGGTTTTTGCCATGTGGATTTTCTAGACAGTAATTACTCTAGGTGTTTTAAGAATGGATCATTTCAAAATGGGAGTTGGCCAGAGAAAATTGTATGGGGTATATTTGATTGATTTATATATGGAGAAGAAAACAGGACAGGGAAGTTTACAGTTGGCTTAAACTAAGTTGCTGAAACAGAAGATGGCTGAGCAAAGAAAATTAAACCCATCAACCCTTTTCTGTATTCTCCTTCATGGACATGAAATTTTGCTTGGCCTTAAGAAAGACTGAAAAGATTTGGCATCCTCCTTCCCAGAATACTATTGTGTAATAGGAGGATGGCTGTAGGAAGCCAAAGGAGACTGAAGGATGGGTGGTAGATGTAGTTACAGAAAAGGAAATGTGGGTACTTAGTTTTCCACTCAGTCACTTTGGCTTGATCAACCACTTTTGCAAATTTCTCATGAATTTGGTGAAATAATTGATATAGGTTGTACACATTTTAGATTTTAACAAAGAGAAAATGAAAACCTATAAACACAGCAAGCTGACACAATTCTATGCACACCATTGTAAAGCTCTATACTAGGCTGTAGGTTTATTGTAGTTTAGTGTTCTGTGAAAAAAAATTGACCAGAATTAAAGAATAAACCCCACATCTGCATTATAGAGCTTCACTGTAAATAGTTCAGCCTAGTTGTGGAAACATGCCTATTTGTGTATGTGTCCTAAAGTAAATAACTAAGTAATATTAAAAGGTAATTTTCTACTAAGGGCCAAAATCAACACCCTCATACAGATATGAAAATGAATATACATTAAAGATTTTATTTAGCTCATTAGTGAGGATATTGGTGAGGTATTATAATCAGTTCAAAGGAGAATTGGAAAAGATATTTATATATCAGAAATATTGAAATGAATGAACAGAGGCAAAACTGGCCTCTTCCACTATGAGAAAGGGGGGGGGCGGTCAGCTGAACCTCCATTGGGCAGAATTTGCATGTCTGCAGACAAAAATTATTTTGCATTGTTTTTCATTATTTAGAGCTTATAGAGTGTAAAATAGCTCCCACTGAATCAGAATCAGATAATGTGTAAGGCTGGAGACAAAGCTTGGTCTATGGATAGTAATCTATAGATGATGCCTAGTTTTCTATTGAAGCACAATTTTTTTTCCCAAGTCTCTCCTCCATCTTGATAAAAATAATTGCAATGTAAGTTTTTTCTTAATCACAAAATAAGGCTGTTCTCATCAAATTTGGTCTGATTACATAGATGCAGTAGTCAACTAGGTTGACCACCTTAAGTTTGTTTTTCTGGGAGTTTTCAGGAGAAATCTCAGATTGGATTTTTTTAAAGCATCTGTTTTTTTTTTTTTTTTCCTATGGTGAGAACAGAAAGTCAAGCCCAAGAAAACAGACTCCACCCGGTTTCATCTGCAATCTTAGAAAAACAGACCTGTGCGCAGTTTGCTTTCTCTAAAACTATTGTTTCTGATAGTCTCTACCACTTGTTTTAATCAGAACTTTTAACCAGAGTACTTTGTATTCTTTATACTTCACAAAGAGAATGAGTGAGGGGTAGAAGTATATAACTGAACCCTCCCACCAGCTGAAGTGCAAATGAGCAGAACTCAGGGACACACGTGAAGTCAGCTTCCTACAGCCACACATCCCTGCTGCAACATCTCTAAGTGATAAAAATGAACATACTTATTAACAAACCCAAAGATATAACCTCACTATAGTAAGAGAAAAGCATATAAACTTTAAGCTTAGCCTTAAGTGCTTCAGTATTGGAATTATAATTCAGTATTATGTAAGATATTGATTGGAAAGCTATCACCAAGCCAACACACTATAAAACACAGTAACTGGTGAAGTGAAACACAAATTTTCATCAGCTTAAATATTAAATAGAAGTAATGCTAGATTATTGGATATGTATAATTTTGTATGAATTTATAAAGAACAAGTGAAGTAAAATAAAAATGTGGACTTGTATTTTGCTTAATACTGATAAATCAGAAAAGACAAAGATGTTTTTATTAAACCAAAATTTTTAACCCTTTCTCATTTGCCAAAGGTTTACCTAACTTATGTGAACTTGAGTTCCTAAAATGTTTCTGAGGTTAGGCTCTATAAAAATACTTTTTTTTCCCTCTAGCATAGGTAAAATATTAGAATACTTTAAAATCCATTAATTGAATCTACTGGGTATGTTGGTGGGAGACCCAAAATCACCAAACAATAATTTTTTGAGAAGGGTAAAATAATGGCTCTCATATATATATTAAAATGAACAGATGTTAAAGATTTTTTAAAAAAGAAACTGATAAGGTTCAAGAAATACATGTAGATAAGAAAAATTAAATTATATGTAGGGGAGGCAAAACTGTGAAGAAGAAAACAATCAGTAAAACCTCTCCTTGTCTATAGCAAGAATTATATTTTCTTGCTGTCAGTTATGTACAGTTTACAGTGTTATAAAATAGCTCCAAGAAAATAAGAGTCAGATAATGTGGAAGGATGTACTGTAGACAATGTATAGTTTTCCACTGAAGCACAACATATTTCCTATCCTAATCAAGAGAACCATTGGGAAGATTTTTGAACCAAGCTATTAACTATTAGCTATTAGCCCAAACATGAAAACAGGAAGCTTAAAGCAGCTCAGCAGAGGGTTAGTGCAACTTCTCCTCTCCTTTCCACGACACAATAAGGAGCCCTGGGGGAAGAGTCCAGTTTTAGAGGAAGAACTAGATTTGAACAAGAGCCCCATCAGGTATTCTATGTGAGATGCTAGCCAAATCATTCAGCTTCTCTGTCTCTGTTCCCTTGCCTGTGAAGCTGGAAGAGTGAAACCTTGTTATAGGGTGAGTATGAGGATTAAATAATATATAAAACCACTTAGCACAGTCCCTGGCAGACACTACAAGTATTTAACAAATGGTAGCTAGTAACTTTTAATTTAGTAATAAACTGTTAATTTAGTGAAACACTAGTAATTCAGTAATAAAAATACTAATTTATTCTTTAAAGATGAACCATACATGTGGTTATTCTAGATAAGCATATGAACTACAAGGATCCTTTACATTTGATAATACATAAGCCACTTCCACAAACATTATTTTATTCTATATTCAAGTGAAGAGTTTTTCATTATACAGATTACATACATTATATGCATTTAATTATCATAGCTAGTGTCCATCAGTCTGTATTCACACAGAACTAATAAATTGCCCAAGGTAAAAAACTCCTCAATTTTGAATCAGACTATTAACTTAATTGGTATCGGCTAGACCACTGGAAAGCCATTAAGCATATCCACATTGTGCTTATGGAGCCTGGCATAGTGAATCATCATGCACAATTTTCCTCGAATTTTCTCAATTTTTTAAAAACTATACTTACAATGAGACCTAAATAGAAATGTGTAAGCCACAGACAATAGCAGTTAATATCAATACAAGAAAGAAAATCTGATTCACTTCAGATGCTAATTAACTCTTCTATGGGGCTTGTGACTATCAGATCTTACAGACGTATGTTCTTAGAAGCAACAGAATGTATTTAGCTGAGGGCATGGGCTCTGGAACCAGACTGCCTGTGTTGCAATCCCTCCTCTATCAACAATTAACTATATAACTTCAAATGAGTAACTAACCTAACCTCTCTTTCTTCCATTTTCTCCTCTGTAAAATTAAGATAATAAGAGCTAACATTTGGATTTAATATGAGGATAATTCTAAGTGAAATAATAGTCTTAAAATATTTGGACGAGTGCCTGATACATAGTAAGCACTTAATATATGTTGTTTTTTTGTGATGACTGAGCTGGCTTGAGGGGTGACACTTTTTGTAACTGGCCTTTGAGGTTTTCCTGAATATCCCATATCTTTACTTTGTTATAGTCGGATGAAACCTTGTCTGTTTTTAAGGAAGCGTCAACAGATCCTGTCAGAGTGCTCAGCTGGCTCCGCAGAGACCTGGAAAAAAGTACAGCAGAATTCCAAGATATTAGATTCAAGCCTGGAGAATCGTCATTTGGTGAGGAAACTGCCAACCCAGGAAACAGAGGTTTCTGTGTAGACTATTTCAACAACCCCCAGAAGGGCAGTCCAGGGAGACTGCATTTTGAGGTAACTCACAAAGAGACTCCCTCCAAGGACCCCTGTCCTCAAGCTGGTAAAGGGAGTTCAGTCGATGAAGTTTCCTTCTATGCTAACCGCCTCACAAATCTAGTCATAGCTATGGCCCGCAAGGAGATCAATGAGAAGATCGACGGCTCTGAAAACAAATGTGTCCATCAATCATTGTATATAGGGGATGAACCTGTACCCAAAAAGAGCCTGAGTATAGTAGCATCAGAGTTGGTGAATGAAACTGTCTCTGCATGTGCCAATACAACTTCCCCAGACAAGGCTCCTGGCTCTGGAGACAGAGCCTCCGGATTATCACAGAGTCCCCCAAATTTGAAGTACAAGAGCACTTTGAAAATCAAGGAGTGTGCCAAGGAAAGCAAGTGTCCAGATGACAAGTCCGCTTCTAAGAAGTCTTTCTTCTATAAGGAAGTGTTTGAATCTCGGAATGCAGGTGATGCCAAAGAGGGTGGAAAGTCCCTACCTGGGGAGAAAAAGATGTTCAGTGGGCAGGAAAGGCCTAGTGACTTTACAGCTTCCATTAGTCAAGGGATCATGACCTATGCCAATAGTGTGGTATCGGATATGATGGTCTCCATCATGAAGACACTGAGGATCCAAGTGAAGGACACAACCATTGCCACCATCTTACTAAAGAAGGTACTGATCAAACATGCAAAAGAAGTCGTCTCAGATCTCATTGATTCCTTCATGAAGAATCTCCACAATGTCACCGGGACCCTTATGACTGATACAGACTTTATCTCAGCTGTGAAAAGAAGTCTCTTCTCTCAAGGAAGCCAAAAGGCTACAGATATCATGGACGCCATGCTAGGTAAACTATACACTGTGATGTTTGCCAAAAAATTCCCTGATAATCTCCGGAAAACCAAGGATAAGTCAGAGAGTTATTCCCTCCTCTCCATGAAAGGAATAAACCGAAATATGAACTTTACAATGAAATCTGAAGCTAAAGTGAAAGAAAAGACATATTCGTCAGGCAAACCAGAGAAGGAGAAGACTTGCGCTGAAACCCTGGGTGAGCATATTATCAAAGAGGGGTTGACCATGTGGCATAAAACTCAAAAGAAAGAGTGTAAATCTCCAGATTTCGAACCTGCAGCTACCAACAAACAGAAAAGTCCTGCACCAGACATTCCCTTTGAGTGTCTGGATCCTTGCAGTTTCAGCCCTTCTCAGCATTTCCCAGAGATACCAGAGAATTTTATGTGTGATTCAGACTCCTGGGCCAAGGACCTGATTGTGTCTGCCCTGCTTCTGATTCAGTACCACCTGGCTCAGGGAGGAAGGATGGATGCACAGAGCTTCCTTGAAGCTGCTGGCTCCTCCAACTTTCCCATCACCAAGACCCCTGTAGTTTTAGATGAATCCAGCCTTAAGACCCCTCACATGGTATGTGACCAAGAACAATCAGAAAAGAAGGATCTAATGAGTGTTTTCTTCAATTTTATCCGGAACTTACTTGGTGAAACTATTTTCAAGGGTGACAATAGCTGTGAATCCAAGGCTCCAGAAAAGTCAGATAAGGACAAATATTGCAACCAGGGTGAAAGACCTGTGACCCCTTCCCCCAAATTATCTGAAGGTAAAGAGGCTGGTGCCTTTTCTGGGCTGACCAAGATGGTTGCCAACCAGCTGGATGGCAACATGAATGGGCAAATGGTAGATCATCTGGTGGACTCAGTGATGAAGTTGTGTCTCATTATTGCCAAGTCCTGTGACTCTCCCTTGGCAGAGCTGGGAGATGAGAAAAGTGGGGATGCCAGCCGGCCAAATTCAGCCTTCCCAGAGAGTTTGTACGAGTGTTTACCAGTCAAAGGCACAGGAACAGCAGAGGCTCTCCTACAAAATGCCTATCAAGCCATCCATAATGAACTGAGATGTGCATCAGGACAGCCCCCTGAAGGATGTACAGCACCCAAAGTGATTGTCAGTAATCACAACCTATCTGACACAGTTCAGAACAAGCAACTCCAAGCTGTTCTTCAATGGGTAGCTGCTTCTGAGCTCAATGTCCCGATTTTGTACTTTGCTGGTGATGATGAAGGGATCCAAGAGAAGGTAAGGAAGAAAGGTCAGAGGATTTGGGGAAGATATACTACGGGTTAATTGGAGTTTTAGGTTCTTTTTTGCTTTCTGAATGGAAATATAGCCACAGGAGGGGTAGAATAGAAACAGTAAGAATTTTAAGAATGTGCCTCTCGGCGGAGATAATGAATGAAGTAAAATTAAATTTTGCCCAATCAGAGGCATCTAAAAGTAGGGAAATATAAATGATATTTTTCTGTTTTCTGCATTTATTGATGAGAGTACACAGATGAAGAACCTCTAAAGACTTAATGAAGGAGTCAGATCAAAGTCTGGGCCTGAGGCTGACTTTCAGATAGGACAGAATTGCCAAAGAATAAGGCAGAACTTTTACAAAGCATCCCTGGGATATGTTGAGGATGGAGACAGAGGGCTTGGATATTTGACCTTTTCAAATTTGTCACTAATCTTAGCTTGTTTAGTAGTATTGGGGATCTGGAGGGATTCAATAAATAGCTCTTCACCCTGAGTCCTGAATCCGTTGAGAAGTAAGACTAAACAATAAGGATTATGGAAAATCCATCTATCATTGTTATTACTGATAAAGATAAGAAAGTGTTCTTCCAAGCTCTTGCTCCTTCACCAGTCTTCCAATGAGCCTTGGAACTGCTCACCTAAGGGACAGTTTGAGTCTGGAGAATATGCATACTTTACATGTTGCTGCTGTATCCTGGAGTGAGGGAACTGAGAGACCATCCCTACAACTACCACTTTTTCTCTTTCCCTCTCAGCCTCTCTTCCCTTTGGATTATCTCTTGATTGAGAAAAGTGGAAAAATGGCTGTTATCAGTCAAGTACTAAGGGGTGGCACAAGAGGCTAGGGTTTTTTAGAACAATTTATCTTCAGGGCTGGGCATGTAGCTCAGTAGAGCACTTGCCAAGCATGCACAAGGCCCTGGGTTCAATCCACGGCACCAGGGGGGAAAAAGGAAAGGAAAGAAAGAAGGAAAAAGAAAAGAAAGAAGGTAAAAGAAAAGAATATCCTAAGAGAAACCTTAAGATGTAGAGAAAGAGTCTTTCTTTCTTTCTTTCTTTCTTTCTTTTTTTTTTTTTTTTTTTTTTTTTTTTTTTTTTTTTTTAGTAAATAATGTTAGTAACTCTTGTAACTGGGTTACTGGGTTCATTGGATAATTTGGGAAGACAAGATTAGATAGCACCCAGATTAGGCTACATCAAGCCTATACAAGAAATTGTATGATCTTAACTTTAGCCTTAGCAACACTTTTACTCTTAGCCAAACTGTGTTTGCTATTCCAAGTATTATCTGTGGACTACCAACATTGGCATCCTTTGGGAAATTGTTAGAAGTGCAAAATCTCAAGCTTTACTCTAGATCTACTGGATTGAAAGCTTCACTTTGGCAAATACCCAGGTGATTTGTGTGTATGGTTCAAGTTTGGGTTAGAGGACAGAATATGAATTTCCAATACTAGATATATCCCTAAGGCTTCTTGGCAAGCTCTGTCTCCTTATAGGATTTTCAGTGTACATAAGACAACTATTTTGGTACATGGCAATTAGCTGTGCAGGAGTGGGAAGAGAGAAGATGAGGCTGTATTCAGGCAAAAACTTTAGACTGAAGAAAAAAATCTAAAAACAAACATAGTGTACAATGTGTGAAAAAGGCATTTGTTTTGTAATCCTCTGAAGGTGGCTTTGAACTTGCAATCCTCCTGCCTCAGCCTCCTGAGCTGCTGGGATTACAGACATGTGCCACCATGCCCGGCTATAGCCAGCTTTTAAGTTGAACTTATACATAACACATTCCAGTTTTAGATAATTCTGAATCAGAATGTCTGTAATATATTCATCTAAAATAGGAACAATAGACTTGGGGTCCCTCCTTACACACGCGTGTGCGCGCATACACACACACACACACTTTTGTCCACTCTAAATATACATTCATCTATTCTTAAAAGAAAAGAGTAAAAGAATGGACAGCAATGCAAACTTCAACTAATGAGATTTGCATTAAACATTAGCATATTTTAATAACAGTTGGATGACAAATACACCAAAGAAATTACCTAAAGGTGATATTTTTTTGCTAAGTGATTAGTTATGCAAATATTCTCATGTTGATCCAGGTGATGGAATCTAATAAAAATGGAGTGCATATGAACACAGTTCCCTTAAATAAATTTGTATTTATTTTTAAATAGATATTGTGTTTGCATAATGCAGAATCCAAAAACACAAAAGGATGTACAGTGAAAATTAAGGGTGTTTCTTCATCCTAGTACCCTCCCTGAAGAAAAAAAACTTTTCTGATCAATTTCTTGTTCATTAACAGAAGTGCATATTCATACACAAGTAAATGTACATATTATTTTCTAAATAGTCACAAATGTATATATAGATATATATACTCACATATATATGATGTAAGATTCATCAATATATAGATATACCTTCTGCAACATATAGAGCTCTGCCACATTTTAATAGGTTTATATTACTTCATAGTTTGAAGGTTTTGTAACTTAACTCTCCCCTATGTTTAGATATTTCAATTGACAATATCTTGCTACTATAATCAATGGAAATATAGCCTTGACTATATATAATTTTGCACAGGTTCAAATGTACCCATATGTGCTAAATACCTAGGAAAGGAATTTTAAGGTTACTTTGTATATGATTATGTATATTTGACATATATTACCATGTTGCCTTCCATAGGGCTTGACCAATTTGCACTTCTATTAAAATAATTTGAGAGTGCCTATTTCCCCATGTTTGAACCAAAAGAGTGCACTAAACTTTGGATCTTCGCCAAGTGTTGCTTTACTTTACATTTGTTTTACTAGAAATTAGGATGAATATCATTGTATATGTTTAAAAATCATTTGAATTTCCTATTTGGGGGATGAATTTTTTGTTCATAACCTCTGCCAATTTTTCATTGGGTTGCAGGTCTCTTTCTAGATTTTTAAGAATTTTATATGTTATAAAGAATCAGCCATTATGATATTAAATACTAATCTTTCCTTTGCCATTGGTCTTTTTATTGATGTTTTCTGTTTTAGGTTGGTGTTGCCATACAGAATTTAGTCAAATCTAAAATAGTTTTTCTTTTATATTTGCTGGGTTTTGTCAGATTTTTGTAAAGCATTCTTTGCTATGCCATATTAACAAACTTTTCTGTTTTCTTTTGATGCTTTTATTTAAGATTTAAATCCATTTTTAATACTTTTTTATATAAGAGATGAAATAGGAATGCAAACTGGCTACCTGTCTTTGATTCTTTTTTCTGAATTTTCTATTGTTCTATTAAATTATCTGTCTCTTCTTGGACCCATCACATACTATTTTATTCACTGTAATTCTACAACATTTTACAATAACTGATAGGACTGAAACTCCTTAACTATGCCAATTTTCTAGGTTCCTACCTGTTTTCATTTCCAAGTTTCCACTCCTCCTACAGGCAACCACTGATCCGTTATCTATATTTTAGTTTTGCCTTTCTTTGACACTTAATCTAATGGAGCCATAAAATAAGAGTCTTTTATATTTGACTTTTTATACTTACCATGTCTTTGAGGCTCATCCATGTTGCATGTTATCAGTAGTTCAATTTTTATTAGTGAATAATATTTTACTTTATGGATATACATTTTGTGTTCATTCATCAGTTAATGGACTTTGGATTATTTCTGGGTTTTGTTATTATGAATAATGCTACTATGAGCACTTACATGAAAGTCTTTGCATGGATATAGGTTTTCATTTCCCTTGAGTGGATACTGAGGAATGGGATAGCTACAAACTCGTAAGTGTAATTTCTTAAGAAATTGTCAAACTGTTTTCTAAAGTGGTTGTATCATTTTTCCTTCTCACCAACCATTTATGTGGGTTTCAATTTCTCCACATTTATGTTAAAAGTAATCTTTCATTTATTATAGCCATTATAGTGGTGTCTTGTGATGGATTAATCAGGCATATGAAAATTAGAATGATTATAAGGATATTCAACATATTTTATGTACTCATTACCCATTAATATCTGTTCTTTGGGAAAATATCTATACAAACCCTTAGCCCATACTTTGATTGGGTTGTTTACTTCTTGTTTCAAGTTGCAAGATATCTTTATATATTCTGGAAACAAGATCTTTTTCTGATATATGATTTGCAAGTGTTTTCTCTCAACTGTGGTTTGTGTTTTTACTTAATGGAAGTCTTTCAAAGAGAAAACTTTTTAATGATAAATACTAATTTATCATTTTTGGCTTTTATTGCTGTGTGCTTTTGGTGTAGAATCTAGTAAATCCTTGCCTAACCAGTTGTTCATGACTAGGGAAAATTTTGACCCCAGGGGACATTTGGCAGTATCTGGAGACACATATGACTGTCACAACACAAAAGAGGGTTGCTAGTGGAGTCTAATGGATAGGAAGACCAAGAATATTATTAAACATCTTACATTGCACAAAACAGCTCTTCAATAGAATTATCTGACCTGTAAGGTCAATAGCACCAACAATTAAAAACCCTGACCTCTATCCCAAAGTCACAAAGATTTTCTCTTTGTTTTCTTCTAAATGTTTGTTAATTTTTAACTCTTATGTCTATTGATCTACTTTAATTTTTGTGTATGATGTAAAGGAGGGGTCCAAATTTATTATTTTGCATGAGGCTATACTGGTGTCTTGGCACAATTTGTTGAAATGATCCCAATGGCTTTTCTGACTCCTCTGAATTATCCATCCCCTTTTCAAAAACTCAAATGACCATAAACATTAAATTCAAAATTTATTATAATTAATGTTTGCATGGCACATTTTTCTATGATTTTACTTTTAACCTACTCACATCATTATATTTGAAGTGCTGTTTTTTGTTTTTTTGTTTTTTTGTAGGAGCATGCAGTTGGGTCCTGTTCATGTTCATGTAGACAAAAACATATCCAACTGTAGGTTCACTAATTTCTTATGTTTAGATTGAAGTATACTAGTTTATTATTTATTTCTGTTTCTTTTCTCTCTTTTTCCTTTGACATCCATTGTTTGAACATTTTTAATATCCCATCTTATCTTTTTGAGTTTTTTACTTTATCTTTGTGTAGATTTTTAGTGATTCTCTATGGATTATTTTATATATATATATATATATATATATATATATATATATATATATATATATATATTAACTTTTTAGAGTCTAAGTAGAATCAGTAGTTTGCCACTTAGACTAAAATGTAGAAATATTACTATTATGGGGGGGGGTCCTTTTCCTTACTCTTTATATTCCAGTTGTCTTCTGTGTTTAATCTATTAAATACATTGAAAAATCCTTAGATGATGTTACTCTTGCTTTCAACCATAAAATACATTTTAAAGAACTAAAGGGACAATCTCTTATTTATACTGAGAATTTTACTATTTCTATTGCTCTTTATGCATTCCTGGTATTCCTAATTTCCTTCTGATATCACTGTCCCACTCTCTAATGAACTTCCTTAAGGAATTCTTTTAGAACACATTTTCTGGAAATAATTTATATTTAGTTTCTTTAATTCAAAAATGTCTTTATTAACCCTTCATTTCTGATTTTCTTCTGGATATAGAATTCGAGTTTGGAAGTTTTTCTGTTAGCGATTCAAAATGTGCCACTTTTTTCGGTCCTCCATAGTTCCAGAGGAGAAATCTGCTGTCATTTGAATTGTGTGTTCCTCCTTTGATTTCTCAGGCTGTTTTGAAGATTTTTTTTTCTTTTTCTTTAGTTTTCAGCAATTTGATTATTATAGATGTTATAATGAATTTCCTTGTGTTTGTTTTATTTTACGTATACTAAAATTCTTTACAAGCTCAGTTCTTTTGGTGAACTTGAAAGCTTTCCACATTTCTTTAAATAATTTTTCTGCATCATCCTTTTTCTCCTCTTCTTTGGGATGCTAATGATATAAATGTCTACAGGCCCTGAAGCACTGCTTATTTTTTCAGTCTTCAATTTTTTATGTCTTTCAGCAGGGGTAATTTCTCTTGATCTACTTTCAAGTTAATTGATTTTTACTCTGTCATCTTTGTTTTGCCATTTAGCTCATCTAATACATTTTTTGAATGTTTTTGTTTTAAATTTCATTCAGCTCTTTTTCATATCTTTTATTTCTTTGTTATGACTGTTTCCACTTATTTCCAGAATATCCACATTAGTTTCTCACATAAAAATATCTCCTCCTGAAAGTGCTCATGATATTTGCCCCATGTATTATAACCTTAGACTTATTCTTCCTTTTCCTTGTTTTTTTAAAGGGGGGGAGGGAATTTGGGAACTGAACTCAGAGCTTCACTTGTATTAGGCAAGTTGCTCTATACTGAGCTAAATCCCCAGCCCTTTTTATTTTGAGTCAAGGTCTTGCTAAGTTACCCAGGCTGGCCTCGAACTTGTGACCCTCTTGTCTCAGCCTCTTGAGTAGCTGGGATTACAGGCATGTCTTATAAAAAACCAGGAGCAGAATGCACAAAAATCCTACTACTTGAAATAATTTGTTGCCTTTACTGTGTTCATATTAGAATGCTTGTCTCAACTAGGTTTCCTCAATTTGTGTTCAGAAAGAGTAATAAACTTAAGGTTTAAGTGTGAATTTTGGTTCTGTGAAGTGCTAGCAGTGTCACTCTGATAAGTCTCTTCCCTCTCTCAGTCACATCTTGCTGAGGTCAAATTGGTCTCGGAGGTGCTTTTCTTTCTTTTTTTTTTTTTTAATTTTTTATTGATTATTTAAAGCATTACATAGCTCATGATATATCATCTTTCATACATTAGACTCAAATTGTGTTTTGAACTCCCATTTTCACCCCAAATATAGATTGCAGAATCACATCTGTTACATATTCACATTTTTACATAATGCCATATTAGTGTCTGTTGTATTCTGCTACCTTTCCTATCCCCTACTATCCCCCCTCCCCTCCCCTCCCCTCCCATCTTCCCTCTCTATCTCCCCTGCTGTTGTTCAATTCTCTCCCTTTTTTTTCCCTCCCCCTTGCCCCTCATAGCCTCTTATAATTTTATGTATCCTTGAAGGTCTCCTACCATTTCCATATGCTTTCCCTTCTCTCTCCGTTTCTCTCCCCTCATTCGTCTTTGTTTACTGTAGTCTTTTCCACATGCTCTTCCTTCCTGTTCTGTTCTTAGTTGTTCTCTTTATATCAAAGCAGACATTTGGCATTTGTTTTTTAGGGCTTGGCTAGCTTCACTTAGCATAATCTGCTCTAATGCCATCCATTTCCCTGCAAATTCTATGATTTTGTCATTTCTTAGTGCTGCATAATATTCCATTGTGTATAGATGCCACATTTTTTTTATCCATTCATCTATTGAAGGGCATCTAGGTTGGTTCCACAGTCTAGCTATTGTGAATTGTGCCGCTATAATCATTGATGTGGCCATATCCCTATAGTGCGCTCTTTTAAGGTCCTCAGGGAATAGTCCGAGAAGTGCAATAGCTGGGTCAAATGGTGGTTCCATTCCCAGCTTTCCCAGGAATCTCCATACTGCTTTCCAAATTGGCCTCACCATTTTGCAGCCCCACCAGCAGTGTACAAGTGTACCTTTTTCCCCACATCCCCGCCAACACTTGTTGTTGTTTGACTTCATAATGGCTGCCAATCTTACTGGAGTGAGATGGTATCTTAGGGTGGTTTTGATTTGCATTTCTCTGACTGCTAGAGATGGTGAGCATTTTTTCATGTACTTGTTGATTGATTGTATGTCCTCCTCTGAGAAGTGTCTGTTGAGGTCCTTGGCCCATTTGTTAATTGGGTTATTTGTTATCTTATTGTTTAATTTTTTGAGTTCTTTGTACATTCTGGATATTAGGGCTCTATCGGAGGTGTGGGGGGTAAAGATTTGTTCCCAGGATGTAGGCTCTCTATTTACCTCTTTTATTGTTCCTCTTGCTGAGAAAAAACTTTTTAGTTTAAGTAAGTCCCATTTGTTTATTCTGGTTGTTAACTCTTGGGCTATGGGTGTCCTATTAAGGAATTTGGAGCCCGACCCCACAATTTGTAGATCGTAGCCAACTTTTTCTTCTATCAGACGCAGTGTCTCTGATTTGATATCTAGCTCCCTGATCCATTTTGAGTTAATTTTTGTGGATGGCGAGAGAAAGGGATTCAATTTCATTTTGTTGCATATGGATTTCCAATTTTCCCAGCACCATTTGTTGAAAATGCTATCCTTCCTCCATTGCATGCTTTTAGCCCCTTTATCAAATATAAGATAGTTGTAACATCGGAGGTGCTTTTCTGAAATACCATTATAGAGTTCTCTGGTCTATGAGGCATGGAAAGCAGTAGCCACGTTTGTTTGTTGGATATGTTTCTCTCACTCTTGTTGGTCTTAGGATGATAATAGAGACTATTTTATGATATTAGGGTTTAAAATTTTAGAATTCCTAGAGGGCAGAACACTATTAATGAACATTCAGTGTAAGTATTTCTTCAGAGGGGAATAAAGGGAAATTTTTTGTCTTAATGAGAAATCACATTTTATATGTCATGGACAGTGGATATTAACATCTTTCTTTGAATTAAGAGTGATAACACCAACTTCCTTCTGCCAAACAGACTGACAAACTGCTCTTAAGGAAGTCTTCTCAACATCTAACTTGTGTCCCTGCTGCTGTACTTTCCCAAAGTCAACCTGGCCTCCTGGTTCTAACTGTATCATGTTGTTTCTGGACTGCCTGGGGACCCTTGGCCCCTCCACTGCTGTTTTCTCTGCTTTCCACAGCTACTTCAGCTCTCCGCTGCTGCTGTAGACAAGGGACGAAGCGTAGGGGAGGTTCTGCAGTCGGTGCTGCGCTATGAGAAGGAGCGACAGCTGGATGAGGCGGTGGGAAATGTCACACGGCTGCAGCTGCTGGACTGGCTGATGGTGAACCTGTGATCATGCCCACTCTCTGCATCTCCTCTTCCAGCAGTGGGCCCAGCCCTTGCCCCACCCACTCCCCCCTCATTCCCACAGCTCCCTTGTCCTTATCCTCACAGAGCCCTAACATTATCTTCATACCACTCACATGAAAGACATGTCATCTAATGCTAGTCACTGGATTTTGCACATTTTCCTGTCCATGCGAGCAAGGACATAAAATTAAAAAAAATTAAAGAGCTCCGTGTATTTGGTTTTCTTGGCATCTAAACGGTAAAGATTCAATAAGGTCCAGAAATCTTAGGATTATGCTGAACCGGGAGACACCGACAAAAGTTGCTGTTTGCTATATATCTCCTGTCTGTGTGCCTCAATTTACAACTCCCCTCATTTTAAATCTTGCCTTAAAATAAGCCACAATTTGTCAAGAATTCATTTTTACCTTTTATAATCATGAAAATGAGAAAAAAGTTTCTAATATCCAAAAAAAAATCAGTCTAGTTATATGTTCTAGACTTTACTTCTTGTTGTGGGTCTGCTGAGCGGCAGAACCCCAGTCAACCTCCAACTTTATCCATGATTGAAGATGGTGTCCAAAGAGGTTCCTCAAGGCTGAGGGTGTAGCTTAGTACTTGTTGCACATGAAAGAGAGGCCTAGGTTCAGTCTCCAGCACTGGGGAAAAAAATGTTCCCAAGACCTGAGTTTTCTGGCCAGTTCTGTGACCTCCTGGCTATAGAACCGAGGACAAGTTATAGCACTGCTCTGACTAAATGCTCGTGACACCCCACTTAAAACATTTTCCATTCTTACCCACCTCCCTAGAAATGTTTTTGACCTTTTTTCCCCTCCTAGAAACTTTGTCCTCTTTGTCTTCTAATTTTCCTCCTATTTCTCTAGGTCTCTTAGAGGCTCTACTCTGTCATGTTGTAATTTTATCCTACCCGGACTTTCTCTTGACTCTTTGCTATCCTGTGTCCTCTTCCCGAGGTGATCTCTTCCAAATCCATGGCTTTGACTACTTGATATCACCATTTTTGGAATATTATGTAGTATTTTTAAAGGAAACTATGAAGCCAGGTATATTTTCCATGTTGTTTATGATCTTAAGTTTCATGTCATATTTTGTTTGTCCTGTGATACAACCATATAGAAATTGTGGTTTATGTAGATAGAACTGAGAAGGGAAATAAGTGGACTTTATTGGATTTGAGGAGTGGTGGATGAATGAAAATATCCTGCTTATGAAATCAACTTCCCTCCTTCGGGAAGCACTTTATCCCGTACTCCTTCCTAGAGAAGCAACAGTCATGGCATTTTCAACACAACTACAAGGTGGGCTTATAATCCAGGTGAGAACCACAGAGGACCACAGTCTCTCGGATACAGTTGAGATACAGTCATTTTTGAGACTTCCCTGCCAGCAAGGAAGACTATCTTTTGACTGGATGTTGGTAGTCATCTTAACTTCTGGGATGAGCCTTCAGTCATCAGGATGAAGCTAAATATAGGAAAATCAAGGCAGAAGAGAAAAAGAACAGGAAGAAGGAAAGAGAAAGAAGAGGAAAAAGTAGCAAGGTTAATCTGAGCTCTGATGACCTTATTTGAATTCCTAGATACAGCTGTGCCTGAAACTGCATCTATCCCACCTGATTCCCCTTATTACTTAAACTAATTTGAACTTAGTTTTTGTTATTTCCAAACAAAAATTCTGATAGATATAGGTTGACAATCATGGGCAAAAAGAAAAAAAAATTATTTAAAGTACCATTAATGATACTAAATCTACCCCCAAACACACACACACACACACACACACACACACACACACACACACGTAGCTAAAGAGTGAGTTCAGGTATAAGGACATCCACCCACATCATTCATAAGAGGAATCAGGCCAATTGTCTATGTGAAGAAAGAGTTGATTTTTTAAAAACAAACCTTTATGCATTGAAAAACAACAATCTGAAGTATTCTACAATATAAGTGCTGTCTTGAATACAAATCACTGGAAAGGAACGGGACATAGGACCCTTCAGCAAGGGTCATACAATACGTGGTAAAATGTTTGTATTACTAGAGGAGGAGCTTGGGCCACTTTGTTCTGTGGAGGGTTTGGCCACCTCTGGTTCTGTAACAGCCTCTGGCTTTCTGGGATCCTCTATTAGAGGAGGCAGCTGGACAGTCTCAGTAGTGTGCTGGACAGAGCCCTGCTGATCAGCTGAATTCTGAACATTCTTAGTGGCACCATCTTTTATTTTGTCTGCAGTCTCTTTGGTGGTCTCATCTGCCAAAGGATGGAAAAGACGGAATGATGTTCAGATATGAATGACTGCATATTCTAACTTTCTGTTAGGTTGTAAATCATTTTGGGAAAACTGTGGTTATAATGATATAAAAATAGTTCATTTGTAAAGCACATTCTAATGTGCCAGGCATCATTCTAAGCACTTCACATTTACTGATTCATTTGATCTTTTCAGCAGCACTACAGAATAAGCATTATTCTCATTCTCATAAATAGGCAAATGCATCTGCATCATGGTTAAGTAAATTATCCAGGAGCCCACACCTGGTAAGTGATAGAGCCAGAATTTCATCCCAAGTACTTTGATACCAGTGGCCTATGCTTAACTACTAAGCTATATTACATATAAAAGATTTGCATAATCCTAGAATTTGTCAGTGATAAAAATTCAAAAGGTAATTATAGGGCATAAAGAGGCAGACACAGTGAAAGAAAAGGGAAGGAATAGAAAAGGGATTGAATATGGGAGAAAAATGGAAAATCCCTTATAAGGTGGGTGGGTGGCTATGGCTAAAAGCCAAGTTTCTTGAAAAAGAAAAATTCTCAAAATAAGAAAGGGCAGACTAATAATGTCATAGCCAGAAATAAATTATCCAAGACTAAGTTCAAAGAAATTGACCTTCCTCTAGAAGAACCTGACTCCCTGAACTATGGGAAGAGGACTGTCTGGCTGAGGGCTATACCTGTTTGGGTTGAGTGATGATACTCTTGAACCTTGTTCTTGCTTATCTCAGAAGGAAGAGAGACATTGGGTTTCCTCAGGGCCTGGGGCCTGGGCCGTGGTTTGAGGTTCTGTGGCTCATGAATCCAAGCATGCTTGAGGGCCTGATCAGGGGTCATACGAAGAGAAGGTTCCCATCTGCACATCAACAAAGCCTGGCATGGATTACTCTTTTATTTTCTCTTAATATTAAAATAATTTTAAGAACCCAATAAAGATATTTTTCATTGAGCTATGTCCTAATCTCAAATATATTATCACAGGACAATTATATATATCAAATAATTTAAAAGTATCTGAGAACAACTACTAGAAACAATTTTTTTTTAAAAAATGTATGTGAGCTGGGGAATATATTAAATTTCAAATTTTCTAGATTTCTAGAAATTTTCTTACAAGAAGTATTATTTAAAAACCTTACCTATTTGGGATTAGGCTTTCATAGGCTAAAAAGATTAGAAACAGATATTTAATTTCAATTCCCAAGATGTGGGATTTGGACCTCCATATATATCATAAAGGAAATTATAGAATTTTAGAATATTAAGATTTATAAGGTGACTTGGATATGATACAGGCAAACTTCTAACAAAGTAATAAAATGCATTTGACGGAATTCTTAACATAGAATTACCTAGCCATTCTCAAGTAATATCAGTAACTTGGCAGTAAAGTCACAGATCCTCCTATTCCAATTTTTAAAAACTCTGATTCTTTAAAAGTTCTTGATTTTTATTGGACCAAAATTGGCTCACTTTTCAGTGAATTTTACCCAGGTCCTAATTCTACCCATTAGCATTTTGCAGAATAAAATAATCTTACATGTCAGAGTCCCTCAACTACAAGAAAACACATCACTACTATTAGTCATAGTTAGTAGTTTCCACCATCTAACCACCTTCCAAGGTAGGAAATTCTAGCTATTGTCCATCATGCTGGGAATGAATCGCTGCCAACTGCAGGGAGATGGTATTACTAGTCCAGACTCAAAGGCATGAGCAATTCAAGCTCCCAGTTTTTTGTCAAATGAACTGCTTCTTAAACTTCATCTCCCCTCTTCTGGACTTCTGGAGCCTGCACATAAAGCTAGGTGTTTACTAATCCTATTGACTTTAACTAAAAAAATTTAGTCTCTCACTCCATAAATTGCTGATTAGCAATATATAGATTAGGGAGTAGACCCCCATCAACTTGAATCATCTCTTACAAGTTGTGAGCAATTGATGTTTTACACTAAAAAAGAAAATAATATTTTTCTTGTGCTAAGCTGTGTTCAGGATGGCTGGGTTTCTAGACAACTCACCTGTCTCACTGGGCAGTTTCTGGCACTTATTAAGGCACATTCCCTCTATGGCCTGAGCATGGAGCTGGGGGATATGTTGGTAAAAATAGGGTACAGAATCCTTATCTCAATTATTCAGAGAAGTAAATAGTATAACTCCCATAGATGAAAATATTTTCAGTGGTATCTGATGGTTTTCCCTCTAAGCTAGAACCTAAATTACAGAATGCACAAATGCCAAAGAAGTATTTTGCTAAAATTACTCCACTGGAATAATGAGAGAATAATAAAGATATGGTCTTCTAAAACTAAACAACTGTAGAACTGATAGAGATGGAAGGTACTTTAGGAATGCCCCCACTTTATAGAAAAGGAAACTGAGGCCCAGAGAGAAATGATTACTTGTCGAATAGCACTCAGCTAATACTTGCACTCAGTGGAGACAGACTTGAGAAACTTCTTTAATAGTAAAATAGAAGCAATAGCCAACATTTTCCAAGAACCTTACAAACTGTACACTGTGTTGGGTGCTTTGTGTGGTGACTCCTTTTTCATTGTGATTTGATCAAAGTACAAAACCTAATTTTTAAGATTAAAAATATGCATATAGGTTGTAAAAAGTTGTACATAATAAATGTTTTACAACTCACCTGCCTCTAGTTCCCTAATGCAAGAGGATTTGGGCACTGAATCCTAGGGGAATGGAGAGGGGCTCTGAACCTAGTATATACTGGTGATAATAAGCTCACTGAAGAGGTTGCCTTCCATTCAAGAAACAGAAGATATTAGGATTTGCTTACAATCTCACTGGCATGCAGCTTCAGGTCAAAAAGATGACAAGTCCTAACACACACTGTAATCTACACCAAATCTCTCTTGAAAACCAGCTGCATATCTGCAAAATACAGCAGATATCTGCCCTGATCATCACACAGTAGGGGGAGAGCACTGTTTCATGAGGCAGACATGAAAGCAATTTGGAGACTACAAAACTCTACCATTGATGTTTTTATAACCATCTCCCAGTCTTAGACTTTCACCAGCAAACACATGCAAAAGTACAAGTACTTAAGAGGAAACCCAGTACTTAAGAGACACCCCAACAAACTCACACCAAACACCTTCTGAGAAAGTCCAGGAAGCTGGTGTCATAGGTTTTCAGCACCATCGTGAGATCCTTGGAATCCGGGTATCTTTTTTTCCCCCTGTTGTTGGTTATAGTTTTAGGAAAACCTTTGGAATCTTTAGAGATACAATATTCTGTATTTAGTTCCAGGTGTAAATATTCACTGGTCACATCACAGCTGTCCACTCAACCACACTGCTTCCTGAAGTCATCTTTGCAGCTCTTCTACTTTCTGTCTTAACACACACCCTAGCCCACCCATCCCCACACACACACACACACACACACACACACACACACACACACAGTCTCAGTCACTTTGAAATAACCCAGGTCGATTATTCCATGAATGCAATTAACATTAAAAACAATTTTTCCTACTATTCAGTAGGTTCTGAGCCTCTTTCACACAACTTCTCCCCAAATCAAATGATAGTTTAGTTGAATATAAACAAAGGCAAGATAATAATGATGATGAATGATAATGGTGATGGCAATGATAATCTGAAGTGTCAAAAATGGCTTTGAACAAAAAGGATATAGTCCCTTTCTAAACTATCTGTGTCCTCACTTCTTCCCCACTAGCCCAAGTATGTGAAAATTTGGGACATCCACAGGTATAAGAAAGAAAGCTATTTTAGGAGAATGCTCTCAGGGCTCATTTACAAACCATACAAGCAAATCACCCTCATTACACCTTTACACTTATACCAAAATTTTGACCATAATTGGAATATTCCAACTTGGTTGGTTGCTGAAGACACAGTTTAGAATGGGGACAAACCACCAATGTATGGTTTGTCATCCCTAAAAAGAAGCCCCCAAAATAGCTCCAAAGGTTTCCAAGGATATTTTGTGCAATGCTTTAAAGGTAAGATCATTCACCTTGACCTTCAGATCCTTGTGTGCATGCTTAGAAAAGTTGACCACTTATTGCTTATACCCTGTAAGTCTGCACCTAAGTGGTAAATGTGTATATGCACAAACACACAGTTTACACTATTGAATTCTCACAGAACTCAGTGGAGTTCATGTTATGCACATTCTAGAGGATAAATAATAAAGTTCTACTACTTTTGTAACCAGTGTAATTTTCAGGTCATCCAAAAGACAACCACTCTTACTGAATTCCTAGGAAACTCCCATAAATGTGTACATGAACGTGTGTGTACATACACACACAGATATCTCTGTATTGATATGCATAAAAGTGACTGGGGGAATTATGTTGCTCTTTTTTGTTGACCAAAGAATTATGTTCACCAAAGAAGAATTATGCTCCCAGTTCTCTAAACAACTTAGCTCCTAAAGTAACACTTAAGTAATTGTTTTTCTCATCAAAGTCTTCCTCACACCTCTGGGCCTCCCCAATATCTAATCATTCTCTCCATCTTCTTCCTGCTGCTGCCTCGGGCACCTAAGTGTCTCACTATCCTTGAGGCAACATCACTTTGCTGCTTATGAGGAGTATTAACTAGGAGTGGCTAGGAGCCGAGAAACTGTTGGCAGCCCAAACATAAGAAAAGGAAAATCAAGAACCAACATGAACACAGCATTTACCATAGGCACCTTGTCAGAAGACTCATAAGGAGCTGTTGTCAAAAACAGAATCTTGGATCCTGCTTCAAACTTACTATCTCATAGATCATTGAGAATGATCATGGGAATTAGCATTTTTGCCAAATGCCCAAATGAGTCTTGTAATTTGAAAAGTTTGGGAAATACTAGAGAGTAAAGACCCTTCTTGCACAGGAAGTGAAACTGTGTGAATGTTGCTACCAAAACCCTATTGCCATCCTATAGCCTAGTGCTGATGGTAGAGATCAAGTAGTCAGTGAAATGGACATGCATATGTCTTTGGTATCTCCCCTCCAAGATGCCCTGTGGTCCCTTCTTTCTAGTCACCACCATGATGCTATCTCAGTGAGGTCAGTGTTAAAGGCTTAGGATGTGACTCTTCTCCAATGACTTTGTCTAGCAGAAAGAAACATTAATATCCCCACTTTTCTTCCTCCAAATCCTTCAAAAATCCAAAAGGCTGAATAATGTAAGTGGTGGATGGGGAAAGTATATAGGGTCAAAAGACCAGTCCTATTGCTTAATGTGTGTGATATCAGTAAGTCAGCTAGAGCTTCTGCCTACCATCTAACAGCTCTGAAGAAAGATGAGTATGTGGACACCATTTTGTGGCAACCAAGACACACTCTTGATCAGAGAGGCAAGGTCTTCAAAGCTCTATCCACAATTGAAAGATGATGTTTTAAGAGATTTAATCACTGGAATGGCATGGGACCAACTAAGAATGGATGATACCTCACTACTGAACAAAGAAGGATCATGGAACACCTCTGCTTGCTGAGCCTTCAGCTTTCAGTTTGGGGATCATGGGGAGTCCATGGAGAACAGGAAAAAGGGTCAGTAATCCTATATAGGGCTCAGGCCTAGGATGTTTTACCAAATGGTATAGAAGGAGACTACAGTATAATCCCCACATACTGGACCAGTACACACTGGACAACATAAATGAAACCATGGCTCCCCCATGAGAATAGTTTGACTCTCCTATTGATGGGGAAAGTTGTAAAGTGAAATTGTGTGACTTACATACCCATTCTGAGGCCACTTTCAGTTGAAAATGAGAGTGGGAGGGCTAGGAAGACTGGGATGGCACAGCCTGTGTACGCCCATGAACTAACCTGACAACAATAGCTTGTCAAAAATGTCATTCCAGAAAGAGACCCTCTTCGTTATACAGAATACATGTATGTTGATGTGAGGGGAAAAAAAAAGAAGTGGGTCACATTAGATTGGGTAGAGAGAAGTGATGGGAGGGGAGGGGTGGGGAAGGGGGGGAATGGAAGGGCAGCAGAATAAAATAGACATTATTATTGCTGTGGGTATATACGTGACTGCATGGCCAATGTGATTCTGCAACCTGTACACTCAGAAAAATGAGAGATTATACCCCATTTGATTCAAATGTATGATATGTCGAGATCATTGTACTGTCATGTGTAACTAATTAAAACGAATTTTAAAAAGAAAATGCAAAAGAAAAAAAAGAATTGTCATGCAAAAAATCAAAACAAAACAAAAAAGTACATGTATAAAGACATGAATTGGCATAAACATACTTTATATACAAAGATATGAAAACTTGTGCTCTATGTGTAATAAAAATTGTAGTGAATTCTATAGTCATGTATTTTTAAAAATTGAATCAATAAAATAATATTTATATTTTAAAAAAAAAATGTCATTCCAGATGGCAGGAAGGCCCTGTCTGTAGAGTCTTCTCTCCCTCATGTCTGATTTTGCTCCATGTTGATAACATTAAAGCCAATATGACTTTTTAAAAATATTTAGTTATAAATGGAAACAATGCCTTTATTTAGTTTTTTTTTCTTTAATGAGGTGCTGGGGATCAAACCCAGTGCCTCATGTGTGAGAGGCAAGCTCTCTACCACTGAGCCACAACCCCAAGATGACTTTTTCTGCCTCAGAACCCCTTAAGCTTTTTGTGGTTCTTCAGAGAGAATTTAGATCTGGAATTTACTTTATCTTGTCAGTGTCCTGGAAGCCCTACCTCAGTTGGTATCTTGTTGTTCCATCTGTTCAACGTGTACAGCACCACTCACATAGAAAGACAGAGGATCATAGAATTCAGGGCCTGGGAATTGTGATGAGAGGGGCAGCACAGGGCTGCACATAACACTGAATCCCAAAACTCAGACACATGACCCAATCATAATTGACCAGCAACAACACATCTACACCGAAATTGTTCTGACAGGCCTTAATTACCCATTTTATGACAGAGTAACAGTGAACCTGGGGCAGTAAGGGTCTTGGGGATTAGAAGATTTGGGGCAATAAAAATAATGTTCCATTAATGATAAAACATAGCAATGAAATTCCCCACTACTCTCTAAAAGAAGTCTGCTCCAATATTTCTGCACAGTGCATGGCTTGAGAGAGCAAATTGCTTGGGAAGGTAGGGAGAACTAGGAGTGGAGATCATTATCTTCTGAGGTTCTAACACTTGCTGATAGGTCTTCTAAGTGGGAACCTGATCATTCTCCTGCTCCAATGCATTTGTATTGCCAAGAACCCATTCCCCTTGTGATTTCACCCATCTCATCTCCAGCATGCCATCTGGGACCACTTTTCATTGCCTGTAAGTTCCTAAACCACATCCTGCCCTTTGGTATGGGGACAGGAGAAAAGCAAAATATGAGATTTAGGGTATGGGAAGTACCTTCAAGACCTGTGACACCTCATTAGACACAATGAGATAAAGAGATTAGACTTGGGGACTTACCAAAGAACGTCTGTCTCCTGGAGGCCGTCTGAATGAAGTGGGCTGGCGGCAGACCCAGCACCTTCAACAAGCACAGTATAGTTGGTTCACTCTTGGTGAAGTCACAGATTCAAAGACTGTTAAGAGCTAGGTGGGACTTTGGCCACATTTTGCCTTTTACAGATAAGAACTTGAGGATATTAAGTGATGACATCAAGTCAGTAGCATGGCAGACCCAGAGCTCATGTCTCCAGGGCTGTTTCAGTATCTTAAGATTCACATGCTATTCTAAACATACATCAGCACCAACAAAGGCAAGCCACCTTGATAGCAGCCAGATCTCTGTCGGTACATGCTGATCATGTTGAATTAGGAATGACACACCCCAGCATGGAACACCGGGAAGAGAAGGGAGGGAAAGGAGATACAAATCACCAGAGAAGGCATTTCTTGTAAGATAAATTCCTTCTTGGAAAGAAAAGTATAGGCCTACTTATTCACTTTTCTCTCCTGAACCTTATAGGAGTGTACAGATAAAGAAATTTATGGGTTGCTCTCAGTCCTAGGTTTCTGGCCATAATCCATGCACAATCCTGCCTTCATGCTCCTCAACCCTACAGATATCAAGGGGAAACTGAGTCAGTCCTGGGGCAGTGGGAAGCTCAAGCCAGATTCCCCATTCACCTTGGTATTAGAAGCAGGAATGGTTCAGGGATATTTCATAAAATCATTACTAACCTTAGAAGTCATCTGGTCTGACCCCCTCATTTTCCAGTCCAGAGTGGGAAATGACTTGCCAAAAAGTCAGAACAAGGGCTAGACCCCAAATTTACTAACTCCCAGGCCAGTGTTGATTCCACCATAGTTACCATTTCTAGATATTTTCATCTAAATTATTTTAATATTTTATTATTAGTTTCAAACAACAAATGAAATCATCTATATTTAATACTTCTCAAAGGCATGTGTCACTGATTAACTTTGAGACAATCTAGAAAACAGAAATTTAGCTTTTGATTTAGAGAGATTCATGGTCAAACTTTTATCAGTTTACTAGGAAAATCCTAAAACTTGAATTTTTCAAATTGTTAGTTATTTTCTCCATTTTGTCTAATTTAGCTCTACAAGAAAACTTCATTGAAAAAAAAATGAGATGTGATTAATAATCCTGTGATGAGTCTTAGTAAAGCCTTTTTATGGGAAATAGTCCTCCCAGGTTAAAAGAGCAAAAGTCATTACTGAATGCTACCTATTTTTTGTTAGATAATTTCCAATTATTTGTTTCAGCTGATAGGTTGATAAAAATAATTTCTGATGATAGATCATTATTCAATTGTTACACAGAATTCAAAAAAAGTCATAGAATGAGGCAACATAATTAGAACAGGTTTCCTTCTTGGGTTCACATCTTTGGAATCAATGTATTGTAATGGCCTGGTCCTGAGCCTGTTCATTGTAGCAAGAAGTAATGTTGGGGCTGGGTTTGTGGCTCAGTGGTAGAGCACTTGCCTAGCATGTGTGCGGCACTGGGTTCAATTCTCAGCACCACATATAAATAAATAAAATATAGGTCTATCAACAACTAAAAAAAAATTTTTTAAAGAAGTAGTGTTCACTTACAGGTATAAAAATTAATGGGAAAAAGAGAAAACTCAGCTCCATTTATTCTTCTAAGAGGTGTATACAATGTGAAGTAAAATTTCACATTTTATGCCTACTAATTATCTTAATTTATGCACTAGTTCTATTTTAGTGATCTCTTGAGAAAAAAAATCTACGCATGGAGCTTATGATAATAAAAATTTGAAGTTATAGTGATTGATATATTTAAAAATAAAGCTATATTAAATTAGAATAAAATTCTATATATGAGGTAGAATTTAAAAAGTTCATTCAAGGAGGAAAAAGAGTTAAAGAAAGGTACAACTGTTAAAGAACTTATTCATGTCCTTTGAAAGGTAGATTTGGGTGGGTATTAGGTCACTCTTTTTTTTTTAAATTCTTTTGGATATATTTGAAAGATTGCTTTAACAGTTTTATTTTATTTTTTTTATTATTTTATTGTTGGTTGTTCAAAACATTACATAGTTTTTAACATACCATATTTCACAGATTGATTCAAGTGGGTTATGAACTCCCATTTTTACCCCGTATACAAATTGCTGTGTCACATCAGTTACATTTCCATTGATTTACAAATTGCCTTTCTAGTGACTGATGTATTCTGCTGTCTATCCCATTCTCCACTGTCCCCTCACCCCTCCCCTCCCCTCCCCTCCCCTTCTCTCTCTCCATCCCCTCTATATAAATCGTTTCTTCCACTTATATAATTTTTCTCCTACTCCTCCTTTCCTCTTATATGTAATTGTGTATAACCCTGAGGCTCACCTTCCAATTCCATGCAATTTCCCTTAACTCTCACTTTCCCTCCCGCCTATCATCCCTGTTTAATGTTATTCTGTCACAATTTACATTAAGGGGGAAATGGCATCCTTTGAAACTATGTAAATTTATAATAAAAATGTTCGTTCTCAAAAATGTACAAGAAGTATGTAACTTCAAAAACACTTTTAGGGAAACTTTGACCAAAGGAAAAAAAAAATAGTATGCAGGCCACTGCCCTTGATGAGTCTGATGTAGCCCCATGTCAGGACTGAAGCCATCCAAGGACATCAACCAAGCAAGCCTTCCTCCTCACCTCCATGATGCAGGCCAGCTGCTCCACCTCATTCTCCCCCGGGAACAGAGGGTAACCCGTGTACAGCTCTGCCAAGATGCAGCCCAGGCTCCACATATCAATGGCCATATTGTAGGGGTGACCCAGAATCACTTCAGGGGATCGGTAGAACCGGCTCTGGATATAGGTGTATACTATTAGGGCAAAAAGAGAAATCTGATGTGGGAAAGCTGGCTTTCTCTCCGGGGCCCCCTCTCCAGGATAGTTTGGCAATTGAAGATGGCAGATAATTTAGAATCCCCCTATCCCCACCTTCTTACCCTAATGAGCTCTGCAAGATGAAAGTAACATCAAAAACAAAACATCATCAAATCCTCACAACAACCTGATGATAAATGAAGGTGCTATTATCCCCACTTTATTGATAAGGAACTCCAAAGTAGGCATTGTTCTGAGCAAGTTAAAGCAGGGTACTTTAAAACACTTTATGTCAGACAAGTTTTTAAAGAAGTAAACCATAAAACTAATATAAACTAAGTTTTCAAACTGTCAGGTGAGCTTTGGAAAGATAATTTCTGACAGTATTGTGATTTGGCACTGGGGGAAGCATATCAGAATTGGAAGTGTACAAAATGCAAAATTTAAATTCAATGTCTATTCAATATTATATATATATAGTATAATGAAGTACTAAAAGAAAAGCTCAATAAAAATCTCAGCAAATAAAGATAGAAAGAAGATTACATTGTAGGGGGCCTAAATTTTATAGATAAGGAATCTAAAGCCAGGGAAATGGAACATTTTGATTTTTCCTATGTTGTGATTTCCTGGATTGAGAGGGGCTATAATCACTTCTTTAATGTTTAGATTGGTTATAAGAATGTAATAATTCTGTAACTTAAAATGAATGTTTGATTAAAAACAACTTTTATACCATGCCTTTTCCAAAATGAATTTGAGTACTATGCCAAGTTCATATATACTTTAAAACATGAATTTAATGGCACCTGTGTGGTGCTTAGCAAGTGCCAGGCACTATTCCAAGTGCTTTATGTAGATGAATTCTTTCAATCCTTACAAAAAGCCCTATGAAGCAGTTACTATTTTTGTCTCAATTTTAAAGATAAGAAAACTGAGAAATTGTCAAGATCATTCAGCTTCCAGTGAACAGAGCTGGGAATTGAAACCAGGAAGTCCAATTCCAGTATCCATACTCCATACTGCCTCATAGTTAAAGATAAAAGGAAAGTCAGGAGAAATATAAAGGAGGAAGTTACTGTCAGAAAGCAAGTATACAGTAATTGCAAACTCAGTTCTGAGCATCCTGGCAGCCCAAGATAAATAGTAACTAATAGGTTAATATAGTTGCCAATATCTAAAAAGAGTCAACATACAAGTTCTTTATGGGGAGCATTGTTTTCTGGATGGAATTCTTATAGGATCCATATGGAAAAATATGTTAAGGAGATAGGTCCTCCAAAGTGGTTCTGCAGACTATCCGGTAGTCCTTTCTGCAGCCTCAGAGGGCTCCCTCTGACACATTCTGACACCAGGAAGGCTGGTCCCAAAGTCTTTTTGTGTGTGTGCCCTTAATAGAGCCCGTGTATCTTCCTAATCATTCTACCTATTTTATTTTACTTTGTTTTAAATATTTCTGTCTCTTACATTATACATAAGCAACCCAGGACAGGTAATATTTCATGTTTTGGTTTTGGTACCCAAACCAGCAAATGATTAATACCAGAAAATAGACATTTGTTGAATGGTACATGTTTTCTACATCAGTCTTGACAGAAGCCAAGTTAATTGAACTTAAATCAAATCCAATAAAGGTTGATGCAAATGTGCTCCAGGGCTACTTCCTGCATTCTAGTTTGGAAAAAAAAATACAAAGCCTAGAGAATCTAGGACAGTAAATCCCAAACATTAGAATGGCTGTTTTCTAAAGTGCAAACTCCTGCGCACTCTCCAGAAATTTAGTAGGGTGAGGTCCTGGAAACTATAATTTTTCAAAGTCCCAAGGTGTTTCTGATACACATGTAGTTAGTTTTGTGACCCAATGTTTATTTGTAATTTCATGTCCACAGAATATAAGATCTTTAAAGAGCCTCTATGGAATTTGAATCTAATTTCTCATTTTATAGATGAGGAAACTTAGGCTCAGAGAAGTGAAACACCTTGTTCAAAATCATACTAGTGACCCTGGATGGCTGATCCTAGATTGGAACCCAGGTAGTCTTGTGTGTAAACCAAGAGAAATTGCAACGGGAGAACTCAGACTGTGCGGAGCCTACCTTTCTGGTGCTCATAACAACTGGACCCAAAGTCAATGACTTTAACTGCGATTTGGCCCTTTTGGTATAGCACTATATTTTCCTAGCACAAAGAGAAAAAAGACAGGTCAAGTTTATAAAAATTAATGTTGTCCAAGGTGCTCCACTTACTTAAATGCTCACCCCTACAGGGCCTAGTTCAAATCTGACCACCTTCAAACTCCTCCTCTGGCATCTTCTCCACATTCCATTGTGCTCTCCTGCTCTTATTTCCCATTGACTTGTAGTCTACATCTTCTTCGGATTCATTATTCACTGTTTTGCATGTATTTTTCCCCGTATTGATTATGTAACTCCTGAAGATGGTGGGTTTATTAATATCTTCTTCCACACCCAGTTCTGTGCCTCACTTGCCTGACAAATGTCACTGAATTGGTTTAATGCCCCTGTAGACCTACCATTATGACAATAAAGAACATAAACAAACAAACAAATAAATAAATAAGTTAGATCGAGGTTTGTGTGTGTCTCACACTGACTTTGGGGAACCCATAAAATGACAAGGTGGAGCTTCTGGGCTCTCCTTTCAACACTGGCTGAGGTTGGAAGATTAAAGTCCTACTTTGTGCCTCAAGCATCCCACTGTCAGATGAATGGGTCATGTGGATTGCTTGCTGAGTACATAACATGGCACATACGAAGCCTTTGGTGCCAAAACTAAAAATCCAAATTTACTCCACAGTATCTTTTCTAAAGAATGTTTGTGTTAATGCAAGGAGGATAATTAGCAGAAATCTTAAAAGAATTTCTAGTGTGTCTCTAGCCCAGTGGAAAAAAGACCCCTTCACTAGATGGGGCTGGCCCTTTGTTATGATAAAAGCCCAAAGTTTGCTGTGTGGAAGGCTTAGTCATCAGCCTATGGCACTGTGGAGAGGTGGTAGGTCCTTTAAGAGTTGGGACTAGTTGGAGGAAGTTAGGTCACTGAGGTTGTGCTTTGAAGGGGATATTGGGACAGGGACCCTGTCTCTCTCTTTGGTTCCTAGATGCATGAGGTAACAGCTTTGCTCTGCCATGAACTCCTAATGCCATGTTCTGCCTCATCACATGGTTGAATCTATTCAATCCTGGAGTGAAACCTCTGAAACTGTGATCCAAAACAAACCTTTTCTCTTTGTAAGTAGTTTATCTCAAGTATTTTGTCACAGGGATCAAAAGCTGACTACCATACCCTCTCATCTCCCATCTTTTTGGTATAAAAAAGTCCGGGGAAGGGACAAATGCAATGAGCTATCATAGCTCATCCATACTAACCATGAAGTCCATAAGAATAATTCCCTGATTCTTTAATAAATACTCACAAAATACCCTTCTGGTTGTGTGCATGTTTTCCAAAGGGATGCACATATTTGGTCTACTCGATCTACTTGTCAAGGAAATCTGTTACTTGATATTTTAGCCATTAAGTGTCTTACAGATTTCCTTGGTGAAAGTCACTTCCCTAAGCCCAAGAACCATGGGCATTGTGAATCTTTGGAATTGCAAAGCTAAAGGTTAGGAATTTAGAAATGGAGAACAAAGCAATGTCCTCCCATATCTTTACAATATTAAGTTACAAAAATATCCTCAATTTTATTTATGAGTTACAGTTTAAAAAAATTAAATCATGTTTGGGGGTGCAGAGAAGGGAGTAAGGAACTTAAGGGATATTCACCTTGTGAAGGTCAGATTATTTTTGGAACGAGTGTTCCTCACATTTTGTCCTTAGCTACCTCTACAGTATTACTTCTTCACATTTGCAATCATTTGGCTCATTTAACAAGCATTTATTTGTTGCCTTCCATTACTCTTACAGGCACCGTGTTAGGTCCTGGGGACATAATAGTCTGACCTTGGGAGAGCTTGCAGTCCAGTAGGAGACACAGAATGAGCTAAGAATACAATACTAGCATGACAAGTAAGAAGGGCACAGCCACTGAAGGAGAGGAAGTGGTCTGAGGTGTGCCATACCTGAGGAGCAACTCAGAGTACAGTGGATCTAGTAAGGACTTAGCAGAGTAGTAGAATGATCCATCTACGTGAATGGCACAAGCCTCTGCAGAACAGATAAGGGAAAACTCTGGAATCCAGCAAGAATTCTTAAGAGCTATAAGTGACTAATGATTGAAAGGGCAAAAGTGGGTAAACCCAGACCCCCAAAACTACTTGATCTTGACGCTCAAGACAGCCACCACCCACCCCTACCACTTCTGTAGGAAACCCCTCTGGTTCTTAGCTGCCTCAAGTACACTACATCTCTCTTAGTCCTTCCAATATGTGTGCCTCAGGCTTCACTGCATCTCACTTAGCCTATAAGCAGGGACTTTAGGGCTGCCACTCTGGAAGCCCTGGCCATGCTGGCTGCCCTATCTGCCACTAAAGAGTGGTGAGAACCTGCTCTCCTGGCAGGACAGAGGTTATACTCACAGGCTTGAGATCACAGTGGATGATTTTCTCTACGTAAAGCATTTGCAAGCACTTCAAGACAGAGAGGGTGAAGCGCCGAACTACCGATAGACTAAAACCTTGAAAGCTATTACTCTTCATCAACTCATACAAGTTGATTCTGGGAAAGACAGAAAAAGTGATGAGTATAAAAAGCATCCAAGTTTGAACCTACAAACAATCCTGTGTTATCTGGATTCCCTTCTAGAAGCAAGTAAATCTCAAATCAGTAGGCAAGGTTTTTCTTTCTGATAAACTGAGCCTTCTTAGTGACTCAGGGTAGACCCAGATTGGCACTCAACCATGCTGGATTCTACAATGTACCCTGATTTCTTACATGACAAAGCCACTTAAGTACTTCATTTACATGAGTGGGTTCAGAGATTGAATCAAATCTCTATAATAGTCATAGTTCTCAGGCCCTTGGAAGGGCCCTGGAAGCCCACTAGTCACTCAACCAAGTCATTCCTACCCTGACCTAACAAGATTATCTAAATATTGTAGGTAAAGGAGAAAGGGAATGTGCTGATGAGAGAGCTAAGGTAAATGAGGGACTCCTACTCTATTAAAGACAAGTGTGGCTGCTTGGTCCCATCTAACTGTGGCTTTGCTATAATGAAGGCTGGCTCTTGCCAGATAATCCTCAGTTCTCTAGAGAGGCAGAATCCTGAAATGTTATATAAAAGCATATTCAATTATATGAAATCTGCTAACTTATAAGTCTTGGAAACTAATGCCAAGCATTTTAAAAAGAAAAACTTGTTTGCAAATTGCCAGTTTGTGATCTCTGTGCAAACTGTGAGACAAAGATAGGAAGGAAAGAGAAGGACCTAGAAATGACTCTGAAGGCTCTTCCTGATCTTCCATTTCTAAGATTATCTAGCCTTGGTGGTACCAGGAATTGAACCCAGGGACACTTAACCACTGAGCCACATCCCCAACACTTTTTTATATTTTATTTAGAGATAGGGTCTCAATAAGTTGCTTAGGGCCTTGCTAATGGCTGAGGCTGGCTTTGAACTTGTGATCCTCCTTTCTAAGTCTCTTGAGCTGCTGGGATTACAGGTGTGCACCATTGTGCCTGGCAAGCCATTCATTCTTGAGAGGTACAACAGAGAAATGCCATCCTGACCTGGGCACCTCCACCTTACTGGGCTTAGGATTCTCCTTCTACACACTGGCCTCTCTTGACCTCACAGAGCCCTTTTAAAGTACCATGATGTCCTAATTGGGCATTGTGATTAATGGGCAAGAAAGGCAGCCTGGACTGTCTGTTTTGCTCCACAGAAGACAACCCACTGTTGCATATGATAGGGTAGAACACATTTTGTAATTACCAGAGATGGTGAGGGGAGTGCCCATGCTTCCTCTCAAATATAGCCTGTTCCTAGAACCTCACCATCCGTGATGGTGTCGTGGGAGCACCAAGCACTAACTCAGGGAATCCAGAAACATACGTCTTCTAAGGGTTCACCCTGATTTTTCTCCTTTGCTAAATGTCTTCTGGGCTTGTTTAAATTGCATCATATTGACTTCTCAGAGAGAAGAATAATCAAATTAGCATGCCTTTTCCCATTTAGAATGCTTTTTCAGTTCCAATATTCACCCAAATGATTTCAATCTATTTAAATCAAGACTCTGCTCTCTTACCCAAATATCTGCCCTTCTCCTTCTTTACTCAGAATTAAAATCCTTTTCCCACTCTGATCATCCAGCTTCCTGTTCTTTTAGGTTTCAGCCTCTATACCGTAGAGATGGGAAGCCAGTGTGTGGGGAACATGATAGCAAAGAAAGTCCTTTTAAACATGTTTCAATTTAGCTCTTGAGGGCAGAGGCCTTGTTTTGGACTTTCCACCTACTCAGTACTCAGACCTCAGCACCAGGGAAGCACAACATGAGCATGCTGGCAGATAACAGATTTACTGAGGAATGGGGTGAGATCTCCGTTTTGGGTCCCATTCTCCTCACTCCTGGACCTTCTAGATAACTGTGCGACTGCTGTGTCTACACTAGTCACTAGATATTCACGCCCAGAAAAATCTAGTTTTATGACTTCAAAGTTTTTCTTCAAGTTCCCTTAAGCAACTTTTTCAAAAGAAAACGAATCAAAAAGACTGACCCCAAAAGTTCAAAGGTGATGCAGAGGTGATTCCGGAAGTAGAAAAAGTCCTTCATGTGTACCACATTGTACTTGTTGTCTTTATCCTTCCTTCTGAGGGCTTCCAGGATCCTCAGCTCCACCAGGGCCTGGTGGTGAAATCTGAGGTGATTGGGGAGTGGCAGGGAGGGTGGGGAATGAGGACAGAAAACACAGGTATCATGTCATAGTGCAGCAGTTAGCCCATTTCCTCAGACCCTACCACAACCCCAACAGAAATGTCTAACACCGCAGAAAGCACTAATAACTCCACACTCTTACTTCCTCTTTGCCCCTTCATGGACTCAGACATGAAGAGAGAAAAATAGGAAAGGGAGAATAAAGAGAAATATAAGAGGAAGAGGCAGAGGCAGAAAGGTTTGGAGTCCTGAAGCAGCTAGAAGCCAGGCAATCCATCTTCTATGGCCTATGTCATCCATGGATCCACACCTCTTTTTGTTCCTGATGATTTTCAGGGCCACCAACTCATTGTTTTTGTGATCCAAGCACTTGGCCACCTGTCCAAAGGACCCTTTTCCAATCATCTCCAGAACCTCGTAGCGGTAGGCAATGTGGTCATGCAGGACCTGCAGAAGCCAGGCCAGAGGTGAGGAAAAGAGCCAGAGCCCACGGCCCTTGGATCCCCATCCCTAGATCATGGGTCACTCCTTGGAGGGGTGTTTCTAAACTCCCACCCTTCTCTCTGTTACTGTAGTGGTTAGATGATCTCCTGGATCCAAGACCACCCAGGTGGTGCCAGGGGCAGTTAGTTCCACAGGCTCCATCCATGTCAAGCAGTGAAAAGAACATTAGTTAGTCTTTGGAAATGTTGGGTGCTAGTCCCAGCCCTTTAGTTTCCTGCATGTCTTTCTTAGGACCTACATAGTAAGGGGGCTGGACAAAACTGAAAGTCCTTTCTATTTCGGACCTTTCATGATTCTTCAAGTTCAACATCAGCTCCCTTTTAGGGGAGTTCTATCTCTGACCCTTGATGTGCCTCTATCAATCAGAGAAGGCTTTATGCCTCTTCTGTTCCTTCTTGACCAGATGTGGTTCTCTCCTAGTCTTATTCATATTTAGTCCCCTTCTGAAGTTAATACAGACTTTCTTGGTGAGAGTAATATTTTCTAAGAGCCAGAATTATCCATGACTATCCTTGTGCAAGAAACCAGGTGTTTAGTTAAAAACCACAGGAAATTTTCCATTAAAGACTTGAGCTAGGTGGCTTCAAATAAGTCACTTATGTACTCTGAGCTAGAGTGACCTCATCTGTGAAGATGAAGATGAGAATCTGGATAAGATGATTTCTAAGGTCATCAGGCGCTGTTGATCTCAGCTTTCTACAATTACACATGAATTTGAAAGAGGTGAGGGATGAGTGTGTACAAGTTTTCAGGCTGGTTTGTGACTGTGTGTTTGAGGATAAAGGATTATTCACAAAGAAGAATCAACACCATAAATTTGAGCATGTAAAACTTTTTACTGATACATCAGAGAGGGTTAGTCTAGACTAAAGGTCTTTCATGAAAATGGGACAGAATCTGCACAAATTTGGCATATATTTTTCAAGCATTTACATTTATCTTCTTCATGTCATCAGTTTGGTTGCCTCATAATTATTGGCTTACATGTCAACTTGGACTTTGGTTGTGCTTACTTGACTCATGATAGTTCCCTTTGTATTTTCAGAGTCTAATAGATGCCAAGCTTATGACAGGTGCTCAGTAAATAATTTTACAATTAACATTTGTTGTGAGAATGTAGCTATCATTTGTTTAGGAATTATATATTTGTGTATATGCTGGAATAAAATAGGAATAAAAATTGGAGCTTACAGAGAATGTACATTATCCCTCTCTCCCCATGAAAATCACACTTCTCTAAGATTTGAGACTGAAGAACTGAGTTCCAGTGAATTCCCATAAAGGTAGTACTGACACCCCAGGTAATTTCTTAGAGACTCTAGACGCAGGTAGGGCAAAGCAAAGGAAGGAGCAAGGAGTGAGGGGTTGTGGACATGTGGTTGAATTGGAGAAAATGTTTATATTGAAGATTCTTAACCAAGGACCCATTAATGCCCCAAAGCATTGCACATGCACAGCTTAATGTTTCTGGGATGAGGATACTCAAAAGGATCCTTGACCTAAAATTGTTAAAAACCAGGGTTCTAGATGAAGAGTGAGTGATAAAATCACATCCTTGCTTCTTAAAAGTGTTACCTAAGGACCTGTGGCATAGGCTTCACCTAGATGCTTTTCAGAAATGCAAAATCTCAGGTCCCACCCCAGACCTGCTAAACACAAATCTGCACTTGAACAGGAACCCAAAGTGATTTGTGTGCATAGTCAAACTTGAGAAACATGATGTTAAGAAAATTTATCTCTTCTATGAAGCCCTCAAAGATTCATATCCTAAAACCAAGTTGTGATGAAATTTCCAGAAGTAGGAAAGTGCAGACAGCTCACAGCCTGGTGGACTAAGTGTCACTCATGCAGGCATCCTCAGAAGAGGGGGTCACTGTCCAGGCTAGAAAGAGGCATTACCCTGGGATCCCCAGAGGTACAGTCAGAAAAGGAGGAGTCTCTGCAATCAATTTTTGAAAATCAGAACGAAGTAAAGCACTGTGCATGAGGGACACTACAGTGACAAAAACTATTCTTGTCTGTGGAGGGAATGGCATCTGCTATAAAACACAAAAGGGCCCATGAATGGGCTTGTGTGGAGGAGACAAAAAGGGAGATTGAGGGGCAAGTGCATCTTACTCCAGTCTGATCTTTTCCAAGGGGTCCAGGACGGTGCAAGAGAATAGCCTGTGAGAGTTCACTCAGGATGCAAACTTGTTATCCCAAATACCCTTGAAGAAAATCACCATTCTGTTAGAAGATTTTGCATACTAAATTTCATGTTTAAACAAGGTGTTTATTTGGTTTAGCACCTATTAGCATCTGTTGGAATGTCTAGTTCCTGTCATCTCAACACAAAACATTATAAAATATCCCCTTTTGCTTTCCTTTCCATACTCTCTATTGCACCCAAGCCACCTGAGGTCACCATGACCTCCTCCCTCATCACCTTCAGATAGGAGCCATGTTCATCATCAAAACTTGTCTTGCTGAATTTCTCTGGAGCCACATTGAGTTTCTCAGCATCAAGCCCCAGGAACCATAGCTCTGTGTAGCCCAGGATTTCACTTTGCTCATAAGGAGACAGCTTACTCTTAAAATTCTTTAGGGCTTCTATGTGAAAAAACAGGATAATTGTTAGTTAAGTTGAGGCAACAAGGGTATTTACCAAAAGTGCAGATGATGTGATGTCTTTTATAGTTCATGAGCCTTTTCCTCAAATAGGTGGTTTCTTAAAGATCATGCATGGAGAATATTCCCACGAGGAAATATAACAAGGATAAATGCCAAGGTTTTGGAACTATTTCAAAAAATTCAATATGACAACATAAACACAAGGGAAAAGGGAATTTAGGGCCCCAAGAGCTATGGGTTGCTGCAAAAATAGGAATTATTATTATTATTATAAATATTTAAAATAATAAGTCCAGAAGCAAAGCCCATAACAACAATAGTGTACCATTAAGGTGATATTTGTCCAAGTTCATGTGGAATCAGGTCAGACAAATAGTTTATTTTGAGAAGGTTTGAAAACTACAAGTTTTCTGGACCAGGCAGGTGACATAAAAGCAACTTTAAAAGTCCATTGGTATAGTCCAAGGAGAAGGATAGCTGGGTCAAACTCACAGTGGTTCTAGTCCCAGATTTCCAAGGAATCTCCATACTGCTTTCTAAATTGGCTGTACCAATTTGCAGTCCCACCAGCAATGTATGAGTGTACCTTTTTTAAAAAACAGCATACTATAGGAACACAGCCACATCAATGTTTATAGCAGCACAATTCACAATAGCTAAACTGTGGAGTCAACCTAGATGCTCTTCAGTGGATGAATGGATTAAAAAAATGTGGCATATATACACAATGGAATTTTACTCAGCATTAAAAGAGAATTAAATCATGGCATTTGCAGGTAAATGGATGGCGTTGGAGAAGATAATGCTAAGTGAAGTTAGCCAATCCCCAAAAAACAAATGCTGAATGTTTTCTCTGATATAAGGAGGCTGACTCATAGTGGGGTAAGGAGGGGGAGCATGGGAGGATTAGATGAATTCTAGATAGGGGAGAGGGGTGGGAAGGAAAGGGAGAGGGCAGGGGATTAGCAAGGTGGTGGAACATGGTGGACATCATTATCCAAAGTACATGTATGAAGACTCAAATTGGGTGTTAATATACTTTATATATATACAGACATGAAAAATTGTGGTATATAAGAATTGTAATGCAAAAAAGTACATGTATAAAAGCATGAATTGGCATGAACATACTCTATATACAAAGATATGAAACATTGTGCTCTATATGTAATGCACTTCTCTATCGTGTATTTAAAAAAAAAATAAAATCAATAAAACTAAAAAAAAGAAAAAAGAAAAAAAGTCCTGTGGTTACTCCCACTCCGGCCTGCAGGGGAGCCAGCTAATACTTCAAACCACATAGGAAATGCTTGTTAGTGCCTCTCTAAGCTACATGAGACAAATCACATGAGCGTTTGTGTTAGGGCAAGGGGGGCGAGGTGGGGAGTGAGATTCACACTTGAATAAAATGAAGAGTACTCAGAGACAGGAATCCAGGATCAGGGTAGGAGGCACCGTGTTATTTGACAAACTGCTGAAAAGTTGAACTGTGAGGAGAAAGAAAGAAAAAAAGACATAGAGCACAAGACCACTGCCTTCATATACCCGAAGAGCAGTCATGTCAAAGCTAAATAAGGTATGTTCCTTGCCCAAAGGACAGAATCAGGACCCAAGATAGAAGGAGGCAGATACCATCTCTGTAAAGGCAGAATGAACTCAGAACTGAAATCATCTCCTGGCAGGAGGGTCACTCCTGAGATCATTTAAGAAGGACAACAATTTCAACTTCAGCACTGTGGCAGAAGAGCTGTGAGCAGTGGACAGTGTTGGCATATGGTAAGTGCTAAGTGGACTTTGGTTCTCTTCCTTTGAATCCTAAGAGGTCATAAAATCTCTGAACCTCGTGAGGAGTGTAGCTCCTGCCAGAAGACTGTGTGTGATCTTTCAGACCTCACAATAGACAATTACCCAGGCTTAATCTGGCAGGCTCCACAGGGGCAGCTGACTTCCCACACCAGACTTGGTCCACAGCCCGAGCTTGTAGTCTCTGACCAGAGCTGCAGCTGAGGATCAAATTCTCCTGGCAGGTGACTGACTCTCTAAGGCATATGAGCCTGTCTAACCCAGAAGCCCCCACTCAGAGCCCTCTATTGGACACCCAGCTGAGGCCTGCCTCAAGCACCTCTGCCAAGACCCCCTTGTCAAGAGAAAGGCAGAACTTTCAGGACACTTTACTTTCAGTATTCTGGACTTGTCCACTCCTAGCTCCTCCCCACTCACTTTCCTGTGTTCCTAAGTCCATAAAAGGACAGAAGTCTTTTGTTGGGGGCTCCCCAGGCAGTGAGACAGTGCCCTCTGTCTGCACTAATGCATCTGACGCTTACCTGGAATAGTTCCAAGGTAGGTAATAGAACAGTGTGATGCTGGTACTTCCTCTTACCCAGCCTCTTGTTTATACTGTTTCAGTAAGAGGGCAAAGGCTTAACTTCTTTCATTTTTGATTTGTAGCCTTAGTTGACTACTCCAACATATGGCAGCTAAGCCCTCTCCAGGTCAGCTCAGCTCTTAACACTGACGACCCCCCCCCAACCACCGCCTATGCTGCTACTGCCCACCCCACCAGTGTCATACCTGCTGCCGTCAGAGGCACCTTGTGCTTCTTTGGTGGTTTCTCTTCTACCTTGTGTTCATGAGTCTTCATGCTAGGGTGGAAAGGTGCTTCTAAAGCCTTGTACTCAGAGGCCAGCTTACGACTGTGCGTTTGAATTTCCTGTCCAAGGAAAGAAATTGGTAATAAAGAACTACTTCAACTTCTTCTGGGGAACATAAACTATTTATATGCCCCAAAACACTCACATCCAGATAGGATTTGTCCTACCTTTCCAGGGAGAAAACAGTAGTTAAGAGACAGTAGGTTTTCTCCACCTTTCTCCCAAAGGAAGTACCTAATTCTCATCTCATGCCCCAGGAGACATGCACATTAGAGCATACAGTTGACCACCCCAGGGGTGTGTCACTGTAGAAAGAGATGAGAACAGTTTTTATCATTGCTCTTGAGGAGGCCAGTTCCTAACTAGATAAAGTAACTCGCTTAAGGACATGTAAACTTGAATTTATATAACAACACCTCTTACGACTTTCCTACATAGTATCTTATTGGGTCCCTATAAAAAAAATGGTAGATGACATGGAAGGAAAACAAGATTTTGTTTTCTTCTATCATTTATACACCACAACTTCATTTTTCCTTTCCTCAATGAATCACCCCTGACGACAACTCCCTAAAGGCCCACTTTGTAGGTAAGAGAAAGTAAAAGGCATATTTACCCAAGTTCATATTCAGTACAAAGAGTGAGAAAAGGACTTGAACCCAACTCTTTAGCTGCTACTCCTTTCCCCCACCTTCCTGGACTTTTCTAGATGTGGTTCTGAACTGAAGCTAGGTCTTTCACCTGTCTGCTCAGGAGCATGTCCACTGTCCTGCACTCACCCGGGACAGCACACCTGGCTTCAGCAGAATTTTGTTGCTGATGTGTGGGAGGTTGATCACATTCTTCTTCTCCTTGGTATCCATAAAAGGGAGTGAAGTAATGTTGGTGTTTGTACCCTATAGAAGGAGAAATTGGATAAGGTAGAGAAAACTCAGATAAGAACATTATCCAGAGGTCATTTCTTCTAGACTCCTCCCCACAACAAGGATGAGCCTAAACCCAGATTCTTGGAGGGAAAAAAAAAGAAGATTCCAGGGAGCAGAGTTATCTAGCACACAGGATCTGGGGTTGACTCCCCTGCTTCTTTCTCTCAGCCTTAATTATTTCATCACTCTCAAAAATGGGACCTACCTCATAGCTTTTGTGAAACTATGTAGAGTATTCCATAAGTGATAGCCATTATTATTCTCATTCCAATATTTTACCTTCCAAACACGGGGAAGGCCTTTCTGCTATACAATGCAAATCTTTCTTGATGCAACAAAAACTCCCATTTCCTCTACGGCTACTTTATAGACTTGACCACCTCACTTGGGTTACTGCCCTCCTACATTGATTGATTAACTGATTGGGAAAGAGATCATCTAACTATCAACAAAGAGCCATGTTTAAAACTGTGTGGAGAGAAGCATGGTGATATGGATAGAGGGCTCTCATTGTTATGCTGAGTTGGCCAAAAGTGCCTGTAAAAAGCTATTTCTTCCATCCACTGCCCTCGTCCTTTCCTAAAGTCACTAACCAACACTTCCTACCTTATGCAAAAGTCGGGTCATTTTGAGGTTCTTGATCTTGGAGGGTGGCTTCTGGACTTGAGCCAAAGGCTTATTTTCAACCTGAGTCAAGTAGAAGAAAAGTGTAGTAAGGCTTGACAGGGCTTCATCCCAAGCCACCTGGACCTTTATTTCATTTCCTTACAATAAGCAAGATATGCTTGAAGCCAGCTTTCCTGATCCCAAGCTAGGAAGAGTTCAAAGAAGCTCAAAGAAGTACTCAATGCATGAAATGAATTACTACCCACAAATAATCTTTCCAGAAGTGCTAATGATAGATCCACTTGTCTTATGATTTTCACACCTTAAAAAATCAATATATGCTTTCTTCCAACACAGTCTTAACCAGCATCCTTGTAGATGGTAAGGAATAGAAGTGGCGCTAATGTTATCTTGCTATTTAGGAAAGAAAATGCTCTTAGTCTTGCCCAGAACTCAAAATGCCCAAAGATGCCTTAGTGGAACCTGTCAGGACACAGGTGCCCAGCCTGAACATCAGTGCTCTCATCAGAGAGGCTTCACATCTAGAAAGGGGTGGAGAGGAAAAGACCACAATCTTAGAACAATTTTTTCCAAGGTAGTAAGCACACCACAGGGGTAGGTGACATAATTCCGTGCAGGATGCAGATAGACAATCACCTAATGGCTCTGCATTTATTTTGCTATCCATTTGAAAAACTATTAAAAGCACTTTAAGCATGTGATTTTGCAGTTGTTATTACTTAGGATGAAATCAAAATTTAAGTAAAAAAAATTAAAGGGAGCACGAGATATGGCAAAAATCATGAAGGCAGCACTGAAATAACTAAAGTTTAGCAAACAGCCTTCAGTTTGAACACAAGTTCTGTTCTTTGAAACAAAACTTAGCATTCTCTTTCTTACAGACCTTCCCTAGAGACCTGAAGGAAGCACATCTAAAGCTGAGATACAGGGGGCCAGACCCTTTTAAATCTGGCAACTGAGGTACAACATTTATTGTCCTTTAGCACAGCTGAGTCCTCCACAGAGCACTACTGATGGGGCATTTAGAATATTCGGTCTTGACCTCCTGGAATATGAAGGTAATCTGAGGGAGAGAAGATTTCACAGAGCACGGGCCATGGTCTCGGACCACGTTGGTTAATTGGCTAAGTAGGTTTACGAATATTAAAACTCGGAGGTGTCAGCAGTAACCACAAGCTGGCACTGAGGATGCCATGGAGAGACCAACAGATGAATGGAAAGTACATCAACAAAATACAGCCCAGACTAAACATCAGACAAAGGACATCGGTGAGTGTCAAGTGTCGATAAAAAAAAAAAAAAAAAAAAGAAAAAAGGGAGATACCACCATAAATTTAATGAGCCCAGGAGGAGGGGAAAGGGACTTCTGGGATGCACGGGCTTGGTCTGGACGGAGAGGAAGGGAAGACGACATGCTCATTAGGAGAAGCAACAGTATCCAGGCATTCTCCAGGGCTCTCCACTGCTCAGAGAGGATAAGCTGGAGCACAGGGCTGGCTGTGAGCTGCAGAAGCATTGAAAGCTAGGCTAAGAAACTCGGTCTTCTCCTATGGGCAAATGTGAACCACGGAAGGTTTGCACGGCGTGTGCAAAGCAAAGCCGTCCTTCAGAAAGATTCCTTCAGCAGCTGTGTGGCATGACAATACTCAAGGGCATGAACTTGGAAGTCACACTCTTTCATTTTGAATCCAGTTCCACTGCTCATTAATTATTTGAATTTGGGCAAGTCATTAACTTCTCCTCCTATTACTGGAGGATATTATCATTAACAAGCTCATAAGGTTGTTGTGAGGAAGAATGACTTAATGTGTGCACGACACTTCAACTAGTGCCTCGAATGTGAATGAGTGATAGAGTTCCATTTTCCTCATTCACAAAATGCCGAAAGTTATCTGTGCTCATTTCCCATGAAATTGATGGAGGATGAACAAGATGGCTAAAGGAGCTGTGATGCTTAACTTGACAAAAGAATCAAACAAAAGAGAAATTCTCATAGATTAACATTATGGTAACTGTCATATACATATATTGGAAATGAACAATTAAGAAGTAGACAGCAGCTGGGCACGGTGGCAAATGCCTATAATCCCAGGCTGAGGCAGGAGAATCTCAAGTTTAAAGCCAGCCTCAGCAATATCAAGGCACCAAGCAACTCAGTGAGACCCTGTCTCTAAATAAAATATAAAACAGAGCTGGGGATGTGGCTCAGTGGCTGAGTGCCCCTGAGTTCAATCCCTGGTGTGCATCCCCGAAAAAAGTCAAAGGCAGATGGTAGAAACCAGGTTTCTCTTTGTTGGAATGGAAATTTATGGATCAGAAAAGTCTAATCAATATTACCATCAAGTTATAATGGACCATAGTTGGAGAGGTAGCTCATGTTTAAGTTAATATAGATACATATGGCTACATGTAGAAATATTTATGTATATGTGTGCATGTGTGTGCACATGTCCAGGTGGCTTGGGATAAAGCTCTGTCAAGAAAAGTTTAAGAAACTGTCAGAGCCAAGAGGAGACTAAAGAGACATGTCAACTAAATGTAATATGGGATCCTGGAGCAGACAAAGGACATTAGGTAAAAATTAAGGAAACCTGCATGAAGTATGGAGTTTGGTTAATGATAACGTATCAATATTGGTTCATTATTTATAACAAATGCACTATGAAATATAAATAATAAAGGAAACTGGGTACATGGTGGGGAGTAGTGTGTGGAAACTTTTATCTCTCTCTCTTTTTTTTGGTAAATCTAAGACTATTCTAAAAATTAGTCTTTTATTAAAACAAAACTCCTATAGGAAGGGCAATGTCAGAAGGGCTGCCACTTATGATATAGTACAAATTTCTTCTACGTGGTTCAAAGGACAGAATCAGGTCAAAGTGTGGGAATTATAGGGAAGTAAATGGAAATTTATGGATCAGAAAAGTCAAATCAATACTACCATCATGTTATAATGAACTATAATTGGAGAAATGTCTGGTTCAGTAAAATGAAGAATTTTATAAAATTTAGAGTTGCACATAAAAGGTAGGAGTCTCTCTGAAGCATTGACTTTCCCATCAGGTGGAAGCCACCTGATGATCATCTGTGCAAAATGTGCATGGAACGGAAGGCTGGGCAAGATGTAATCTACAAAGTCCTATCAGTTTGTAAGATTTATTCAAGTGACTTCTGGATGTATGTCTTAAGAGCTTCCTTCGGTTTGGATTTTCAGTGTCCTCCAAAGGCCCTTGTGTTGAAGGTTTAGTCTCTAGCCTAAGGCACTCCTGGGAGTTGGAACCTTTCAGAACCTGGCCTCCTTCTGTTTCTCTCTTTAATGTTCCAGCTGCCACGAGATGAGAAGCTTTGTTCTAACACATGCTCCCCGCTATGATGTCCTGCCTTGCTACAGGCCCAAAGCAAGAGAGACAAGCTACCGTGGACTGAAATCCTCTGAAATTCTGAGGCCAAAATCAATCTTTTCCTCCTTATATGATTATCTCAGGTGTTTTGTCATAATAACAGAAAGCTTGCTAACACAAACTTTATCTTTCCTCTCGTACAACCAAAGCTTCAATCTATTGAACACAGCCATGCTTCCCAACCTTTGTCACATCATGACACATACAGAAAAAATTTAATACTTGTACAGCAACGAGGGTCAAGATAAGAGGCAACTCACAGCCAGGGGTTCCAGCTGCCCCAGGTCTAACCAAGCCACCCCCAGGATGGGTAGCTTCTACATCTCTGCACCCCATCTCCCATACTCAGATAACAATATGTTGTTGTGCAAGATTATGAGCTTGGTGACTCTGTTTCCTGCAGTTTCTCCAAGAGGCACACAATGTCCCATCACAACACTACATTCTACCATGGCAGGAAGAAGAGGGTGTGATCTCCCATATTCATAGCAAAATACCACCTTTCTTTCAGACAGTGAATATTGGTGTCATTGTCCTTTGGCCCTGCACTGATTTCTAAGTCAATGCAACAGGAGTCTCTTTAATAGTCTCTGTATCTACATTTGAACTCTCCTGTGTAAAAAAGACTTTATTCACAGGGTCACATGGCAAAGCTGGGGCTTCCAGTGCAGCCCATGAACTGTGGCTGGATTCTGGGAAATAAGAAAGGGCACTAGGGAGCTGATAGAGCCTTTTCCACTTCTCTGTGTGCATCGCTGTTCTTAGAAGTTTCCAAAACAGCCAGAAGTCAACTGTAAAGCTCCTTGATTTCCCAAACCTTTTATATAAATATGCACTGCTTTTATAATTTAAAAATCCTATTATTTAAAAACAAAAGGGCCAAATATGGTGGCACAGGACTCTGGAGGCTGAGGCAGGAGGATCCCAAGTTCAAGGCCAACCCCAGCAATACAGCAAGACCCTGTTTCAAAATAAAAGATTAAAAAAAATGACTGGGTCATGTGGCTCAGTGATAAAATTCCTCTGAGTTCAATACCCAGTACCGAAAAATAAAAATAAAAACAAAAGGTATTACAACAGGTAATTATCAAAGGTTCAAATCAATGATGGGGCAGGAGGTACTCTGGGCAACTGAGAGCCTAGATAGAGTGGATTAGATTATAGAAGAGGACAGAGAGGACCTGGGCTGGGAGAACCTGGGAGGATAGAACAGGAGATGCTGGCTGGGGTGGTTAAGATTCTCCCCCCTAGAGGCCCTCATTTAAATTCGAGGGCTCCCCTGTTGTCTCTATCTGTGCTTCCCATAGCCAGGTCATGGACCCACAGGGACTGGACACCACACGAAAATGCAAGTAATTGGTTGATCCGAGCCTAGAGTTTCTTGTCCTGACCCAGGGCCCCTCCTCGCCTCTCTCCTGTCTGTTTTCTGAGCTAGCTAGCAAGTTCTCACTAGGCCAGGCACTTAGGTTCTCACACTTACTTTGTTTTCTCAGCCAAAACCTTAAACCATAGCAGGTGGCAAATTCTATCTGCTGCTTTATAAAAGCCAGCTCACCTTTCTCAAATAGAAGCTGTGTTCAATTTAAAAGCTAATTAGGAGAAAGGTGGGAAATTGAAACCAGCTTCCCCACCCCACCGCTCACCTGTCATTTATGTAAAATAGCTGCAAAGTTGCCAAACTGATCTAGTTACCAGCTCCTGTGATCAAGAGTCCTTCTTCCTACCTCAAGGATTTTTCCAGCAAACACCTCCCTTCTACCTCTCTGAGCCAGAAGGATGCATGGAATCACAGGGTTACGATGGACCTTGGGGATGCATTCATTCGCAACATACTCACTGAGCTCGCCCATGTGCCAGTCACTAGATTAAGCACAGAAATTACATGGCCCTGACTCCCTAGTGGTGGAGACCAGAGGCTCCCCAAGTGAGTTCTATGCAGCCAGATTTGGGAAGCACATTCTAATGGAATCCCCTTTGTTTTCTGTTATGCCATTGATGTTTATGTAGCCTTTCTAATTATTTTTTAATTTTTTAAATTTATATATGACAGTAGAATGCATTACAATTCTTATTACACATATAGATCACAATTTTTCATATCTCTGGTTGTACACAAAGTATGTTCACACCAATTTGTGTCTTCATACATGTACTTTGGATAATATCCATCACATTCCACCATCATTTCTAACCCCATGCCCACTCCCTTGTCCTCCCACACCTCTGTCCTATCTAGAGTTTGTCTATTCCTCCCATGTTCCCCCTCCCTACTCCACTATGAATCAGCCTCCTTATATCAGAGAAAACATTCAGTATTTGGTTTTTTGGGATTGGCTAACTTCACTTAGCATTATCTTCTCTAACTCCATCCATTTACCTACAAATGCTCTTTTATTGCTGAGTTATATTTCAGTGTGTATATATGCCACATTTTATCCATTCATCTATTGAAGGGCATCTAGGTTGATTCCACAGTTTAGGTATTGTGAATTGTTCTGCTATAAACACACAGGCTGTGTCCCTGTAATATGCTGTTTTTAAGTCCTTTGGGTGTAGACCGAGGAGAGGGATAGCAAGGTCAAATGGTGGTTCCATTCCTAATTTTCCAAGAAATCTCCATAGTGCTTTCCATAATGGCTGCATCAATTTGCAGTCCCACCAGCAATGTATGAGTGTACCTTTTCCCCCACATCCTCACCAACACTTATTGTTGTTTGTATTCATAATAGCTGCCATTCTTTTTATGAATTATTTTTATCTCCTCCCACAAGATTCTATGGCAATGAACATTAGGCCCTACATGATGTGCCAATCCTGGAACATCAAAAGCAGTCAGTCCCTCTGGATGGCTCACATGGGGGTCCCCCAGGTGTCACCTTGTGTATCAGTATCCATACCATCATGACAAAAGCCAGGATTGAGCTGAGGCCTCACCTCAGACCAATTTGGATTTGCTGAGCATCTCACAATGGGGGTAGGGTCTTTTTTTTTTTTTGGTACCAGTGATTGAATTCAGGGGCACTCAACCACTGAGCCACATCCCAGCCCTATTTTGTATTTTATTTAGAGAGAAGATCTCACGAGTCACTTTAGCACTTTGCCATTGCTGAGAATGGCTTTGAACTCGCAATCCTCCTATCTCAGCCTTCCCAGCCTCTGGGATTTCCGGCATGCACCAAGGTGCCTGTCGGGGTAGGATTTTTATGTGTCATTTTCCTTGCTTGGGGAGCAGGGTCTGCTGTCGACTGCCTCTTTGTAAGATATCACAGGGAAGGGCCTCCACAGCAAATCTACATTAATCAACATAAGCTGACTGCAATAATCATGAGCCTCTCCCTTGCAGGAACAAGCGTGAGAATGCTCTATCAAACTTGTAATTATCACTTATGATTCTCTTACTATGAATAGAATAATCGTGTGAGAATAAAGATACCACTTTCAGACTTAGTATCCACCAGTGCCCTAGTTCCATGGTCTCCTTTCCTGCCCTTCCTTTATGCAGCTGCCAGAGTGGCCTTAGGAATAAATGTGAGCATTGGCCACGTTACTACCTCACCTACATTTCCCTGTGACTTCTCAGGGTACAGAAGTCCTGAAACAAAATACTCCCAGCCTCATCCCTTGTCATGACCTTGCCCTACCCTTTCAGCACCCATCACTGGAAATGTCTGCAGTTTCCAAATGTCATGCTGTTTCACATCTCAACACGTTTGCTCCTGCTCCATTTCTACTGGGAATGGAGCAGAGCTTCCTCCACTTCATGCCACCTTCATTCACTTAGTGAATTTAGCCACACTTGAGCTCTTCTTCTGCTGGACTGTCAGACTCTTTACTAAAAGACCTGGGTCTCAGCTCAGGATCTCAAAGCCTAACACAGTATCTCATGCTTGTAGGCACTTAAATATTTCCTGAAGGAAAGAAAGAAGCGGCGAAGGAAAGAAAGAAGAGGAGGAGCAGGACATCCTAGTATTTGTCCTGAAAGACTTGAGACAACTCGAAGGAGTCTAGGAGTCAACAGAGCTTTGACTTCCACTCTCTCTGGTTGGTCACCCACTGTTTCCCAGTGTGGCTTCAACCACTCTCCTAGAGGCTTTCATTCCCACCAGACCTCTCCTGCTCCCTGGCACTTATTTTCGGAAGGAAAGCTTCCTAATTGCTTAATTCACACACAAGAATCCCATCTGCCCATACCCCCCCCCACACTCAAACGCCACTAAGTTTTCCAAAAGAATGCCAGGAAAAGGGAGTATCTGTCCAAATAAATGAATCTCTACTCAAGGATGATATTTTAGGTGTTGGGGGAAGTAAAGAGATGGTTCATGAACCCAGCCAGGCAGGAGCACATTCCCATTATGGGTCACACTGACCTGATCATGTAACCTCTACATCAGGGTGAAGGAAAGAGGAACACAGAAAGGTGGAATCCCCAATTGCCTGTCCCACATCCATGTCCTCTGCCTGGGCATTCTGCCTTCCCCCTTCCCTAGTTTGCATTCTCATTGCAGCAGGCCCCACCCCAACATGCACATGCTCCAGGATACATCCTGCCTCTTCACTTTGAAAGCTAAATGTGACCAGATCTGCCCCCCCCCCCCCATTTAGGACTAGTTAGAGCAGAATTTCAAGATTCACTGCCTCAACTTATTACCTTAGACAGAGACCTGGATGTCCTCATCTGCAAAGTTCGGGGGAGAAAGCAGAGGAATACTTAGCAGGCATCAGGCCACTCTGGTCCCCTGTCCCTAGACCACCCAGCCTTTTCAGAAAACCACACCTCCATTGAAGAATCCAGCCTCAGTCGAACCTCACAAGCTATTTTTCTGGTTATTTTTTCAGTTGGCTCCTCCTTGTTTCTTCCTCCTCTTCATTTAAAAGAAAGAAAAAAAAAATCCCTAGTACCTGGTTGTGGCTAGATGGACAGGTGAAGCTCAAGTTCAGTGATATCAACTCACAGCTTCCTCCTTACAGCCTCTGTAATCCTTTCCTAGAGGTCAGAACAAATGTATTCAAATGTATTGTTCAAAACAAATATATCAACAGAGAGAGGCAGGTGATCAGGAGAGAAAACCTTTAGGGATTCTCTACAGAGCAAACAGGTTAGAGGATTAGCCCAGCAGACCTTGCAAAGAGCTGGAAGAAGAAAATCTCCAGCCAAGGGATTTAACTGCTACCACCAACACAGACCTTCAGCAAATCACGGTTTCTCCCTCTCTGCTACTTCTAGCCAAGAGTCTACCCTTAAAGCCCCTTTGTGGTGCACAAGGAAGCCCAGGATGCCTAGATAGGAAGGAGCTGCCTCCTGATTACACCCACAGCCAAGGCTGGACTCTGGAGACCCATTAGCACAGTGAACATGACTTGCCACTTGGGAGGACCAGGTTCATATCTCACTGATGCCATATCCTCTGGGAGGCCCACCTACCAGCCTCTGACCCTGGTAGAGATGGAAGGAGGAGACCCTGGCCATCCTTGAGTGATGGGCATGAGACAAGCCTGGAAATCCAGAAACCAGGAGTCATTTTTGAATGCACTTAGTGCAACCTGCTGATTCAGGAGTCCACTAATGGAACTTGAAAAACCATGATTCCGGTAGCAAACTTTTGGAATACATAATATGATGACCTCATTTTACAGATGGAGAAAGAGAGGCTAAAGTCAACCAAATGACTTGTCCAAGATAACACAACTAATGGTAGCAAACCTAAGTCTATGTACGGCCTAAGTCCTCAAGTGTCTTTTTACTGTGTCATACTGCCATCCAGTGATCTTTTCTGATCTCTTTTGTATTCTACCATGAAACATGGGGACAAGAGATTGTAAACTACTTCCACTCCAAAGATCTCAAATTAAAATAAGTTCATGCTTTTATTCCAGTAGTACCTGAATATAGAATACAACAGAAACACTTAGAAAGAAGCATTTTTCTACAAATTAGACACTAAATTTCCTATAATATAAAGTAGATTTGTGCATCATGCAGGCAGGTTAAAGAAAATGATTTCTGGGGCTGGGGATGTGGCTCAAGCGGTAGTGCGCTTGCCTAGCATGTGTGGATCGCTGGGTTCCATCCTCAGCATCACATAAAATTTAAAAAAAAACATAAATAAAGATGTTGTGTCCATCAAAAACTAAAAAATAAATATTAAAAAATTCTCTCTCTCTCTCCGGCTTAAAAAAAAAAAAAAAAAAGAGGATGATTTCTGAGGCTGTTTCCATTCATTGAGATTTATTCCATCCTATGCATGTGTATTTTTTCTGCTCAAAGTGCCCCTAGCTCACAGCTTCTTTGAGCAACTCCATTGTTTCTGGGCCTGTGATAAGGTAGAATATCATGGCTGGTGGGGAGGATGTGGCAGAGCAAAGCCACTTACTTCTTAGCAGCCAGGAGGGGGTGGGGGGGACTGGGACAAGATATACGGTCAAGGATATGCCCCAGTGATCCACCTTCTCCATCTAGGCTCCACCTCCCCAAGTCTCCACCACCTCCCAGCTGCGCCACCAGCTGGGGATCAGGCCTTCAACACGAAAACCAATCTAGCACGTGACTGGGTCTTACTCCCCTGCTGAGCGGTGTGGCATCCCGTGGCGGGCACACTGCTGGTTAGCCTGGGTCTTCTAGGGTTCTAGAGACTGTCTTAGTGCAGGGGTGTATCTCTCCACATATCCAGGGATCCAATCACCTCACCTGTCCTTGTAACCCTGCTTCCCTTGACTTTCATTGGATAGGATTTCCTAAGAATTTAAATTTCCCTAATAAAAGCATGCTTGCTCTCTCGCCAGCCTCCCGTCCTGGAGCTTGGTTTAAAGGTAAATTGTGTGTCTGTGTTTTATTTCTAATGCCTTGGGAATTTCCCCTGAGTGACCTTGAGTTAGCCGGTTGTGCTGGATGCAGATGGCACTGGAGTACATTTCAGAATCAAACTACAACAATATTGAAAATCCAAAACATTGACAATACCAAATGCTGGCAAGAAGGTGTAAGAGTAATTCTCATTCACTGATGGTGGGATGGAAAAATGGTACAGTCATTTTGGAAGACAGTCTGACACAGTTTCTTACAAAGCCAAATATATGTTAGTACATGATCCAGCAACCATGCTCCTTGATATTTGCCCAAATGAATTGAAAACTTGTTTACATAAAAACCTGCACTTGAATGTTCGTAGCGACTTTATTCTTAACTTCCCCCTAAATTGGAAGCAACCATAATGTTCTTTAACAGGTAAATGGATAAACAGGTATACCAATGCAATGCTGTATTATTCACTGAAAAAAAGAAATGAGCTATCAAACCTCTAATCTACATACTGTGGGGTCGGGCTCCAAATTCCTTAATAGGACGCCCATAGCCCAAGAGTTAATAACAAGAATCAACAAATGGGACTTACTCAAACTAAAAAGTTTTTTCTCAGCAAGAGAAACAATAAGAGAGGTAAATAGGGAGCCTACATTCTGGGAACAAATCTTTACTCCTCACACTTCAGATAGAGCCCTAATATCCAGAGTTTACAAAGAACTAAAAAAAATTAAACAATAAGAAAACAAACAACCCAATCAACAAATGGGCCAAGGACCTGAACAGACACTTCTCAGAGGAGGACATACAATCAATCAATAAGTACATGAAAAAATGCTCACCATCTCTAGCAGTCAGAGAAATGCAAATCAAAACCACCCTAAGATACCATCTCACTCCAGTAAGATTGGCAGCCATTATGAAGTCAAACAACAACAAGTGCTGACGAGGATGTGGGGAAAAGGGTACACTTGTACATTGCTGGTGGGACTGCAAATTGGTGCGGCCAATTTGGAAAGCAGTATGGAGATACCTCGGAAAGCTGGGAATGGAACCACCATTTGACCCAGCTATCCCCCTTTTCGGTCTATTCTCCAAAGACCTTAAAAGAGCGTATTATAGGGATACAGCTACATCGATTTTCATAGCAGCACAATTCACAATAGCTAGACTGTGGAACCAACCTAGATGCCCTTCAATAGATGAATGGATAAAAAATGTGGCATTTATACACAATGGAGTATTACTCAGCCCTAAAAAATGTCAAAATCATGGCATTTGCAGGGAAATGGATGGCATTAGAGAAGATTATGCTAAGTGAAGCCAGCCAATCCCTAAAAAACAAATGCCAAATGTCTTCTTTGATATAAGGAGGGTAACAAAGAACAGAACAGGGAGGAAGAGCATGAGAAGAAGATTACCATTAAATAGGGACGAGAGGGGGGAGGGAAAGGGAGAGAGAAGGGAAATTGCATGGAAATGGAAGGAGACCCTCATTGTTATACAAAATTACATATAAGAGGAAGTGAGGGGAAAGGGAAAAAAACAAGAGAGAGAAATGAATTACAGTAGATGGGGTAGAGAAAGAAGATGGGAGGGGAGGGGAGGGGAGGGGAGGGGGGATAGTAGAGGATAGGAAAGGCAGCAGAATACAACAGACACTAGTTTGGCAATATGTAAATCAGTGGATGTGTAACCAATGTGATTCTGCAATCTGCATTTGGGGTAAAAATGGGAGTTCATAACCCAATTGAATCAAATGTATGAAATATGATATGTCAAGAGCTTTGTAATGTTTTGAACAACTAATAATAAAAAATATTTAACGTGAAAAAAAAAAGACATTGAGGAGCCTTACTGACATACTGCCAAATGAAAGAAGCCAATCTGAAAAGGTGCAGTACTGTATGATTTCAACTACAGAATACTCTGGAAAAGGCAGAATCATAGAGTTAGCAAAAAGAGAGATTGCTAGGGTTTTGGTGGGAGGTGGGGTCAGGATTGACTAGGTGGAGAATGTGGTATTTTTAGGTCAGTAAAATTATCCCGTATCATGCTGTGATGGTTTGTACCTAATAATATATATTTTCCAAAACCCATAGAATGTGCAACACAAAGATGCAACCAAAAGTAAATCATCGTTTTAGTCAGCTTTTTAACGGCTGTGACTAAAGGACCTGACCAGCACAATTATAGAGGAGGAAGAATTTATTTGAGGGCTCATGATTTCAGAAGTCTTAGTCCATAGAAGGCTGGCTCCATTTCTCTGGGCTTGAGGTGAGGCTGAACATCATGGCAGAGTGTGTGGCAGAGGGAAGCAGCTCACATCAAGGTGATCAAGAAGCACAGACTCCACTTCCATGTACAAATACATACACCAAGGCCACACCCTAATTCCCCGCCTCCTTTAGCCTCACCCTACCACTTCAGTCACCACCCAGTTAATCCCTATCAGCAGATTAAATCACTGATTGGGTGAAGAGTCTCACAACCCAATCATTTCTCCTTTGAGCCTTCTTGCACTGTCTCACACATGAGCTTTTGGGGAACACCTCACATCCAAATCATAACAATCATTATTAGTTAATAATGCATCAATATAGGTTGATAAGTTGTAACAACTTTCCAGTAATGCAAGATATTAATAATAAGATAAAATAAGGAAGGTGATGAAGTATCTGGGAACTCTCCTCTCTTCTATTCAATTTTTCTATAAATCCAAAACTACTCTAAAAAATTAAGAACATAAAAACTGGCAAGCTAACAAACCAGATGAAGGTATTTGCAGTGTATGATATTGGTAAGGATTAATAGTCAGAATATATTAAATATTCTACAGATTAATAGGAAAAAGACAACACCATAGAAAAAAATATTTACACAATGAAGACAAAAACAGGGAGTTTAAAGAAGAGGAAATATAAATGGCCTGTTAATATATGAAAGGGGGTTTAGTCTCATTAATAACAATCATTCAAATGCAAGTTTAGATACAATAAAAAATTGTTACTTACCTACAAAATTGGCAAGATAAAAAGTCACATAATGAAGAGTAATAAAATGGATGTGGAACAATTGAAACTTGTGTGCCCTGCTGGTGATAAAGTGCACTGATGCCAATGCTTTGGAAAACAGTTTGGCATTACCTGGTAAAGTCAAGCATTCACATATTCATTACCTAGAAACTCCCTTCCTAGGTAAATACCCAGAAATGGCTACCCATTTGCACCAGCAGACATGCACAAGAACGTTCATCGCAGAATTATTTTTAATAATAGAAACACAAGAAGAAACAGAATGTCCAATGACTGATGAGATAAGCATGCCCAAGCAATAGGGCAGAGCAGTTAAACTGATAGATAATCAGGTTCCCAAGAACAAAGGTGATATTTATTCACAATATCTGAGATTCAAAGCACAGGTAATGATCCATCTCAAGAGAGCCCTGGACAATCCAAGGACAGCCACATGCAGTGGCAGGTAGGCTAGTGTAGGACTGAGCATGAAAATCACATAGCAAAACACTTAACAGTATGATTCCTGTATATCAAAAATGAGAACATGCAAAATTAACCAACATATACTGTGCAAGGCTTGGAAATATCACAGGAAAGCAACGGAATAATAGCTGTAAAATTCAAGATAGAGGTTAGCTCAGAGGGATCAGGATGAGATTCAATGGGGAAGAACACTCAGGGGACTTCTTCAACTCCATGTTGGGCACACACAAGGGTGTCACATATATTTCTTAAATGTCCTTTTATATATATTAATAATGAGAAGCAATTTTTAAAAAGCATTCATGAATTACAAAAGAAAACCTGAATCCTGATTTCAGGTTTTATTACCAGGATGACTTTGAGATCTTGCTTTTCTCTGTAAAACGGGGGTGATAACTACCTCAAGGTTTTTGAAAGGAGCAAATATACAAAACTAAACCCATATGGGTAGGGTGGGGATTTCTTCTAGTATCTCCTTAAACACCCATGTTGGACAGATACTCCATTTTTCACGGACTCTAGAATGAAAAGTAGCTATTTTTTTCTGATTCATTTTATCAGTCAGAAACTCCCTCCTAAGCCGCTCACTTAAGCATCCTTTCCACAATAAGAAATGCAACCTCCAATATTTGTTCTCTTCTCTCTCCAAATTACAGCAGCAATGGGAATGCAAAACAAAGAAACTGGTACTTACCGCGTAGATCTCAGGAGGAAAAGTGGGACCCTGGGAGAGAATGGAAAGAAATTGCATAATTGTGCTCCTTCAAGGCTCCAGATCCATTCCAAATTACATTACATAATAATACATGCCTAACTTTCATTGAGATGCCAACTCTAGATTGGTTGTATGTGGTTATAGTTTAAATGGTTTGACGATTTAGTTTATGAGCATTACAAGTTCTTCTAGTCTGAACCTTTCATTTGCAATGAAAGGTAATTCATTACCATAGATAACAGTGTGCTAGTGTGCCCCCCCCCCCAAAAAAAAAGACCTAAACAATTCTGGCAACTGGAATGTGTTCTTTTCTCTCTTCAGTTTTGAGTGTAATTTCCACTCTTTCCTTAGTAATACCAAATGGTTGGACTGGGTTTCTGTGTTTAATTTTGGTTCTGCTTTCTGTAAAAGGACTGCTGATAAAAGACAGAAATGAGACAGAGGGAAGGACCCTCAGATACCTTCCTCTACTGTGTGAGACTCAGTTAAGAGCCTGTCTCATAAAACCCCGTTCTGTTAAATGGAGAGAGAAGGAAAAGTGAAAGCATATTCGAAAATCTGCCAGCCCCAGAGTTCATGTTCTCTTACCTCATCAATACCACTGCAGTCGGGGAATGTAAGACTAATTATTCCAGTTTCACAAATGGTCAGAGACTTAATGACCTAATCGAGATCTCACAGCTAGAGTTAAAATGAACATCTGTCCACACATGATAGAAAATAACTAACAAATGTCTATAATCCCTAAAAATTTTGATTTCAGTAGTCTTTAAAACTTGATTGGGAGATTCTAAATATATAACCAAGGTGGAAATAAAACACTGTCAATCGCAACCCTAACCACGAAGGAAAATGAGAGCTAGTCATTACCATTCTCAACATTTTCACCAAAATCTCTGGCCTTCCTACGAAGAATCTCAATTTTAAGCCCCATAATAATTTGTTAACCTGTTTTCTTTTTGACTGTATCTCCAACACCTAAAACAGTGTCTGAAACAAGTAGACACTAAGTATTTAAAGGGGCAAATAAATAAACACTCCTGGGTTTTATTCCACAAGGACACTTCAAGTGCTAGTCTGTGCCAGTACTATCCTAGTTATGGGGACTCGGTATTGATCCAGTCTAAGGATACCTTTGCTGTTACGGAATGTCCCTTTTACAGCATATGTTCCACCATAAATATAATGCAGGCTACCTAACACAACTTTTCTAATAGTCATGTTAAAAAGTAAAAAGAGACAGGTGCAATTAACAATATATTTTACTTAACATATTCAGGATACTAGTTTAATATGAATTGATCCAAAATTATTTTTACAAATTCCTTAAGGTATTAATTGATACGTTATAAAATTCACCCAATTCTTAAATAACATTTAATAAGTTATTTTACACTCATCCAAGTCTTCGAGATCTGCTGTATATTTCACATTCACAGAACATCTCCAACTGGACCCGCCACACACCAAGGGCTCCCTAGCCTCATATGGCCAGTGGCTACCATGTTGGGCAGTCCTATTGTGGAGGGTGAGACAAGCAATAAACATGTAACTGAAAAGGGTAGGAAAGGAAAGCCTGTGTAAAGAAGTGAAGGCAGCAATTGAATGATTTAAAGGATTTAAGAAAAATAAGAAATAAAGTAGATACTTTAGTAGGTACCTGCACTCACAATGCAGAAAAGAGAAATGGTGTCTTTAGCACATTTCTGGATGTACTTTGTCGCACCTATTTGATTGTCAGGGATGCTGCAGAGTCATATCCTAAATTAACAGCACTCTCTTCCCCATGGCCTTCTCCCAGGTTCTCCTCCTGGCAGGACCCAACCTGATATTTGGAGTCCTGACAGCTCCTCAAATCCCAGAAATCAGCTGCAAGCCAATGTTGTTTTCTTTGAAGACAGAAGCAGGAAAGTCAGTGTCCTCCAGCTTACTAGCTGAGAGGCCCGAGGTCCAGAGGGAGTATCTGCTGCTTCTCCCAGAGTTAGGATAAACTATAACACAGAGCATATCCTAAAGTGCATTGAGGACCACTGTGAGAGTTCTTTGATCCTCATCAGCTAAGCAGAAAAGATGGAGAATCTCTACCAGCGTTGAAGCCAAAGGGAAGACGGCTCTCTAGTGGTCATGTTACACATTTCAGTCAACGAACGGGGGCACTGTGAAACAAATCCCTTATAACTAGATGGAGGACTGACTGCACCATTGTCTTCAGGACAAATGAAAACAATTTTTTTTTTAAATCCCTTGGCTAAATTATTACCAAGTTACATATTTAAAATATTTTAATCTGGGATGTAGCTCAGTGTACAGTACTCACCCAGAACAAGGTCCTGGGTTCAACCCCTAGCATAGCAAAAAATAATAATAATTAAATATTTGATTATTAATATGATTTTTGTTTATAATATATACTATGAAATACTGAAAATGGAAATTATGGTTAATGTGCTTAAATATTCAAAATACGGGGTTGGGGCAATTGATATGCTAAGATTCACAGCCCTTCATTTCCAGCGCTATCATAAGTGAAGGGATTATAATTCATATGATTCACTTTTATCCATCAATTGATGTCATATGTGTCCACTGAAACTTAAAATTTCACACACAGAGGACAGTTATTGATGTGTTTGTACTTCCTTACTCAATCCTATTAAATAAAAAGGGATAACAAATCCATTGGGGGATGCCAATTGATGGTGAAAACATAATTATTTAAATCCCACCAGAATATTTAGCAATGCAAAGACCATAGTTACAAGTTTAAATACTAGTTAAAAATGATACTGGGAGCTGGGCATGGTGGCATATGCCTGTAATCCCAGAGGTTTAGGAGGCTGGGGCAGGAGGATCACAAGTTAAAAGCCAGCCTCAGCAATTTATTTAGTGAGGCCCTAAGCAATTTAGTGAGAACTTGTCTCATAAATAAATAAAGGGCTGGGGGTGTGGTTCAGTGGTTGAGCCCTCCTGGGTTCAATCCCTAGTACCAAAAAGGGAAAAAAAAGATACTATGAACTTGCTGATAGTTATTGTAAAACACAACATAAATGAGTTGATGTGCATGTGGTATTTTTATTTTTTATTCCTGTCATATAGCTACAGAAAATTTGCTTTCCTTAAAATTAACTTAAATGCATAAAGAACTTTTTAGAACAACATTTAGCAGAGTTGGTACTACTCATCAGAGGCACAGAATAGAGTGGGTACATATATGGATTTGAATTCTGTCCTCCAGACTTAGTGATCTAGTTAACCTTGCTCAGTTTCCCCTCCTGCAAAATTAGAATAAAAGCACCTGTCTCTAAGGGTTCATGTGAGAGTCATTTGACCACTCAATAAATGAGTTCAAGCAGATTTTAAGACAAAAGAAGAAGAAAATGAAAAAAGAAAAATTGCAAGTTGCAAAACTCATGAAGATTTTGCTGAAGTAAAATCATGACTTCTTCCTTCTGAGGTTGTAAGACTCTAAAATTTAATAGAATGTTGTATTTATTATATTATCATGTTTTGCTTTAGATTTACTGTGTCAAATACTTTAAGGTAATTTTCATCAAAAGAAATATGTTTTAGATACTAATAATATTTGTACCTACAAATTGCAAAATAAACTCTTGCTATTGCATGTGGTAAAGGCAGAGGTGGGGTGTAGAATGATAGGCTTGGCTTTGGTCCATTCTTGGGAGTTGTAACTCTGGGGCACAGAAAGCTATGACTAAATCAGGAACACTACCTGGAGAAAGTGACCTGGGGTTATAATTTCAAGGAGATGGTCTGTGATCTGTGAGAGGATCTAGGGAAGGCCCCAGTAGGCAGCTGAAGGCTGACTCTCCCAGATAGTAATGCAGGCTGGATGCTTTGGGCTAAAGTTTGCTGCAAAACATTCTGAACAAAGATCCTAGACAAAAGGAGCTTTTTAATACCCTGAGGAATTCAGACTGAGTGAGATTTAAAAATACATATAATATAGACGTTGATCTCATAAACCGTAATCACTCTCACTACATCATAGGGTCTTACCTTCAGTGCTCTGCCTTCAGTTAGTTGAGGCAGAGTAAAAAGAGATGGTCTCTGTGTTAGGGGAAACACATTTTCTGGAAATGTTCTTGAATACTTGTTCAGAATTATTGCAGGACATTGCTGGTATGGTTGCAGGTATGAGGAAGAGAATAAAAGGTACTGTGGATAAGTCACTAATCCAGAGGCTCCCAAATGCAAGCTGCCTGCTAGATGAAATCTTCCCTGTCTGGCTGCTTTTCCCTCCAAGCCCACCCAGACCTCCACCAATCAGCTGGGGCCTTCATATCTTCCCCTTATACTATCCTCAAAGGTGCTTGGGCATAACAACTGCCAGGTCCCAAGATTTCACAATGATATCTCTTGTCACTAGTTGAATTTCATGAATCCTTACCTTCACAGAGGTGAAATTTTGCTTCTTTTTTGCTTTCAAAATTGGGAAGGAAGTCAAACTCGGTTTCCTTGGCTTTTTATCGTCCATCTGAGTCTTGCAGGAAGGAGAGCAGAAAAAATTAATTGGCAGTAGGAATAAAATATAAGTAATGGTCCACACACTCCAGAGAGAAGAAAGAAGGGTGGGCCTGAAGGAAAGAAGGGGGCAGACACAAAAGCAAGGGCGGACTGGACTCTCTGCTTTTCCTCTTGCCTCCCTTTCTAGTGGTCTGATAGGGTTTGGAGGGCAGAGGGAGAGGCAGGAGCCAGGGAAGGAGGAGGAGTAAAGCACGTGGTTAGCAGTTTAAGACCCCCAGCAAACACCATTTCCCCTAGTTAACTACAAAAGAAACTCCATTCTATTGCCACAAATACAATATTCCCCCCTACAATATGCATACACTAGTGGGCTACTGGGTTAGATTAATGCCTACAGAAAAAGAAAGGGGGAAGGTTGGTAGAAACTTTTTCTCTGGATCTTATTCAGCCATTTTGTACCTTCTTCATGCAGAGCACAATTCTATGACTAATTAACTGACTGCAAGATGGAAAGACTTGGAGATGGGGGCAGGATGAGGAAAGTGCTAGGGGAGTGATATTGGCCAAATTATAGAGTTATATTGTGTGCATGTATAAATATGTACAACAGATCCCATCATTATGTAAAACTATAAAGCACCAATAAAAATGTCACAGAAAGAAACAGAAAAATTTGTATAATACCATGGAATCTAATTAGAGTAGTGATTCATATAACTGGATGGTGAGCCTTCAAAGTTTCCTGGGACACTTATACATTAGCAAAACATTGTGGAATCTCCACTCTGTGTCCCTTGGAAGTCCCTTTACAGTCTCTAACTCTATCAAGAGCTAAGGGAATAAAATACACAAGAAATAGGGGCAGAACAGGGACCAATGCAAACGTCATACCGGCTTCTGCACATCACTCACTCCACACTGGGAAGCTCTTGCAGACACTATAATCAACATGGTGGTGTCACCATGTTGAAACTATTCAAAGACTAAAGACAAACCAGGATATTTATTGCAGCATAAATATTTAAAAATTAGAACTTACTTATCTCTAAATGATGGGAAATTTAAAATATGGCACACATATATTTTATGGGATGTGATGCAATCATTTTTTTAAAAATGAGGTAGATCAAATAAGCCAGCCCCCAAAAACCAAAGGCAGAATGTTCTCACTGATAAGTGATGCTAACACACCATAAGGAGGAAGGGAAGGGAAGAATAGACAAAGGGGAATGAAGGGAAGGGTAAGGGATGGGAATAGGAAAGACAGTAGAATGAATCAGACTTAACTTTCCTCTGTTCATATATAAACACATGACCAGTGAAACTCCACATCATGTTCAACCACAAGAATGGGAAGTTACACTCCATGTAGGTATGTTATGTCAAAAAAAAAAAAAAAATCCTACTGTCATTAAAATTAAAAAAAAAATACAAAAACTTTTTTAAAATAAAAATAGAAGAATCACTTTATAGCTATCTTAAAGTAAACATTAATCAAAATGATATGGCTTAAGGAAAAGTGAGACTCAAGGAATATGATAAGTTTATTTGATATTGTTTATTTAATCTATAACCAGTTAGTAATCAATAGCTACTCAATGTTGGGGAAAGGAATCACCCCTAAGGAACTGTGGGTATGAGTGAATATTACTATAAAAATTTTGAATTCATATCTTGCCTTTTATATCTGTATATACCTAGGATTGAAGATTTTAAAAAATAAAGAAAAGAAACCTGAAAAAAAATTAAATGGCTATGATTGGATCTCAAAAAAAAGTGGTTGATCTTTATGTATGCTCGTAATATATTGAGCAAAACCAGTAAAAGAACGCATATAATATGATTCTATATTTATTTTTTAAAAGATGTTTGCATACCTTTTTATACAGGTATAATGAAGGATTTGGAAGAGAGGAACTAAAAAAAAAATTACTTCTGAGGAGTAGGACTGGGGAAGGTAAGAAGATCAAGTTGTTTTTGTTTTTTTAAGATATAGGATCTTGTCATGTTGCCCAGGCTGGCCTTGAACTTCTAGGCCCAAGTGGTCCTCCCACTTCAGCCTCCCAAGTAGCTGGAACTACAGGCTGGTGTCACCATACCTGGCTAGGGGAACATTTATTTTCACACATACAAGCACACACACATGAAAAAAATCTTTGAGAAGTAAACAAAAAAGTGGTAGTCTCTTCTCTACTGATGATCAGTTTGACTTCTCCCTTCCTTCCTTCCTTCCTCTCTTTCTGCAAACGTTTGTTGAGTCAATTCCACCAGATACAGTCTGTGCTCTAAAGGAGAATTTGCTCTCCAGGAGAGGAGACCCATGGAAGCAGACCGTTACAGAGCATGCGATCCACACACTAACAGACATATCTAAAGAGTGCATGGAGCACACTTTGAGATTCTGGCTGACCCTGCTGGGAGAGTTGTGTTAACCCTCACACCTGAGAAAAGCAGCCTGTTCTTGAAGGATGAGCAGGATGGGCACAGAGCCAAGGTAAGATGGATGAGACTGCACAGAGAATAAAATGTGGAATTTCCAGAAACTGCAATCACAGGAATCAGACATCGCTGGCAGAGGGTCAGAAAGGAGGGTTGGATTGTCATATAGTGTCATACGCATCATATAGTCCAAGTTAAAATCTTGAGGGCTATGTGATTGTGCTAAATCTGAGCTGACAAGATCAGATTTGTGTTTTGGAAACATCTCTGTGGCAATAGCACGGAGCATGGTTCGGAGGAGCTCAGTTAGCCATTTGGGGTACATAGGTGAGAAATGATGAGGGCCTCAGCCAAAGCAGTGAGGGAGAAGACAGAGAGCAAGCATGATCTTGGGGATAATTTGGGAGACTGAACCGGTCAATTTTCACCTTCAACTGGACATAGGATTCGTAAAGTCCCCAAATTGGAGAAAAACAAATACAACACTTTTTCATTGCTAAGGCTCTTCATCAGTCTTCCCTTCATCTACTTCCCAGGGGAATGGAGACTGTGGAAGTAAACGTACATCTTTCCAAACAACTGAAGCTCTTTTCTCTGTCCAGCTGTGGCAGCTCTGTACGTAAAGAGAAGAAAGCCCTGAAGACAACGTGGGGACTTGGAGTCTAGCTTTGATGCTGCCATGATTCTGAATGAGCCCTATGTCTTCTCCAGATTTTCACTTTCCTTGTCTATAAAACAAGATGACCAGATGAACCAGATGACCTCCTAAAATTCTAATTCTATAGAAATACTGTCAGATTCTCTCTCTCTCTCTCTCTCTCTCTCTCTCTCTCTCTCTCTCTGTCTGACACACACACACACACACACACACTCACACACACACACACACACACACACACACACACACTGTTAGGATGGCCTTAGTCCTAAGCTTAAGCAACTCCATTTTAAATACTCCAGTTTGAAACCTGCAGTCTCACTAGGCACACCCACAGAGCCCTCCAGTATGGTCACAATCAAATTCCTTCCCCTCACCCTGATAAGCAGAGTGAAGCCCCTGGCAGGCTGTCCTCCCCTGATAAAGGAAAAGGTGAGAAGATCAGGGTGGAGACCACCAGACCAGATGTTTCTGACCCCAAGGTAAATGATGTCACTGAGAAATCCATGGTAGCTGATAAGGATTGAAAGGGGGGTCAAAAGCCTCAAAATTTAGTATAAATGATAGAGCAAATGAACAGGGATTCAGCCAGCCGAAACAAGGATGCACTCGAGCTAGAGAGTCTGATGAGGACCTGACATCCCATCACTTGTTTCCTGATCTTCTGTGTGATCCTCACCACTCTCAAACTCTACCACCTCGTCTGGACCTTGGTGAGAGCCGCAACTTCTCCCTCCTCCCCACTCCTCAACCGGTTGTCCACTCCACGCCACGAAAAGCCTTCCTTGGTTCCAGACCTGGTCACTGCAATCTGAGTGTGCATCTGCTGGACATAAGGCCTAAGGCTTAAGACTTTTGAACTTAGCCTGCAGAGGAAATGTCTGTCATTAGCCTATCATGATTAAGTGTGTTTTGCAGTGCTTAGAATTAATCTTGAATTGTGTGCTGTGAATCAATTAATCTAGAATCGTTTGCTGTGAATTGATTATGTCTATTGTAGAGCCTAGCATTAAGGATTGTCGTTTTCTTGATTAAGAACCTATAGAGTGAAACTGTATTAAGTAATTTGTGTGAATAAAGTATTGAAAGGGGCAGAAATGCGTGGACATTTTTTATTTCTCCCCTTGACTGCATACGTCACAATTTTGCCCCTTCCTGACACTCACTTTTATGACTTATTCCATTATTTCCCTCCCTTTCATGATTCTGTAGTTATCACAGACTATTTTGTGCCTTTCTATGCATTCAATCTGACTTCCAAAAATAACACTTGCTCCCTACTCAAAGCTTTGAAAATGCCACTTTTTAATCCTCAAAATATATGGCAAATGATTAAGAAAAAGAATTAAAATATGTCTATATTTGTTTGTATCTTGTTGCATGAAGGATTGAAGAAAACAAACTTAGTTCAGAGCTAGAGTAAACAAATGTTCCTTTTTTTTTTTTTTGGAACCAGGTATTGAACCCAGGGGCACCTAACCACTGAGCCACATCCCCAACCCCTGTTGTATTTATTTAGAGACAGGTTCCCACTGAGTTGCTTAGGGTGTCACTAAATTGCTGAGGCTGGCTTTGAACTCATGGTCCTCCTGCCTCCCAAACCACTGGGATTATAGGCTTGCGCCACAGCACCTGGCTTGGAGTAAATGTTCTTTTGAGAAATGAATCTAAAAAATGAATCAAAAAAATTTGTTATTTTCTTATATGTAGATCGGAAATTCCCTACCTCTCCACACCACTCTCTTTCTTCTGGAATTCAACAGTATTTTTTTTTTCTCATTTTGTCACCTGATCAACAGCTTTAATGTTACTACTTAATTATCTTAGATGTATACATTTTTTATCTCATCTCCATTGTGTGCCTCTTGGGGGCATGGATGATGAGCTTGTTTTTATTTACTTTAATTCCTCATGAGAACAAGCGAGGTCAGTGGCTTGTCCATTGAAAATTCTTGGTGCCAATTTTCTGGAAGAATAGAAATTTGAAATCGTTTAGATAATTCATCAAAAATGTTCAGAGCATCAACTGTGGGCCAGCAACTATGTTAAGCATGGGGAATTAAAGATAAAGAAAACAGAATCCTTGTTTTCAAGGATTTGGGAGTCTGTCTACAGACTGCCCCACAAACAATGGTGCCAGCATCATTGCACAGCATCTTCTACATATGTATTATCTGTGTGTAGAGTATTTCAATGTCCTCAAAGAAAATGTCTTCTGAGATTTACCTGTTATGATTTATGATTTCAGTATTTCCATAGCCATTGTTAGTGGCTTAATCTTTATTCCTTGGGACAAAAAATGTGGCAGTGTGCTTGTAGGAATGAAAATTAATACAGTCATTGTGGAACACAATAAGAGATGCTTCAAAAAACTAAAAATAAAATTACCATAGGACCCAGCAATGCCACTTTCACCCCCATGTTTGTTGCAGCACCATTCACAATAGCCAAAATATGGGATCAACCCAGATGCCCTTAGCAGATGAATGGATAAAGAAAATATGGTATATTTACATATTGGATTACTAGTCACACACACACACACACACACACACACACACACACACACACACAATGAAAATCCTGTTATTTGTAGTAAAATGGATGCATCTAGATAACATTATTTTGGAGTGAAATAACCCAGACACTGAAAAGATAAATACCACATGTTCTCATTCATTTAAGGAGACCAAAAATTCAGCCTTGTAGAAGTACAGAACAGAATAGTGGTCACTAGAGATGGGGAAGGACAACAGGGAGTGGGAACACTGAGGAATTAAGAGGGACTTTTAGGTACTGGGAAGGGTGCTAAAAGGAAGGGGTAAGGGAGGGGGCTTGAATGGAAGAGGGGCGGCTGGACATAAATAATGCCCATGTATATAGACCTGGAAATATTGCAGTGAATCCTTCAATTTGTACAATATTTGCCAATAATTATAATTTTTAAAAACCTGACTACTCCCCAAAACTGGGAAAAAAATAAAAATAAATTGTGGCAGTGAAGGGGTAGGAGTGACCCTGCCCCTTTGCATCTCTTTGAAATGGAAACAATGTGTTTAATGTATTTAAGGGACACTCACTTCTGCCCCTGTCCTTGAAATTCTTCATGGTTCAGTGACCCCAGACTCTTAAGAGGTGTTACAGACTTTAAAAACCATCCTGTCCCTTTTCCCTGCCTGGGCAGGAATCTTCTCTATGGTTTCCTTGACAATCATGTGTCCGTGCTGGAACATTCCTCAGACACACCCCTCTGTTTTTCCAGGAAACTCATTTCACACTTAGCTGTTAATTCACATATGGTTGGCTCAATAAAAATCTGTGGGAAGAATAATTGATATTGAGCAAAATATCTTCTACTGATCCTTTGCTATTCTCTGTGAAGCAACAAAGAACAAATCTGCCTTCCTTCCTACTCAAGAGTTCTCAAGTGTTCAAACCTTAAATAGAAAAATATTATTATTATTATTATCATTATTTTTACTCTCCTGTGCACTTACCCATCTCCTGGCATTGTGGGGGGTTGTCTTAAATGCCTTTTCCTATGATAGAGCTTGATCTAAGCCTGACAGAGCCTGCATTGTGATTGTTCCCCCTCTATTTTCTAGTTTTTTATGATCTCTTAAAGTGGCTACAGTTTTCTGGAGCCTAACCTGTGTTCTATGCAAATGAATTCTTTGATATAAGGGGAGTAACCAAGGACAGGGTAGGGAGGAAGAGCTTGAGAAGAAGATTAACATTAAACAGGGATGAGAGGTGGGAGGGAAAGGGAGAGAGAAGGGAAATTGCATGGAAATGGAAGGTGATCCTCAGGGTTATACAAAATTACATATAAGAGGAAATGAGGGGTAAGAGAAGAATAATACAAGTGGAAGAAATGATTTACAGTAGAGGGGGTAGAGAGAGAAGAGGGGAGGGGAGGGGAGGGAAGGGGAGGGGGGATAGTAGAGAATAGGATAGACAGCAGAATACCTCAGACACTAGAATGGCAATATGTAAATCAATGGAAGTGTAACTGATGTGATACAGCAATCTGTATACGGGGTAAAAATGGGAGTTCATAACCCACTTGAATCAAATTGTGAAATATGATATATTAAGAACTATGTAATGTTTTGAACGACCAACAATAAAAAAAAAAATCAGGATGGGAAACCATTACATCCCTTAATGTGGTTGTTGTATTTTTATTAATGTAGCTGTCACACCACACTCACATGGGGGTTGGAGTCACCTAAAGCCACAACTCTCAGCTCCTGGTCCTCCACGAGTTTGAGAAGCATGCATTCTAGCCAAGTTGTAGACAGCAACATGGAGTTGGAGAGGGCCAAGTTCAGTGGCTGGCACTGCTAGAGATCCCCTTTAGGCTTAGCTTTTCCCCCATGAATAAGGACTCAAGCAGAGAAGGCTTAAATCTCTGAACCAATTAGGTATCATCCGTGTTTGAAGAATTTCTTAGAACCCCTAGATTTACACACCTACCACATGCATGTGATGAAATCACTCAAACATGACAAAAGACAGTTATATTAGTTGTTTCTAAGGCGGTTTGAATTTTTCTATATCAATGATCTATAAGCTGAACAGTGAAATTTGAATTATGATTAATGATGCTGGCAGTTATTTAAAACATGTTAGAGGGGTCAGTTTCTCAAGCCCTGACGGGCTTGTGGATATTTCAAACATAGCAAATGTCACAAAATAACTAGACTTTGAAATTCTCAGTTTGCATTGTTCATCATCTTTTTAAAGGAAAAACTTGCTAATATTGGGGACCTCTTAAGAGCGGAAGCAAGCACCACTCAGAAGCAAAGCTTGCTTCAGATGTATGAATAGCACAGTCTACTGTACAATAACACACTCTAGTGTCAAGGGGTTGAGCTCCAGCTGAGCACAGGTGCGACCAAGAATAAGGGGCGGGCTGGAATATGCTAATACCAGCCACAGCCTCATCAATGCAAGGCGTGTGGTTGCAGACTCCTAATTACTTCCGAGCGAGAAACTGCAGTGAAGAGGAAGAAAAGGAGGAAGAAAATTTCAACGCCCAGTTGTTGGGGTGAGTGCTGGAAGCAGTTTCAGGGTAGGTCTTATGTATTCCCTAGAATCTCGCGCTCCCTTTCCCGCACTCCGCTGGAGTTGGTGTTGCAAAGTTCTATTAACAGCAAAATATACAGAAGTAGCGTCCTGAGGACGAGGCTGCCGGGAGCAAGGTCTAAAAAGGCATTTTCCTTCTCCTCGCACCCACACCCGCCCCACTGTCTCCTCGGAGCACACTTGCCGGTCTACTTTTTTGCATTCGGTACACCTTTCGTCCACCCGCTCCCGCCGCGGATCTTCTTCCCTGGTAAGACTTAGCCGACCCTAGGGGGCTCGGGCTCGCGCCTTTCTGCCTCCTCGGCCCTTTCTTGGTCCGGGTGAGGGTAAGAGGTGGGAGGAGCTGCATCCGGCTGGCGCAGACTGCCCTGGGGGCTGCAGAGGATCCGGTGAGTGGCCTGCAGGGTGAAGGGGAGGACCACACCCTCCTTCCGTCGCTATAGGAACGACATCTGCCCTTTTTGTGACTCCAGCTGAATGAGCTTATGCTCTCTGGTCCAGTCCCAAATCACCTTTTACATCAACCTAAAGAACACATCTTACCCCTCCTCCCCTTCTTTTGCCCCAGTTTTTTTTTTTTTTTTTTTTTTTTTTTTTTAACGGACCAGGCAACATTTGAACAAAATCCAGGGTAGAGAGATGAAAGTAGGTTAAGCACACCAGACACGTGAAAGTAACCTTTCCCTCTCCTTCTTCAAAAAAAAAAAGCTTGTGGAAGTACATAGCAAAAGTTCTATGTACTCATCAAATGAACACTTTCTTGAGCATTTAGTCTGCACCAGGTTTTAGGAACGCATGAAAAGGAAAGTTATAGTTGAATGACATAAGTTTATGCTGGAGTACAATGTCTGGTGCAGGGAGAAAATAGACATGCAAATGAAAGCTAAGTTGAACTTGAGCTTTAAGAACAAATATTATAGAGCCCTGTAAAGAAGGCAAGTAAGTCCCCACAAGTCTGAAGGTCCAGACCCATGTGGAAGCTTGGTATTCTGGGTACCAACAATCAGTTTGATGAGGCAGGGTCAAAGGTATACAGGGGCAGATGAGACAAGATTGAAAAAGCAGATGGCGACCAGTCATATATGAAGTGGCTTGGAATTAGATGGGCTAAGGAGTGTGTGGACTGTAAAGCAGAAAAGTGCATGTTCAGATTTTAGGAAATTTCCCAGTCACATTAAGGAAGTTAGGGAAAGTAGATTGAGAATCAAGATGCTGAGCTGGATGGGGCACACTGTAATCCCAGCGACTCAGGAGGCCACAGCAGGGGGATCTAGAGTTCGAGGCCAGCCTCAGCCTCAGCCACTGGCCAGACCCCCTAAGCAACTTAGACCCTGTATCAAATTTTAAAATAAAAAGAGTATGGTGGGGGCTTGGGATGTAACAGTGGTAAAGCACCCCTGAGTTCAATCCTCAGTGTCCACCCCCAGCCCCTCAAAAAAGTCAAGGCAAGGATACTGCTTAGAATTAATAAGTGATTTTATTTCAGGGTAAGAGCAAATGGAAAAGCAGTTTCAAGAAATTTAGAAAATGAAATAAAGCTTGGTAGCCAGATGCAAAATATAAAAGACTGAATTCCAGGATTACACCTTAGACAGCCTTGATAGGGTGTCATGTATCAACAGAAAATTCTACAGGAAGGAAGTTGTTGAGGGATGGATCCAGATTGACTCACGTCCAGTTGCCAAATATCAAGCAGCAAGTCTGGTGTCAAGATCAAGATGTAGAATAATGATCGTAATTTGGAAGTCACTGTCACAAGTAGTGATCACTGGAGTCTGAAAACATCTAAACTTGAAGAGCGGGGAGGGTGTAGTGGAACTGCACAGAACATGATAGTGTGGTGAAGTGTGGTGAGAGACAGTATAGATGACACAAAGGATTAGAAAGCTACAAAATAATAAAGAGTAAGCAGGAGGTGGGGAGAAAATGACAAAAGAAAGGTGTCACATGAACTAATGACATAAAATATTTTGATTGGGGTGTGATAAATAGTGTATATAAGACAAGGTGAGAAAAAATGTACATTGGATTTAGCAACTAAAGGTTAGTAGTGTTTTCAGCCAGGCAAGTGTTTTAACATACTTTAGGGTAAATTTCAAATAGAAACTATTTATATGAATAACAAAACAAAGTAGTTCTCAAGCTAGGGGCGATGAGTAATCAATAATATCAATACCTAAACCAGAGCAGGCCCTTAATGTTTACTGTTGAAGTGCATGCACTATAGAATAACTCAATATTATGTTAACTGGAAAATAATGTTTAAAAAGTGGGGTAGGGTAGGTGTGGTATAGATAGTAAAAAAATATATATACTAGGTAAGAAAAAATGTACAACAGAGTGAGTGCTCACTTTAATCATAATTCAAAATTACTTCTTTTCATGTTAATATAGAAAGTTCCATGTGAACTGAGATAGGTATTACACATTTTCTTAATGTTTAACATGACTGAAAATTTATTATTAAACATTCAACAGGAGTAGGTTGAAATTCTCACCATAAATATAATCATCACTATTCTTAAAAATCATCTATGGATATTTATTTCATTTATTTATTTGTATGCGGTGTTGAGAATTGAACCCAGTGCCTCACACATGCTAGGAAAGCACTCTGCCACTGAGCTACAACCCCAGCCCGAATCATCACTATTTTTATTCACAATAAACTCAAACCTAAGATTCCTGAAAAGCTCTAATATCAAAATAGGGATGACTAAGAACTTGACAGCCACTCCTTAAAGTACTAGCTTCATATAAAGTGATTAAGAAACAGCTTCCCCTTATTTGTGTTTTCAACAGAGCTTATTTTTATTTTATTTTATTAAGAAATGTAGATAGAGACTGATAAATGCAATGGTATCAAGAAAAGAGCACTTCAAAACTTTTTCACTTTTATTTAAGGTTTTGACAATGAAGAGTTTATAAAATGTCATTATATTTGCTATATAATAATCATCAATTTCCAAGTAGGAGACATATGCCATAGTACAGTATCCATTGTAATATGTAAAATGATTCTTTATTCTTACTATTAATAAGATTTGGCTAAAATACCAAACATCCTTGCAGTAAAACTGACAATATAACGTAAGTAGCTTATAAGATTTCAAACTATCTCCTGAAAGAAATGAGAATGTTTCCCTTTGTCAGATACACTCTGAAAAGTTAGTGTCACAAAGGAACATCATGTGACTAGAAAAGTACAGCGCATGATACAGACTTCCTCCACATTAAACTGACAACCACTAAAAAAGACAATGACTTATGATACATAAGAAAACAGAACAGCTCTTCAGAAGGAATGACATGAGAAGGTATTTCTTATGAACAAACCTCTTTTTGAAGTCTTGAAGAGCTCTTTAGAGCACATAATCACAAAACAGATAAAGATCATTTATGTGACATGTTAAAGGATTCTTCTATATTACAATATCCTCCTTAATCTTAAACACAAGTCAAATATAAATACACTTTTAAAACTGTTATTCTATCAAACATTTCTTTGCTACCACACTTGGCTACTAGTGGCATTTGGATGCAAAGGCTTAACTCGTGCTAATCTGGATAAGCCAAGGCGGAGACTCTGATTTGGGGACCTAATGGAAACTCCTGCCATTGGACTGCTGCTGTTGCTGCTACTTCCGGATGCAGCTAAAAGAAAACACAAGATGTAACACAAATCATGTCAGAAATCTCTTAATAAAGATCAATTCTTAAAACAACAATAAAAAAATAGTTAAGCACTGTTCTGCTTTCCACATTCTATCAAGCAATAAAATAAACATTCAAAATAATGGCAAGTACTATATGACAGAAAGAACAGAGTATAGGGAGAGCACCCATAATGTGAAAATCCAAACTTTGAAAAACTTCAAAATCTGAAACAATCTGGTCCCAAGCACCTTGGATAAGAGATATTCAAAGTATTGCCCATTTTTAACTATCCCCAGAAGGCAGGGTAATGAACCAAAACTTAAACTACCGAAGCTGAAATGAAAAATAATTCAGTTGTAAAGGCATAAAGAAATAGAGACAACTATAATTTCTAAAGTAATGAAAAAAATCTCATGTATTTTTAAAGTTTATAATTTTTATAAGTACTACTTGAAAAGACTCTATTTTTCAAATATTAAACAAGTTTTAAAATGGCAAATAGATCTTCTTTAATTACTAATCAAAGTGAAACTCTTCATTTTTCATTGTTGTATTTCTTGGAAGAACTGGGATTTTTATATCCCTGGCTCATTTTTCCTTTGGGCTCTAGATGGTTTTCTCAAATTGAATAAGACAAGCAACAAATTGGCAACCTAGGGCCAAATCTAGCTTTCAGATACGCTATTTTGGGGAGACTGAGGCAGGAGGATTGAAGAGTTCAAAGCCAGCCTTAGCAATCTAGTGAGGCACTTAGCAACTCGGTGAGACCCTGTCTCTAAATAAAACAAAAGGAGCTGGGGATGTGGCTCAGTGGTTGAGCATCCCTGGGTTCAATCTCAGTATAAAAAAAAAAAAAAATGCTGTTTGGTCTACATGGTTTTTTAAAAGGTCATATTTTAAAATGAGGAGATTTCATATTAAAATCTGAATTTCTGGCTTCTCTTGAAAATATCAGATCTGTATGTACCAGCCTATCTCCCTGCATACAAACAATCTGATGGAGCTGAGTAGCTCTGCTTCCTTTAAGAGGGACAGAAGCTCTCAAGTCCAAGGGGTCCTGTTCACCCATTATCATTTGTCTGCCCTCTCACATACTCAATCTGTCAGCACAGTGTGCTTTATGATATTAACTCTTTACCCATCATTTCACTATCTCCTTTTAATTTTTTTGATCATGCTACTTTTTAACTTCTACAGTCATACCATTTAAAAAATTTTTCTTCCATTGAGGAATCACTAATTATTTTCAGAAAAAAAAAATATACTAAGTATTACTTTTTGAATGATATGGTATCATTATTTCAGTAACTAACTTTCACACCTTTCCTTCTCTAAAAACTTTGAAGTCCTCATTGAAAATCTTAACCAGAAAGAATTTTAAACATTATATTAGTTCTTGGTAATTCTGATAATAAAATGAAGACTCAGGTAAACCAAGTAATCATGCAGCCTCACAGTTGAACCCTAACTCTGTATGTTAATACCTAGCCATCATTCAGGAAGAGACCAGCATGGGCCAATCAAAAAAGATCATTCAAAAGAAGTGAACCTTGAGTAGTTTTGGAAGGACTCCAAAAGGGAGAGGGGACAGGAATATGATATGTGTTTAAAGGATAGAAAATGGATCAATTTGACTAAAGTAGAAGGTTCATGTAATTGGATGAAAGTGGACACAGGACTGGTTGGGTCGCAGCAATATTTTTGACCTAGATGAAGTTGAAGTCCAGTCCAGGGAATTCTTTTTTTTTTGGTACTGGGGACTGAACTCAGGGGCACTCAACCGCTGAGTCACATCCCTAGCCCTGTTTTGTATTTTACTTAGAGACCAGGTCTCACCGAGTTGCTTAGCACCTCACTTTTACTGAGACTGGCTTTGAACTTGTGATCCTTCTGCCTCAGCCTCCAGAGCCACTGGGATCACAGGCGTGTACCACCACACCCAGCTAGGTCCAGGAAATTCTTAAAGGATCAGTGAGATTTGGCTGGGTAGCAAAAGAAAACAAAGAGAAATCAAATTGTAAGAGCCAAAGGCTGAGTTTACTAAAGCATTTGTAAATGCTGGAATTCCCATGTACAACCCCAAGGCTTTGATAAGAAATGCAGAAGTCAGCAGGTACTGAGCACAAAAGACTTGTTATCAGAAATATAAATATCAGGAATCTCAAATGTTTACACTTGCTGACACTAAAATTCTACTAGTGGGACTTTTACCCTAAGAAAATAATCAGGGATGTGTCAGGTTTCTACAATAAAGATGTCTGTGCTTATGGCAAACTTATTTATAATAACAATGAAAAAAAATCATATATGACCTGGATGCCTAATAGATATAAAAATGCAGTAATTAAAAACAATGGTTTTGAAGACTATATAGTAATATGGGGAAAAGCTCACATATAACATTTAGAACTAGGGAGAAAAGAATCTACGACTGGTAATTTCCTAAACCCCTTGCCCTTGATCGCAAATATACCATACCTGGTGGGACCCACTTCGGTCTCTTGATTTCAGCTGAAGGACTGTGTATTTGCAATGGTTTCCTAGTGACCTCCAAAGAATGATAAGCTTCCTCAGGTGAAGTCTGAGATTCTGATTTGATAGCAGCTGCAGCAGAGTCTACTGAAGTCACTTATTTGAAAAATACATACAAAGAAGCTTGTCATATGGGAAGATAGTTCAAGTCTAGCATGTATAAGTAAAAATTATAAGTTTCATAACCATATAAAATTAAAAAGGCAATATCAAATTCGAAAAACAAGTCAAGAAATTTTTATTGAAAGCCTCAAGATTGCCTTCTTTTTTTTTTTTTTTTGGAACGGGGGATTAAACCCAGAGGCGCTTTACTACTGAGCCACATCCCCAGCCTTTGCCTTTTTTATTTTGAGATAGAGTCTAGCTAACTTGCTTAGGGCCTCGATGAATTGCTCAGACTGAACTCAAACTTGCAATCCTCCTGTTTCAGCTTCCCAAGTTGCTGGGATGACAGGTGTGAGCCACCACACCTGGCTAGGACTGCCATCTTCTATGAAAATTTTTATTCCAGGCAATGTGGTCTCACACACACTACCCTTCACTTTTTACAGCAACTATAATACAGAAAAGGAAACAGAGGTTAAGCAATTTGCTTGTAGTTTGACACTTACTACATGCCTGAATTGGGATTAGAAACCAGGTTTGAACCAGAAGTTCATTTTTGTAACCATTACACAATAGTGTCTCATTAGTATGTGTCAGGGAGTCAATAGGCTCTAGGATTACAAAAAGTTTATATAACTCATGAATCTGTACTCCAAAGGAATTTGTGGTTCTGTCACTGGCCTGGGAAAGACAGGAAAGAGCTGTGTCTAATGCAGTGTGCAAAGGAACATGTCACTCTCTGGAAGAATGCTCAGTAGGAAGGGAACTTACAACCTGGTATGTGTTTAGAAGTCACAGGAAGGGGATGAGGCTGGGCTGAACCAAATCAAAGCTAAAGGGTAAAGATGAATTGAGGGAAGTTTTCTAGGCAGAGGGAGTACAGCATAATGCAAAGCTATAAAGTATAACAAGTTCCAAGACCAGTACTGGTTCAGTATGTCTAGAGCAGGAATCTTAAGAATAGGAAAGGTGAGAGACACAGTCAAGGTACAATCACTTATGAAGAGCCATATAGAGGAGTCTGACTGGTCCACAATCATGTATTAAATTTTCTGAGGAGTAATTTGCATTTTGAAAGCATCTTCCTGGTGGTAATGTAAGGCAAATAGACCACTCAGAAAGCTATTATGGTAATCCGGGAGAGGTGATGAGAGCCTGAGGTAAGGTGGAGAAGGGAGGGGATAGTAGCAATTAAACATGTATTAGTAATTAATTGTGGGGAGGTGGTGATGGAGATGAAGAATAATCTATAACTTGCAAGTTCCTCTCATGGGGAACGGCTTTGAGGCCATTGTTTACTTTGAGAATGAATGTAAGAATGGGAACAGGTTTGTGTTCTTTTTGCTGGGGTGGGAGGTGAGGGAGGAGGAAAAAAAGAGAGGTAGAACAGAATCTCACTTTGAGACAATGCTTGCTTTAAGATACCTAAGGGGTTTCTAAATGTATACAAGTATGAACACATTCACTACATACTCTTCCCAATGTTACATCCATAACACCTGACTGTCCAACATAAGTTTCTATGGTAGAAATTTTCTATATTTTGTATTATCAGAGATGGTAACTGCTAGCCACATACTATTTTGAATACTTGAAATGTGGCTAGCAAAACTGAGAAACTGGCTTTCAAATGTTAATTAATTTTAATTAACTTAAATATAATATAACCCTACATATAGCTAGTGGCTAACTTATGTTAGACAAAAGTGCCAAAAACATGTATTGGAGAAAAGATAGCATCTTCAACAAATGGTGCTGGAAATCCATATGCAACAAATGAAATCAAACCCCTAAGTCTCACCATGCTCAAAACTCAACTCAAAATGGATCAAGGAGCTAGGAATTAAACCAGAGACTCTGCGTCTTATAGAAGAAAAAGTAGGCCCTAATCTTCATCATGTGGGATTAGGCCCTAACTTCCTTAATAAGACTCCCATAGCACAAGAATTAAAACCAAGAATCAATAAATGGGATGGAATCAAACTAAAAAGTTTTTTCTCAGCAAAAGAAACAATCTGGGAGGTGAACAGAGAGCCTACATCCTGGGAGCAAATTTTTACCCCTCACACATTAGATAGAGCACTAATCTCTAGAGTATATAAAGAACTCAAAAAGCTAAGCACCAAAAAACCAAATAACCCAATCTACAAATGGGCCAAGGACCTGAACAGACACTTCTCAGAAGAGGATATACAATCAATCAATAAATATATGAAAAAATGTTCATCATCTCTAGCAATTAGAGAAATGCAAATCAAAACTACTCTAAGATATCATCTCACTCCAGTTAGAATGGCAGCTATTATGAAGATAAACAACAATAAGTGTTGGCGAGGATGTGGGGAGAAAGGCACACTCACATTGCTGGTGGGACTGCAAATTGGTGCAGCCATTATGGAAAGCAGTATGGAGATTCCTTGGAAATCTGGGAATGGAACCACCGTTTGACCTAGCTATCCCTCTCCTCAGTCTATACCCAAAAGACTTAAAAACAGCATACTACAGTACACAGCCACATCAATGTTTATAGCAGCACAATTCACAATAGTTAAACTGTGGAACCAACCTAGGTGCCCTTCAATAGATAATTAGATTAAAAAAATGTGGCATATATACAAAATGGAATATTACTCAGCAATAAAGGAGAATAAAATCATGGCATTTGCAGTAAATGGATGACATTGGAGAAGATAATGCTAAGTGAAGTTAGCCAATCCCACAAAAACAAATGCCAAATGTTTTCTCTAATATAAGGAGGCTGACTCATAGTGGGGTAGGGAGGGGGAGCATGGGAGGAATACATGAATTCTAGATAGGGCAGAGGGGTAGGAGGGGAAAGGAGGGGGCAGGGGATTAGCAAGGATGGTGGAATACGATAGACATGCTTATCCAAAGAACATGTATGAAGACACAAATTGGTGTCAACATACTTTATATAAAACCAGAGATATGAAAAATTGTGCTGTATATATGTCATAAGAATTGTAATACGTTCCGCTGTCATTTATTTTTTAAAAAAATCAATAAAAATTTCTCAAAAGTTAGGCAATGCATTAATAGAACTAGAAATATAATCCACTTTTCCTCATTCTTACGTAACAAATACAATTTATTTTCAACATTACATACTAATGTCCCTTGCAAAGTAACTTGCTTCAAGATACACAGAAAAGACTTTAAATGGTAAATCCAAAGGAAAATTGAAATTTTAGTTTTTAGTGTGGGTTGGTGAAGAAGCACAAATACCTAATTATTTTTTCTTACTATAGCTAGTAGTACACAAAATAATGGCCCCTCAAAGATGACTATATTCTAAGTTCCAGAACATGTGAATATTCTACCTTATGTACAGATGTGATTAAGTTAGGACCTGTGGAGGATATTATCTTGAATCTGGACAGTGTAATCACTAGGGTCCTTAAGAGAGTCAACATTAGATTGACATGATGTGAGAAAGTCCAGATGGAACAGAGATACAAGCCAAGGATCACAGACCCTCCAGAAGCTGGAAAAGGCAAAAGGTATATTCTCCCCTAGAGTTCCACAAAGGAACACAGTCCTGCTGACAGCTTGATTCTAGCCCTCTGAGGAACACTTTGGACTTCTGAACTGTAAAATAATTACTGTGTTGTTTGAAGCAAGGAAGTTTGGGGTAATCTGTTATAATAGTATTAGGAAACTAACAGTTTTATCTCTAAAAGCTCCTACATTTAAATTTTAACATGTGGAAACCAGATGAATTTGTCAATTTAAAAAACATTCTAATCTAAAGGTTATTAACTAATTCAAAATAGAACAGAGGGAAGAATATGACTCAATTGGTATTTAATTTTTAGTAAGTACTTAGCACCATGCTATTTAATGTGAGAGCAACTCCTAAAGTCTGACCAGGAGAAACTGTAGTTTCAAATAATAAATATACATATGCATACAAAAACTAAAGCAGAAAAGTTGATAGCAATAATAAAACAAATTTATTTAAAGAATGTTATCTTTTACAATAATTATTATAACATGACGAATTAAAAAACATCCTAACTTTTTTAACACAAGAAACAGGTATTCCATGTTCAAGTCATCACAAATTCCAAGTTTCTCTATAAAAATGGTTTCTAACTGAATTTGTTTTGGGAAAACAAAAATCAAAAGTGCCCTAAACATCTGGAAAAAGATCTCGCAAATAGAAGAGTTGGCCAAGCATAAAAGCAAGAAATTAGAACCATTCAAGCTGCCCTGTTTAACTGCCCAGAGAAAATGTGATCTAGGAGATAAGAGTTCAACTCCTGAACTGACAAACCTATATTCAAATTCCAGCCCCTCACTTATTAGATGTAAGACTTTCAAAGATATTTAACCTCTGAGCCTCAGTCTTCTCATCATAAGATACAGGTGATAATGAAGTTCACAGCAGGTGGCTATACTAAAGCATGTAAATACATATTTAGTGCTAGCACAGTTAGAGGGGGACTCAGAATCATCATCTGCTTTTCTCCCACCTCCTCTTACACTGCTTTCTTTTATATTTTAACTAAAAATGAACATTAGTAAAATATTAAGGTGAGCAAAGGCAAAGACAAGAAATTTGCAGCAATCAAACCCAATACATTTCCTTTATAAAATTAAGTATTTGGGACCAAGCTTACCCAAAGTATTACATTTGGATTTAGATTTCTTCTCTTTCTTTTCTACTGGGGATTTTACCTTCACTTCTTTCTTTTTAATTTCTTTAACTTTACTTTTTCTCATAGTAAAGTCTTCATCATTATCTTCACTCTCATCAAAATCAGAATCCTCCTCAGAATCATCACCTAAAACAGAAGATTATATATATATAATATATAACAAATATATAACAGAAAATTATATATACTTTGTTCTAAAAAAAAATGAAGCTTCTGGTAAATCCACTTTATTTGCAGCTTTTGCATCAGATTCCTGGGCACCGCTGTGCTCTACCATTTCCAGCAGCAGAACACTGCAGTGTTGAAACTGAGTGCCTGGCTTGGAATCCTTTCCCCCCAACCCCTTATACATGTTGTCTGACTCAGGTTACTAACTTTACAGTGCTTCAGATTCCTCTTCTTGAAAATGGGGACATTGTGCCAATTTTATGAGAACAAATTCTGACATATATCAAACACAATTGTTATCTATTACCATTATCACTATAATTTTCCATCAGTAATTTTTACTTCAGATTTTACTAGTTTAACTCACTTTTTGTTTGTTTGATACTAGGGATTGGACCAGGGGATGAGCCACATTCTCAACCCTTTTTATTATTTATTTGGAGACAGGGTCTTGCTAAGTTACTGAGGCTGCGTCAAACTTACAATCTTTCTGCCTCAGCATGCACCACCACTTCCATCCAATTCTCAATAATTTTTGAAAAGAAGGGTAGAGTATAAAAGCTAGTTTTTCAAAATCATGACATTTATGAAAGTAACAATATACCTTCACTTAATTACATATGCTTCAACATTCTGGAATAGAGAAGAGACTATACCACAACAATATTATTAACCCTCATTTCCCATAGGCTCTTTTCTGTACTGCATGAGATAATATAAGCCAGTGATGTAATATGGAAAGTACGGTAGTGGTTCTAGAAAAAAAGCACTGCCTAAACTCTCGTATTTACACTTGTCTACTCCATTGTGCATGCTTTTTCATCATTCAGAAATATAATTTTATCCCTTTAGTTGGTCTAAAAGATCCTTATTTTTCAAGCATGGCTGAAAGATGATCTCTTACCCAAAGCTTTCCCCCAAAATGCCACAATTGCATTTAGCTGTCCTATTTGTTCCTCAAGTTTGTATACCCTAAATATTTAGCACAGTGTTCTGCACACATTAATGGCCTCCAAGAACTTTTACTGCATTCCAGAAGAGTTAATTTTGAAGCAGAGTGTAACTTACCAGTTGCAATGTCTGGCTCGGTGTCATCAGCACTATCACCATCACTGCCTTCCAAAAGCATCTTCCTCTGCTGAGCCACAGCTTTAGATGCTGCTTTTCTTTTCTCTTGAACACCACGAGCATCATCTTCCTCTGTGATCTTGTCCAAATCTTCAGGAGAGGCATAAACATCAATGGAAAACTTTGTTGTAGCTAATATTTCAAGAACAGCAAAGCAGACATGACAACCGTCTTACTTGCTCAGGTTCATCCCTCCCCTGTTCCTAGTAATACACTACATGGTCCAAGCTGGGTTACTCACAGCACATCAGTACACTGGCAATAGACTCCAGTTTTAAAGATGAATTCAATAGTCTTTCCCCAAGAATTTTCAAAATGGAACTGAGAAGATACAGTCCCTATCTTTAGTGGTCAACTGCTGAGGACTAAAAGCCATGGGTAGTCATGACACTCCAACAGGGAAGAAAATGGGTATGTAGTAGTTAAGAGGATAAGACTAAAACTTAGAGAAACAAAAGTCAAGAGATAAAAGAGTCTTGACCATTTAAAGATCTTATTCTAGTCACAGTTTCTGGAATTTAAATAAACGTTAGAAAAATAGCATTGCAGATGAAAAAAATTTACCATCAAAAACTTACCTAAATAATCACTGGTTACACTGCAATTAGATATATGAGATTTATTCATTATTTCTGTTTCACTGTTGCTGTGTTTTTCAATGCCTAAATATTAGGAATAAGAAAAAATTCAGATGCATCTTAATAAACTGATAACTACAGGAAGATTAGTGCTAAAATGTAATAGCATCTAGATACTGATAAATGATCTGAAACCCAAACTAGCACAATGATTTTACTTGGAGAGGCTAGCATATAGTTAGGAGTTTGGGCTCTGAAATCAAAAAGACTTAGGTTCAAATTCAGGCTCATAAATGGGCTTATCCTTAGACTTAATTTCCTCATCGATAACAGGAAGATAAAAATTGTGTATCATAGGATTAGTATGGGAGATTAGGTGTAAATTTATGTTGCACAACACATAGGAAATAGTCAATAAATATTAACTATCACTTCTGTGTAGGCAAAGACATGCTTTTACTAACTTTCATTCTCTCTAATCATTACAATAACCTTTAAATGAAACATTTTAAGAGGCTTTTAAGTCATGATAACAGGTACTTTTAAATCCCAATGCTAAGAATTGTATCATTCAATGGGATTGGTACTTATAAGAGACTCCTACTACGCATTCTACAATGTCTTTTAAGAGATAAATTTCATTTTCTCCATTTTAGATATAATACATAACAATTCTCTTTTGAAGTTTTTTGATTTCTAATTCCTAAAAATCTCCCTAATCAAACTGCTTTGTTTAGTTTTAAATAAGAGGCAATACTGATTTAAAAAACAAACACTTCACTTATCCCCCTAAATAAAAGAATTTAATCCAAAACAATTTAACCCAAAAAGCATTTTAGGAATTCAAGTCTTTTCCATCTCTCTAGAATATCAATATTACCAGAAAAAAAAAAAATCAATGAAGAAAACCCACAGAGAGATTCAGAAGTCATTCTCTTTAAATCTATGGAACCCGCAAGCCAAATTAGTACCTTTAAACCTTTGGCAATAATAAAAAATACCATGTCATATTTAACTAATTTGGGTTGGGAGAAAAAAAGAGGTAGACTACTAGAAGTATATAGGTCGTTTGATCAAGAAATTAAATTTTCACTGTATATCAAGCTGTAATTGACCTTCCAAGTTCATAGTGTATGTCTCCAATCTTACCTTGGGTTCTAGGCAGAGATGTATACATTTGTATGACATTGACACTGCTGAATCAAGAAATGAATCTAATTATACCCTCTGTAATTTGTTCTATCTATAGTTCAAAGTATTCAAATTTTATTCTTTCAACTGTGAAGGCCCACCCCAAGTAATGATTATTAAAACAATAAGCTTTTAATGATAAATATACAAAAACAAAGTTACTTTTATTTTGAGACTTCTGTACATCATTGGGGACTGTTGGAAGTTCCTTCATTGACAAAGCTAGAGCCACTTCTAAGCCTCTCTGGAAGAGTTTTTCATCTAAGGTCATCCTGAAATAGACAAGCAAATAGTTTCTAAAAGTATCAATCTCCACAAAACAGCAAAATTTGAGATTTTCCTACATTACTATTTAAGAGCTCCTAACCTAACAAAAATGTTTTTAAATAATAACCATCATCAATTGACCTTGGAAGATAAGACTTCTAAAATGTTTTTGTGCACTTGCGCACGCACGCGCACACACACGCACAGTTCCTTCAAACCTGTTAGGTTATATATGTTATATTATGTAACAAACTCTCTCTCTCTATATATATATATATATATCCTAACAGGTTTGAAGGAACATTGTGTGCCTTTGAACTTACTGTTCTCTATAATTGTAATGTCTCTCTTTAACATAAGCTCTATCCAGGAAGCACCTGCGCAACCTAAGACAGACTTAGTTCCAAGGTCACTTCCACTTAGATAGCTTTCTTTCTTTTTTTTTTTTTTTTTTTAAAGAGAGAGGGAGAGAGGAGAGAGAGAGAATTTTTAATATTTATTTTTTAGTTCTCGGCGGACACAACATCTTTGTTGGTATGTGGTGCTGAGGATCGAACCCGGGTTGCACGCATGCCAGGCGAGCGCGCTACCGCTTGAGCCACATCCCCAGCCCCTTAGATAGCTTTCTTGACCTCACCCACACCCCTTTAATAGACATTACAGTTCTTATATTTAAAAAAAAAATTGTTTTTACATATGTTCCTCCCAATCTAGACTTAGACACTGCACTACCGAGAATACTAAAAGTACCCTCAAGAGTCTGTAATGGTAATGAGAAAGGTGGGGACATGTTGAGAGCCACAGCCTAAAGGGCCCCAGCAAACTTCCAGCTGCCAGTTGATGATTGGCTCACAGCAGCCCCAGCAAACTTCTAGCTGTCAACTGATTGGCTCCTCTGCGGTGATGCTCATTTGGGCTGTTTCCCCGCCCTTTCAGACCACGGAGCTGCTCATTGGGGGACTTTTTTTGGCTCTGCCCATGCGACCCAGCCAATCAGCCTCAAGAGCAGGAGGAGTGGGGGAGGTTGAGAGGCTTGTGGGAAGCCATAGTGGCAGTTGGGCTCTGAAGGTTTTTCCTGAAGAGCTGTTTTGTTTGGCGTGTGTGGTTCTAAAAATAAAGTTCGTTTCTTTTGACAAGTGGCTCCTGAATTGTGCCCAGCCAGACTGCGGCAGGGACAGAAGACATGCAACTAATTATCTCATATAAAGCCGTAAGTCTCCTGTTCAAGTTGGTCAAAAGTGCTATGAAGCATAAGAGAAAGAAAAATCAGAGACAGATGAGGAAAGATTATAAAAAGAAGTACTAAAGTTCACCTTGAAGGATTATTATTTTTAAAATAAATATTTTTGAGACATAATTCACATACCATAAAATTCACCCTTCTAAAGTATCAATTCAGCAGATTTTAGTATAATCAAAGTTGTGAAACCATCACCACTACCTAATTTTAGAATAGTTTCAGAACCTGAAAAAGAAACCCCATATCCACTTATCCCTCCCCTAGTCACTGGCAACCTCAAATCTACTTTCTATTTCCATGTATTTACCTATTCTAGGCATTTCATATAAATGGAATCATATGTGATCTTTTGTGTCTTTTTTTTTTCATTCATAATAATGTTTTCAAGGTTCATTCATATTGCAGCATATATCAATAGTTTATTTATTTTTATGGCCAAATAACACATTGTCTAGATATATCCTATTTCTCCACTAAGTAATTGATAGTCATTTGGATTGCTTCCATTTATTGGCTATTACGAATAATAGTGTTATAAACATTTATACTACAGGCTTTTGTGAAGGCACAGTTTCAATTTCCTTGGCTATATACCTAGATCATAAAATAACTGTTTTCCAATTTGGCTGCACCATTTTACATTCCCATAATAATGTATGAGAGTTCCAATTTCTCCACACCTTTCTTAATACTTGTTATTCTCTTTTTATTATTGTCAATTAGAGGGTATGAAGTAGTATCATACTATGGTTTTCATTTGTATTTCCCTGACAGTTAATGATGTTAAGCATCTTTTTATGTGTTTATTGGTTATTTGTGTATCTTCCTTAGAGAAATGCTTATTCAAATTTTTTGCACAATTTAATTGGGTTACTGGCTTTTTTACTGTTGAGTTTGAGTTCTTAATGTACTTTGGATGCAAGTGTCTCTAAGTTATACATTTGCAAATATTCTCTCCCATCTATGGGCTATTGTTTCACTATGTTTAATATACGAGAAACTCAAAAACAAAGAATGAAAAATGTAGATCAGGACATGGGATGAATTTGTCTATGCTAACTAACTTTTCATAGAGAAATTTCTAGCAGTAAAATATCCCAAGTGCCAGTTAATAGTTCTCTTTGCCCCATCTCCTCCCCATATGACAAGTTTTGGGTCTCTCAGAACTTCTTTCCATCACTCTCCCTTCCCTCTTGATACCAATTAATGGAATTCCAGATTTAGTCTAGGAATTACAGGATCTCTTAACTGTTAGACAAGTCACAGGAAAGGAAAAGTATCATTTATCTGCAGAAAAATACATGGTTTAAAAATTTTTCAACTGTTATAAAAGTGTAATGTTTTAAAAAGTAGTCTTGTAAGATTTGAGGACTGCAGACGCAGGCACAGATCCATAATTATTATAGTCTCAATATTTAACGGGACATATGTTTATGAATTTCTTTTTAAAATAAGAAGAGAGTTTAATAGTCTTTAATGTCCCTATCCTCCAATAGTACTAAACAAGATCTATAACTCTGCTCAAATTCTAATTTAAACTGAGAATTTGAAACTGTGTCTCTTAAATAAACACATCTAATGTCATATATTTACTGTCTTACCTCTCACCTTTTTTTAGGGGTCTTGTCTTGTAGTTGAATGTCTTCTTTCTGGGGATTCTTCATAGGTTTTGGTTTATCTTGTTTTGACTCCTTTGATGATGTTCTAGATTTCTTGTTTAAAGGTATAGTTGCAGAAACAAAATCATCTATTTATGTGTAAATGAAAAAGAAAAGAAATAAAATTATTTCTTAGTTGGAATTCAAGTTTTATAGGTAAGCAAGTTATTTAATTTCTATAGTTTAAAAATCTTCATTGATGGGGCTAGGGTTGTGGCTCAGTGGTAGAGTGCTCACCTAGCACATGCAAGGCCTTGGGTTCGATCCTCAGCACCACATAAAAAAAAAATAAATAAAATAAAGGTATAAAAAATTAAAAAAAAATATTCATTGGTATTGTTTGTCTTTATTCTCACCCAACTCCTATTGTTAGATGGCCTTTATTTTTCAAAATATCAATCTATAAAAAGCCAGTTCACTAAAAAATAAATAAACTGCAAAGGGTTTCAAGGAAAATATGATTAATTAAAAACCTGTAAGACCATTAGAAAAACTAAATTTTTATCACATTGAAAAGTGGAAATGTATTTTTATGTCATACTAAGGATTGAATCCAGGTCGTTGCACATGATAGGAAAGAAATCTACCACAATGCTAAGTTATATCCTCAGGCTTTTTTATTTAATTTTGAGACAAGGACTCACTAAGTTGTCCAGGCTGGACTCAAACTTGTGATTCCCCGCCTCAGTTTTCTAAGTAGCTGGGGTTATTAAATTTTTAATAAAACTTCACAAGGTAGGCAAATACTTTTCCAAAGGCACATTACCTATTCCTAGTACATTAACCAAGCTAAGGAAAGTAAGAAGTATCACAAGGGAAGAGAATTTTTCTAGGAGTAGCAGTTTTTTGTTTTGTTTAGTTTTCTTTCATTACCATAATAAGCTTCCTATGAGCCTACCAAAGTAACTTCTTAATTCCTATGAAAGGAATGTTCTTTTCCAATCCAATACTGTCCAGTCACACCTCAGAACTGTTTCTTCTCTTGACACTTATAAAACTGCAACTGTGGCTTTTAAACGCATGTATGTATACCTTCAGGGTCCATGCAGTCTTAATCACATACTTTAGCAATTATTAACATATGCTATCTTGTTTATGTATCCCTACATAGGAATACCGTAATTTACAACTTTCGGCACCTCCACCCCACCCAGTATGCAGAACACTGGCAATTTATAAATATCTGCTGACCAATGACTGTAACAAAAATCTCAAAGTTATATTCTATACTATTTTTTCTCAAGTTGTAAGCACCGAAGGCTAAGCCCAAAGCCAAACAGTTCCCATCAAACCTTGGAATTACTAAAATATTTACAGAAAACTTGGATGGTTTGGGAAGGAAATATAAAATCTAATTCTAGACTGGGGATACAGCTCAGCGGTAGAGCACCTACCTGGCATCTCTGAGGTCCTGTGTTTGAGACCAAGCACCATGAAAAGAAAAAGAGGGGAAAAACCTACTTCAAAGTATACTGTACGCTAATGTTTCTCAAACTTTTGAATCAAAGTTCTCTTAAGGCAGAGACAAGTAAACATATAATAAATACAGCAGAGTTCAAGCCTAACCTTTCTTATTCAGACCTACCTCATAATACAATTGGGGAATATTTAATATTTGAGCTATATGTGTTATATAAATACTGACGAAATAAATGTCCAAATCTTTTAAGCAAAAATAAGAAATTATACTTACCATCGCTATCAGAGTCCTCAAACTGTGAGTAATTGACTGGTTTCTTATGTCTATGGCCAAGACAGAAATTTTTCATTAATACAAATATTAATTTCTTACCTTCACTCACAAAGGCTATTAATAGTCTGGAATAAAGGAAACTGTGTTTATATTTTTTTTGAAATACTTAAATCTAAAACATGATTTGCACTTTAAAGTAGGGACTTAGCTGATACAGATAAAACTATACCTGTTATAGAAATTAATCTACATAGCTCACAAAATAAAGACAATCTATGTAATTAACAGTTACAATTTATATACTGTTTAGTTGTTACTGGGCATTTATAAATTCCTTTTGTAGGTGTTTTATTGTTTTTCATGTGCATTACATCTTTCTTACTACACTATAAACGACACCAAAAGTCATTCTTTATAAAATATCTCATAATATTTTTTATGCAATCGACTCTTAAAAACATGGTGACTTTGTTCCTGTGAACTGAAATGAATCTTTATACTACTTCAGAAAGCATGAGAAGAAAATTATATTCAAAGTGGAAATATTCTTTCCTACTCTTTGTACTATGAAATGTCTCCAAATCTTTGTCTTCTGCCAAATGCCCAAGTGTGGAAATCTAGTTAACCAATTGGTTTTCTTTAAAATAAAAATAATTCAATAAAAAAAGGGTAGTTCATTTTATAATCTTGCAAGTGCTATTCCTTGAGAAAACCAATATTCTTCAGTATGTAAAGTACTTTATGGATACTTCCCATATCCTCACATACAATATTAAAAAGAATACTACTTATGTTACTCTCCTTCAGAGTTAAAGAATTTGAGAGCTGATAAAATTATTGAAAGCTCTTTAGAAATGCTAAGGTTGAAAAATAGTAAAATAAAACCAAAAGCCTATTAAAAAGAGAAGTACACCCAAGGGTTGAGCTATAATAAATATAATGTCTTATTTCAAGCACATTTTTAATGAAACTTGGATTTTGTTTTTCACACAGCAGTTAAGAATGCAATGACTTCTAAAAGTCTGGTGCCACTGCATTGATTTGTGCCAAATCATCATTGTAGTACAAATGACAAAGGAGTGAAAAAAGTAAATAATAAAAGTAAATATTATCATCAAAACAGTACTGACCTCATGGACCTCCTGAGAAGGTTTTAGAGACCCTCCAGAGGTTTGCAGACTATCCTTAGAGCTATTCCTAACAAACGGATTACATCTTCACTACTTGGATGTTTAAAATCCATTTCAAATTTAATGTGTTGAAAACAGAAATCTTGACTCCCCAGTTCCTTTCCCAATGTTTGCAAGTAGCTAGCAATAAGTGGTGAAAAGCAAAGTAAGGTCACAAGTGTTTTTTAAATTACTTTAGGGTTTTCTTTAAACTATCATCAGAGTAGATGAGAAATCAAGTGGTGGCAGTTAACCTATAGAAAATAAACAAAAGCAAGGGAGCTATTTGGAAAACACCTCAAAAGAAAAGGATCAATGGGACTAACTTTTGACAGGATCCACTAAGGTTGATGTAAAGCTAGGAATTATGGCTATAGGTGTCTCCATCTGTCTGGGAAGGAAGATTCCTTTAGCAGCACAGGGGCACTAAGGTAACTGCTGACCAGCTATGACCCCAGGGCCCACATGAACATGGGATTGACTTGTAAATGAAGCCCCTAAATAGGATGGACACCATGACAGTTACGAAGAGGACAGACTAAATTCAAATACTCCATTGCCCAATGTGAAGGAGGAGTTGAACACCTGTTTGGCAAAGAGTGTAGGTCCCCAGTTCTCCTGGTAAACATCAAACGGCAATAAATTTGGAGATGCCATCATATCCTGTGTGTGTGTGTGTGTGTGTGTCTCATGTTCTCTGCTTAAGCCTCACTTTGCTTTGACTTTACTTTCACTTATAATAAATTGCTCTTGCATGACTTTTGGTGTCTGACTTTAAATTTTCTTTAGTCAGAACACAAGGAAGTTTGGCATTTTAGCTCCCCTGCTTTCTTGTGATGCTTTTCCCCTGCCTTCCTGATGATTTCCTCATCTCAGTTAATGCAAGATCATCCATTTAGTAGTTCAGATCAAAAATATTAGTCATTCTTGATTCCCCTTTTCTCTTACTTCCACATCCACTTCTATACCTCTAATATATCTATATCTATATATCCCAAATTCATCTGATCTATTCCATGTCCCCCAATAACATCCTACTCCAAACTACTACCCAATGATATAATAGAGTGATTTTCCTGCTTCCATTATAGCACCATCCCCCATTTGATCTCCACCAGTGACCTTTATAAAAGCAAAATTAGATTTCTCTCCCATATTTAAACTCTCCCATTGGTTTCCCATTGTACTTAGAATAAAATCCAAATTCCTTTAGAAGGCCTAGAAGGCCTTACCTTCTCTGGCCCTATTTATCTAACCTAACCCCAACAATTCTCCCCACTGCTTGCTAATGCTACAGCCTCAATCTCTCCCTTAATTACAGTCAAGCTGATGGCCTTGACTCTTATTCCCACTACCTGGATTGCCCCATATTTTTGCCTGGCTAACTTCTCATAATTCATGTCTCTGGACATACATCAGAAAAGTCCATCCTTCCTTCCTTACAGTTAAGGGTTTCCTTCCTACTGTATGACATTGGCATGTTTATTTTTGGGACCCTATGCTCACCTTATACTAGAATGTAACCTCCAGTACCTAATACAGTACAGAAATAAATATATTCGATGACTGTACTATATGAATGACTTATCCTAGGCTTTCGATGGTATTCAATTGTGATTAAGTTGAGGAATAATTTCTGGTGGTATTAATGGAAAATAAAGGATCTAGTGTCAAATGACTTAGGGTGAGTATTGTCCTTCGATTTTCTAGCTGAGTGACTCAAGAAAATCGGCTTTTATGTCTAGAAGTTTTAAATCCAGAAACAGGAATGCCTTCTCTTTCTATACCAAAGGATTAGCGGTGAACAAACAAAAAACGACAAATAAGTACGTGCTCGCTGAAGTGCAAAACGTCGTTTAGGTGCAACATACAACAAGATCTTACTTGAATGGAGTCGAGGGTAAAAGAAACGGCAACAGCTGAGAAGCAAAGTAAGGAGTGGGTAAGAGCTAAGAAGCTGGGACACGGGCTGGGGAGGTGGCTCAAGCGGTAGCGCGCTCGCCTGGCATGCGTGCGGCCCGGGTTCGATCCTCAGCACCACATACCAACAAAGATGTTGTGTCTGCCGAGAACTAAAAAATAAATATTAAAAATTCTCTCTCTCACTCTCTCTCCTCTCTCACTCTCTCTTAAAAAAAAAAAAACTTTAAAAAAAAAAAAAAAAAAAAAAGAAGCTGGGACACCTCTAAGCGACGGGTGTCTCTCATTGCTGACTGGAATGTTTCCTGGTAACTGTTGATCCCACCCCTCCCACCGTTGTCCTCTGTCTTAAACGCTCTTTCCCCTCAATCCTGCATACAAGTTGCCTACAGTGTCCTCCTGCTCCTTCTCCCCACTACTGCCGAATCCAACGAACTACTTACCTAACCGGCCGCACCATGTTCGCGGTTAGGCTGGAAAATTGCAGCGCTCAAGTTTCAGCTGGTAGCAGTGGCGGTTTCAATTCCCGCGCAAAAAACCGGACATCGCGCTCTCCGCCTCCGCTGCCGCCGGGTCCTCCAATCATGAGCAGCCGGCCTGCTGCTGCCGCCGGGTCCTCCAATCATGAGCAGCCGGCCTGCAGCGGAGCCTGCGCTTTAAGAGCTGGCTTGCTGACGCCCGTCTCTAGGTACGCCCTTCCGCATCCGGTCGGCCAGAACTCAGTTTGTGCTCTATCGCTGCACTTTCGTCACGAAAGAGGTTATAGCTTCGTCTCTGAAATACTTAATAACTGCTTAGAAACACACCTTGTTGCTCTTTTTAAATTATTAGATTAATATATACTTGAAAAGGTGTTATCTTAACCAAATAGTTTTCTACGAAGTGACAGAAAACAGGAAAAGGTGAGTGAATCTGCCGTGGGGGATCTGCTGGCGGTAAAAACAAGCCGGCAAGTCAGCTGATATTCCTTGACAGCTCCCAGGGTGCTGGCTGCTTCGGGACCAAGCGAGGTGAGCTCTGAACCACTTAAGGAGACCATTTAAGATTGAAATCTCCTAATGAAGGGGTTGGTCCTGTCGCTCGGCTGGAGCTTCTTGGCCCCGTAGTTCCCCGCCCTTTCCCTAATGTGAGCCCCAGAGCCTCCGCTGTTGGTTCTCTGAGTTCAGTCCAGTCCTTTTCCCATCCCATGTTTGATTTCACAGACACTAAAACTGAAGCAAATCTATTACAAAAAAAAAAAAAAAAAAAAACAGTGGAGGGAAATGGAACTAAATTATCAGTGTATTGAAACAAATCTAAGATGTTGAACCGATTGAAACCAGAGCTGATAATTTTATTACGGAATAAAAAAAAATACCATATAATTTAACAACTGATTAGACCGTGTAACTCGTATTTCTGCAACGTTCAATTCCTTGCTACGATGTTAACACATTTACTGCCTCTGATTTTATCGTATCTTCTCAGTAGCATGTGATTTCTATGTTGATATGTTCTTAGATATTTTATTTCTGGCTTCCTTTTATTGATCATCTTATGTTTGTCAGATGTTTCATATTTATTTTTTAAAAAATATTTATTTTTTAGTTGTAGTTGGACACAATACCTTTATTTTATTTATTTTATATGGTGCTGAGGATTGAACTCAGGGCCTCTCACGTGCTAGGAGAGGCCTGTACTTCTGAGCCACAACTCCAGCCCTCATATTTATTTTTGATTAATCCTTATGACTCACTGTTAAATGGCACTATCCCCAGTTGTTCAGGTAGCAATTAAATGGCACAACCAGAATTTGAACCATTTGAGTGACAAAATCAAAGAGGGAATTCTCTTATTACCGCACCACTTTCTTAATGCAAATGTTGGTGAAAGGTCTGTATGTCATGTTAGGAGCTATCATTCAACTATAGATAAGATACAACCTTCAGGATACTCACAGTAGAAGGTGAAGTTGGAGATGTAAATAGAGTTTAGATTATGAAGGTCCTTGAATGCCATGCTAAAAAGTTTTGGAAAGATGTAGTGGGAAGTTTAAGTGAAGGGAGCCTAAAATGTAGAAGAGTGAGAAGGGGTGGCCCATTGGTGGCAAGGAAACCATCAATTATCTAGAGATGATGATACCATACACAAAGTTTTCTGGATGCTTTTAGTGAATATATGTGCATGTGCATGCATGTGTGTATGTGTGTGCATTTGAATATATTCTTAGGAATGGAATTTCTGCATCATAGAACAGACCTTTTGTAGTTTTGGTAATTATTGCCAGTTTTCTAAAACTGTTGTACAAATTTACATTAATTTACACTTACTGAATATTAGTCATTCAATTCCATGAGTAAAACATAGGTTTTTGTTCTCTCTCTCCCCCCCCTTTCCTCCCTCCCTCCCTCCCTCCCTCTCTTTTCCTTTTCTTGCAGTGCTGGGATCAAATCCAGGACCTTGCACATTCTAGGCAAGCACCCTACCATTGAGCTGTACCCCCAGCCCAGTATCCTCTTTCTTTGCATTAGGATGAAATAGACTGAAATTTTTATATACACCCTACATACAGATTTGAAAATATGGGCTGGATAATTCGAGCCATCAGCACACCCACACACAAACACCAAAAAAGTCCTTTGAATTATTTTTAAATGTCAAGTGACTCTTTTTTATTAACATGCTAATTGTGCATATTAATGGAATCACAGTATTTTCCAGACATGCATATAGCATGTGTTGATCATATCCAACTATCCTTCTTTCACCCTCACCCCCACCTTGTCCCTTGCATCCTTCCTGGTCCCTAGTAATCGTTCTACTTTCAAGTAGGTGACCTCTTTTTAAAGCACAATATGAGTAACTATTTGTTGTCTTCTTTATTTTTGCAGAGAGCACCATAAAATAAAAATACCATATAATTTAACAATTGTTAGCCTTGCTAATATGTTCCCAGCATTCTACCTGGTACATGGAATACATTTTCTCTTACTTGAAGTAAACTATTCTAGTGAGAGTAAGAAAATAGCATGATTCAGATAAGTCCAGACTAGTAGTATGAGAACTTGTAATAGGGACCCAGTATACTTTTGGGGAGTTGGTTTAGGCTTCTGGGGGCCAGCTGAACTACGACCCAAAGAATGAGTAGTTATTATCCAAGAAAATTTAAACTAGTGAGACTACCCTCAGGAAAACTTAATTCAGAAAGCTTAGGAGTGGAAAGAGAAATTTGGTATTAACAGAAGTTCAGAATGATAGGAAAACAAATTTGCAAATTGACTTATTGATGAGTAAGGTGTAGGTGCATCCTAGAGAAGAGTCTAGAGGTGTAAACTGGAATAGAGGGTTTGAATATTATCAAGAGAGCAATAGACTTGCTACATGGAGATCTAACACTTTCTTATCCCTTTCTCCTATCAGATCTCAAAAATCACAACCTCTAAGATCACCTGGATCACTACTTGGTCCCTGATCTGTTTCACTTTGTTTTCACCAACTGTTTACTAGCTCTTTATCTACACATCTAGGTATCCCTTCCTAAGAATCCTTTCCCTAGTATTGAGAACCCTGTCTAAGAATACAATGTATAATTTTTTCCTTGTATGAAGTTTAAAAGAAACTGTTTTCATTTTAAAAAATAGAGGAAGAACTTCATTTTCATTATGAAAACAAAAAATGGGCAGGGATAAACACTTGGAAAAAACTGGAATAGTTGGCTCAGAGTCACACAAATAAAGTCTTCTGAGTGATGGAATATATTTAGAAGTGCTACAGCAATAATGAGACATCATGGTTTTATAATATAACTTGTTGTTTTTTTGTTGTTATTCTACAGAGAACCTGTCAAAGAATATGAAGAAAAACCGAGAAAGATTCTGCAACAAAGAAAGGGAGTTTGTGTATAAATTCAAAGTAGGAACTGAGTGCTTAGAATTGAGAGTACCCCTCAAATTTCCTGTTCAGGAAAATGCCAGTCATTTGCATGGACGTCTGATGCTGCTTCACAGCTTGCCATGCTTTATAGAAAATGGTAAGGACTGATTTTTTTAAAGTAATGCCACTTAATTATTTTCTTATGGACTCTCTCATTAGAAGTTTCATGCTAGAAAGCATAAACCTAAGAAGCAATGGAAACAAAATATGAATTAACTGCTTCAAGACTAAAAGATTCCTCAGATCTTTGCTTTATTGTTTCCCCTATTACCTGTGTAACTGTTATAAAAAATTTTTAATTAAAAAATTACATCATGAAAAGAGGTCTTAATGAAAACTTTCACATTTAAATTTAGTTGAGTTGATTCATATGGTATTTCATCCATCACTAATTACAATATTATAGAATTATATTGGTAAATTGGTTGGCCTTTTAATGATCTGATAATCAATCATTAAGATTCCATGGAACAGAAGTTCTAATCTTTGAAAAGTATTTGATTACCTAAATTAGTTTCATAAAGTGATCTATATTAAGCCATTTTAAAAGGTCTCTCTCTTCTATTTCACAGACTAGGAAAAAATTTCAAATTAAAAATATATTGAATCACAGAATGCTAGAATTATAAGGCAACCTAGAAACTTTCTAGCACAATCATATCATAAAAATAAAGAAACAACATAAATAAATAAATTATTTACCTCAGGCAGTAATTCTCAAAGTGTGGTACCTAATCAGCAACAACCTGGGAACTTGTTACAAATGTAAAATCTTGGCTCTATGCTATTCCTGCTGAATCAGAAACTCTAGGGGTAGCCCTGAAGCAGTTGGTTTCAGCTAGTCCTCCAAGGGATTCAAGATTGTGTACCCTGGTCTAAAGTCACCAACATAGTGACAAAACCAAGGCCAGAATCCATGTGTATTCCACTGCTCTTTCCATTATGGTAGTCCCTAAATAGTGTTTCTCAAATTGAAACCTTAGAGTATCTGCATTAAACTGGTTTTAATATAATCGATTTCTTTTTGCAGATTCAAAAGCTCTAATATACTCTTTAAACTGATATAAGAAACTGTTTTTCACTTATATACAGTAACTTCAGACTCTCAAAATCTGTGGGTCTTTCTTTATATGCATATACCTGTTCGGCTTCAAACTGAATTATTGGTTTAAAAAATTAACATTATTTAGGGCTGGCGATGTGGCTCAAGTGTTATTGCGCTTGTCTGTCATGCGCACGGCACTGGGTTTGATCCTCAGCACCACATACAAATAAAGATGTGTCCACTGAAAATTAAAAAAATAAATATTAAAAATTCTCTCTCTCTCTCTCCTCTCTTAAAAAAAGAAATTAACATTATTTAGTTAGTATCAAGGATACAGAAAAACTAAGAATTTTGACCTTTCTGCAACAAAGTCTAAGATGCCACACACATCATTTGTTTAGCTGAGGTAGGGAGTAATGAGAGATTTGGGTTTTTGAGGACAGAATAAAATAAAAAAAAATTGTTATGAAATGATTCCCTAAACTAAGTTTTTTTCCCTGTACTGGGGATTGAACCAGGGCCTTGTGCTTGTGATACAAGCACTCTACTACTGATTTTATTTTAATTGAAGATGATATTAAGCATGTTTGATAAAATAAAAATTTTGCACTGGAATGCTTGGCCAAGTAAAATATTCCCTTTCTGTATGTGGAATGCTGATGATGGCATTTATTGTTCCTCTTACAGACTTAAAAGAAGCTCTGAGCCACTTTATAGAGGAAGAATCCCTCAGGGATTATGATAGAGATGCTGAAGCATGCTTGGAGGCTGTGAAATCAGGTGAAGTAGATTTACATCAGCTGGCAAATACATGGGCCAAAGCTTATGCTGAGGTAAGAAAATAAGTCAAATTGTATATTTCAAGGATATTCTGGGATTCAGTGAGGATTTTTAAATTGCTAACATAATACTTAAAACAGTTTGTAGAATCCTTTTTTATCTGTATAACAATAATATTCAGCTGCTTTTGTGCTCCTTCATTTATCAGTATGAGCACATTAAAAATATGCTTTGTAGAATACTTTTGTAAAATAGAAGCTACTTTTCCATATCCAGCCAATGTGGGGTCACCAGGTTTAGTAATTAAAGATATGGGATACCTATTGAAGACAGAATTTCAGATCAATGAATAATTTTAGTATAACTATCCCAAATATTACATGGAACATATTTATACTGAAAAATGATTTACTCTTTATCTGAAATTCTAAATTAATTGTATATCTTGGCTTTCATCTGATGACTCTAAGACTGACACTTTGATTTACTTTTGTCTTCTTACTTTATTGTTGTGGTGTAGCTATATAATGCCATCGCTTTTCTATTTAATTAACATACACCATTTCATAAAGTCTAAGATGCCACACACATCATTATTTTATTTACTAAGAGAGAAACCACCATCAGTTAAACTATGATAAAAAGCCAAGATGCCACTGAATATGATGTAAAGAAAAGACTCAAATATAACATTAGATTTATCAAGTAATCTTGTCAATGAAAAGGTCATTTCAATGAATTGGTGGGAGCAGGAACTAGATTTCAGTGACTTTAAGAATAAGGAAGTAGAAAGAAGGAAGAATAGGAATCAATAACTCTAGAAGTTTGGCTATTTGAGGCACTTGCTAAATGGGAATACAGAGTCAGAGGTTTGTTGTTTTTGTTTTGTTTTTAAGATGGTAGAGTTGAAGTCTAGAAAATAGAATCCAGAACTCAAATGGAGAATTATCCTTAACTGAGAAGAAATGTATATCTTTCATTAATGCAGGAAAGATATAAATCCCGAAAATTTTACTAATTGTAATAGGAAGTTGATGATAGTCTCTTCTGACTGCTTCAACTTTATCTGAGAAATAGAAAAGACAGATAATTTGTTTAGATGAGGTAGGGAGTAATGAGAGAGTTGGGTTCTTGAGGACAGAATTCTCCAAGGAATGGTGGGATTGTCAAGAATAATTGAAGGGCAAGTTAGAGTAGTCTGTTTGCCAACACGAACTTTGGAGTTTCATGATTTTTCTGCTGTGGCTTTCTAAGCCTGATTTCATGCAGAGAGAAGAAGATTATTAGGGTTTTATTAGATGGGTAAGAAAGACAACATCAGTGAAGAGAGTTGAGGATATTGGTAAGACAGTGGTTAAATGCTGAGCACAGAATGTAAGCTATATAGAGAATGAAGAGAATCTAAATGGGAAGTTAACCTGTTATTGATGAGAAGACTATGTTAGTCAGCTTACCATTACTATTAACAAATTTCTGAGATAATCAACTTATGAAGAGAAAAAGTTTGTTTGTGCTCACAGTTTTAGAGGTTCCAGTCCATGATTGTTGGCCCCATTGCTTTGGGCCTGTGATGAGGCAGCATATCAAGGCAAGAGAATATGGCAGAGCAAATCTCCTCACCTCATGGCAAGGAAGAAAAGGAAGAGGCAAAATAGAAAAGGAAGAGGAAGAGATAGGTATTCCACAGTCCCCTTCAAAAATACTCCAAATGACCCCAGGACCTCCCATTAGGGCCCACCTATTAAAAGTTCCACCCCCTTCCCATAGCACCATCTTGAGTCAAGCCTTTAACATGTGGGCTTTTGGAGGACACTCAAGATTCAAACTAAAGCAGTTACTGAAGGGTGGCTGAGGTGGAGTGGAGAACTTAAGAAAGATAAGAGTTCAGGGACTAAGAAGATGGAATGTTGAATAGGTTGTCCATAAGGACATCCAAGTGGGCCGGGTTGATACAGGATTTGAGACAGAGAGGAAGACTATGAACTTAGTGCCAAAGCTTTAAATTAATAAGAGTAAATTAATAAGAGACAGATGGATTGTTTTTATAATAATGACCAAAAGTTAATCAGTGCTGAATGGTGTAAACCTCAAAGAAGCCAGGTTTTGTGCCTGAGGGTGGAGGTTGAGATTGACAGTGAATAGTTTTCTTTCTGCAGGTACTCAATGCTTCATTCCTCTCAGCAATCACATTCCAATTCCTGGTATCACCTCTCTTGAGGGAAGAGCATAAATTAGATCAAGGAAGGACTGTGTAGTGTTTCCTGTGTAGGCAGCTTCTGATTCAGGCTTGTGCTAGGCCAGGTTTTGTTTTTTTTTTAAAGAGAGAGATATTTTAAATTTTTTTAATATTTATTTTTTAGTTTTCTGCGAACACAACATCTTTGTTTGTATGTGGTGCTGAGGATTGAACCCGGGCCGCATGCATGCCAGGCGAGCGTGCTACCGCTTGAGCCACATCCCCAGCCCTAGGCCAGGTTTAAAATAGGTACTGCAGTTTTTTTGTAGTTAGATGACTGGGTTAATAGAATCACCAAATATCTGGTGTTATGTGTGGGCCAGTCAGATCCCAGTGATCTTGCACTGGCTCCTTCCTGTACAGTTTCAGCCTGAGCCTGAAGTGATTTTTGACCAGAGGATGAGTCACATGGGCTGGTTATAATTCCTAGAGCAGAGCCTGGTGGAAAGAGGCATAGAGGAGATGAAATCTGAGTTCTAGGTTCAGCTAGTCCTCTTGAACTCCTCCTGTCTGCTGAGGCCTTTGTCTGAGGGATAAGTGAATGATAACAAAGGATAAAGTTTACCCATTAATTGGCAAAGTTCAAGATACCTGTTTCTATGATTTATTTATTTGCTTTAAGTTAACTTATGACTCTCAGTCATCTTACATTTCAGTTTTAGTATATTCATTGATAAGAAAAGGGAAGAATTTTGATTTTTTTAAAAACAGATATCTTGGGCTGGGGATGTGGCTCAAGCGGTAGCGCGCCCGCCTGGCATGCATGCGGCCGGGGTTCAATCCTCAGCACCACATACAAACAAAGATGTTGTGTCTGCCGAGAACTAAAAAATAAATATTAAAAAATTCATTCTCTCTCTCTCTCTCTCTCTCTCTCTCTCCCCCACTCTCTTTAAAAAAAAAATAATAAAAACAGATATCTGTTTGCACAGATCAACGATGGAAAAAACACCAAACTGTTTTATTCTTATTTTGCCATTAAATTGTATGGTATTTGACAAGGTACTTCTCAACCTATAAGCTTCTGCATTGTGTCTTGCATGTATTGAGGTGGTTGTCTTTTTGTGATGGGCATCTTTTTAAGTATATAAAAGAAAGCATATTACTGTTTTTAAAATGAGCATAAATGGAAAGATCAAAACAAGACCTTTATCTTTACATAGGCATGGGTGAATTAGGTATTGGAGGTTAATAAAGGTTAATGTATCACAGCTGACTACATAGGTAACTTCATTTTCTAAATATACAACCTATAAATACTTTGTAGAGCACATTTTTAAAAAAAAATTTTAGTTGTTGATGGACCTTTATTTTATTCATTTATTTATATGTGGTGCTGAGAATCAAACTAAGTGTCTCACCTGTATGAGACAAGTGCTCTACCACTGAGCCACAATCCCAGCCCTGTATGAAAGAATTCCCCACGCAAAGACACTTCCAATTTTATTGCAAAAAGCTGTGTGCTTATATAGAACTAAAGGGGAGATGGTAGGACTTAGATAAATGGCAGGCCACCTGTTTATTGGCAAGTTCTTCCAGATATGAGTTCCCGCGCCCAGGCATTAGTTCTCATTGGGGCTAAGGTTCCCCGCCAGCGAGGTTTGAAATTGGCGCCGGCGGGAGAGTTCACAAGGGCGGGAACTTTTCGCGCCACTGCAGAGAAGAAGAAGGTAGGAAGGAGAAGTCCTTAGGCGCCATGTTGGGGTTTTTTCTCTGGGGTACGGCTGCCGTTTATACTTTTCCCAACACTGTAGAGCACATTTTTTAATAATAAAAAGCTTTTCTCACTATATGATTAGTACATGAAAATTATTATATCATAAAAAATAAAATAAAGGTCACCAAAAGTCCCACTGTCCTGAGATAGTCACTGTTATCATTTTGTTGATCTCCCTTTGTGTGTGTATGTGTGTTTGTATGTGTGTGTGTGTTTGTGATTTCATAGAAATGGAATTATAGCATACTTTTTTTTTTAATTTTGGAAACTTGTGTACCTTCCTCCCTTTTAGTGCATCATTTCTGTTCCCAGATAGCTCAATTTAGTTTAAATTTCTCCATGTTCTTTCTGTTCTCATTCTATTTATATATCTACACATATATAAATAGAGGGTTTTTCTGTTCTTGTCTGATATACAAAAATGGAGCTGTAATATACATACTTTTGTAGAACTGTGTTAAATAAAAATTCTGAGTCATGATTGAGGAATGTCTGTGTATCATCTTATAGAGTACATTAGAGCATGCAAGACCTGAAGAGCCCAGCTGGGATGAAGATTTTGCAGATGTATATCATGATCTAATACATTCTCCTGCTTCTGAAACTCTTCTAAATCTGGAACATAATTACTTTGTTAGTATCTCAGAACTGATTGGTGAAAGAGATGTGGAGCTGAAAAAATTAAGAGAAAGGTATTTCACATTTCTTGGATTATCATAATTGAATATTATAATGTCATATATGATGACCTACAGAACAACTTGTTTTCATATTTTATAAAATTAAAGGATATAGTAGAAAAATGCTTTAATATTAGAAATCAATTTTCTTGTATATTTAAATGTGTAATTTCAACTGGGACTGTCCTTATAGACTTAGAGAACTTCTCAAGTGATTTACGTAAATAAATTGTGCTGGCATTACATATTCTTATTTGTAACAAGAGGAATAGATTGAAGGCTTGCTAGTGAAGGCTTGCTTTGCTCTGAGCACTGTGCCCTGTCTTTACCTTTATCTTTACCTCAACCCTACTGTTAAAGATGAGAAAATTTTTGGCTTAAATAAAGTAAGTAACTTGTCCAAGGACAGGATAGAATTTTAAACCAAGGAATCTTTAACTCCAAAGCTAGTAATCACTGTACCTTGTACCCTAGTAAGAACTTTCTCTTCATTGCCCTGATCTAAGTACATGGTCTTTTAGTTCATTCCATAAACTTATTTACATTAAGAAGAAAAAAATAACACTCACGTTATTCAAAGAAATTTTAGTCAAATTTGAATCTATTCTATAGGGATACTTAATACAGTATGAAATGATGCCTTTATGGACCACTGTTTCTTCAGAGTGAATATAAAGCTGCTAGTATTATTGTTTTTAAATCATGGCTTTCCAGACTGCCTCCTCATAATTCTATATATTGTGATATGAGTCAGGACACACTCCTCCTAGATAATCATTTTTAATTTAGCAGACTAATAGCATTACCTTCAAATATTTATTTCAGACATTGGATAAATTTTTAATGTTACTGAGCTAAAATGTCTTTGGTTGTGAAAGCATGTTAGGACAAAAATCACATTTATTTTTTGTGATTGATATAATAATTAATCCCGAAGAAGTAAATTTAAAATGATGTGCTGATTTGCTTCTGTTTCCCATTAGCTTCCCACTAAAAAGCATTAAAATGAGTAATAGAATAATCTTTTATTTTGAAGGTTATCATAAATAAGAACATTTGAAATGCAAAAACCATATTAGACAAATGGATTTAATATTGATCACAGGGGATACTCTCTTCTGGATTCCAGATTGGCATTTTTATTTTCTTGCATAGATTTGTAAGTTTTTATGGCAATTATGTTTCTGTGAACTATTTATTTTCCTATACCATAAAATATTAGAATGATCTCTTTTTTGAGAACACATGATATTTTGAGATATTTGTACTCCTTTATGGGTTTCAGTTTGTTGACTAGCTAGGTTAAGGCAGTTTATTCCTTTCTAGATGGTATAGCTGCAGTATGGGTAGTTGCTGTCAGGTAAGCAGTTGAAGCTTTGTCCCTGGGGAAGACAAAAATTTATTTTTTTCTAGTTTCTTATTATGTAGCCAATAAAATTTGTGAATATATTTTTTGGTAGTGGGTATTAAATCCAGGGGTGATTTACCACTGAGCTACATCCACAGATTTTTTGTATTTTTTATCTTGAGACAAGGTTTAGCTAAGTTGCTTAGGGCCTCTCACAGTTGCTAAAGTTACCCTTAAACTTTATCCTCCTGCCTCGGTCTCCCAAGTCCCTGGGATTATAGGTATATGCCACTGTACCCATCTAGAACTAAATTTTTGAACATATAAAAATTATCAAATACCAATCACCTTTTGTTGATGTTCATGTGACATTCACGTTTGAATTTTTCTACTAAGGCCTTCAAACAATATAACCTTCAGTTCATTTTGAAATGGTTCTTAGATCTCAGGTTTTCTGAGACAACACTCGTTCCACATATTTTAGTTGGCCCTCTGTGTCTATGGTTTCAGCCAACTGTTGATCAAAAATATTCAGAGGAAAAAATTGCACCCATACTGAACATGTACAGACTTTTGTATTTTGTCATGACTCTATAAACAATTGAGTATGACAACTGTTTGCATAGCCTTTACTTTATAGTAGGTACAAGTTTTCTAGAGATAATTTAAAGTATACTGGAGGATGTGCATAGCTTATGTACAAATACTACACCATTTTATATATAAGGGTCTTGAACATTTTGGTATCTGGAACTAATCTCCCCTGGACCTCAGGGGATAACTGTATATTGGCAAACTCCTGTCTTGGCTACCTATTACTAGTACTTTCTTTCAGCTGGTGAATTACCCTAAATTGCAACACACTTTGCTGCCTACTCACTACACGTCCCAGAAAACTCTGTATCTGGCCATCCATAGTCTATAATTATTCTTAATCAAAATCAGAAGACTATTCCTACCCCACATGGCTCTTCACATTTTGGGAAGCTGAATTAACCTACTAATTATTTGCCTTTATCAAAACTTTATATTTTTTCTATAATGGAAGTTTTTTTAAGCAGGAATTTGTTTTATTTTATTGTTTGACATGTCCTTGAAGATATTTTTTGGTGGGGCTTTGCCTTTTACTTTTATTTTAAACATATAAGTAATATTTGGATGCATCTGTTTTATTTTTTTTATTTATTTTTATTTTTATTATGTCTTACATGACAATAGTGGAATGCATTACATTCATAATTTTTTTGCATTACAATTCTTAATACACCTTTATACTACAATTTAATAATAACTTTTTAACAAGAAGTGTCTTATGTTACGATCACTTTGTGCGTTTCCTACATATAAGTCTAGATTTGTTCTTGCTTTCTCCTGTCCTCCCTGTATAATCTCTGTCTGGTACCCAGGATCCTTGGGATTTTGCATAATATGATAGAAAATTTTAGCCCTTAGAGAAGTCATTTAGAAGCTATGGATGATGATCACCATGTGATTAATGGCTTAAGAGATCATAAATTCCACATAATATATCAGAATATGAATCTAGGCTTTCAAACTCTATCTTCCCTGCAACTCCCCTTCTCCCTCTTTTTCCCTCCCACCTCTCTTCCCTATTTAATGGTAGTCTTCTTCTCATGCTCTTCCTCCATATTCCATTTTGGGATGCATCTATTTTAAAAGCAGTTTTGTAGTTTATTTTTCATATGTCCAAACTGTTAGCTTGACAAAGAAAAATAAGTTGTCTTCTGCTAGAACACTAATATTTATTGCAAAGGTGAACAGTATGACTTAAGGCAAATTGAAGTTCATTATGGAGGCTATGGAGGCTCACCCAGAATTTTGGTACTTAAGTCATTTATTATCCTGTTCATGAGCAGAAGTGACATGTTTTCTTATTTTTCCTTTCATTTTAATGCACTTTCAATATTTAAAAGATCTTTTCTCAGTACAACCTCACTATAATTTTAAGGAGCTTTTTTCTTAAATGCCTTTCAAATAATGTGCAGGTTGCGGAGTTGTCACATCTGATATACTAAACCAATCTATATTTAGTATTTCATCTGAAATACAATAAAATTTCCTTAGGTCTTTCTCATAGAATATAGATATATATTTGTATCATTTACTACATTATTAGCTACTTGAATTTTGAACACATTTAGGATGAAATAAATATTCAGACATTTTATTTGTTGAATAATTCTTAACTTTTTTTCTTACAAGAAATTTGCTTTTTTTTTTCAGCAAACCAAATTCTAGATACTTCTTTCAACTTAAAAAAAAATAGTAATGATATATTTTATCCACTAGAGGGAACATGTGTAGTGGTAAAATATTAATATAAACCTATCAGTTTGTGTTTATAAACCATTTAGCAGTTATTTCTGTTTTTAAATAAAAATCTCACTTGCAAGCATGATCTTTACCTGATCTATAATAATTATTAAAAACATAGTAGGGTCACCAATTTTAAACCTAATGACCTAATGATAATATTGAGTGACATTAAATTCTAAAGGTATAGATAGAAATACATATTTTTACATAAATATATAATATGAATGAATTTAATTTATCACAGTTTATTTAAATTAAATCAGTTTACTTAAACCATTGATTAACTTTTCCTCTAAGAAAAATCAATCTTAATTTCTACATTCTTAAATTATAATTAGATAAGTATATTACATGCCTTTTTAAAGGTAATTTTGTGACTTAACAGTTGGACTCTTAGAACCTACTTGGCAGTTTCTGGATATAATATAGACAAACTTTCAGAACTTGAAGTCATTTTAGTTCATATACAAATAAAAAGAAAATCTATTTAAGCTGGAATTGCAGACTATTTCTTTGAGGATTTCCAAGGATTCAGGGCACTTTCAGGTATTATAATTCCCATTCTTGGACATAATCCTATAAAATAAAAGTTTTATTTTCACTTTGTGAATCAGGAGTGGTCTTGAAATTTGATGAATATACTTACCTGATTTGCTAATTTATGTTTTAGACAAGGTATTGAAATGGAAAAAGTAATGCAGGAATTGGGAAAATCACTGACAGATCAGGATGTAAATTCACTGGCTGCTCAGCATTTTGAATCCCAGCAGGTGAGTGACATATAAGAGCTTTTAGGTATGTAGTTGTGTTTTCCTTCCTTCCTTCCTTCCTTCCTTCCTTCCTTCCTTCCTTCCAGGGCTTGAACCCAGAGGAGATTAACCATTTAATCAACATTTCCAGCCCTCTTTTATATTTTATTTAGAGACAAGGTTTTGCTGAATTGCTTAGCGCCTCACTAAATTTCTTTTTTTTAACATTTTATTTTTTTAAGAGTTGAATTATTTTATTAACACAGAAAGGCAATTTTTATATTCATGTCTACTTTGTTAAGGTTTTTCCACAAATTCTTTTTCTTCTTTTTTTTATATATGACAGTGGAATACATTACAATTCATATTACACATATAGAGCACAATTTTTCATATCTCTGGTTGTATACAAAGTATATTCACACCAATTCATGTCTTCATACATGTACTTTGGATAATAAGGATCATCACATTCCACCATCATTTCTAATCCTATTCTCCCTCCCTTCCCCTCCACCCCTTGCCCATCTAGAGTTTGTCTATTCCTCCCATGCTCCTGCTCCCTATCTCACTATGGATCAGCCTCCTTATATCAAAGAAAACATTGGGCATTTGGTCTTTTGGGGATTGGCTGACTTCACTTCGCTAAATTTCTATAGCCAGCTTTGAATTCATGATCCTCCTGCCTTAGCTTCCCAAGCCACTAGGATTACAGGCATGCATCACTGTGCCCAGCTTACTTTTTATTTATTTATTTAGTCACTGTAGTATAGCAATTTTATTTTTTTAAAATTTTTTATTTGTTCTTTTTAGTTATACAAAAAAATAGAATGTATTTTGAAATATTATACATACATGGAGTATAACTTCCCATTCTTTTTTTTTGCATTACAATTCTTATTACAAATATATACCACAATTTTTCATATCTCTGTTTGTATATAAAGTATATTAACACCCAGCTCGTGTCTTCATACATGTACTTTGGATAATGATGTCCATCACATTCCACCATCCTTGCTAATCCCCTGCCCCCTATTTATTTTTTACATAAAAAAATTAACCAGTTGGCACATTTTCTCTTTTAGGACTTAGAAAATAAATGGTCAAATGAATTAAAACAATCAACGGCCATCCAAAAGCAAGAATATCAGGAATGGGTAATAAAACTTCATCAAGATCTGAAAAACCCCAACAACAGTTCACTCAGGTATTAGTCATGTGTTGTTCTTTTTTTTTTTTTTAAGAGAGAGAATTTTTTAATATTTATTTTTTAGTTATCGGCAGACACAACATCTTTGTATGTGGTGCTGAGGATCAAACCCGAGCCACACATATGCCAGGCAAGCGCACTACCGCTTGAGCCACATCCTCAGCCCCATGTGTTGTTCTTATTCATATAAAAGTCTATTGTTAGTAATAGTTTATATTTACTATAAAGTTGAGCCTTGTTACTTGTGTATATTTTAAGTTATCACATTCAAGATAATTTTATGCTATTATTCCCCACCTTTTATATAGACACTAAATGTAGATTATTTTGGAGCCAGGTGAGTGGTAACTAATTGGTCTAAAATAGTGATTTCACCTCTAGAACTTTGCCTTTCCAAACCGTTTAGGTGTGTATACCTAAATACTACTATCTTTTATTTTTTTTAAATTGGTTTTGCTCAGTGCAATTAGCTTGCCTATGTTTCACTTATATTCTAAAAAGAGAGACTGACCTGTAAATTAAACAACACCATGTAGATTAAGATGTGCAGAAATAGAAGCACGTACAAGGTACAGAAATGTTAGGGGGGGGTTTCATAATTTATATCTTGTATGTCACATGTGGCCTAAATAAACTGTTTCACATATTGCCCTAGAATTTAACCATGCCTAAATTACTTACTAGTTGTATGTACGTCTATTCCTCCCATGCTCCTGCTCCCTATCCCACTATGGATCAGCCTCCTTATATCAAAGAAAACATTGGGCATTTCTTTATTCTTTGAAATCCTAAAGTACATTAAGCTAGAAATACATTAAGAAAATACAATAAACCTATTTACAGAACATGCTAGTATATGTTGTAAACATTTAAAAATAGCATTTTATTTATGTGATGTCAGTCTGCCACTAGTTTTGCTGTTATGGTTTGGTAATGAGTGTCACCTTAAAGCTCCTGTTAATGCAGGAATATTCAGAAATAAAATGATTGGATTGTAAGATCTGAAACTAATTAGTCTATCCTAATTTGAATGGACTATCTGGATGGAAATTCTAGGAATGTGGGGCATGGCTAGAAGAGGTATGTCATTGGGTGTGTGCCCTGGAAGGGTGCATCTTCCCTGTGGCCCCGTTCCTTCCCAGTCTGCTTCCTGACACTACTATGAGCTGAGCAGCTTTCCTTCAGTGTGCCTTTCCCCCATGATATGTTGCCTCACTTGGACCTAGAGCAATGGAGTTGACTCTGTTTGGACTCAGACCTCTGAAACCCTGAGCCCCAAACTAACTTCCTCCTGTAAGTTGTTCTTGTCAGGTACTTTGGTCACAGGAACTAACTAAAACACTTGGCTTGAAAGCAAAAATTATGTCTGTTTTGTTTGACTGTTTGTTAAACCACTATATACCAACTCCTTGCCAAGTATTTAGCTCTTGGCAGTAGCACATAGGACATGCTCAGTAAATATTTATGGAATGTATAAATTGACAGATGGATAGATTATCAATGAACTCTTTTCCCTGGTCCCTATATCACTTCTTATGTACTAAAACTATGTTTTAATCTTTCATTTGCTTTATTGTTTTTTCCAAACTCTTGGTTGCAGTCTTCTAGGAACAATCCTAGATCCTCACTCTCCAACCAAACTTTTAAAAATAACAATTAAATAGACTAGAATAGAGTTGAGAAAGGAAAAAATGCCAGAGTGCATATGCATGAAACTTTATGTAAATGGATGTATATATTGAGCTAAAATATAAAACCTGTATAGTATATTATAGACAAAGAAGTTGAAAGCAACTGATTTAAGGAAGTCAAAAAAGCCCCTTGCTACAAGTTATCCCTTACTTAGCTACTGTAGTTTCTGAAATTCAATGCATAGGATCAATTTCATTGTGTATTGGCCTCTAACTGTTGCTTTTGCACCTTCATTTTTCTTTTACACCTTCATTGTCAACCCCCTTTCCTCATCCCAGCCCGTCAACCTGTTTGATTTCTGCCCTTATAGGTTTTTTTTTTCCCAGCATGTCATATAAATGGAATCAAACTGTATGTAGCCATTTTTACCTTGCTTCTTTCACTTGGCAAAGTATTTTTGGGATTCATTTGTGTCATTCTGGGTATTAGTAGTTCTTTCCTTTTTTAAATATATTTTTAGTTGTAGATAGACAAATACTTTTATTTTATTTTTATGTGGTACTGAGGATCGAACCCAGTGCCTCACACATGCAAGGTGAACATTCTACCTCTAAGCCACATCCCCAGGCCCAGTTCTTTACATTTTATTATCTTTTAGTCTTCTGTTCATTTATTTATCTATTTACTCTGTGGTAGACATTTAGGGCATAGGTTGGGGCAATTATAAAATAAAGCTACTAAAACCAGTCATGTACAGGTCTTTCTATAGACATATGTTTTTATTTCCCTTACATAACTATCTAGGAGTGTGATTTCTAGGTCATATGGTATTTGTTTATCTTCATAAACAACTGCCAGACTGTTATCGAAAGTGTTTGTGTGGTTGTGCATTCCTCCCACTAATGAATGAGAATTCTGGATACTCCACATATTTGTCAATACTTGGTATTACTATTCACCATTCTAGTAGTTGTATCTCATTATAATTTTACTTGCATATTCCTGATGGCTAATGTTGTTGAACATTTTTTCATGTGTTAATTTTCTATCTCCTTTGTGTTTTCTTATTGAGTTGTAAGAGTTCTTTAAATATTCTGGATACAAGACTATCTTCAAATAGATATTTTATAAATATTCTCTCCTATTCTATGGCTTGTCTTTTTTTCATTTTCTTGATAGTGTTTTTCAAAGAGCACATTTTTAAAAAAAAGTTTTTTAAATTTTTTATTTATTTATCTTTTTGCAGTGCTGAGGATCAAATCTAGAGCCTTTTGCATGCTAAGCAAGCACTCTGCTTCTGAGCCATTTCCTCAGCCAACGTTTTTCATTTTACAGTTAATCAGTGCAGTTTATCACTTTTATTTTAAATTAAACACTTTAGTTTTTCAGGGTAATACTAAGGTCACAACAAAATTAAGAGGAAGGCACAGAGATTTATCCCCAATCGACATATATGTATCTTTCTTCATGTCCGTATTCCCCAGAAGAGTGGTGTGCTTGTTGTAATTGAGAACCTATATTGACATGTCATAATCAACCAAAGTTCATCATTTACATTTGTAAACAATGCACATTACTGTTGTGTATTCAATGCATTTCGACAAATGTATAGTGACCTCAAGCCACATGGCAGTATCAGAATCCTTTGTACTCTGCCAATTTATCAGTTTTTAAGTAGTTTGTCTTATCTAAGATATTTTTGCCTAATCCAAGATCACAAAGATTTTCTCCTATGTTTTCTTCTAGCAGTTTTGTAGATTTAGTTTTTACATATAGGTCATGATACGTTATTTCATTATATATGTTATATACATGTATGACATATATCCACCAGTATATATGTATCTATATGTATGTATATTGGTCTATAGTTTTGTATTATTCTAATATCTTCATTTGATGTTGCTTTCAGGGTAATGATGGAATTATAAAATGAGTTATCTGTGATAATCAAATATGTTGTTTCAAGTATTTTCATGTTTTCTCTTTTTGCTAAAATACCCTGTCTGTCCTTATATTTCATCTACTTCTTCCACTAGATCTTTTAACATATTAATCATAGGTATTTGCAAATCTCTTTCTTTTCAACTCAATATCTGTGTTATCTCTAAATTTGCTTCTGTTGATTGCTTTATTTCTTGACAGGGAGTTTCTTTTTCCCCCTTGCTTTTCAGGGTGTCTTTCCTCCTCCTCTTCAACATCTTCTTCCTCCTCTTCTTTTTTTTTTTTTTTTTTTTTTTTTTGAGAGAGAGAGAGAGAGAAAGAGAGAGGGAGGGAATTTTTAGTATTTATTTTTAGTTTTTTTCAGCGGACACAACATCTTTGTTGGTATGTGGTGCTGAGGATCGAACCCAGGCCGCACGCATGCCAGGCGAGCGCGCTACCGCTTGAGCCACATCCCCAGCCCCTTCCTCCTCTTCTTAACTCTCTTTTCCTTTTCCTTTTTTTCTGAATGTTAGATATGTGGGTAAGACCAAGGCAAATAGTATTACATTTAGAAATGAACAGGCCATGAATATGAAGGTTGTACAGATCTTACTTATCAGCAGTTGAACAGATTTTGGTTTTTGTTGTGTCTCAGTCCCTTCAATACCCAAAGGGCTTCTTTTTCTACAGTAATAGTCTAAAGCTATTTTAAGCTTGGATTGGAAGTTGGGGTTCTAGAAGATTTTTTCTGTGATTCTGATCCATCCTCAGTCTGCATGCCTGTGCCACAGAATGGAGTCCTTCTCTGTACCATTGCTCTTCCTCTCAGTAATGTATTGTTTTTGCTTGTTACTTGGCACTGGGCTCATTCGGAGACAGGGCCAGTCACTTTGTCCATTTGTTGTCCAATTCTGTTATCTTTGTCCAGTTCTAGTCTTGAGCAAATTATATATATCTCAGCCGTGGATATGGGATGTTCTAATGACTTCTGACTCTACCCCCAGGAGTGTTCTCTTGTCTCCTGCTGCAAGTCTTTTTGTGGAAGCACTTGGTGGATAAATTTTTGCAAGTACATAAGCCTGTGGCTCCTAACTATTACAAATCAACATGCTTGGCTTTTAAGAAGCTATAAAATTTTATTGATTTCTGTTTACTTCCTTGTATGGCAGCAACCTATACCAACCATGTCCTGACAAAGATGAAACTGTATCCCATCTCTCCTTGGAGGGGCATGTCACATTGTGGAATTAAGTTTTCTTGGATGTGTTGTTACTTCCAATGTCTGATAAGCTTCATAAATTATCTGACTTTTTGTTGATATTATAGTGGGGATAATATTTTCTTATGACTTTCTACCTTCTAAGATGGGAATATTTATTAATATAAATTTATTTCTTAGTTTTTACTGTATTTATTAATGAAATCAGTCAGTAAGATTAATGAGGCAGTTTGGATTAACCCCAAATTTTAGTCGGTAGAGCAGATGACTCATGTATACATTTACCTTTGAAATTTGAATTGTTTAATTTCTTTTTGGAAACCTTTTCAGGAAATATAAAGAACACAGCAGACTAAAGAGAGCATTTTGTGGGAATAAAATGTTGGAGGTTAAAAAAGACAGGAAATGATTTAAAAAAATAGAGGATGCAGATACATTAAAATAAGCTTCATCTTTTTTATTACTTATCTGTGTTATAATTTTTATTGCCATCACAATGTTTCATTGCCCCTCCCAACACCTTTTTTTTTCAGCAATACTGAATATTAAACCCAGGGCACTACCACTGAGCTACATCCCCAGCCCTTTGTATTTTATTTTGATACAGGATCTCCCTAAGTTTCCCAGGCTGACCTCAAACCTGTGATCCTCCTGCCTCAGTCTCCCAAAGTAACTGGGGTTACAGGTGTGCACCACTGTACCCAACTTTTACCTGTTTTCTAATTTTGCCTATAGTTAACCTTGGTATAAGTTATATCATGGATTTTAAAATAGGCATAATGTGATTTGAATGTTAATAAGCTAATCACTTAAGAAATTTTAAGTGGTAATATGTTCATTGATATGTTAATGATTGATAAGAATTATCTAAATTACTTACTGTGAGGAAATGATAGAACAAATGGAAATTTTAGAACCAGTTAGTGCTTAGAGTCTTACTTGTCATCATTGGTTAAAGATGGTTGAGAAATAATTAAGCACTACTTTCAGCAGTTCACTTTTCTCTCATAAAGTTCAAGAAAAGTTTTTGACAAATACCTAAAGAAAGAAAATCAATAATTTTATTAATTTCAGTGAGGAAATTAAAGTTCAGCCAAATCAATTCAGAGAATCTGTGGAAGCAGTTGGAAGGATTTATGAGGAACAGAGAAAGTTAGAAGAAAGTTTTACTATTCACTTAGGTAAGTATTTTAAATTCATTGCAGTTATTATTTATTGATACTTCTGAAATTTTACTTATACTCTAAAAGAAAAATCCTTAATGTACCTATGTTATCTTCAATTCCAAATCATATCCTGCTCCAAGAAAGCCTGTAGTTTGTTGGCTGTAGGATTTTTGTTTTAGTCTAGACGTTATTTTTTCAGATAGATTAAATTACAGTAGTTATTAAAATGAGAAGTTGCAAAGCCCATTTTTAATCATTATTGTAGCAAAGACTTATTTTTGCCATAGAGATTTGCATCCTATTATACTAGATTTCTGTAGTTATTTAAGTTTCTTTCTGAGATTGTTGCCTACCCCCCAGGAGCCCAGTTGAAGACCATGCATAATTTGAGATTGTTGAGAGCAGACATGCTGGACTTCTGTAAGCATAAAAGAAACCATCGAAGTGGTGTGAAACTCCATCGGCTCCAAACAGCACTGTCACTTTATTCTACATCTCTCTGTGGTCTGGTTTTACTAGTAGATAATCGAATTAATTCATATAGTGGTATTAAGAGAGGTAAGTTGACATTATTCATATTTATTTCATTAAATACAATTCTTATAAAGAAAGGAATTTTGGAAAAACTGTATCTTTTTAATAATCACTCCCAACAATCAAATAGACCAAACAATAAACATAGCTAGTCATATTATTTTAGATTTGTTTCATACCTAGCACTGGTAGAATGCCTCCTGACATTTATTGTTTCTTACAGTTCTATTACACTATATATGATACTCTTTTAGGATTCTTATTTCAGGGTAAAACAAGAATAATAATCAAGGTACAAATGTATTTTTCAATTTAGAAGCAGATATTTAGGGAATTTAGTTCATCCATTTCTTTCTTTTTTTAATATTCTACCTCTCAAATGTACTATGTGAAATTCTTCCTAGTAGTATACCTCACTTCTATAATTATTTCTAAACTTTTGAATATATAAAATATATGGAATTTTACAGTTGTTTTTGGAAGAGGCTTGAACAGAATTTATTGCTTATAAATGGAAGAACCTGCTTGTATTTTTGTAGCATTTTGGAGTAGATTGTGATCAACATATCTGTTATTTAAAGAAGACTTGCAATTATATTAAAATTTCTTTATCTACTAATTGTTTATACTCTTTTGAGTGAGAGGTTAAGTTTCTGATTAAAACAAAGTTGCTATACCATAACTTTATGGTTATCATAAGAAATTATAAAAAAAATCATACTCAGAAATTTCATTTTCTATTTTTCTTAGATCTAATTGTCTATAAGTAAATATTAAATTTTTAATAGTTCACATTTAGAAGTTTGTCAATTTTTGGGGTCCTTTAGATTTTGCCACAGTTTGCCAAGAGTGCACTGACTTCCATTTTCCCCGAATTGAAGAGCAACTGGAAGTTGTCCAGCAGGTGGCACTTTATGCTAGAACACAGCGCAGAAGCAAGTTGAAAGAAGCACATGGTCAGTAGAACTCAAATCTTTAGAACTCACTTTGTGTGTGTGTGTGTGTGTGTGTGTGTGTGTGTGTGTGTCTTCATACATGTACTTTGGATAGTAATGATCATAGTGTGCTTTGTCCCTAGTCACTGTAATGGCACAGAGGTTATCAGTAAAATCATATAGAAAATGATATTGGTAGAAGTTGGAGGAAGAAAATTAAGAACAAATTTAAGATCTTCAAAAGTTTGAATTCTGTTCTTAGTTTTCTCTTTTTAAAAAATGATTTTCTTTAGTGAAAACCATTTTTAAATTTTAGTACTATAGTTATACTTGAAGGAAAAAACTCTTTAAGTTACAAAGCAGTTTAGCTGATCTTTGATTGAAATATTAAAATTTAAAAAGTAATTTCTTTACAAATTGGTGCCATAAGTTTGTTTTGTTAGGAGCTGAATATTAACGTAACAATCATTTCAAAATACTTGTAAGGTGTGTTTATCTTATTTCTCTGACATTCCATATGATATCACACACATAAATTATAGCACATACTCTGTTCTGACTGTTGCGTGCACAACATTTTATTATCTTTTATAAAAATTTATTATTGGTGCTCAGGAAATAAAATATGGTAAGTTTTAAAGTTGGGGTTGCTCAAACCTTTAAATCTCCTGCTGATACTTTGGTTACTTTTTTTTGTCCCTCAAGTGTTTAAAAGAAACCCTTACAATACTTTAAGTACATACATTTTGCATTTTTGTAGTAAGCAGAGAGGTATATTATACCTTTGCTTGGTGTCTTTGTTTCTTTCCTATAAATGTAGAATTCCTTCTTTTCTCCTAAAGCTAGAATGGGGCATCTAGTCTTAACTTGATCTGCATTCACTATAGTTTCCTTATCGATTCAATATACTTACGCAATGTTTTAGTCATTTTTTAAATAGATAAACATTCATAAGATTCACATTTCAAACTGTGCGAGAGAGCAAGCAGTGAAAGTCTTCCTAACTCTGTCCCCTGGCCATCCAGTTTCCCTCTCCAGAAGCAGCCAGGGCTAGCTTATTTGTAACATACAGACTTAATGTTTATGTATATATAAGCACATGTATGTGTGCTTTATATAATTTATATGATTTCCTCTTTTACACAAATGGTAGCTTTACATACACACTATTCTGTTATTTGCTTTTTGTATTAAATAATTTTGGAGCTCATTCATATTAGTCCGTAAAGATTATTCTTATGTCTTTTTGCTATTTCATAGTATTCCATTGCAGGATATCCTATTATTAACCAGTCTCTTATTGGTAGACATTTCATTTATTCCTACTTTTTAAATTGTAATAACTGTGCATATGAATCATTATGATGTGTATAAGCAGTTAGCACATCTATAGGATAGATACCTAAAGAAAAATTTTTGAGTTAAAGTGCACATATAATCATAATTTTTACAGCATTGGCAATCCCCATAGCAACTCTATCAGTTTATATTCCCACTAATGGTAACTGTGGCTTTGCTGTAGCAATATGTGTTTTATGTGTCAAAGCCAGGCTAAATATTAGGAAGTCAGTATAGAAGTGTATCCTAAAACAGGACCTTTCAGAAAATGTCCTCTGGTTCTTCTATCATCTTCTTCCTTCGTCTCATTCAAATCAGAAATGATGTGATCGGAAACATTTTAATATTATTCTTAGTAAAACTAAAAACATAAAGATTGAGATCATGATAAGTATGGGAAAAGGAGGAAGATTCTAAGTATGAGAGATAGAAAATATGCAGTAAATGACAGGAAGTTTTTAAACCACCTATGGTTAAGGCAGTGCATGTATATCATGGTATTATTTTGTTCTTGTTCAAGCAACTACTTTGTGGTTTAAGTGAGTCAGTGAAGCAAGTAGGTTTATAAAAGACAACTTTCTTAAAGGAACCTGCATGTTATAGAAGAGCTTTGTGAAAATACTTCCTCTGACTCTTCTGACCATGCCTACCTATATCCTGTGGTGGAATGCAGTAGACATCATTATCCAAAGAACATGTATGAAGACACGAATTGGTGTCAACATACTTTATATACAACCAGAGATATGAAAAATTATGCTGTATACATGTAATAAGAATTGTAATGCATTCCGCTGTCATTTATTTTTTTTAAAACTCAATTTAAAAAAGCATTGAAAAAAAAAGTTTACATCCTGATAACACAAATGCTTGTTTATCCTAAGGCATTCCATTGTTTTTCTTACTGTGGTTATTATATATTATCATCCTTATAATTCTACAGTCCGTGATAGGTAAAAATTCTTTTATGTACATTTTATATGCATTTTAAAAAATAAAAATAGCCATCTTCTCAGTATTACTAAACAAAGTGTTACCCATTAAAACAGGAAAAGGGGATTGGAGTATGAAGTGTTCTCATATTTACCTAATAGGAGTTTTGTTGGTATCAGGCTTTCAAAAAACCCACTAAATGTCTGAAAAAAAAAGAAGTTCTGTTTGAAATAGAGTTTCACATATTTCTTTGAAGTTAATTGTGTGTAGTGTCAAATAAAAATAAATTTCAGGAATGGGCTGAGTAAAAGTGATTCCTGGTGCTACAAGCCATTTATTTGTAGTCCTGAACAAGTTATACCAACAACAGTGACTCATGTTCTAAAAATACAGATGGCCACTCCACAGCTATCTAATGAAGTTATTTTATGTGTAGTTAACCTAGTGCCTTGAACCTTCCAGATGAAAAATAAACTATTGGAAAGTCTGATGTGGTTAAGACTATAGGATTTAGGATATGAGCATGGGGGCGGGGTTAAGATCCAATTTTACCTCTTATCTATGCATATTTGATTAAGGTACTTAACTTAATCTAAGCCTATTTCCTCAGGTATAGAATAAAGATTGATCCGGGAGTTCAATACAATGGTAGATGTTTAGCACTCACAAGACTCTGAGTTCAATCCTCAGCACCAAAAGGAAAGAAATGAAAATAGTAATCTTACTACCATCTTAGGGTTTCTGATTATAAGGATTTTGTAATAATTAAATGAGGCCATCCATGTAAAACTTGTAATAGAATGCCTGGCACATAGAGATGCTTAGTAAATTTTTGTTGTTATTGTGCTTGTGAAAATAGTGGTGGTAACATGTTTCATATATTATTATGTTCTTTCATGTTGCATCATCTTATGAATAGATTCTGGAAACCAAAATGGAGGAAGTGATGATAAGAATAAAAATACTGAGAGAAATTATTTAAATATTTTACCTGGTAAGTATAATTTTGTGTTAAATTACTATTTTCTTATAATCATATACATGAAAATTATAGATCTGAAGAATAAATTCTCATGGTATACATTATAAAGCATTTTCCAGCATATCACTTTAAAATATTATTTTCTCTATATTACTTACTTTCTCAGATGTTCTCCAATGTAAATCTTTTTTTATACTAGTAATGACTTTTAGATTTGTACAAGAAAAATTGTTCAAGAAGTTCCATAATTTTATTATTATTTGCTATTTTAAATTTATATGTTGTGCTTTTTTTCTTAAGAAATAAACCAATGATTATTTTTGCTGTTAAGTATAAGTAATAATACATAGAAATAGAAATATAAATAATTGAGCTAGTAGAGAGAACATGAATCATCTGTAGAATCTTATTTCCGTTTCCCCTTACCTTTTCCTGCTTTTCACTTCTTTTGTTTCCTTTGTTATTCTTGAATTTTTTTTTTTTAACAACAGGAATTCAGTCTCTCCCCCTCTTTCTGATTGTGTTCACTCTGATATGCTTAATAGCATTTTTAAGACAGGGTGTAATAAAGAAGTCCTATTTGTGTACTATAAGCAAAAAGTCTTTTAAACTAAGTGATAAATTTTACAGTTTCAGAAATAGCCATCTCATGATAGTATTCTATTCTTCTTTAAGGTAGTATTACATTTCCTTCCCCCAGATCTTTGACATGTGGGTCACATTACATTTATTTTAAGGAAATATACCCATTTTGTGTATTCATCTTGTCAGGTCCAATCAGTTTGTGGTTATCAGCCTCTGAGTTTCCTTCCACTTTCAGATATCCTACCTGTGTAGATAATGTTAGAATCACCACATTCTGCTTCTTCCACTCATGGAACAGGAAATCAGTCTTCTCTCTAGGTGAAAAAAAACCTTCATTGAAGATTTATCATATTCCTTTTCATAGATAATAATTTAAATCATTCATATTCTCTGGTTTTCTTAAAATATTATCAATTTTATTACTAGTTCAGAGGCATCATTATCTCTAGCTTTTTAAACTCAATTCTTTATTGGTGTATTATTTCTTTCCTTATTCCTTTTTTCAAAAAAGCTTAAAGATTAGTATAATTAAGAGGATATACCATAAGTCTGATTTAGAAAAGGATAACTCAGATTTATGGTATATCCTCTGAATTACTATTAATTTATATATATATATATGTAAAAAATATCCTACTAAATTATTGAGTTAGATGTCCTAATAGCACTGGAGCACTGGAGTTTCCATTGAGGTAAAGGATGCCTATACAACCAAGATATTTTCAGATGGAAAAAAAAAAAGAGCTAAATCACAAGTCATTTAAGATTTTTAAATTGTGAGGGAAAGCAGTTGTATTTATATATTTGTAAGTCAGTAGTAACTTACTTACTTTATCATGATCTAAGTCTTTATATTTTAAATTATTAATTCTCACAACAACCTTGTAAGGAAAGCAGCAAGGCATTACTTTTCATATTTCATATACAGGATTTAAGATAATCAATAAATTGAATTGATTTTCCCAAGATCACTCACCCAAAAAGTCCTTAAAAACAAATCTCCTTAACATCCAATCTAGTGTTTTTTCCCCTATATCATATTCATTTGGTTAGTACTGCCAGCTTTAGGACTGGCCCCCATTTTATTAATGGGTAAAATGAGACCAAGAGGGAAGTCATTTAAGGTCGAATAAAGCAGTGCCAGATTGGGGATTAGGAGCACCTGACTTGTCCACTAAGTCATCCTACCTCACTGCTGGACTACAGCCCATATTTAATGCTGTGACTTCTATCGTCTGAATTCATAGCAAGAGTTAAGGAGGTTACACACTTCATTGGGCCCAGAACAACATTGTCTCATTAGTCCACCAGATTTCTGATAAGCAGACCGTGTCTTTCAGTGCCTTTCTGGGAAATCATAACTACTTTATTCCTCACCAATTTCCTTTTTACTTTCTCTTTGTCCATTTTATTTTGGTGTCTCTAAAATTCCCTTCTTTAATTTCTTTTTTCTTGTTCTAATATCTTGTTCAAGTTAAAAGAAAAAGACCTTTGCCTGAGGACTATGAAAGACATCTATGAGTACAACTTATATATGCTAGTAACTAGTAATATTGAACATAATGCCAAAGTATATTAAGTACTTTTAAATATAAATATACTATATCTTTAAAAGTAAAACCCTTGGATAATTACTTTAATACAAGCACAAGTGAAATTTGTGAGGTCAAGGGTTAATGTAAAAGGACAGACATGATCAAATCTTTCCTTGAAGGACATATCAGGACTTCCAGGTACATACATTTGTAAAAACGCATTTTTATGTTTTATATTTTATTTTTTTATAATGACAGAATGCATAGAAAATAAAAGCTGATGAGGTTTTCTTCTGTTGTTGTTGTTGTTTTATTTTGCTATTGTGGCTACATAGGAAAAGAAATGATTGTAGAGAGCAGAGATGTTACTGCTCCAGGATGTAGTCTGAAACATTTATCGATTCACTCAACAAGTACTTACTGAGGACCATCTGTGTGCTAGAAACAGAATATTAAATGAGGTAGACAAAATCCTATAGTGATAGACCATAAACTATAGTCTCTTAAAGATAATATATGATAATATATGTAAATAAAAGAATTTCATTGCTAAGAAGAATTAAGGAGTTTCATGAGCCCCACATAGATTCCTGATCCAAACTAACTCAACATATTGACTGCTCATTGCAATTATTTATAATGCCCATTAATGAATGTGACTTATGTATTTGAAAATCATGATTATATCTGTTGTTCACAGGGGAATTTTACATAACACGACATTCTAATCTCTCAGAAATCCATGTTGCTTTCCATCTTTGTGTGGATGACAATGTGAAATCAGGAAATATCACTGCTCGTGATCCTGCCATTATGGGACTTAGAAATATACTCAAGGTTTGCTGCACCCATGACATCACAACAATAAGCATTCCTCTGTTGCTGGTTCACGATATGTCAGAGGTAAGCAGATAGAAAAATCTTTTCAATAAATATGATACATATTCATATTATTTAATAATCTACATTTTAAAAGCCCCCCTCCCCTTTTTTTTAACTAATAGACCTTTACATTTTCTATCAGGTTAATAGAATTGACTGACATATAAAACAGTGAATAGTACTTCACCATTTATGTTCAGAAAATTATAACATTTTCCTATTCTCCTTTTCTTCCCCTTCTTCATTTCCTCTTTCTCCTCCATTTTTGTCTTAATTAGCAGTAGATTTACTTCCATATTAATGTTTGGCTTATGCCAGAATTACAATGAGTTTGTACTCTCTGAGAAGACATTAAAAAGTAATGGAAAGAGATGCTAGATAACAGGAAGAAGTCAGCCTCAGTTTAACATTTCCTCCAGGATGAACTTGTGGTCCCCCTGCCTCAGTCTCTCAAGCTCAGATTATAGGTGTGCACCACTGCACTGGGAGACATTTTTAATTTTAAAAATCTTTCTGTTTTAAAAATTCTCATTCTGTTTCTCTTCTGCCTTCTTCCTTTACCCACATTTAAAAAAAAAATAGTTAGAAGGCTAAGTTAAAAATAATGCGAAGGCCAAAATTTAACTTTAGATTGTCTGGAGGAAGAAAGGAACCTCAAGCCCAAAGGATGCTATGAGTCCTAGGAAAGCCAGCTGTCAACCTGGTGATAAAGGCTCATATCAGCAACTCTGTGCTTGCTTATTTTAAGAAGAGATTTTTTAAAAGCAAAATTGATGACTACTAAGTGCAGACTGTGAATTTCAAGAAGGAAATTCGATCTTGATTGTTGAATGTTACTAGTAAGTAAATAATGTGGAAATGCTATATTTTAGAAGATAGTATAAAAAATGTAATTTTTTACATTTTAGTTTAAGATCCCACTTAGACTCATTATATTACATTCATGAATTTACTTCATTTTAAATTCATTTTAAATTCTATATTAACTGCTGTAATTTAATATAATTTAAAGATAACCAGTTCCATCTAGGACAGGATGTTTTGAATTATTTCCCATTTATAGTCTAGTCTGGTAAATCTTCACAATATACTTTTTTTTTTTTTTTTTTTTGTGAAAAGGATGCTGGCACCATCCTGTGGAGGCTGCAGTAGACTTCCTCACTTCTCATTCCACTTCCGTAGCCTCACTCATACCTAATATGGCATCAGGAGAGATGGACAAACATGTTTTTCTGTTTTCCCTGTAGCTTTATAAAGTTTTACTTCCATCATGATTTTTTAGCTATTGTTAAATTGTCATCACTAACAAGCCCATCTATAAAAGGGTCTTTGGGGAATTACAAACTTTATGATGAATTTCTGCCACAAGGAAACATCCAAATATTCCTGCAGCTGGACTCCTGGTTAACCAGTTTATAAAAATGGTTGTATGTAGGTGGGAAACAACCTCAAAAACAGTGTTTCCAAAAGTCACTAAGTTCAGATTTACTTCCAGACATTTGATACTGCTAGCATGCCCTCTCCCACAATGTCACAAAAGTTACATGTTTTAAATTGGGACAGCCAGCTGCAGAACATTAAGTTTGTTTCCAAAGTGTCCAATTTAATTCACAAAAGTATATTGAGCCATGATCTTCTCGTTTGTTGTATTTAAATATCCATTCAAGGTCAAGAAGTTTATCCTATAAACTCAGACAACACTTGACAAGATATAGGAGTAATATGTACTTTAGCTTTTGTACAAGGATCCCAAAGCATTTTCAGGTGCTATTTCCCAAAATTAGCCGCTAGACACCCAGTTACTATATATTAGTGTGTGCAAGGTAATGATAAGGTCTGAAATAGTTCATGTCCTATGATATTTTAAGTGGCAATAAAAATTACTTGCAGTTTAAAAAGAAGAAGAACAAACCAGTTTCATCTCTATAAGTATTTGTAATCAGAAAATACTGTCGTATTAAGATCAATGTAACCTAATAGATGTGGAATGAGTCTACAAGTCAGAAATCCTGAGTTCCTGACTTTTTTGGGTATACTAATAAATTGTGAAATAATTTGGGGTTTAAGGATTTTAGTTTTGTTAATTTTTTGTCAATGAAGATTTTGTTTGTTTTTATTGGAATACTTATAATACATAGGTGCTCGCCTCAAATTTTCACAAACTGAGCAAGCATGTACCCAGAACATTACCAGAACCCAGAAACCACCCTCATGTTCCCTTACAGCTACTTAAAACACTCCCTCTACAGGACAACCACTATTTTCACCTCAAAATTATGGATGAGTTAGTTGTTTTGTGGTTTATCTTATATCTGACTTCTTTCATTCAATATTATGTTTATGAGATATCCAGATTATTATGTATGATTATGGATTGTTCTTTTTTTATGTTATATATTATTCCAGTGTGTGACTAGACCAAAATTATTAGCCCTTCTAATATTTATGAACATTTGGGCAATTTCTAGATTTTGGTTGTTGTGACTGATACTGTTATAAACATTCTATCTAGTACATATGTTTTGACACTTCTCTTGGGAATGGCATTTAAGGTGGAATTATGGAATTACTAACTCTCAGGCTATCTATGTGTTTTTCTTTGATAGAAATAGCAAAATTGTTTTCTAAAGTGGTATACCTACACTGGTGTTTTTTTTAATGTGGAAAATAAAAAATAAAGCCAGACTTTCACCTTTTGATAATGGCTATGAAGCTGATTAATACAAGTGTTTCAGGTACCTCATAAGCATATACCTGAGAAGGAAAGAAAAATCTTGGAATCTTTCCCATTAGAATAAACTCAGAAAATAATTCTTATATCTGACTTCCAAGATGTACAATGAAGACCTTAAAATACATACTAACTCCACAGTTCAGCCTTACCCTAAACCAAGGATTCAAGTTGAGAATCAACATATGGCCATTAACCTCAGATATGATAGAAGGCATTGTCTCAGTTAGAATTGACATTTTAATTTGTTTCACAGATTTAAAATTTATTCTATGTTCAATTTCCATGTACCATCTAAAGTATAACTGTTGGGACCAAATTTCTGCCCTAGTTCCAAACTCTAAAGTGTTTCACATTACCCACCCAGCTTCTTCAGTAGATTTCTTTCACAATGCATTCTCTCAGACATGTCACTACCTAGAGTGCATGAACAAAAACTTCATATGCCATTAGCTGATCCATCAGGTTCTATATCATATCTACTATGCAATATATACTAAGCTTTGTTTCAAAAAGTGAGCTCCTTATAAAACTGCTGGTCACATCCTATGATGACATCCAATAATTCATGCCCTGTCTTGACCTTATTGTCTTCTAAAGCTTACCATTTAGCCTTTTCCATGTATCCAAAGCCATTGTTTTTAGGTGCTGATTTTAATCAGAGACAAAAAGGATAAAAAAACAGTCAAACATCTACCTTAAGCTTGGGGTAGAGTCTCTGTAGGCATATGAAAGATTTGAAAACAACTCAAGTGAATGTATGTGTTTTCACATGCATGTACATGCTGCCGTCTAGCATTTTCTTCAGATTCCTAACACTGCTAATCAGCATTAAAGTAAAGCACATATGAAGGCATATGTCATCTGAAAATTAAATTGATTTTATAATATATCTGTCACTTCAAAGCTACTCTAGTGTCCTACCATTATTGTATTTTGTCATGTTCTCCAAATAGTGCTTATAAAACTTTGTAGTTAATTCATATCATTTCAAGAGTGTGAAGTTCTTTATTTATCTCATAGATATTTTTATAGACCATGCTATTAATCACATAAATACAGAAAACAAGAAAGCATGTTATTAATGGATAGAATTGGATGATCTTTGGACAAATGAGGACTTGGTTATTTTCTTCTCAATCTACCATCCCTTTTCTAATTTGTGCTGCAATCTTTCATCACTGTATTGTCCTGAGTTTCTGCATTTGGATAATATCAATTTTATATATTGGTTTTCAAAGCTCTGTGTTTAAAATTCACATTAACTGTCTTCATATGAGTAGTGGTACTTTGACTTAGCCTTAATCAAGTAATTTTAAAAAATTTTTTTAATTGTAGATAGACATGATACCTTTATTTTTATGTGGTGCTAAGTATCAAACCCAGTGCCTTCCACAATTGAGGCGAGCGCTCTAACACTGGGCTACAATCCCAGTCCTAATCAAGTAATTATTTAAATAATTCAAAGGTGTCAATAAGCTAATAGTAAATTATAAGACAAGTTACTGTCAGTAATGCTTTATATGTGTGTGTGTATATATATATGTATATGTTTCATATATATAATGAATATGTCATTAAAACTAAATGAATAATAGTAATTCCTTGATTCTGATTATTACTATGGTATTTCAAAACATTATATTTTAAAGTAATGTTTTAAAGTAATGCTAATACTTGGTTATATTTTAGTGTTTATTTCTAAGTATAATTCTTGAATAAAATGTTTAACATAAGTAGACTCTTAAGGAAAATAAGACACTATGAGTGAGAGTCAGCAGAAACAACCACACATAAAAACTGATACATAAAGTCTTGAGGCATAGGAATTATGAGACTTGGATCATGAAATAGTTGATCATTGTGTCTAAAGAATATGTTACTACTTTTCTCACTAAATATTTTTTGTTTTGGAAAATATAGTGGTTTTCCATTAAAATGTTATTTATGCTAACATTAAATGGATTTATCATTGTTATTTTTAAACTAAATAAATATTTTTATATTTATCAGTTTTAATTTCTAATGCAATGAATAATCCACATAAACAAAGGCATATTGGAGTTAGTATTTTTCAGAGTGTTAAAGATCCTGAAACCCAAAAAGTTTTAGAATCACCATAATTAAATAATAAACTTGTTTTGTAGTTATGAAGACTTGCAACATGAGAAAATAATTCTGGTAAAAAGAAATAGAATTTAAAATGGCATGCTCACTGAGTACATGGTGAAAAATTGTAAAATGTATTGGTTGTAGACCCTGGGATTTAGATGTGCATTTGGACAGCAATTAGAAAGCAAAATAGAAAATGAATGGATTTGATTCATTAGGTAGCTAGGATACACTCTTTGTTTATTCCATTATTTTTGCAATAATATAATGTTATATAATAAAAATGGTTTAATTTTATTGCTTATGTAAATATACAATTTAATAATAATTATTCATGCAGACATTGACAGTAGTTGTGGAATTACTGCATCATAGTTATCTTTAAAATTATCATGAATATGTTAAGGATCTACGCATTTTATAAATCATGTTTGCTAGGCTTGTTAAATTAATTTGCCTTTCTCAAGTATTGTCTAACGACTAGAAGCTCTGTTCCTAAAAAACAAAAGAAATCCAGTTGGGATTAGCAAATAATTGTCTGAATTTATTCACAACATGGACATTCAACATTATAAACAAATAAGGATCTGACTGTATTTTTAATTTTACAAACTTCTGTTAAAAGCAAATGATTTGTTTTGTTTCTGTTTTTAGGAAATGACTATACCCTGGTGCTTAAGGAGAGCAGAACTTGTGTTTAAGTGTGTCAAAGGTGAGCAGAACCTCACATTTAACAACCAACCATATGTCCTCACAAATGTTGAAAGCAGAGCAACCCAGAAGAAAGGATATGAAAGTTACCTCTGTTGTTTGATGACTTTGTTTTGTAGTTAATCAAATATTTCTTAAGAGACTTGTAATTTATCTTTTTCTAGTCACAAAAAAAAATCTCCAGTCCTCCTGGAATACAAGAACATTTGGATGTTATTTACATTTTGCTTCGATTCTAACTTGTTCTCTACTGCCTTAAAAAAAAAAAGAAAAAAGAGCCATATGTTTAACCTTTAATAGTCTGTTTTAGCTTCCTTGTATGGAGGCCAACTAGGACTGGAGAAAAATTAAGTCCAAGTGTGTTAACAAAACTGTTAAACCTCTCTGGCATGGAGAATTAGGAATAGCAGAAGTTTATCTTTTAGGTTTAGCATTTCCCATAGGCAAGTGTCTACCTACAAAGTCAAGACAGGAACCACACAGTGAAATTCAGTTTATCTCAATAACTGACTGGGAGACTGGAAGGCCAAAACTCATAACACAGCAAAGTCTATTGTTCTATTTTAGGTTTTATGATGGAAATGGCTTCATGGGATGGAGGAATTTCTAGGACTGTACAATTTCTAGTGCCACAGGTATGTTGTCTGAATAGATCTCACTCCAGTTTAATCTCTTTTATAATATTCCTCACACATATGATATGTGGCCTTAAACTCCTAAATATAACAAAATGCTAAGTTTCCAATTTTTTAAGGGGAGAAGAGTTTGGATGCCATAAAGGCACTTATTGTCAAAGATGTCAACCTCTGGGCTGGGAATGTGGCTCAAGCGGTAACGCGCTCGCCTGGCATGCGCAGGGCGGTGGGTTCGATCCTCAGCACCACATACAAATAAAATAAAGATGTTGTGTCCACTGAAAACTAAAAAATAAATATTAAAAAAAAAAAGATGTCAACCTCTACCACTCAAGAGATCTTTTATTTACCCCTAAAACCAAACTTGACTTATCTGTCCTCTGGTTTTTTTTTCCACATTTATGTTATACACACTATGAAAGGTTTGTAAAAAAGGGCATGATTAGAGAATGAATGATTCTGAATAGAACTTACCAAAATTAGTGGCATTTTATTATGGATTATATTGGTTTTACATAGGGTGTTTCTGGTGATCAGACTTATTATTTGATAGAAACAACACAGGTTCTCAGAGAACAGTCAGAAAACCAGCCCAGTCCATATAGTTAAATCAGTCAGGAAAGATAATTTTTCTGTTTTGCAGTCCGTATCTAGAAAGAGATCATATTTTAAAATACTTCTAAAGATTTTAAATTATCCATGCTTTAACAAGCACAAACTTTTTTTTTTTACCTTTTACAGAGTATTTCTGAAGAAATGTTTTATCAACTTAGTAACATGCTCCCCCAGATCTTCCGAGTCTCATCAACACTCACTCTGACATCCAAGCACTAAACCCTTATAGATGGACACACTGGCAGAAGTGGATTGTTAAACTCTCCAGGAACTTGAGCTATGCTGGAATCCTGTCAAGCAAAAGATGTCCAGAAAGAGAACCTGCAACCTAAGCCACAAGTGAAATCATGATATATGTCTGTGAAACATTCCAAAAATTTCTATACTGAACAAACTAGTGATCAGCCCCTAAATGAAACATTCATTCTTAAAGTCTTTTTATAAAAGAATATCTCCCTTTTTCTACTTTTATGTCCTAAAGTGAATGTTAGTAAGTTAATACTTCCTTTTTATCACACATTTGCTATAGGAATCTCTTGAGTACATTTTTGTGGCGACTTTTGACTTTCCCAAAAGGCTTGAATTATTTGCCAGGTACAAGCCATAATTACTTTATTTGCCAAATCAAAATTTAAAAGCACTGAAATATGCATTACAAGTATGGGTTTCTTGTGAAAATCTTTCTGTAGAAATACAAATACATGAAAAATATGTGCTTATTCTTTTAAGTTTCTTCCTTCAAAGCCTTGCTTTTAATCTACTCTTTCTAAGCTTGTATAAGTTAAGAGTCAAAAAAGGCTTTGAATTCTTTACTTCTGTCTCATCTTCCCTCTGTGACCTTGCCCTTGTCTATAAATAACATTTCATGGGCTGAGAAAATAGTGTTCTTTTTTGCCAGCCTGATGTAAAGTTAGTCCAAACCAGCACCTGGTGTGATTTTAGTGCTCAGCAGCATTGTGACAATGATGTGACAATCAGAGAATGAGGATCATTTTTATTTTTCTATTCTTCTTCCTACATTCTCAGCTTTCTTACCTATTCCTCTATCCCTTATTTTCTTTGCAGATAACAGTGTCCCCATTTCTGTCTTACTGTTTCCCCTCCTCTTCCATTATCATTCTCCCACACTGTGTGTCATTTATCTCATCTATAACATTTTTGCCATGACTACATTAAACAAAAGCATGCAGGCATTTACAAAAGCAATAGTTTTCATCCCAAGTTGTGTGAATGTTGCAACTGACCAATCGAATGAAATGGAGGGTCTTTGATGTCCTCAGAAAGTGTTATATATTGAATATAAGAAAAAGAAACATTATAACTAGGAGTGAATAGATGAATGTCAGAGACTTTAGTTCTTAAATTGAAATAGAGGTGGTTATACTGGGATCAATAAAAGACATTGAAAAAATAGACCTTAATAATCTTTCCACAGAATTCTGTCATCTAAGGGTACAACCAACAGCATGAAGGTTACTTCCAGGTACAGGAGGAAAGATTCAATCATGGAAATTTGGTAAATGTTGCTAACCAACTCTGTCACCCCTGGGATATTTTATTAAGTTACTTTTAAACTGGGGCTTTCAACTGAGGAAGGTTTAAAAGTACTATTTTATTAATAAAATCAAGGTATTTTTCTAAGTCCATTTTTCAATTGGAACTGTATTATAAGATACATAAGCAGTAAGCTTGGGAAAATCATGCCTATGGTATTACATACTACTGATGGAAACACCAAGCTATTAGCAAATATATAATTTAAAATACCAGAGGCTGTGGTTGTGGCTCAGTGGTAGAGCACTTCCCTAGCATGTGTGAGGCACTGGGTTTGATCCTCAGCACCACAAAAAATAAATAAATAAAGGTATTGTGTTCATCCACAATTAAAAAAGAACATTTAAAACAATAAAATAGGGCTGGTTCTATAGCTCAGTGGAAGAACATTTGCCTAACAGTGTGAGGCACTGGGCTCAATCTTTAGCACCACATATATATGAACAAATAAAGTGAAGGCATTCATTGTGTCCATCTACAACTACAAAAAAATTTAAGTATATGCATTTAAATTGTGGGGATTTAATTAGACAGTAATTAAAGCTAGAATTTTGTATTTAGGCCAAGAAGGGTAAGATTATGATCTTTTTCTAAGTGTTCTAAAGGGCTTCTTAAAGGGAAGTAGTTTCAGGCACTGTGTGAAGATGTGCTAGTCCTCTTTCTGTCACTATGACAGAATACCTGAAATAATCAACAACAGGAAAGATTTATTTTGGCTCATGGATATAGAGATCTAAGTCCATGGTTGTTGGCCTTGTTGCTTTGGGCTTGTGGCAGCAAAGGACATCATGGTAGGAATATGTGGTCAAACAGTCCTCTTCACCTCATAGCTGGAAGAAAGCAGACACGAATGGTCTGGAGTCCCAATATATCCTTCAAGGGTATGTCCCCAGTGACTTACTTCCTTCTACTAGGACCCACCTTCTGAGGATTCTACCACCTCCCTATTATAGCACCACAAGCCAGACATTTAGCACCTGGTCTTTGAAAGACATTAACGATCAATAGATCTGAAGAAGGAACCTTAGCAGGCTGAGAATAGAAAAAGCTTTCAAGCATTCTAGGTATAGGTACAGATAAGAACCATGACCAATGGCCAGTATATTGAGAGAAGCTGACCTCAAGCATCTTTGAGGGGTGGGAGCGGGGCAGGCACAAGTATCTCAATGAGCATAGTTTTCCATTTGTATAAACAATTGCTTGTTCCCAAGACAGATGACATGTGGTCCTCAAGGCCTTAAAAGTATTCACTGGCCCCCATTCTGTACTGTTCTTTCCTTTCCTCCTCTGTGTCTTCTTTCAAAGCACCAGACCAAGTAAGACTATAACCTCACCATTGATCTGGAAGTATGGCACCAACATGTGTGACCAAAATTGGAGACGTGCATGAAAAAGAATTTCAATGAAAAGAAATTACTTGCCTGTGAACTGGCAGATCTCTTGACACAGCACATGCCATTATTTATGTCATATCAGTTGGAGCCTGGCAAATTTTCATAAGAAGAAAAAAATGTTTCACTAAGGAAAGATGAATTCACAGACACATTCCTATTTTAGAGACCCTAAAGAGAATCTACAGAGCTGTGTAGAAAGAATGGACAAAGCTTAGAGACTGTAGATATGTGTCAGTTTCTTGTTGAAAATAGTTGTTTTTTTGTGACTTCATTTTCTCATTGAGATAAAATAGGACTGCCTTGCTCAACAGGACTAACAGCAGTGTAAAAATAATTATCCTAAATTTGAAATAATAAAACTATTTTACAATCTGTACAAAAAGTACCATGTCTTCAGAACCATTTAAACTAGTGGTGTTTTTGTCCTTTTTCCACCCAGAAATATTTTACTAGCTTCCCCATATTTCTCTGAAGTGTTTTGAAAACTTAGCAAGCAATTTAAATTATTTGAGCAATCTGGCCTTTGTTAATTAAAGACACGTCTGTGGAGATAAGCTGATTGGCAAGTGATACGTAGTGTTATCACATAGAATTATTGTATAATTCCATGCAGATTTGCAAAAATGGAAACAAAAGCTTGACAATTTATTCTGACCTGTGGGATTTCAACCAAGGGGCATATATTTTTTGAAAGATTGTTTAAAAACTCAATGACCTCTTAAAGCACCACTAATTCCAGGAACCCCAAGTTGGGAATCACAACTTTAGACATAAGTATGTACATGAGACTATATTACAACCCAAAGGCAGAGATAAAGACAATGTAAGTAACTGGTTCACCCTAAGGATAACATTCAACAACAGCAAATGTAAATAGAATCTTCCAAGTAGAAGAACGCAGTGCTTAAGTAAGAGTTGGCCTCTAGACGGTTATGCAAAAGCCATGGGACTTATAAAGCAAGAAGACTTGTCAGGCAGCATCTGTGATGCTGACAATCTAATGATCAAGACACAAACTCACCTAAAACTAGGGAATGAATGAATGAACTTTGAGATTCCCTGCAGAACCAACGTGTGCTTGTGACATCCTATTCAACTATAAACAGTGAAGATTATTACAACACACTGCAGATCCCTTTTTCCTGTTTTCTCACAGGGAAATGGTTCCTGATACATCAAAATTAAGACTTGACTGATCTTCTTGCCACACAGTTAAGTCTCATTATATCACAGATTCCACATTTTCTAATTCACCTGCTTTCTACAATCTATTTTTAACTCCATTTAATAGAGGCATTTACAAAAGCAATATTTTCATCAAATCCAAGTCAGATATGTGTTGTAAATTATCAGTGGAATGAAATGCAGGGCCTTGGACAATATTTTCAGGATCATTAGTGAATATTCATACAGTGGCAGAAAATTTGAGTTGCTCAATACACACTTTCCCAGTTCATATGGGGAAAAGTGACACTTATGCCATCTTGCTTCAGCTCTCATAATGTTAAACAAATGTTCTTTCTATGGTCTATTTAGTGCCATGTTTTTTGCATTTTTGTACTTTTTGTTGGTATTGTCTATGTAAAGTGCCCCCTTTCTTACTGTTCCTAAGTGCAACAAGGGTCTGATGTACATTATGTAGGAAATACGTGTCATCTGGATATCAATATAATGCTGTCAGTCAAGAGTTTAATGTTAATGAATCAAAATATATATTAAACAAGGTGTCTCGAAACATGCATAAGGTTATGTGATCACTAGGTAATGAAAATACGGCCAGAGGCTTGCAGAAATCTAACTCTCTGTATTGTCCCAGAAGTTTAGAATTCGCTAATTCAGTGTTCAAAGCAACTTTTTAGAACATAACTACTATTAAAAATGAGAATCATCTGTATGTGTCTTCTCTCACAGGCAGGAGAGCGTAAGAACAGTCTGTGGATATCTTTAGCACATGGAGACTGGAACCTGGAACACATTACCCAAAAAAGCAAGTAGATCCTTTCTGGAGATGATTAGGAATGAAACAGAAACTGTGCTGTCTGTCACAGGTTAGGTGTGATGCTTACAGGAAGGAAATGTGGTAGTGGGTCTCTCCCTCCCTCCCTCTTTCTTCCCTGCTTTCTAGTTTTCTCTCCTTTTTTTCTTTCTTTGTGTTGAATCCTGGCTTCCTATTGTCAGCTCATCTGTGCTCAAATGTCTCACCTCTAAGCAATAGTATAGCAGCAGCAGTCAGGAGCATAGTCCCTAGAGTTCAACAAGCGTGGTTTACATGCTGGCTCTCCAATTTATTCACTGTGACTTGTTACATCGGGCATATTACCTAATCCTCCTAAGCATGTTTTTTGATTCGTAAGCTAGGAAAAATTAATAATAGGATCTACCTCACTGGGTAGTTGGAAGGATTAAATAAGAAAGTACACACTACCTGGCATATAGTCATTCTATAAATATTTGCTGCTATTATCCTTCTTACTTCATTCCTTCCTGTATCCTCTTCCTTCCTTTCTTCCTTCCTGTCTGACCTTTCTCCTTTTCTTCCTTCCTCTCAGTAGATAGTAGGGATACTAAGTCACTGAAAACATCATGTCCTCAAGGAGTTTATGGCCTAATTGAATTGGTAAGAGAACACATGGTAACTCACAATACCAGCCAACATATACTAAGGGTAGACAATCAGTGCAGAATAAAGCATAAGCAAAGTGCTGTAGAAGTCAAAATAGACACACCAGAAATGTGTGAGAACAAAAGAGATGCTAAGTCCATTGAGAGCAGCCTGCTTAGCCCTGCCTTTCTCTGGCATTGAGTGGGTATCCTCTAAGAGCCCTTGTCACTCTCAGTGGGTCAAGCACAAATCCTCCTGGCAGTCAGAAAGAATGCCACCTGTGCCAGTAATGGAAACAGCTTCAAATACAAAGGACTAGGCAGGTTAAGAATGTCAGGAGGAAGTCACAGGGTAGGTGACTAACTTTATATTTGAGTGGGACAGGAAGGACTAACATTCTTGTCAGGTGAGCCTAGATTTTAGACATAACAATAGTATGAAGTAGTTACAAGATTTAAGGTCTCCTACAATTGCCCCTATAGTGCTTCCCTGGTATCACCTCTTATGACTCTCTTGTCAGTGAGCTGATCAGATGTTTCCTATCTTACAAGTGACCAACTGAAGCAAGAGATTAAATGCTAGGAAGAAATAGAGAAAATGTCCTGGATGAGAGGAGAGGATTAGGATGCAGAAATGACTAGTCTGCTTAGTCTACTTTATGTGCATGGTGATGGCGAGCAGGGTGGGGCAATGGGACAATACTTTTCTTTGCTTTTTAAAAAATCATCTGTGGTGACTAGTGTAGCCCGTTTTCTCTCCTATCTGAATTTTCTTTTATTGTGAAATATTTCAAATATACAGAAAAGTTATGATAATTATATATGTAACACATATCCATATATTTGCTACCTGTATTTGTTAACATTTTGCCATATTTGCTTTAGGGGTCTCTTATTTTTAACACATAAAACATCACAGTTACAAGTTGAAGTGCTCCACTTTTGATGCTCTCCAGATCTATTATTCTTCCTTGTATGAGCTTTTCAAATAACAAACCATTCCAAAACTTAGTGGCTGAGAAAATAAGCCTTTATTCTTCATGATTCTATGGGTCATCTCAACAATTCCTCACCTGGGCTTATTTGTGAGTCTTCAGCCAGCTGAAGGTCAGGTAAGCAGTTCTGGTGATGTTGGCTAGACCCTCTCATATGTTTGAGCATTGGCTGGCTGCAGGCTGGAATAGATGACCTCAGCTGGGACAATTGGACTTTCCTTCACTGGGCCTTATCCCCCAGGATGCTAGCCCATAATTTTTCACATAATGGTAGTCAGGTTGAAAAAAAGAGAATTAACATCATTTTACCACATTCTATTGATTAAAGCAAATCTGAAAACCATCCAAGAATCAAGAGTTAGGGTAATAGACTTCACATTTTGATGAGAGGTGCTTACATGAGTCACTTTGCAAAGAGCACAGGATAGAGAAAAGAATTGAGAATATTTGTGTCATCCATGGGTCTTTCTCTCCTTAACAGTAATCATTATCTTGATGTTGTTGTTCGTTTTATGGGTTTATTCATAGTTTTAATGCATATCTATATAGTGTAACTATGAAATATATAAAGTATTATATCAAAAAAATTATTTTCTATATATCATTCAATAACTTCCTTTTATAAAATCCAATACCATGCTTTGGGGATTTAACCATACTGATAGACTTATAGCAACTTTATTAATCTTGGTTGTAGCATGTTATTTTTTAATACTCTGTATTATATGCATATAGCCCAAATTGTTTATTTATCCATTCTATTTATTGACAATGAGGTGGCTTCCACCTTTGTATCATTTGGTCCCATGCTGCAATAGCCACATTCTTATACATGTATTACTGTGCACATTTGTTCAAACTTCTCTAGAGTGTATGACTGGGTTTTCTGGATTGTGGAATATGGACATCTTCAAATTTAATAGATATGTTCTAAATGTAGCCCCAAAGTGAGTATACCAGACTTCCCTTCTACAGTATATCATTATTGCTTTGCATTTCCTTGGGTTCTGATGATGTCAAGCAGCTTATGTATAGTTTTGTTCTTTTTTTTCCCAGTATTATCTGAACCCAGCCCTTTTTATTTTTTATTTTGAGACAGGTTCTTGTTGCTTAAGGCCTCACTAAGTTACTGAGGCTGGCTTTGAACTTGTGATCCTCCTGCTCCAGCCTTTTGACACTTATCAAAGAACAAAGTGGGAGAACAGGTGTGCACCACCACACCCAGCTAGCATAACATTTGTTTATAGGCCATTAAGATTTCCTTATTTGTGAGCTTCCTGTGTAAATTCTTGGTCCATTTTTTTCCTTAAATTGTTTGTGTTTCATATGGGTTGTGCAGATTTTTTTCTGTATTCTGAATATTAAAGTTTTACTAGTTTTTCTTGCAATTTTTTTCACAGTTTATGGTTTATTTTTCTTTTTTTAAATTAGACTTTTTAATTGATATTTTGAGGTGTTTTATTTGTTTATTATTTTTTGACTATATTGTGGTGGGATCAAACCCAGGGTCTCACATATGCAAGACAAACTATCACTGAACTATCCTCTAAATCCATCTTTTCACTTTTTCTTATATTTTATTTTTACAGAGGTTTGAGATTTTAATGTAATATAATTTACTACTCTTTTCCTTTATAGTTTGAACTTTTTGTATCTCATTTCAGATATCCTTTCTTACTCTCAGGATCATAGCTATATACTATATACTCATCTGTTTTCTCCTAAGAATTTTAATGTTTTTCTTTTTATTATTTAGGACTTAATCCATCTGGTATTCACTTTTGTGTATTGTGAAGTAGCTCCCATTTTACCTGGATATAGAAACCGGGAGAAAACAATAAGACATTATAGCTAAAAATTTTCTGGAACCAATGAACATGAATCTTCAAATAAAGGAGGTAAGTTGAGATCTGAGCAGGAAAGGAAAAGTAAAGCTACACATAGATCCTTTATGATAAAACTACAAAAAAATCTAAAGCAAAAAATTCTTTAAAGTCTCTAAAATTCTTTACTAGATCAAAGAAAGAGATTTGAATGACAGTTCCAAAGACTACAGGTGTCTCAAAAGTAACAATTTCTTCTCAACAGACACAGAAAAAGGTCAGTGCTAAGGGAGAATAACTGTCAACCGAACATATTTTTACCCAGTTGAAGAGTCTCTTGATTCCTACCCATCAACTCATTAACTATGACCTTGGACAAATTATTTAACTGTTTGAATCTTAGTTTACTTTTCTATAAAGTATGATTAATGTTCTTTTCGCTCTCTACTTCATAGAATCACACAAGGAAAACATGTGAGAATGTTTTACAAAATATAAATATATTACAAAAATATAAGATTGAATTTGATTCTTGAGAATGACATTGTAGTTGAGTACTAAAATATTCATATTTTGGTGGGGGAGGTTAAAACAGGGCATGGAGAATAAATGTATGGATGGAGGAAGGAATAATATTATAAATTAAATTAATATTCATTGAGTATCTGTTGTGTGCCATGCTAGAAACACTGTGTGATGATGAATGCAGCAGATACTAAAAACATTGACAGATATTATCCCATCCTCTGTTTAGTAGGAGAGATATATATTAAATCAATAAAAAAGATAGTAAGTGGTTATAAATTATGATGGGTCCTATTTGAAAATAACAAGTGAATATAACTGATATAAAAATAAAATATTTAGGAGGAATGACATTTAATCTAAGACCTGAAAAATTGGTAGTAACTAGCCAAATAGTATAGGAAGATGCTTTCCCAGGCTGAGAAAACAAAATAAAACAAAAACAAAAAACAAAACCAAAACCAATAACAGCCATAGGATGTACATGAATGAGTGGGAGAAGCTGAAGATCCATATTTTTGGCTAGAAAACTAAAATAGAGACCCAAGGAAAGTGCCAAGAGGAATCAGCAGGGGAAACCTTGAAAGCTATCCCCTAAAGTTGTTTATGAACTCCTGTGCTCACTCCAGAAGTGTGCCAGGGTGGTCTGATCCTAAACCCTGACAAAGACTTTGAGAATTAAACTATGGGACAGACCATCACCCAGGCTGCCTACTCCACTGAGTGGCACTTAGGTGAGAAAAATTCATGTAGCACTGCAAGTCTTTGAAAATGGAACTAACATTGAAACAATAATCCCCCAAAGGGTGATCTGCATGTGTGGCCTGACATAAACTAAGTTGATTGCCTATTAGTAGAAAAAGATCAATATTCTCCATAGCATTGAAACAAAATTACTACAGTCTGATAATATGATAGTAAAAGTGTCCTAGATATAATCTAATGCTGTTTTAGTCAGCTTTCGTTGCTGTGACTAAAAGACCTGATAAGAACAATTATGGAGGAAAAGTTTATTTTGGGGCTCACAGTTTCAGAGATCTCAGTCCATAGATGACCATCTCCATTCCTCAGGGGCCAAGGTGAGGTAGAACATCATGGTGGAAAGGTGTGGTGGAGGAAGTGTCTCAAGACATCACACCAGGAAGCAGAGAGAGAGAAAGAAAGAAACTCAACAAGGACAACATATATACCCCAAAGGCACACCCCCAATAATCCACCTCCTCCAGCCACACCCTACTTGCTTTAGATTACCACTCAATTCAATCCCTATCAGAAGATTAATTCACTGACTGGGTTAAGGCTCTCATAACCCAATCATTTCCCCTCTAAACCTTATTGTTTTGTCTCACATATGAGCTTTAGGGGGACACCTCATATCTAAACCATAACACTTGCATACAAAGAACCAGAAAAATCTCAACTCAAAAAAAAAACAAAAACAAAACAAAACAAAAAAACAATAGATGCCAATTCTCAGACGACAGAGATGTTGGAATTATACAATCAAGGATTTAAAACAGATACTACAAAAATATTTATTTAAGTACAAATACATTTGAAATGAGTAAAAATAAATATGAATAAAAAGACCTAATGAAAATATTAGAGCTAAAAAACAGAATTCCTGAAATAAAAAAATTTTAAAAAACTCCATAATCTGTAACTGATGTGACACAGCAATCTGTATACGGGGTAAAAATGGGAGTTCATAACCCACTTGAATCAATCTGTGAAATATGGTATATTAAGAACTATGTAATGTTTTGAACAACCAACAATAAAATAATTAAAAAAAAAAACTCCATAAGATCAGAAGCAGAATTAAGATGGTAAAAGAGTCAGTGGTCAATGAACTTGAAGATGGATCTATAGAAATTTTCCATGCTGAACAGCATAGAGAAAAAAGATTGGGGGGGGGGGAATGATTTAAGCCTCAGGTTTCTGTGGGACAATACCAAAAAGTCTAAATTCATGTCACTTAGAGACCTAAAAGGACAGAAAACATGGTGCTAAAATCCTTTTGAAGAAATACTGGTTGAAAACTTCCCAATTTAGTGAATGATATAAACCTATAGAGTTAAGCTTAGCAGATCCTAAACAAGACAACCTCAGTGACAGATACACCTATAAACAATATATCAAATTGTTGAAAGCTAAAGACAAAAAAAAAAAAATCTCAAGCACAGCAAGAGAAAACCAATGAATTGCTTATAGGAGAACACCAATTTGAATGAGCACAGGTTTCTCATCAGAAACAATGGAAGCCAGAGGGAAAAAAACAACATTTTTAAAATGCTAAAGACTGTCAGCTAGGATTGTATACTCAATGGAAATATCCTGCAGGAATGAAGAGACTCTAGTGTACTCAAGGAAACTAAAGAAGTCAGTACCAAAGGACTATTAGGTCACTACTGCTGCTTCTTCATCTTAGAAAAATTCAAATGAGCATCTTTCTCAGGTACTCCATTACCTCAACATTCATCAAATCCTCCTCAGTATCTTTTACATCTATTTCTTTCCCTTCTGCTACTGCTTCCTAATCAAGGCCCTAATTTCTTGCTTATATACCTTTCTCCCAATTGGTCTTTCCAACTCCAGTTTTGCCTCTTCTCCTTTCTTAATCTCACTTTAATTATCAAAAATTTAAATTTATGTTGTGTTCTTACGTTAAACATGTCAATTATTCCTTTATTGCTTCTAAAATGAAGTGAGCTTTTTACAAAGTCTTTTCTAATCTATTTCCTGCTTAGTTCCCTGGCCTTATTTCTTGCCATTCTCCAACCTCTCTTCCCAAACTATATTCAGTACATCAGCGTAGTAAATATTTTAGGCTTTGAGGTCCCAATGTTCTCATTACTACTGCCCAGTTCTGCAGCTTAGTGCAAAAACAGCTGTAGACAATGTTGAAAATGGACAGGTGGAACCGTGTTCAAATAAAACTTTAATTACAAAAGTAGGTGGCTGGCTAGATTTAATTCAAAGTTTATTATTTGGTGACCTGTGCTTTAGACAACTGACCTAACTACAAACATACAAACATGGCCTCTTTCCTCATCTCTTGAGTACTGCACTATCTACTCTGCAGTGCCTGCCTCATTTTATCTGGCTACCTTCAATTCGTGACCAGGTCTCAGTTTGGATGCTGAATCTTCAATGGCTTTTTCCCTGTGCTCCCTACTGGTCTATCATCAATGTTGTCCTTACCACACTAATGTATTTACCTATTTTACTTGTCTGTCTCTCCACGCCCCCACCCCCATTTGTGAGCTTTCGGAGGGCAGAAATTGTCATAGTCGTACTTTAATCCCTACTGCCTAGCAGAAGCTGTGATCTGTTTTTGAGTGACCCATCCCTTTCCTTCACTCTGGCTTCTTCTCCCAAGGAAGTAGAGGTCCATATTAAGGACCAATTGCTGTGTCTCTTCTTGGGTAGCACCCATCTCATCCATCAAGCAACAGAGCTCAGCTCAGCTCTGACCCCACTTCCGGCAAGCACTCTCAGCCACCAACTTTAAAAATAAGCCCCAAGGGGGAAATTGCTATATCTTTTTCCAAATGCTGTTGTGAATGCCAAAAGTGGTGGACACTGAACCGCTGTGGTTAAGGGTGGAGCAACCACCATTCAGCCAAGCATCCTGGGGACTCTCCCTCCTGTTTGGCATCTTCCCTTTCCAGCCCATCACCAATCAAGGGTACAAGGGACAACTTTCTTGGCCAAGCCATTAGGTAATCAAGCAGCTGAAGGATCAGCTATGCATCCTTTTCTGATCTAGTGCTGAACCTCAGCTGAAGCCCTAGACCCTTCCCTCAGGACATTACAATCTAGTTGAAAAAAGCAAGACAGGCACATGTGAACTATTTAGAGTTAATAAAATTGTAGTTTATTCAGATACTCTTTCTCTTATTTAAGGGTCTATTCAGAGCCAGGCACTGTACAGGATGCTGAGTTACATAGATTAAAAAGAGGGTCCTTTCATTCAAGGGACTGTGTCTACTCAAGTTATACCAAATTAGGAATATTATAAATGAAAAAAAAAGGTTTAGAGTCTGATGAAGCTGTTAAAGGCTAGAGTTTTCACAGAGCAGGAGGCTTGAACTGCCTCGTATGGAACAGAGATGAATGGAAGGAGAAAAAGATTTCAGTTATAAGATGACATGACTGGAGGTGTGAAGGGTGGAGAGCTGAGTAGTGGGAGATAGGCTGGAGAGATAAGGAAAAATCATACTATGGAAGACGTTGAGGATCCAGAATTTAACTCCAAGAGGAAGGATGATAATATCTTTTCTCTTTTTTTCAAGTTTAGCTATAATTCACAAAAATAAAACTTATAATTTTAAAGAGTTCAATGGTTTTTAATATATCCACAAACTTATGTAACCATCACCACAATTTAATTCCAGCACAAATAACATACTTCTGAATATTGCTGACCAGGGAATTCATATTATAAAGTTGTATTTCAAGCAGATTACCTTAAGTGACAAGAACTGGAATGATTATGGGGACAAAGAATTGGACATGGAGGCAAGCTAACTGTCTCAGAGGCTTGAAGACCTGGACCAGAATGGGTTACAGTGCCATCTGCTTTCTATCATCCTCCCCTCCATCCACGACAGTGGAATTTATAGTGGAATAACTTATTGAGATAATAATCTGTATCTTTTCTCCTTGATTTTCCCTCCCCCATTTGGAGAACATGGCCAGATATTTGTGTTCTCTAGCCTAAGCAGAACTGGAAGCTTGGCTAAAACCAAGTCACCTGTGGACAGTCCTGACTTCTGTTTTAGGAATTCTGAACTAAACACTGGAATTATACTGGGGGATAGGAGAAAAGGGATGATGTGAGAGCAGTAGGAACTGAAGCTGAGAGAGCAGATGACGGGGCAGAGGGAGACTTGCCCACGCTTTGAAGAACCAGTACTTTCTGATTTGGAGAGTAACAGAGACCTCAGAAGGAGTGATAGCATGCTACCCCTCAGAAGCTTGAACCTAGACCCCAGAACTCTAGCCTCTAAACCTTAAATAGAACTTTTGCATCCACATAAGGCAGAGAATTCTTCTTATAGTCCCAAACAAGCGCAGGCATTGGAGAGTGCACATATTAATTCTAAGTGGACTGAAGATCAGAAGAGGCTCTCCTAAGAATGAAACCTGGAGGGTTTTGCCCTGTCCTAGGGGGTGAGGAGCCCCAATAATGATGCAATTACATTAAACCTCCAGCTGGGCAAAAGGGGCATAATGTTACATTTAAATAAGTTGAACTATTAAGTGTTTCTTGAGAGGTCACTGAACATTAATGGTTAGTAGATGAATTCTGGCTCCTGATGGCCTATAATTGAGCCTTGACTCTACTATTTCTTAGCTGTAGGTCCTTGGGCATGTTATTTAATCTGTCTGTACCTGAGTTTTCTCCAAATGGAAATAATGAGAATCAACTATCTCCTAGTGTTGTTCCAAGGATTAAATTAATGAGCATGTGTAGAAAAACAAAACAAAACAAACACAACACTGCCATCACAAAAGGGCTATATAAATGCTTGCTTATTATTATTATTAATTAGTGAGGGGGAAATAATTCATTAAATTGGGGTGTTAGAGTATCATTCTAAAAAGTAGGACAATTATTGGATGGAAATAAGGGTGAGAAAAGGTATAAGGAGGAATGAAGAAGAAAAAGTAGAATAAAAGGGGGAATATTAAGGATGAAAAACTTTAAAAATTGTTTTTATTGACAAAATTTTTTACATTTATGGTGTACAACATGATGGTTTGATATATGCATACATGTGGAAAGACTAAATCAAGCTAATTTACTTATCTGTTACTTCACATATTCTCCTTTTTTGTGATGAGAACATTTAAAATCTACTTTCTAAGCAAATTTCAAGTATACAATGCTTTCTTTTTTTTTTTAAACTGTGTCACGGACTTGTGCATGCTAGGTATGAGCTATACCATTGAGCTTCATCCCAAGCCCCAAAATGCATTTTTATTAATTATAATCATCAGATCTCCTGATCTTATTACTTCTAACTCAAAATTTGTCTCCTTTCTTCAACATCTCCCTAATCCTTCCTTCACCTTTAGACCCTGAAAACCACCATTTTGCTAATTCTATGAATGCAAAATGTTTTTAGATTATATATGTAAATGGGATCTTGCAGTATTTGTCTTTCTAATTTACTTCACTTTTATGATGCCTTCCAGGCTCACACGCAAAATACAGGAATATCTTCTTTCTTAGATACATACATACACACACACACACACACACACACATATCTCAGTGTATGTGTGTATATATGCATATATATCTATATCCATATCATATTTTTATATCCATGTATCATAGATGGACACTTAGGTTGATTCCATATTTCAGCTATTGTGAAAAATGCTACAATGAACATAAGAGTATAGATCTCTTCACAATACTGATATTATTTGGATCTATACCCAGAAACAGAATTGTTTGTCATATGATAGTTCTATTTTTTTTTAGGAACCTCCATCTTATTTCCCATATGGCTTTAATAATTAACATTTCCACCCACTATGTGCAAGGGTTGTCTTTTCTCTGCATCTACATCAGCACTTGTTTTTTTTGTCTTTCTGATAATAGCCATTTTATTTTTTTATTATTTATTTTTATTGGTTTTATTTTTTTAAATACATGACAGTGGAATGCATCACAATTCTTATTACACATATAGAACAATTTCTCATACTCTGTATATAAAGTATGTTCACACCAATTCATGTCTTCACACATGTACTTTGGATAATGATGTCCATCACATTCCTCCATCATTGCTAGCCCCTTGCCCCATTCCTTTTCCTCCCCCCACTCTGCCCTATCTAGACTTCGTCAATTCCTCCCATGCTCCTTCTCCCTACCCAAATATGAATCAGTCACCTTATTTGATAATAGCCATTTTAAAAGGTGTGAGGTAACATCTTATTGTGGTTTTTAATTTGCATTTCTCTAATTATTAATGATGTTGAGCATTTTAAAATATACTTGTTGATCATTTGTATGTCTTTTTTTTTTTTGAGAAATGTCTCTTCAGTTACTTGGCCCATTTTAAAATCAGATTATTTGTTTTCTTGCTATGGACTTGAATTCCTTATGTTTCAGGGTTACTAACCTACCCTTGTCAGATAGATGGTTTCCATATATGTTCTCTTGTTCTTTAGGTTGCATCTTCACTCTGTAGAATGTTTCCTATGCTATACATAAGCTTTATAATTTGATATGATCAGATTTGTCTATTTTTGCTTTTGTCATTTTTGCTGTGGGGTCATAGCCAAACAAATCTTTGCCAGAACCAATTTTAAGAAGTTCTCCACCACCACCACCAACATCAAAAAAAAAAAAAAAAAAAAGCTTTTGCCTTGCTTTCTTCTATTATTTTTACTTTCAGGTCTTACATTTATGTAAGTCTCTAATCTGTTTTCAGTTGATGTTTGAATATTAGGTGGGGTAAGGGTCCAATTTCATTCTTTCACATATGAACATCCCGTTTTCCCAACACCCTTTATTAAAAAGACTGCCCTTTCCCTGTTGTATGTTCATAGCAACTCTGTTGAAAAACAATTCATAATAGACATGTGGATTTATTTCTGGGCTATTGTATTCCATTGATTTTTAAGTCTACGTGTGTGTGTGTGTGTGTGTGTATGTGTGTATGTGTATTTGCACATGTAAATGTTAATACCATGCTGTTTTGATTACTATGACTTTATATTAGATTTTGTGATCAAGAATTATGATACCTCCAGCTTTGTTCTTTTTGCTCAAAATGGCTTTGGCTATTTAGGATTTGTATAGTTCCAAATGAATTTTAGAATTCTTTCTTATCTGTAGAAAATGCCATTGGAATTCAATAGGGATTGGATTGAAATTGTTGGATCTGTGGATCACTTTGGGTAGTGCAAACATTTTAATGATATTCTTACAATTCATAAACACAGGATATCTTCCATTTATTTGTGTTCTTCAGGTTCTTTTCAATGTTTTATAGTTTTTAGTATTCAGATCTTTCAATTATTTGGATAAATTTATTCCTAAATATTTAATTGTTATGCTATTATTAGTGGGATTATTTTCTTTATTACTTTTATTGGATAGTTCATAATGAGTAAATAGAAATGTTATTGATTTTTATTATTGATTTTGTACCCTACAACTTTACTGAATTCATTTGTTCTAATAATTTTTTGATAGAATCGTTAAGGTTTTCCTATATAAGAACATGTCATCTGCAAACAGAGAAAATTTAAGGTAAATATCATTTGGACATAAAAGAAGAAAAGAGTAGATATAAAAAGGGAAGTAAAAACATAAATGATGATAAATAGGGATCAAAATAGATTTTAGGAAATAGGCAGACAGATGGAGAGAGAGATAGTAAAAAGAGATTGAGAATTAGATCACATAATGAAAACATTATAGAGATAGAAATATAATGACAAATTAATAGAATTATGTGAGAGGGATCAACTAAAAGAGATAGATGATAAACTCAGAATGAAATATAAAAAATTGGCATTAGATCCTAAATTGGAAAAAAGTGTAAAGGAAAGACAAAAGATAGTGAGGTGATGAGAACTAGGTCAGGAGGGATGATATTATGATTTGGATCTGAAATGTCCTACAGAAGTTCCCATCTTGGAGGCTTGGTCCCCAAAGACAGTAGTGTTTAGAGGCAGAGCCTTTGGAGGCTGATTGGATCATGAGGACTTAACCTCATCAGTGGAATAATTTATTGATGGATCCATAATTCAGTGGCCAATTGGGAAGTAGTATAAACTTAGGAGGAGCTTAGTTGGAGGAAGTAGGTACCTGGGGGCATGCCCTGGAAGGCTATATCTTGTCCCCAATTCCTTTCTCTCTGTCTTTCTCTCTCTTTTTGTCTCTTCTCTCCCCCTCTCTCCTTCCTGGCTGTGGTAAACTGAGCAGGTTTTCTCCCACCGTGCGCTCCCTGCCATTATGTTCTGCTTTGTCACAGGGTTAAAAGCGATGGAGCCCGCAGACCACATGCTAAAACCTCTGAAACCGTAAGCCAAAATAAATCTTTTCCTCCTTCAAGTTGATTTCCTAAGGCATAGTCGATTTTCTCCATCACTGCAATGGAAAACTAACTAACATGGAATAAATGGGTTTTAGTCTTGGTTGGGGTGAAAGGGGGTGTGGGGACTGCTACACTAGCCCTGCCCCTTCTCTCTTTCCAGACTATTTCCCACACCTCAACTCTGTCTTCTCTGATCTCCAGACCAAGTTTCTCTCTTCCTCTGCTTAGGAACTCCCTGTTCTCTGTTCCAACAGTTTTGAAATCTATTTTCTTCTGTCTGGTTTTCTAATTGTTTTGTGTGTGAAATTCTTGTCTCCATTTCAGAAGACTCTGTCCCTGGTGAAAGTGGGTCTATTACTCTATTCTTAGTATCGCACCCAGTGCAGAACTAAGAATACGTGTTGAAAAACATATGGCATAGAAACTGGACTAGCAGGAACACTCCAATCTCCAACTACTATTGTCACCACCCAGTAGGACACCACCAGTCACTCCTAGGGTTGTCATTTCCAAAAGTATAACTTAGAGGGAACTTGTCCAACTTGCTTTGGCACAAAATATATATATATATATATATAGGGCTGGGGATGTGGCTCAAGCGGTAGCATGCTCGCCTGGCATGCGTGCGGCCCGGGTTCGATCCTCAGCTCCACATACAAACAAAGATGTTGTGTCCGCCGAAAACTAAAAAAATAAAATAAAATATTAAAAAAAATATATATATATATGCAATATCTGGTGATCCCTCCCACTCTGTGCTTCTTTGGGGTCCAGACCCTCCTAATTATGCATTTTTCTATAAATAATTGATCTCCCCTGAAAAATTATGAACTCCCAGAGGGCCGAGACTATGTGGGTAGAGTTGTGAAAATGCTGTAGAATGAACAGGAGTTTGTATTCTGTATTCATCATTACCAACCATCTGAAAACTTCTACCATCTTGTAGTTGATGTGCATGGTCTTAAGGACAAAAGTTGTGTGGTAGGGAGACTGGAGATTTTATTATAAGAAAAAAGACATAGAATTTCCATTACACAGATCCTGATTATAGGACAAGGGCCTTGTTAGGATACAGAGAGACTTCTGGTCATCTCAGCCAAATGAAACTCCCCCAGACTGATCTAAACCAGTTCTTTTCCTCCTAGACAAGAGGAAGGAAAAGCCCCATTCTTAACCACAGAGAAATAAAATTCTTCCTCACTAATTATATACAATTTACAGCAGAGTGTTTCATTTGGTGCCCAAGAACCTGTAATAGCTGGAATTACCCTTGTTCCTCTTCCTCTTTGAAGGGCCAGAGTTGAGAAGTGCTCTGTGATTATGTGTCAGGGGGTGACATCTCCATGCCAAACTTGCCTAGCTCTGGTTTTGTGTTGTAAACATGAGTGTGTATGTGTATCTGCTTCCAGAACCAAAACGTTCCCATCTCTTTTGCAACTCACAAGTAATGAATATAAATGGTTTTGTCATTTCACCAACCTTCTGTTGTTGTTATTGTTTTGTTTTTGAAGAAATGAAGGAGGGAGAGAAAAAAGAAAGAAAGAAAAAATGAAAAACTATGTTCCCCATCCTACAACTTCAGATGTGAATTTAAAACTTCAGTGTGAACAAATCAGAACAAAAAAAAAAAATGAAGTGGGTTGTACTGTGATGTACTGATGGTTCTCAAAAGCCAGGAGATAAAAACTTGAAATAACAGACTCCCTAGATTCTGAAGGTGAATAAGGCCACATGGATATATCTAGGGCTTCACAGTAGAAACGCTGGGCAAGTAGTACAGAATATGGAATATTAGGAACCCTAAGTCTGGGATTACAAACTATTTCTATAAAGGGCCAAATAGGGCCAAATATTTAAGTTTTGTGATCCCTATCATTTCCATTACTGCCACTCAACGCTGCCATTATATAGCAAAAGCAGACGTAGACAATTTGTAAACAAACAGACTTGACTATGTTCCAATAAGACTTTATTTACAAAATTAGAAAGTTGGATTTGGCTGGCAGGCCAGAGTTTACTGACCCCTACTATGAGTGGTGTAACATAATGAGGACCTAGTTTTGAAAAATCTTGAGACTTTTTGAGTAAGTGCAAAATAAAGGATGGAGAATAAAGAGAAGAAGGAGATGAAGAAGGAGTATAGTTATTTTCAGAGTAAGGACAACTTGGAACATCTGGGTCTACGGCCCCAGTTCACAAGGAATAAGAATCCTGTTTGGGTAACTCAAGCATGAATTTAGGACACCTCAAGAGGGATCTTAATTATTCAGAAGAAAAGTAGTTGTGATCAAGAACTAAATGAGTAAAATTTTTGTCCTAATACAAAAAAGAACTGCTACCTATATTAGTTTTCTATTTTGTGTAACAAATTAAGCCAAAACTCAGTGACTTAAAACAAAAATAAATGTTTTTTTATCTTTAATAGCTGTGGGTCAGGAAGAATGACTTGGTCAGGAGTCCTGGCTTGGACCTGGAGGATCTGTGTCACCTAACTGACAAGTTGTTGGTGGCTACTGGTGCCTCTCCACGTGGGCATCTGCACAAGCTGCTTCATTGTCTCCATAACATGGCAGCTGGCTTCCTCCAGAGAATAATCCTCAATAGCAAGGTAGAAGTTTCAGCACCCTCCATGAACTTCCCTTGGAAGTCATACATCATCATTTTCACCATATTCTACTGGTCACAAACTCCAGCCCTGAATCTGAATGGGGGATGGGGTAGCCATAGTATAAAGCTGGCCGCCTACTACCATAATAACAAAAAGAGGTAAAGGTGTGGCTCAGAGGATAGCTGCTTATCACTCTGATGATAAAGAGTGTTAAAATATGTAATTCTTGTTTCAAAACTATATTAGTATGGCCTGAGAAATGTGATAGACAAATTTTGGCTGGCTGAGCACAGTGTCATATGCCTAAATCCCAGTAACTCAGGAGGTTGAGGCAGGAGGATCCCAAATTCAAGGGCAACCAGAGCAATTTAGTGAGACCCTTAGCAATTTAGCAAGACCCTGTCTCAAAATAAAAAATAAAAAGGGTTGGGTAGGTATAACTCAGTGGTAAAGCACCCTTCAGTCCTCAGTACTCACAAAAAAACAAATGATCAAACAAACAAAAAAAGAATGCATTTGGTTGAACATTCAACTTAAAATTGCTTAAACAGTAGTACTTATTTCACTTAAGAGTCTTAGCTAGAGCTGGGGTTGTGGCTCAGTGGTAGGGCGCTACCTAGCACTTGGGAAGCCCTGGGTTCAATTTTAAAACATTTTATCATCTCCAAAAGATTCTTCATAACCATTTGCAGTAACTGCCCCTTCTTACTTCAAGTCATCAGCTAACCCTTATCTACTTTCTGTCTCCATTGATTTGTCTTTTAGGGATATTTCATGTAAATAGAATCATATAACATGATTTTGGGAAGTGATATGGCTTCTTTCCTTTAGCATAATATTTTTTGAACTATTTTCATAATAAAAGATGTATTCGAACTTTGTAACAGTTTATTGCCAAATAATATTCTATCATAAGAATATTCAATGTTCTGTTTACCCATTTACCAGTTAATGGACATATTATTGTTTCTACTTTTGGGTCACTCTCACTGATGCTGCTATGAACACCTCAGACACAAGTGTTTGTGTGGACATTTATCTTAATTTCTGTTAGGTAGATATAAGAGTGATATTTCTGGGACATATGGTAAATTTATCTTTAACTTTTTAAAGAAACCATTAAAAAACTAAAGTATTTTTCAAGGCGGTAGCATTTTACATTCCCGCCAGCAGTATAAGAGAGTTTCAATTTTTCCATAATCTCACAAAATCTTGTGACTGTCTTATAAGAGCCATCTTAATGAGTGTGAATGGGCACCTCACTGTAGTTTTAATTCTCATTTCTCTAACAACTAGTGATTTTGAGCATCTTCCATTTCCTTTTTAGTCATTCATATATCTCCTTTAGTAAAACATCTGATAAAGTCTTTTGTCCATTTTATAATTGGGAATTTTTATAATTGAGTTGTAAGAATTCTTTATATATTCTGAATATAAATCCTTCATTAACTATATGATTTGCAAACAAGTCCAATTTATCAACATTTTAAAGTTAATTTTGGTGCATGGTGTGAATTAAGGGACTAAATCCAAACGCTTGCAGGTGGACTTCCAGGCATCTTAAAACCATTTGTTGCAAAGACTGTCTTTTCCCTATTGAATTTTCTTGGTTCCTTTGTCTAAAATCAATTGGCCATAAATATATGACTTTATTTTTGGACCTTCAATTCTGTTTTATTGATCTGTATGTCTATCCTTATGCAAAGGATTTTAAAACTTGCTACAAAGCTACTACAATTAAGATGTAAGTTTTGAAATTAGATGTCATCTGATTTTAATCTTTTCAAGATTATGTTAGCTTTTTGAATCCTTTGCATTTCCCTATATATCTTAGATTGTCCTTTTCTTGGGGGAGATTTGGAGTGGAACAGCTGAAATTTTCATAGGAATTATCAATTCATTTGGAGGAGAATAATATTGAGTCTTATAATTAATGAACAAGAATATTGTATTAGTCATAGTTCTCTAGAGAAACAAAACCAATAGAGGGGAGCTGGGCTTGTATCTCAGTGGTAGAGCACTTGCCTAGCATGTGTAAGGCACTGGGTTCAGTTCTCAGCATCACATATAAATAAATAAATAAATGCCCATTGACAACTTAAAAAATATTTTTTAAAAACTATAAAGGATGTGGGCAGCGGGAGAAATTATGGAGACTGGCAATTCCAACATCTGGAGGGTGTCTGGAGACCCAGAAAAGAGCTACTGCTGCTGTCTAATAGCTGTCAGAATGGGAACTCAGAAAGGAACAAATGTTACCATTCAAATATGAAGCCTTTTTGCTGCAGAATTCCATCTTGCTCAGGACAGATTGGCCTTCAACTGATTGAGGCCCACCCACGTTATGGAGATGGGAACTTTATTCAAAGTTTACCCATTTAAATGTTAATCTCATCTCAAAACACCCTCACAGAAACTTCCAGAATAATGTTTAATGGTTTTATTGATTGGTTTTTGGCTGTTAAACTCAGACTGCATTGCTAGGAAGAATCCCACAATCATGATGCATTATGCTTCTTTTATATTATTGTAATTAAGTTGCTAAAATATTGTTAAGAATGTTTACATCTATGATTATGAGGAATATTGATCTATAATTTCAGTTATTGATGTCGTTATTTTTAAAATTCTAATGTATTTCTCTGGTTTCAATAAATGATAATGCTGGCCACATAGAACAAACTGAGAGTGGTTGGTTCCTCTCCATCAATTTTCTGAAGGGTTTTGTTATTATTTGGTTATGAGGTATCCTCCAAAATCTCATGTGTGAGACAATAGAAGGAGGTTTAGAGGAGAAATGATTGGGTTATGAGAGCCTTAACTCAATGATTGAATTAATAACTGAATGGTAACTGAGGCAGGTAGGGTGTAGTGGAGGAGGTGGGCATTGGGGGTGTGGCTTTGGGGTATATATTTTGTATCTGGCAGTGTAGTCTCTCTCTACTTCCTGATCATCAAGTGAGCTGCTTCCCTAAGCCACTCTCTTCTGCCATGATGTTCTGATTGATTCCTCCAGCCCTGAGGAATGGAGCTAGCTGTCTATGAACTGAGACCTCTGAAACCATGAGCCCCCAAATAAACTTTTCTTCCTCTACAATTGTTCTGGTAGGTCTTCTAGTCACCTCAGTGAAAAAGCTGACTAAAACAACAAGTTTGTACAGGATAGATAGTATTTCTTTTTTAATAAATATTTTTAATTGTAGATGGACATAATAACTTTATTTTATTTATGTGGTGCTGAGGATCCAACCCAGTGCCTCACACATGCTAAGCAAGCACTCTACAACTGAGCCACGACCCCAGCCCTCGATGGTATTTCTTCCTTAAATGTTTGATATAATTGAAGCCAGTGAAGCCATGATCTAGTTTGGTAAATGTTCCATGTGCCCTTGAAAATAATTGGGGCTGGGGATGTGGCTCAAGTGGTGGCGCACTCGCCTGGCATGCGTGGGGCACTGGGTTCGATTCTCAGCACCACATAAAAATAAAAGATATTGTGTCCCCCTAAAACTAAAAAATAAATATTTTAAAATAATAATAATAATAATAATAATAGGTATGCTGCTATTATGGGATAAAGAGTTCCATAAATTTCCATTAGGTCAGGCTGCTTGCTGGTGCTGTTTTTCTCTATCCTTTCCAAGTATCACTCGATATGTCTGATGAATTTTGAGAGGAATTATTGAAATCTCTGACTGTACTTGTGGAGTTTGTTTGTAATTGTGGAGAATTATTTCTACTTGTAGTTGTGTCAGATTTTGCTTCATGTTTTCTGAAATTCTACTCTCAGTTATATAAATACTTATGGTTATTATGATTATTATGTCCTCTTGATTATTTGATCTTTTCCCATTATAAAATGACATTCTTCATTCTTTATTCCTTCATTGCTCTGAAAATTGGTTTTGATAGATATTAATATAGACACTCCAGCTTTCTCTTGATTTATTTTTGAAATATTTATGATTTTATATTTACAGTAACTTTCTTCTAGGAAGCACACATGGTCATGCTTTCTTAAATCCAATATGACAAATTTCTGCCAATTAATTGGTACCCAACAAAATTTCAATATATTCTACCAAAAAATCTATCATCTTCATCTTTGCTTACCTGTACATAAGAGAAATGTTTTTCTTTGGTTGCTCTAAGATTTTTTAATTTGTTACTTTTTCAGCAATTCAATTACAATGTACCATGTAGTTTGTTTCTTTGGCTTGGAGTTTATTGAGCTTCTTAAATCTGTGACTTTATAGTCCTTCAAATTTTGAAAATTTGAGTAATTATTTCTTCAAATATTTTTTCTGACCCTTTATTAGATACTCCAGTTGCACACATATTAGTTTGCTTGAATGATGTTCTGTCCATTTTTTCAAACTTTTAAAAATAATAAATGTTATTTTTTCTTTCTTATTTTGCTTATTTATTTTATTTTATTTGTGCTACCGGGAATTGAACCCAGGGGAACTGTACCACTGAGATACATCCCAATCCTTTTTTTTTTTTTTTAAGTTTTGAAACAGGATCTCATTAAATCACCTAGGATGACCTCAAACTTGTGATTCTCCTGCCCCAGCCTCGTAAGTCACTTGGGATTACAGGTATGTGCCACCACTCCCAGCTAAAAATTTTAATTTTAGGTTCACATCAAAACCAACTGAAAAGTACAAAGTTCCTATATACTGCTTATCCCCCACACCAATGCAGCCTCCCCACTGTCTACATCCTGCACCAGAGAAGTACATTTACTGCAAGTGATGAAAATTCACTGATATTATAATTATCACTTATTTTAGTCAAAAAGAACAACTTAGAAGAGGAAGAGTTTATTTGGGATTCAGGATTTTAAAAGTCTCAGTCTGTGGTCAGCTGACTGCATTGCTCTGGGTTCAACCTGAGGCAGCACATCATCTGCTTTCTTGATGTGATAGATTACATTAATTGGGATTTTTTTTTATTGGTATCAGAAATTGAACCCAGAGTTGCTTAACTACTGAACCACATCCTCAGCCCTTTTTATTTTGAGACAGAGTCTCAATAAATTGCTGAGGCTGGCCTTGAACTTGTGATACTCCTGCCTCAGCCTCCCAAGTTTCTGGGGTTGTAGGCATATGCTACAATGCCAGGCTGGTTTTTGTGTTAAATTCTGAAACATATTTTTATATATCAGATGAATTTCATCTTGTTATAATTTTTATACCCTGTTGTATTTGGCTTTGTTAATATTTTACTAAGAATTTTTCATCTATTTTCCTGAGAGATAGTGATCTATAGTTTTCTGTAACATCTTTCTTTGGTTTTGGTATTAAAGTAAGTAATGCTGGCCTCATAGAATGAATAAGAAACTATTTTCTCTGGTTCTATTTTGTGGAAGAGATTGTAGTAAATTGGTATAATTTTTTCTTTGTTTCACAGAATTTACCAGACACCTTTATCTGGTAAATTGTATTTTTTCTTGCATGACTTTTGGAATATTGAATCTGTCAGGGCTTGATCGATTTAAGCTAGGTTATCAAATTTGTGGGCATAGAGTTGTTCATTGTATTCCCTTTTTTTATTGGTTGTTCACAAAGCTCTTGACATATCATATTTCATACATTAGATTGAAGTGGGTTATGAACCCCCAATTTTACCCCAAATGCAGATTGCAGAATCACATCGGTTACACATCCACAATTTTACATAATGCCCTATTAGTAATTGTTGTATTCTGCTACCTTTCCTGTCCCCTACTCTCCCCCCTTCCCTCCCCTCCCATCTTCTCTCTCTACCCCATCTACTGTAATTCATTTCTCTCCTTGTTTATTTTCCCATTCCCCTCACAACCTCTTATATGTAATTTTGTATAGCAATGAGGGTCTCCCTTCATTTCCATGCAATTTCCCTTTTCTCTCCCTTTCCCTCCCATCTCATGTCTCTGTTTAATGTTAATCTTTTCTTCCTGCTCTTCCTCCCTGCTCTGTTCATAGTTGCTCTCATTATATCAAAGAAGACATTTGGTATTTGTTTTTTAGGGATTGGCTAGCTTCACTAAGCATAATCTGTTCTAGTGCCATCCATTTCCCTGCAAATTCTATGATTTTGTCATTTTTTATTGCTGCATAGTACTCCATTGTGTATAGATGCCACATTTTTTTTATCCACTCATCTATTGAAGGGCATCTGGGTTGGTTCCATAGTCGAGCTATTGTGAATTGTGCTGCTATGAACATCGATGTGGCAGTATCCCTGTAGCATGCTCTTTTAAGGTCTTCAGGGAATAGTCCGAGAAGGGCAATAGCAGGGTCAAATGGTGGTTCCATTCCCAGCTTTCCCAGGAATCTCCAAACTGCTTTCCAAATTGGCCGCACCAATTTGCAGTCCCACCAGCAATGTACAAGTGTACCCTTTTCTCCACATCCTCGCCAGCACTTGTTGTTGTTTGACTTCATAGTGGCTGCCAATCTTACTGGAGTGAGATGGTATCTTAGGGTGGTTTTGATTTGCATTTCTCTGACTGCTAGAGATGGTGAGCATTTTTTCATGTACTTGTTGATTGATTGTATATCTTCCTCTGAGAAGTGTCTGTTCAGGTCCTTGGCCCATTTGTTGATTGGGTTATTTGTTATCTTATTGTCTAATTTTTTGAGTTCTTTGTATACTCTGGATATTAGGGCTCTATCTGAAGTATGAGGAGTAAAAATTTGTTCCCAGGATGTAGGCTCCCTATTTACCTCTCTTATTGTTTCTCTTGCTGAGAAAAAACTTTTAAGTTTAATTAAGTCCCATTTGTTGATTCTTGTTATTAACTCTTGTGCTATGGGTGTCCTATTAAGGAATTTGGAGCCCGACCCCACAATATGTAGATTGGTGCCAACTTTTTCTTCTATCAGACGCAGAGTCTCTGATTTGATATCAAGCTCCTTGATCCATTTTGAGTTAACTTTTGTGCATGGCTAGAGAAAGGGATTCAGTTTCATTTTGTTGCATATGGATTTCCAGTTTTCCCAACACCATTTGTTGAAGATGCTATCCTTCCTCCATTGCATGCTTTTAGCCCCTTTATCAAATATAAGATAGTTGTAACTTTGTGGATTAGTCTCTGTGTCCTCTATTCTATACCATTGGTCCACCCGCCTGTTTTGGTACCAGTACCATGCTGTTTTTGTCACTATTGCTCTGTAATATAGTTTGAAATCTGGTATCGCTATACCGCCTGATTCACACTTCCTGCTTAGAATTGCTTTTGCTATTCTGGGTCTTTTATTTTTCCATATGAATTTCATGATTGCTTTATCTATTTCTACAAGAAATGCCGTTGGGATTTTGATTGGCATTGCATTAAACCTATAGAGAACTTTTGGTAATATCGCCATTTTGATAATGTTAGTTCTGCCTATCCATGAACAGGGTATATTTTTCCATCTTCTAAGATCTTCTTCTACTTCTCTCTTTAGGGTTCTGTAGTTTTCATTATATAAATCTTTCACCTCTTTTCTTAGGTTGATTCCCAAGTATTTTATTTTTTTTGAGGATATTGTGAATGGAGTGTTTTTCCTCATTTCCGTTTCAGAAGTTTTGTCGCTGATATACAGAAATGCCTTTGATTTATGCGTGTTGATTTTATATCCTGCCACTTTGCTTAATTCATTTATTTTCTTTGTAGACCCTTTTGGGTCTGCTAGGTATAGAATCATGTCATCTGCAAATAGTGATAATTTAAGTTCTTCTTTTCCAATTTTTATGCCTTTAATTTCTTTCGTCTGTCTAATTGCTCTGGCCAGTGTTTTGAGAACTATATTGAATAGAAGTGGTGAGAGAGGGCATCCCTGTCTTGTTCTGGATTTTAGAGGGAATGCCTTTAACTTTTGTCCATTCAGAATGATGCTAGCCTGAGGCTTAGCATAGATAGCTTTTACAATGTCAAGGTAAGTTCCTGTTATCCCTAGTTTTTCTAATGTTTTGAACATAAAGGGATGCTGTACTTCGTCGAATGCTTTCTCTGCGTCTATTGAGATGATCATATGATTCTTATCTTTAAGTCTATTGATGTGGTGAATAACATTTATTGATTTCCGTATATTGAACCATCCTTGCATCCCAGGGATGAATCCTACTTGATCATGGTGCACAATTTTTTTGATGTGTTTTTGTATTCGATTCGCCAGAATTTTATTGAGGATTTTTGCATGTACGTTCATTAGAGATATTGGTCTGTAGTTTTCTTTCTTTGAGGTGTCTTTGTCTGGTTTCGGAATCAGGGTGATGTTGGCCTCATAGAATGAATTTGGAAGAGCTCCCTCTTTTTCTATTTCCTGAAATAACTTGAAAAGTATTGGTATTAATTCTTCTTTAAAGGTTTTGTAAAACTCCGCTGTATACCCATCCGGTCCTGGGCTTTTCTTGGTTGGTAGTCTTTTGATGGCTTCTTCAATTTCATCCATTGATATTGGTCTGTTCAAATTGTGCGTATCCTCCTGACTCAGTCTGGGCAAATCATATGACTTAAGAAATTTATCGATGTCTTCACTATCTTCTATTTTATTGGAATATAGGTTTTCAAAATAATTTCTAATTGTCTTCTGTATTTCTGTAGCATCTGTTGTGATATTGCCTTTTTCATCCCGTATGTTAGTAATTTGAGTTCTCTCTCTTCTTTTCTTCGTTAGCATGGCTAAAGGTCTGTCGATCTTATTTATTTTTTCAAAGAACCGACTTTTAGTTTTGTTAATTTTTTCAATAGTTTCTTTTGTTTCAATTTCATTGATTTCCGCTCTGAGTTTAATTATTTCTTGCCTTCTGCTACATTTGCTGTTGTTTTGCTCTTCCTTTTCTAGGGCTTTGAGATGAAGTGTGAGCTCATTTATTTGTTGGTTTTTCCTGTTTTTGAGGAATGACCACCAGGTGATGAATTTTCCTCTTAAAACTGCTTTCATTGTGTCCCATAGATTCCAATATGTTGTGTCTGTATTTTCATTTATCTCTAAGAATTTTTTGATTTCCTCCTTTATGTCTTCTGTAACCCATTGATCATTCAGTAACATATTGTTCATTTTCCATGTGATGTAGGATTTTTCCTTCCTTCTTTTATCATTGATTTCCAGTTTCATTCCATTATGATCAGATAAAATGCATGGTATTATCTCCACCCCTTTATATTTACTGAGGGTTGCCCTATGGCATAATATATGGTCTATTTTTGAGAAGGATCCATGTGCTGCTGAGAAAAAAGTATATCCATTTGATGATGGTTGATATATTCTATATATGTCAGTTAAGTCTAGGTTATTGATTGTGATATTGAGTTCTATAGTTTCTTTATTCAACTTTTGTTTGGAGGATCTGTCCAATGGTGAGAGAGGTGTGTTGAAGTCACCCATAATTATTGTGTTGTGGTCTATTTGATTCTTGAACTTGGGGAGAATTTGTTTAGGAATGTCGCAGCACCATTATTTGGTGCATAAATATTGATAATTGTTATGTCTTGTTGGTGAATGGTTCCTTTTAACAGTATATAATGTCCTTCTTTATCCCTTTTGATTAACTTAGTCTTGAAGTCGATTTTATTCGATATGAGGATGGCCACCCCTGCTTGCTTACGAGGACTGTGTGTGTGGTATATTTTTTCCCATCCTTTCACCTTCAGCCTGTGTATGTCTTTTCCAATCAGATGTGTCTCCTGGAGGCAGCATATTGTTGGATTTGTTTTTTTAATCCATGATACCAGCCTATGTCGCTTTATTGGAGAGTTTAAGCCATTAACATTCAGAGTTACTATTGATATATGGTTTGTACTTCCATCCATGTTTGATTATTTATCCTTTTTTAAAAAAAATTTAGTTTGTTTCTCCATGATTATCTTTCCCCTCGCCCTCTGTCTTTACTGAGGCACTTCCCACTGATGGTTTTGGTTATTGTTTTTCATTTCTTCCTCGTGTAGTGTTTTGCTCAAAATGCTTAGCAATGCTGGTTTTCTGGCTGCAAATTCTTTTAACTTTTGTTTATCATGAAAGATTTTTATTTCGTTTTCATACCTGAAGCTTAATTTTGCTGGATACAGAATTCTTGGTTGGCATTCATTGTCTTTCAGTGTTTGAAATACATTGTTCCATGACCTTCTTGCTTTCAGTGTCTGTGATGAAAAATCCGTTGTTCACCTTATTGGTTTACCCCTGAATGTAATCTGTCTCCTTTCTCTTGTAGCTTTTAATATTTTCTCTTTGTTCTGTATATTGGATATCTTCATAACAATGTGTCTTGGCGTTGGTCTACTGTGATTTTGTGTGCTCGGTGTCCTGTATGCATCTTCAATTTGTATATCTGTTTCCTTTTTTATTTCTGGAAAGTTTTCTGTAATTATTTCATTCAGCGGGTTACTCATTCCCTTGGTTTGAATCTCTGTACCTTCTTCTATCCCGATGACTCGTAAGTTTGGTTTTTTTATGTTATCCCATAACTCTTGGATGTTTTTCTCGTGATTTTTTACCAGCCTTTCTGAGTTGGCTAGACTCTTTTCAAGATGATATATTTTGTCTTCATTATCTGACGTTCTGGCTTCTACTTGCTCCACTCTGTTAGTGATACTCTCAATTGAGTTTTTAATTTGGTTTATCGTTTCCTTCATTTCTAGAATTATTGTTTGATTATTTTTTATAATCTCTATCTCCTGATAAAGATGCTTAACTTCTTCTTTTATCTGTTTATGTAATTCATTCTCAATGTGTTCTTTCACTGCTTGAGTTTGCTGTCTTGTATCCTCTTTAAGGTTCCATTCCATCTGTCTAAGGTGTTCCTTGAGTTCTTTATATGACCATTTTTCTGATGACTCTAGGTCTTCCTGAATATTTAGGCTGTCCTGCATTGTTTGTACTCCTTTTCTTCCTTGCTTTTTGAAGCTGTTCATGTTACTTCTTGTTCTGTTTGACTGCTGAGTTACTGTTTACTCGTATAAATTTATTTGATGCTTGGGAGGAAAGGTATTAGAAGGGAAGGGAAGAAGTCACTAAAGAGAATGAGAGTAAGCAGGTAGAATTCAAGGAAGGGGGGATAAGAGAAATGAAAAGACAAAAGAAGAAAAAAAATAGGAAATAAAAAAAGAAAAAAAATTTTTAAAAAATTAAAAAAAATTAAAATTAAAATTAGAAGAAAAAAATTTAAAAAAAATTGTAGAAAAAAAATTTAAAAAAACAACAAGAAAGAAAAATGAAAATGAAAGAAAAACCCAAATCAAAAAAAAAAGAGAGAGAAAAGAAAAAAAGAAAAAAAAACTAATAAATGCCGTCTTAGAGTTTGATTAACTTCTCTTCCAGTAGGTGGCGCTGTGCCCACCAGGTCAAGTTTCTCCTGTCAATACGCGGGAACCAATCACTGTGCAGCAGCTCCTCCCAGACTGGGCGAGTCTCCAATCCTGAGTGCCTAGGGCCTCCTCATGTCTAGTTACTTCCCACTTTTCCTCTAGCCAGGCCCCTCTCACGGGTGCCGCTCACCACAATACTGGCTACACGCCAGGTCTGTTGCTCCCGGGAGCCCTGTTTTCATGAACGACTGGGCACACTCTTCCAGTTTGCCATTCCCTCAGACCCTAAGTTTGTAGAGCCTGGGGCTGAGAATCCTCAGCGAATTTTACTTGCCCTCCAGTAGCCACGCCCCCGGTAGCTGGTGCAAGAGGCCTCAGCAGTCAGCACTGGTGGGAGCGGTAGTTCCGCGCCGCGGGTCCCGCGCCACCTCAGATTCCCTCGGTCTGGCTATCGTGCTCACGGGAGAGCTGGGAGGGGCCCTTAAGGTTTCCCCGATGTGTGGAGAGGGAAGGCTAGGGAATTACACATCTGTAGCCGCAGGTTTCAATGAAGTTATCTCCTCTGCCGCAGTCTGATGACGTCAGTTCTCTGCCATGGTGGTGTCTCTTGCAAATGGCGACAGTTCGTTTCCCTTTGCCGGACGACCAATGCAACGGGTGGGTCCTTACTGTCTCTCCCAAGCCCCGTTTCAAACCTGTGGCCACTACCTATGAAGGCTTGGTAGGCATTTACCTCCGTAGGATCAGAAGGGCTGACCAGTTGTTTCAGCCGGATGGATTAGTGCTGAGTCACAGCTGTTTGTCTGCGGGAAGCAGGCAAACGGGAGCTTGAATTCAGCCGATCCGGGCTCAGTGTGTGTTCTGAGAGGCCTAGAGTGTTCGCCCCAGATCCACGTCAGCTCAGCATTGCCTAGTGATCCTCGAGGAGGAGCCGTCTTCCGCCTCGGAAGCCCAGTACCAAGGAGCTGCTGGGCCTGGCCTTGCGGCCTGCTCCGCCGTCTTGTCTCTCCCCCTGTATTCCCTTATTATCATTTTTATATCCCTGGAACCTGTAGTGATGTGCTCTCTTTCATTTCTATTATTCATAATGTGTGTCCTCTCTTTAATTCTTACTTACCCTGACAAGAGGTTATATATTTTATCAATTTTTTCAAAATATCCATCTTTGGTTTCATTGATTATCTTTATTGATATCTTGTTTTCAATTTCATTTATTCCTGCTTTAATTTTTTAAATTTCTTTTCTTCTGCTTACTTGCTTGCTTTGGGTTTAATTTGTTCTTCTTTTCCTAGTTTCTTAAGGAGGGTGTTTAGATTATTGATTTGGATCTTTTTCTCTTTCTAATATATGCATTCCATACTATAAACTTCCCTTTAAGCTGCTTTTGAGGCCTCCCACAAATTTTGAAACATTTTATTTTCATTTTCACTTAGTTCAAATTTCTCTTGAAATGTTTCCTTTGACACACGTTTTATTTAGAAATGGGTTATTTAGTCCCCAAGTATTTGGATGATTTTTTAAATCTTTATTTCTGTCATTAGACTCTAGTGTAATTCCATTATAGTCTGAGAACAGTCATTGTATAATTTCTATTCTTTAAAAATGTTAAGTTGTTTTATGGTCCAGAATGTAGTTTATTTTAGTGAATGTTCCATGTAAGATTGAGAAGAATATATGAACTACTGTTTTTGGATGACATTGTCTATACATGTTAATTAATCTAATTGATTGATGGTGGATTCCACCGTACCCTTAATGATTTTTCTGCCTGCTGTAGGATCTATCTATTTCTCATTAGAGGGGTGCTGAAGTCTCCAACTACAAATGTGTATTCATTTATTAAGGATGTGTATGTCTTCTTGGAGCACTGATTTATATTATTTTGATTAGTGTTAACATGGTACATTTTCCTTTATTCCTGGACTTTTAACCTATATGGGTCTTTTTTTTTTTTTTTTTTTGTACCAGGGATTAAAGCCAGGGACATTAAACCACTGAGCTACACCTCCCAGCCTTTCTTATTTTTTGTTTTGAAACAGGGTCTTGCTCAGTTACTTAGGTTCTTGCTAATTTGCTGAGGCTGGCATTGAACTTGCAATCCTCCTGCCTCAGCTTCCAGAGCTACTGGGATTAAAAGTGTGTACCACCACACCCAGTTATATGGGTCTTTTTTTCAAAGTGAATTTCTAATAGATGACACATAGTTGGGTCTTACATTTGGATCCACTTTGGCGATGTGTCTTTTAGTTAGTATATTTATACCATTGTTGTTTAAAATAATTAGTGATATAATTGGATTAATATCTCCATTTAAAGTATTTTCCATTCATCACCCTTTTCCTTTGTTTCTGCTCTTTTTTGCCATCTATAGTTTAAATTGGGTATTTTTATGAGTCTGTTTCTCTTCTTTCTTAGCATATTTACCTATCCATTTTTCTTCTTCAATTTTTTTTTTGTGGTTGCCCCAGAGTTTGCAATATATATTGACAACTAATCCTAGTCCGCTTTTAAATAATACTCTACCACTTTACAATGCAAGTATCTTATACTAGCATATAGTCCTCATTTCCCTCTCCCTTTTTTTGGTATCATTTCTGTCATTCATTTTATTTATAAGAAAGCATACATAAGCATATTATAAATAATTTAATTACGTAGAATAAAATATATATGTTGCTGTTCCTATTGTGAATGAACTATTATCTGGTAAATCAATAAGAACAAGAAAATAAAAAATATTTATTTTACCTTCATTTATTCCTTCTCTGATATTCTGCCTTTCTTTATGTAGATCCAAATTTCTGACCTACATCATTTTTCATTCTCTCTGAAGAACTTTAACATTTCTTTCCAGTCAAGTTTACTGGCAACAAATTTCCTCAATTTTTGTTTGAGAAAGTCTTTCTTTCCTTCACTTTTGAAGGATCACTTCTCAGGGCACAGAATTCTAGGTTATATTTTTCTCTCAACACTTTAAATATTTAACTCTACTCTCCTTTTGCTTGCTTAATTTCTGAGAGTAAGTTGGATATAATTCCTATCTAAGTAAGGTAGGAATTAAGCTCCTCTCTAGTAAGGTAGTTTCTCCTTCTGGCTTTTTTTCAAGAATTTTTCTTTGATTTTTCTGAAGTTTTAATATAATTGCCTGCATCTAGATTTTTGGCACTTATCCTGCTTGATGTTCTCTGAGCTTCCTGTATCTGTGGTTTGGTACCTGACATTAATTGGAAAAATTCTCAGCCATTATTGATGTAAGTATTGCTTTAACTCTTTCCTCTTTCTTCTCCATCAGTATTCTCACTATGCATGTTATATTTTCTGTGGTTGGTCTAAACTTCTTGTATATTCTCTTTTGTTAAGCTTTTCTTTTTCCAATATTTATCTCTACTTTTTTTGGGGGGTGGGAGGGCTGCTGGGGATTGAACTCAGGGGCACTTGACAGCTGAGCCATGTCCCCAGCCCTTTTTTATATTTTATTTAGAGACAGGGTTTCTCTGAGTTGCTTAGGACCTCAGTTGCTGAGGCTGACTTTGAACTCATGGTCTTCCTGCCTCGGCCTCCAAGCCTCTGGGATTATAGATGAGTGTCACCAGACCCAGAATCTCTTTACTTTTAAATTCAGAGAATTTCAATTGTCTTATCCTCAAGCTCAAAGATTCTTTTCTCAGAGACATTCATTCTATTAATGAGCTCATCAAAGGTATTATTTATTTCTGTTACAATGTTTCTGATGTCTAGCATGTTTTTTATTCTGTATTAGAATGTCCATCTCTCTGTTACGTTATCCATCTGTTCTTCAATGATGTCAACTTTTTCTATTAATCATTATCTGATCATTTCAACATTCCTATTGCATCTGTCTCTGATTACAATGCTTGTTTAAGTGTCTTCAAGCTTTGTTTCTTTTGCCTTTTAATTTTTTGTTGGGATTAGACATGATATACTGGGTAAAAGGAACAATAGTAACTAGGCCTTTAGTAGTATAGTAGTGAGGCTTTCGGGCAGGGAAAGCCTTCTATAGTCCTATGATTAGGTCTTTGGGTGAGCCTGTGCCTCCAGCTCCTTTTGAACTGTGAACTTTCTGCTTCTCAATTTCCCTGCCTTAGGTGAAACAGGATGTTGTTTATTATGGAAATAGAAGTTCAGTACAAGTTGCTCTATCACTGTGTAAGCAGAAATCTTCAATGCAATTAATTTTAATGCTAATCCTAATATTGAAAGTACAGAGGCTGGGGCTGTAACTCAGTGTCAGAGTGCTTGTCTAACATGGTGAGGCGCTGGGTTCGATCCTTAGCACCACATATAAGTGAACAAATAAGGGCTAAGGTTGTGGCTCAGCAGTAGAATGCTTGCCTAGCACATGTGAGGTGCTGGGTTTGATCCTCAGCACCACATAAAAATAAATAAATAAAATAAAGGTATTGTGTCCAACTACAACTAAAATTTCTTAAAAGTTTATAAAAATAAACAAAATAAAGGCATTTTGCCCATCTACAACTGCAAAAAAGAAAAAAAAAGTTCATATCCAGGCATGGCTGCACACACCTGTAATTCCAACTACTAGGGAGGCTGAGGCAGGAAGTTCACAAGTTTGAGGTCAGCCTGAATAATTTGGCAAGATCTTGTCTCAAAATTAAAAAAAAAAAAAATTTAAGGGCTGGGAATGTAACTCAGTATAGAGGGCCCCTGGATTTGTCCCTAGTATAGAAAATAAATAAATAGATAAGTGCTTCTGTCAAATTAATATGCCCCACTCCACCAAGATTCCAATCACCTCTCCACAGAGGGCTTGACCCTTGTTTCTTCATCTAATGAAATCCATGAATTCAAAGTCTTTACTTCATCAACACTTACTCAAACATTTCGTAGGTTTTACTGTGTGGCAGACATGGTTCTCAGATCTGAACATGGCCAGATAAGGAGGATGTCATTGCTGGCTGAAGGATTTCAATATCAAAGTGAGCACCTTTGATTACTATAAATCAGATAAGGGCAATGAGAGAGAGATATGCAAAACATTTATGAGGTGGGGTGAGGGGAAGGGGAAGCAGTGCACCCAGTCTAGCTTAGAGACAGGGAGAAGGTTGTCAGGGATTGCTTCCAGAGGTGACATCCAAACTGTCTTTCAAGATGGGAAGCAATCTGCCACACAAAGATCGGACAGTTTGAGCAAAGGCATGAGGCAGAAACAGCACAAAGCATGACTGAGAGTAACTGGCCATTTGAAATTGCAGAAGCAAAAATTCCCAGAGAGGGAGAGGCAGGCGATGGAGCTGGAGAGGTCAGGACATAGTGGCCTTTTAGTGCTATACTGGGGAACCTGCCACTGAGGGCCGAGTCTTTACATAACTCTGCATGGCGGCTGGCAGGGGGCATGCCCGTCTCAGCACGCAGTAGGTATTATTAGATGATGATCATGAAAGTCAAACCTGAGAAACCGCAAAACTCCGAGCAGAGCCAAAATCCCTTGCGTTCTGAAGCTCCAAAAAGTTATCTGACTCCTCTGCCCCTTTGCAAATTCAGCTGAGAGTTGTGGCCATGGTGAGCCAAGCTGAGGTGCTGCCTCCTTGGCAGTTGGCGAACCCTCTAGCGTGAATATATGGCTGGGGAATTAAGGACAGGAGGGGATCAAGAGAGGAGAACAGAAAGAGAAGGTCAGAAAAGGAAGGGACTATCAGGGAAGTCACACTGAGACACATGGCAAGATGTGGGGGTGCTGAGATTGAAAGGATAGACTGTGTAGCCCATGAATCCAGATGATTTCTGGGTGGAGTGGAGGAGATGGCTGGCTCCCCCAACACTGCAAATATGTGGGCAGCCAGATCACAAAGCTGGGCATCGGGGGCTCCCTCCTGCCTCTGCACAGGAATTGCAGGGAGTGGAGCAGGATCTCCATCTGATCTTCCCCTGGGATTCAGCAGATTGGCTGGCCCCCACGGAAGACTGTTTGAGGATTGAGGAATCTCCTGAGAAAGAATGTATCCTGAAAGAAAAGGGAACCCAACCTGTTAAGCTCAGCCCATAACCAGGTTGAGTTCTCTGCTAGGCAGGAAATCTGAAAATAAAATTAAAATGAGTAAACCTATCACGGGTATAACATAAAGAAGGGGCCAAAAGTATGTTCGTTTGCTTTGAAAAAGAACAAGAGGAGCTTTGGGTCCTTCAGCTTAGGTATGAGCTGTGGTAAGAAAGGTCACACCCACTGACGGCCCAGCAGGAGGTGAAGGGCTGGGGAACAAAGTGGTCCATGTAGATGCCCTGCAATGGTCCCAAGAGGTATTCTCTAGAATTCCAGAAATATCTTGGGAATGATGTATAGTGGGATGAAATTCCACATGAGTTGGTAGAGAGGTAAGAAGCAAGGAAATTTGGATTATGACTTTAAATGGGCTTTTATTCCCAGGGGCAGTGCCCGGGGGAATGAAGTCTACTAGGAAAGTACAGAGTTCAGGTTTTACATGGAACAGTTGGCAAGTTAATAGTCAATTCTTCCCTGCAGAAACCCAACCTGGAGACCTCAGATCTGGATGAAACTCTTTTCTCTTGAATTCTCCCTTATAACTTAGGCTCCTTCATGAGATGGCTACCTCCCCCAGGGACTGCAAATATATAGGCAGCCAGATCATAAAGCTGGACACCAGGGTCTCCCTCCTTCATGAGCCCTAAGTGCTCAAATTTTATCAGATCTAAGGTAAGGATCCTTCCTAGACCCTTCCTCTATGCATGTCCATCTCATGCTCTTAAGTCCTGTGAGCCACCTGTACCAGGTGCAGAGGTACCTGTCTGAACAAGATAGGGAAAGAGAAGAAGGATGGTATCAAGGTCCCTGTACCAAAGTATAGACAGACTTTAAGACAAAAGACACAAAGAAACTAAACACAAACCACTATTCTCTTTTGTATTTTCCAATTTATCTAGAAAAAAAGACAAATGTTACTTTTTCAAAATCAAATGTGAGAAGTAGATGGAAACTATCTACATGTCTGGCTCTTCTGAGTTGCATGAGCTCTCCCTCATGGTCACTCCTGGAGGGCAGGGGGGTTGATCTTTATTATGTAATAAACAGGAGTCATAGAGGGCAACCCACCTGTTTGTGACAAAGGCAGTTCCACCATGCAGCTGATACGAAAGGTAGGTGTAGCTAAGCTGCCGAATTTGACCCATTTAAACTTTGTGGTGCCCCACTCAGGGAAAAGGACCCTGTTGTGGAAGAAGACACATTAACATATTTTCTCACTCACCTCTACTAAGTCTTGGCTCATCCAGCAAGAGTGATTGACAACCCCCAAAGGCTGTTGGACAACTATTTGAAAGAGGGGTCCAGGAGAGGCCTCCTCCACCTGTTACTCTTTTCTTTATCACTTCACATCCATAGGGGTCCCTAAGCCCCAAGAGAAGGGTCAAGTGCAAATCTGGTAAACCAAGAAGCCCTAGCAGTTGTCAACTTAATTAGCCTTCAGGAAAATATATGGATATATGAGCACAGTGGGGTTGCTATAGAGATAGGCACAAGAGGCACATTTAGAATGGGGCCTCATCACATCACCCGATAAAAATAAGACCCAGGCTTTTTAATAGAATGAATTACTTAAGTTTTATATTTAACAGTGGACGACACCAAGGCTATTACTGGTTTTCAAAATATTTTAGGAATCTGGGCTGCCAGCTTCTGCATATGTTAACAACCATCACAACATATGCTCTGGTGGATGGCAGTTAGGAACTGGAAGCCCGTGTATCTCTCCCACCCCTGGAGATGAGAGATGGTCCTTCTCACTTAGAGTTGTCCTTCCTTAATTGCATGAGAGATTTTCAATGAGTTTCAGAGAACTGTCTGGGGAAGAGTAATATTGTACTATGCAGTGACCTTTGCATATATTATTGTTAATCACTATAACAACCCTATGAAGTAATGATCTCATTTTGCAGATGGAAAAAAAATTCTTCAGAGAGGTTCACAACTTTCTCAAGGTCACACAGCTAATGAGTAGTATAGTTGAGATTCAAATCCAGGTGTCCCCATTATGAAACCCATGCTTTATATAGCACATCAGCCAGAAACAACCTCTGCACAGACAGGAATCTGGGATGAGGTGAATCTAAAGAGATTTACCAACTTTATTGGTATACAGCATGGACCCTGTTATAGTTCAATCTCTCTTTGGATAGGCCCAAAACAGGTGGGTTCCAATAAAACATTCCACAGAGATTCTGACCTTTGCCAACTAGTACTTCTCTAGTCATCCATGGTAAGTTAATTCCTGAATAACTTCTCTGTTAGTCTTTCTGTTACTGTGACAAAATCTCTGGGACCACACCAACTTTTTAAAAGGAAATATTTAGTTTAGCTCACAGTTTCAGAGGTTTAGGATGGTGACTTGGCTCTGTTTGCTTTGGGCCTGTGGTAGCTCAGTATATCATAGTAGGAACATGTATGAAGGGGGCCTTTTGACCATGTGGCAGCTGGGAAGTAAAGAGAAAGGAAGAGAATGACATGCCCATATCCCCTCAGAGCACATTCCCAAGGACCTAACTTCCTTCCACTAAGCGCCACCTCTTAAAGGTTCTACCACTTCAAGATAGCAGTACAGTTTGGAGACCAAGCCTTCAACACATAGGACCTGGGAGGACATTCAGGATTCAAACTGTAGCATCCTCCTTACCATCCAACATGCTTCTAGGCTGTCCCTTCCCAAGTCAGAATAACAAGCATAGTTGACCCAAGATTTCAAATTAAACATCAGTAAAAATGTGTCCCTGCTGCTCTCATACCTCTGAAAATGTAAATGTATGAAATCAAGTTGAAAATCCAAAGTGAAATTATTTTTGTTGATAGTTTTGTCTTTGGCTTATTCATGACCCTCCTACTCTGTAGAGGATGCTTCTAAAACCTTCAAAAAAAAATTTTTTTTTCAGTTCAATCCTGTACAGTAGACTGACTCTATGCCCACCAGGCACTGATTTTTCCTTCTTGTGGGAAATGGTGCTGGTGATGATAAGGTTGGACATTAGGCAATGGAGGATGGGGAGTGGAAAGATGGTTGGGAAGCTGGGGGGCCCCATGGTGAGGACAATAGTACATGTTGTCCCTCCTACTTCAGTAATAACATATATCACTCCCACTTCAGTTTATCAGCAGAGAATAAAAAAGACAAAAGATATTTAGTCTTCAAGGGATCTGGGAGAGGACATGTAGGACAAAATCAAAGCTTCAACAGAAATGCATCAGTCCAAATGACTCAGCTAGAGGGGCACACAGCAAGCAGAAGCCACAGACCAGAGGCTGGGACCAGGCCAAAGCAGGAGGGTTAGACTCAGAAGGGAGGTGGTCATGTCTCAGAAGAGTCCCCAAGCAGTAGAACCCACCCTGGGAGCTTTTCCAAGCTGCCTGCAAACTGAAGTGTGGGTGTGGAATGTATCCAAGGGAATCACCAGCCCCTTCCTGCCCAGTGCGGAACCTGACACCAGCTTGTACCTGCGCAGGATGTTCAAACCCATCCCTACTAAAACTGCCACCTCTACTTCCTCCCCAATACACACCCCTTCCAATTCCTTTAGAATCAGAGCTGATGTTCCACTGATGGATGCAGTTTTTTCTTAAATTTACATAGCAATTTGTGAGGGGTTTTGAAGGCTTTCAAAAAGATTTTCTTTACTTCAATTAAACAGGCAATACACTTAAAAATACTATGAGGCTGGGTATGGTTGCTCATGCCTGTAATCCCAGCAGCTCAAGAGGCTGAGGCAGGAGGATCCTGAGTTCAAAGTCAGCCTCAGCAAAAGTGAGGCACTAAACAACTCAGTGGAACAGTGTCTCTAAATAAAATACAAAAAAAAAGGGGGGGGCTGGGGATATGACTCAGTGGTCAAGTGCCCCTGAGTTCAAGCCCCAGTACCAAAAAAAAAAGAAGAAGAAGAAGAAGAATATGAGAAGAGGAAATTGAGTGTGAGAAGAAGAAGAGGAGGAAGAGGAGGAGGAGGAGAGAAAATTGAGTGTGAGAATAACTTCTTAGCAGAAATATTTTTACTAGTTCTAATACCAGCTTAGCCAAAGTTAGCTGCAAATGCAGAAATTCCCATGCACATCAGAGATACTTATAAGTATTTATTTATTTAACAGATGAATCATTTTGTGCTACTGAAAAAATTACATAATGTGTTCTTGGTGTACATATAGCAAAATAAACTCAGGGGGCAAGCCTGGAAATCCTGTTTCTATTTACAAGCAAAATCATGGATAGGCTTGGAACTCAGGTACACTTGATAAGCTCTGACTCTGCCACTTGGTGACTGTGGTAACCCAGGCAAGCCACTTCACATCTATAAGGCTTTGCTTTCTCATCTGCACAATGGGAATAGTATCCATCAGCCACCAGGGATGAGGAGAACAGACAGAGGGCTAGGCAAGGGCCAGACACAATTTCCACCTGGAGTGAATGGCACAGCCACAGTGGTGAGCGGGGGCCAAACCCTCTCTCCCTCCTCAATCCCTTGCTGCAAAGGTTTGGCCTTTCAGCACCCTCCTCTACTATGAGCTCTTTCCATGAAGAAGTCTTGAGAGTAACTTGTAGGCAACTGTCATGGCCCGCCACCAAGCCTTTCCCCATCCCTGTCTTTACCCTTTGCCCTCTAAATAAGGAAGCCAGCACTGCCAGGCCAAGAACTGCTGCCCAATATGGGTCCTGGGTGGCTTCTGCCTCCCTCTTCCCCTGGGCTCCCAGCCAGCTCCCCCCTCCCCCAGAGATGCTCCCTGCTAACTTCATTCCTGCCTCATAGTTGGAATGACAGTGGCTCCCAGAATCCCTGGGGAGTGGAGAGGGTGATGGGGGTCTGGGGAGGCAGCCAGGCCCAGGAGCAGGTTAATGTTACAGTCCTGGATAAGTGAGCTCGGCCAGCTGACGTCAGGGGGATGATGGGTGGAGGGGAGGGCCGGGCTGCTGAACTATAAAGATAGGTCAAATCAAATAGTATCACCTCGGGACGGAGCAAGCGGCAAGCTAGAGAGCGTCCCTAAGCCATGGTCCCTACCGGCCGCGGCTCAGCCTGGGTCCCTCTGCTCTCAACCCGAGTGACCGAAGCAGGCTTTGGTTTCATGTCAGCAGCCCTCATCTGCCTTCCAAAAATAAGCCCCTGCCGCCATGCTGAGGGGAGAAAAACAAGAAGGGCGGTATTTTTAGGGCCATTAATTCTGACCACGTGCCTGAGAGGCAAGGTGGATGGCCCTGGGACAGAGGCTGTTCATCACTATGTCCCGGGGAACAGGACGTCTTCAGGGCACGCTGCAGGCTCTCGTCTTCCTAGGCGTCCTAGTGGGCATGGTGGTGCCCTCGCCTGCAGGCACCCGCGCCAACAGTACGCTGCTGGACTCGAGAGGCTGGGGCACCCTGCTATCCAGGTCTCGAGCTGGGCTTGCTGGAGAGATCGCCGGGGTGAACTGGGAAAGTGGCTATTTGGTAGGAATCAAGCGGCAGCGGAGACTCTACTGCAACGTGGGCATCGGCTTTCACCTCCAGGTGTCCCCCGACGGCAGAATCAGTGGAACCCACGAGGAGAACCCCTACAGTGAGTGACTACTGCAGCCAGATGGGACATTTGGGGATTTGGGCTCTAGCAGAACTAAAAGATGAAGGGGTCTTGCTCTGGTGGATGGAGCCCTACTATAAAGGGGGAGAAATGTTATGCACTGCTTAGATGACTTGGTTGGACCCTACCTGGGTGCAAACTCAATATGCTGAGATCTGAGCATCTTGGTGGCCTTTGCCATCACCCTAGGCAGTCCCTGTGACACTAATTACTTCAGCATTTCTGGCCCATCTGAGGCCTTGTAAGACCCCTAGGGACCATCAGCCTAGAAAACCATGGGGCAGCAGTGGGGAGACTGACTAAGGATTCTTGGACCAAATTAGACATGAACTTATTTTTATTCGGTTTCCCTCTCTGAGAAGGAAAGGCAAATGGTTTGCAAAATTCCCAGCTGAAGCACATTCTTTTCTTTACTTCAACCTGCTCCCTTTGTCCCTGGGTCCTTATACTACAAGTTGACACAGTATGCATGAATAGTCTCCCAGCTGAGACAGGATGGGGACTGCAGGATCCATGTAAGCCAATAGCTTCTGTGTAGCTGCAATGTTTCCTAGATAGGATGGTTTGAGATTTGTTAAAACATGTGAGCCTATATTAAATCATCATCATAATAATAATAATCAGAACTCATGGTTTTACCCAAGCCAAGGATCTGGAGGGATTGATTCAGTGAAAGTCCAGATTCAAAGCTAATCTTAAATAGATGCATGGTGGTCACTGATGTAGAACCTTTTCTTGCAGAACTGATGTTTCAGAGGATAGTGGTTGGACATGATGAATCTAGCAATGGGATCTCCTAAAATTAGAGAGATCAAGGACAGAGGTCATAGAGAGTCTGGCTATCTAGGAGGCGGTGGACGGACTGGATGCCCTGGTGGGGGCTTGAGTCCCCACTCTGATTTGTATGAGCCTTAGGTAATATAACCCCCATTTCCTTGTCAGGCCTGCTGGAAATTTCCACAGTGGAGCGAGGTGTGGTGAGTCTCTTTGGAGTGAAAAGTGCACTCTTCGTTGCCATGAACAGTAAAGGAAGATTGTACACAACGGTGAGTTCATCAGGCCAGGGGATGCTCCAGGTTGCATAAGGCCCGACGCACAATTGAAGGAAATAATACAAATACAGTACAGTGAATCTTTATCTTTATCCAAAATGAAGTGAATCTTTATCCAAAATGAGAAAAGAAGGGGCTATGAAAGGAGCCCTTGCAAGTGAGGGCTCCTAGAATCTCCTGCTTTGTTAACTTCAGAATTAATTGATGTCTGCATTAGACTATGATTTTCCTGATCCATCTGCCAGGGCCTTTGCATTTAAAGAAACCATAGCACAGGGAGTTCTTGGGTCAGAGAAGTCTGCACTCTGGTATACAGCTGCCATCCAGGCTCATGGGCTGGTCTGATTCCAGAGAGGCCCAGAGAAGCAGGCCTATAGATGAGAGTTCAGCCTGCATATGCTGCCCTATGACGTCCCTCTTGGAGGCATCCCAGCTGGACTGCCACAGGAAGCATGGAGATGGAGGCCGTTTCCCATCTTCAGCACTGTGATGAAATTTTATTCCAAGGTTTGATGTCCTCTGGTCTTTGATCCTGCAAACTAGAGAAGGATCCCCTCTGTGGCACCCCTTTGGCAGGCACTGGTCCCACCCCTCCCTCTGCCATCATAGATGGTCTCTGGCAGGGTAAATGCTGGCACTTCAGCACAGTAGCCAACATGTAGCACATTAATCAAAATTTCTGCTCTCCAACCCACCTGGACTTTCAGCCCATGATTTGGCCTATTCTAAAATATGGGTTTAAACATCCTGTTGAAGTTGTCAAAACTGAGTTCTTTTGACAGCAGAAAGGAAGCTAAAAAGGAAGACCTCAGAGCAATCTTCAAGTAATACCAGAGTTATTTATGGGGAGTGTATGAAGGGCTATTTTACTGCCCCTTGGAGGACAAACTGAAGTTCAGGAAGTGAACAAACAGATCTGGGGCTGGGGCTGGATTGTAGGGGGCTATCCCTGCAAAAGAGGCCTTTTAAATACTGGAGCAGGTTGACCAGATGGCCTCTGCTCATTACCTTTAGTGTTAACTAACATCTCAAAGTCTGGGATGGACACACATGGCGTGGATGAAAAGCAGGGTCTCCTCCTGATTCTGTGGATAGTATGGTCACCTTGCAGGGACCTCCTTCATAGATTATTATTGAGCAGGGCTGAGATGAGGGCTGCAAATCTGTTTTTGTTTTTTGTTTGTTTGTTTTTTAATTTCTCGGGTGTTTTTGAGCATAGACAGGCTTAGGGACCACCAGGCTACAGGACTTCTGGAAGACAGGGAATCACCAGTGTTATACTAGCCCTGAAACTTGGAGGGCACCTGAAATGAAACAGCCTGAGGCTTAGAATTCTCCAACACCCTCTTTACCTCTTTATCACTCTCTGGAAAAGTGAAAGGGAGGACAGGAAGCAGCCTGGGAACAACCAGAGACTTTAGTGGAGCAGGCACCCCTTCCATGGGGTGAATCCTCCCCAAAAGCACCTTCTAACCAGCCTGAATATTGCCCAGATTCCCACTGAATTGGAGAGCTGGAAATTTGGATTGTTGACTATGCAGGGGATTTTATTTATTTATATGTTTGTTTATATTTCTTATTGGTTCTTTGTAGTTATACATGACAATGGAATTCATTTTGACATGATTATAAAAGTATAATCATATGTTGACATAATTATAATTTGTTCTAATTTTGTCCCCAGTTCTTCCCTTTCCCCTCCCTTCCTCCCGCCCCGTTCCCTTCCCTCTACTGATCTTTCTGCTATTATAGCATTCTTTTTTAATTAGTGTCTTGTGGATGTACATGATGGTGAGATTCACTGGGTATACTCATATATGTACTAGGAATGTTGGATCAGACCCATTCCACTGTCTTTCCCTATTCCATCCTCCCCTCTTCCCTTCATTCCCCTTTGTCTACCTCACAAGCCCGGGATTTTAACAGGTAAATCTGGAAGGAAGCACAAATTACATAAACTGTTAGTCTCACCACCCATAATAGTAAAACTAGCATTGCTTTCTCCTTATCCAGAAAGGAACTCCATGGTGGAGACAGGGGAGGAGCACAAATCTAGGGTAAATTTATTGCACTTTCCACTGTAAACCTCTTGGTCTTGGTAGGAAAATCTGGGAAAGGGTAGGAATGTAAGGTTTAGCAGAGAAAATGCCTCAAAGGGGGAAAAACATTCAGAGTGGCAAATGGTAAGCAGACATCTCTTTGAACTGTTGGACACCCCAACCCATCAGGCAAATGACTATAGATGGTGTCAAGGGTTGATGAACTAACCCAGCAGAGTCCAGAAGTCTCGCCTTTCTCACTCTGCCACCCCCAGCAGCATTTGACCAAAGAGCATCTTCTCCTAGGTGGGAGATTCTCCTCCCTGGACCCCAGGGTCAGAGGGCCTGGACAGCTGTGCCCAAGCCTGGGCACCTGATGCTGGGCACCTGTGTGGCTGGAGACCAGATGCTCTTGAACAACCCTAAACCGGTTCCCTCTTCTGCCCTTCAGGGGCCATTATCACAATCTAAAAAAACAATTGCCAACTGATCCCTGGAGCCAGGAAGACTCCCGCTGGGTGATGATTTCATTCACACTATCTCCCTTTAAGCCCCCTGCGCTGCCTCCTCGCTGGGGTGGCTCAGCTGCTACTGCCGCGAAATGGAATTTCTCTTGGGGGGAAGGGAACCCTCACGAGGTGGGGGGTGCTGGTGACCGGACCAGGTGGCAACTCATAGTCAGAGAATGAGGGCCAAGGCCTCCCATGTGTCTGCTTCTCAGAGAGAGTGGTGCAGAGCCTGAGGGTAGTTTGCCTCCCTTCTGAAACTATATAAATAGCTATCCTGCATTGAGCGCCTACTGTTTGACGGGCACACTGAAGAGGGCTTCTGTGAAGCATTATCTCCCAGCGCCCCCTGAGAGGTGCATTCAATCTGCATGGTCATTTTGCAGATGGGGACATCGCGTCCCGGGTCTCACACCCAGGGTCCTATGTGCACCGCCTTAGCGCTCCGTGGACAATGAGCTGAAGGCCCACAGCGCAAGCGCATTTGGCAGTTCCAGTTTCTTGCTACTTGTCTTATTTCGGGCAAAGTCCATAATCATCTCTGGGCCTAGACTTCTGCTGTCTCTCAGGTGTGGACTGAGGCTGAAAACAGTGAACACCAACTTTCTTATTTTCTTTTAAAATTAAGAAACTCAGCTGAGTGTGGTGTCGCCCGTCTGTTATCCCAGCGACTCAGGAGGCTGAGGCAGGAGGATTGCAATTAGGACTTAGATCTTGTCTCAAAATAAAACTTAAAAACAAAACAAACAAACAAAACAAAAAAAACGCAAGGAACTTCAGCTGATGGTGGTTCTGTTGACACTCATTTGTTAAGAAAAATACATATTAACAACAAGATACTAGTAATTCAGTTATGCTATTAAGGGATTTTAGTTTTAATAATCATAACAGCCTTTACACCTTTCTAAATAATAGTAGTTTGACAAGTGCAAAGCACAAATAGATTTCCTCCGTAGAAGACTCCATGCTGATTACCTGAGGTGATGTGTTGGGGGTTGGGGACCAAGTCCTAGCTGCCACTCCCACCTAGTATAGGATGGGATTCCTGAGGGGATGAGACAATGGACACCCACCAAGTGGAAGTGCAGAGAGATGGCCCTAAGAGACAAAGTGAGACTTTGTGGTAATAAGGGACCTGAGCCCTGCAGACAGAACACCAACTGCTTTGAAGGCTCCACAGGAATGAGAAGAAAGGTACATCTCATGAAAACACTTTCCAACATATCTAAATTGACAGTGCAATTTTCCTTAACAACTGTATGTTAGGAAAAGGGGTTAGAAAATGCTAGCGTCTTCAGAGTTGGAAGACGTTCAACTAAGAACAGGGCAAGAAGCAATCAAGAACTCCAAAAGGAAAGCAGCTTAGGACATGATTTTCTTTTTTTCCCCCTCATCTCCCAACTCCTTCCACTCCACCCCATCCCTGTGCCTCTTCCCCTCTCACACAGCAGGCAGAGGATAAGGATCTTTAAAGACTGGAGTTATATAGCTCTGACCAAAGACAAGAGCATGGTTGTCTTGTTCTCCTCAGACTTTTCAGGGCATTTCTGCCTGAGGCAGCTTACCTGAAACACCCAGAGACGTGCTCCTGCTGCTCCTCAGAGGGCACTTCTCCACTGTGAAAGATGAATGCATTTCTTTTCCTTTTTTCTTATTTACGTGAAGTTTGGTTCCACATGGGCCTGATTAGAAACCTACGTGGAATTTAAGACATTGTCACGTTGGTGCTTGAGTCCGGCAGGCCCAGGAAATGTGATCTGCTGGAATTATTTTCATTTGTTCAAGTAATAATATACGGTAGCTGCTTTTATGAACACGGCATTCACTTGGCCCCAGTGCTTTTCTCACCAGAGCTGAGGAGCCAACATTCCTGAGCCATGAGAACCTTAAGCTCCGGGATATGATGGAGATGAATTAAGAGGCTGGGTCTTGAGCACCGCTCTGGTCCTTGGGGAAAATCCCATTAACCTGAAGCATCCAGCTCCAGCATCCACGGGATGCCACAGACTTCCTAGCCACCTGGGCCCCCTGGAGGGTGGGTGTGACAGTAGCCAGCAGGGAGAAAGCAGAGGGCTCAAGAAAGAAACTTCACCTAGTTCTCTGTTTGCTCTTTAGGTTTGTACAGAGTTTGGGGGGAAGCTAAGGGTATGAGATGGACTAGAGAGAAAGAATGGAATAAAAATTAAAGTAGTGATCTTCCAAAGAGGTGTGTATGGGGGGAGGGGTTGAATAGTCAAAATCTATTGATCTGGGCTAGATGCAGCTCAGCGGCAGAGTGCTTGTCTAGGATGTATAAGGCCTGGGTTCTGTCCACAGCACTGGGAAAAAAAAATCTGTTGAGCAGAGAATTAAGTATAACACATTATCTCTTGGTATCCTTAGGAAACTGGTTCCTGGTATCCCATGTTTACCCAGTTCTGTTCAAGTCTTTATATAATGGCCCATTACCTATTCACATCCTCTTGGATACTTTAAATCATCTCTAAATTACTTTTAGTACCAAATATAATGTAAATGCTACATAAATAGCTGTCATGCTATATTGTTCAGGGAAGAATGATAAGGAAAAAAGACTGTACACATCCAATACAGAGGCAATCTTTTTTACAAATATTTTCAATCCACAGTTGATTGAACTTTGGGATGCAGAACCTATGTTCACGTAGGGCTAGCTATGTATACCACCGCAGTCATGCACACTTAACTAATGGTTTAGGAGACACAGACTCTTAGGACAGGCTGGCTCTTGGATACATTCTAGACAGTGGGATGTGTCCTGTGTTTCTTGAGGGGAATCATTAGGCACCTCCCGCTTCCTTTGCCCCACTCCCTCCGCCCTAGATTTGATTTCCTCCCTTCCAGTCTGCAAACAGCACACACAACCTCCCCCTTAACCACCATCCAGATCAGAAATAAATTCTCCTGGAAACTGACTGGGCGGGTTCCTCTCCAGGGACATGTAAAGTTAGAACAGAGGGGAAGGCAGGTGGGTGGAGAGGGCCAGGACCACACCAGGACAGACCACCTGCTTCTGATAAAAAAAACATTTCCTGGCCCATCTTCTACCCTGAATTATTTTCCCACTTCAAACAATTTACTTATTTGCACAAATGACACATGAGCATGGTTTAAGGGGAAATAAATTTACCAAAGAATCTTCCATAGACCTTAAGTCTCACTGCCCAGGAGTGTCTCTTCAGAGGCAGCCACTGTTACCAGATCCTCATGGACCACTCCAGGAATAACCCATGCACATGCTCATGTGTGCACACACAGGCATCATGTTTTAAAGCTCACATGAACAGGAACGTACTTTGCGCACTCTTTCAGACCTTGAATCTTCACTTAACAGTATGTTTTGAAGACCACTTTGTATCAGTGCAACAAGAGGGTTCTTATTTTTTCATGAGATGGTATTCCATGGTATGGATCCACCATAAGTGGTTCAACCATGCCCCTCTTAATTGATACGTATGTTGTTTTGGGTCTTCTACTGTGAAAAATAATGCAGCGTAACTTTGGGGGTACATGGAAGCACATGACAATACGATAAATTCCTAAAATTGGAATTGCTGATCATTTGCTGTCTCCATTTTTGGGATAGATATTGTCAAGTTGTTCCTTATGGACAATATAACAATGTACACACCTTTCCTTGTTTCTCTATGCTCACCAACTGCAGAATAGTATCAAACACTGTTCTCTTACAATCTGATCATTGAAAATGTGATCTCTTGATTATGATATACATTTCTCTTATTAGACATATTTTCTTTTTGGGGGGGATACTGGGGATTGATCTGGTGATGGGGGGTGGGTACTGGGCACTCAACCACTGAGCCCACATCCCCAGCGCTATTTTTTATTCTATTTAGAGACAGGATCTTGTTGAGTTGCTTAGGGAGGGCCTCACTAAGTTGCTGAGGCTGACTTTGAACTTGAGACCCTCCTGCTTCAGCCTCCCAAGCCACTAGGATTATAGGCATGTGCCACTGCACTCAGCTAGACATATTTTCTTATGCTCAAATGCTATTGTATCTCCTTTTCTGAGAGTTTTGTTTTTTATAAATGTTCATTTCCAGAATCTTTCTAAGATTGTTAAAAATATTTTTGGCCTGCCATGATGGTGCACACATGTAATCCTACCTACTTGAAAGACTGAGGCAGGAGGGCCACAAGACCACAAATTCAAAGCCAACCTGAACAACACAGAGAGACCCTGTCTCAAATTTTTTTTTTTTAAAGTGGGAAGTGTAGCTCAGCTAGAATGTTTACCTAGCCCATGTGAGGCCCTGGGTTCAATCCCCAGAACCTGCCCCCCATACACACACATACAATTAAAAATTTAGCAAAATATTTTTTTCTAGAGTTTAATGATTGTCTTTTTTATGTTTAAATTTTGCTGCTTTGGAATTTTTTTTATTTTTTTCATTTTTGGGGGTACTGGGACTTGAACTCAGGGGCACTGGACCACTGAGCCACATCCCTAGCCATAATTTGTATTTTATATAGAGACAGGGTCTCACTGAGTTGCTTAGCACCTTGCTAAATTGCTGAGGCTGCCTTTGAACTCATGATCCTCCTCCCTCAGCCTTGTGAGCTGATGGGGTTACAGGCATGTACCACCACGCCCAGCTTGGAATTTATTTTGATATAGTTCAAACTGTATTATTATTATTATTAGTAGTAGTAGTAGTAGTATATTATCCAGTTGTTACAACACCATGTTTTCTCCAGTGATTTGAATGATGCTTTTATTTTATATTTATATTAGATTCATTTTTATATGTTTGATTGACTGCTGGACTGTTTTTTTGTTGAACTGCAACAGACCTTTTAATTAGTGGAATTTATTTCCCATTTAACTTTCACAACCAATCCTGAATTCGACTCCTAGTACTTCAGCTCCCAAGCTTTGCTCATCAGTGATCTTGAGTCCTGTGGCTGACTCTACACCCCATGCACAGGTGGAGAATCCACCATTCAGAGCCTCCTGATGGTCACCGAGATACCTGGGCTGGCACCACTTCCTCCTCATCCTGCCTCTGTGCTTGTCCCTGCTAGCTCACACCTCCCAGTCACTTAGTCAGAAACTGCAGAGTTTAAAAGGTAAACTGTCCACTGACCCACAGCAAATCTTATGAGATTAGTGACCCGGAGTGAAAAAACAACAACAACAAAAATCCTTTTTAGGGGTTTTATGGTAAAGTAATTGGTGATTCAGTCAGAGTACAGGCCAGGCATTAGACCCAGGACTTCCCATGCATGATTCTGTTGATGCTCACTCCAATTCTATGGCATAATTATCCTCACTGTTCCACTTTACAGATGATGGAATTAAGGTTTAGGAGGATAAATAATCTGTCCAGGTTCACATAACTAATAAGAGGTGATCATCATGAGTGGAAGCGCAAAGCTTTGATGCAGATATGCTCTTGATCTACTTTGATGAGTTCATTCTGTGCTTGTGGGCATTCCTTCCTGGACTTATTCCATAAATATGTACTGAGCACTAATAGTAAGAGAAACCCCATCTCCTGGTAGGATATGCATGATCTTAGGGAAGACTTTCATGTTTATCTCAAGCATATTAACATATGTGAAATGGCTTGGTAAACAGTAAATAAGAGCAAGGGAGGGTGAGGGTGTGTGTTGGGGGAGGTTGGTCACAATGTTCCCATTGGCCCTCTGGCCCCTGGCTCACTCTCCTCCCACCCTGAAAGTACCTCTGGTGTTTCAGTGTTGCTCTTATTAAACCTTCAATTCAGCATCATATCCCAAAGCAGACCCAGTCCTTGACCCAGGAATCTTGGAGTCTATTGGAAAAGAAAAACATTCAGAAAAATAGCAATCCAATGGTGTTTATATGCTGTCAGGGAGGTCAGCCCCAAAGGGTTCTAGAGTCTGGGATGCTGGTGAACGGGCTCCTTACCACCCCTCATAACAGTGAGGCCAGGATGCTAATAGTAGGGTTTCTATAGAGAAGGTCAGAGGATTCCCCTGGCACCACTGATTGGCTATTGAGTGGGTGGTTTCTAACAGCAAATGACTTCAGTCATCAGGAAGGAGGAGAAATTATACTCTACCTATTTCTTTCAGTTTCATTTTGTATTCATTTTAAAGTCTAGATTCAAAGTCTCCTGGCTCTCACCTTGCTCTCTAGACCCCTGAAGAGCACAGAAATCCCTATGAACTCCCCCAGATCAGAGCCTCAGGAAGGTGGAGAGGAAAAAGCCCTTTTTCTAGGAAGAATGAGTGGCTTGGGTGATTTATTGGGAATGAAGTTGTCAGTGTGTGACAGGAAGTTCAAAATTCATCTTCTGAACTGGTGGTTCACACACAAACCTCTACCAAATTAGCCTTGAAGGGAGCCATTTATTGTTGGCCCCAGACTCCTTGGAAACACCTACCACACTGGGAACCAGGTTCTTTTTCAGGTAAAAATTTCTATCCCTTACTGTCTCCTTTCCTTCATGGCCCTGGAGAACAACAAATGTCTAAGAGGCACCAGACATCTCCCAAGTTCAAAATCAAAAATCAAGAATGGGCCTGTTTGTGAAATAACAACTTGGGAATGGAGTGACCATGAATGGGAAGAAAGAACAGTACTAGGAAGGACTTAAGAGATCATCCTCTCTCCCCGCCCTTCCACTCCCCATCCTCACCAGCTCCCTCCACACACAGTTTGCACAAAACGGACTGAGGCTGAGAGGGGAGGAAACTTCTGGAGCTCACACAACTAGGAAGTAGAAAAGTCATTAAATAAAACCCTGGGTCTCAATCCTCCTCCACTAGACTGTCTCTCACAATGGGCTTGAGAAAGCAGCTTCCTCAGCCTTCCCCGGTCCTTTCTCTGAAAGGAATGTATTATCATCTAAGGACGAGTAGAAAGTGTCCTGGCCTAGAAGTCAGGAGACCTGACTGGTAGAGCTTCAGCAGCATCCCACCCCACAGACAGACCACCCACGTCTACCCTGGCCTCCTCTTCATGAAGGGGAGCCATAGAGCTCTGAAGTTTCTCCTGTTCAGACTTCCCAGGTTCTGTTCTCCCAGGAGGGCTGAGACCTGTGGTGCTTGTCTTACAAAGGGAAGGGAGGGCACACTGGTGCAGGGGACTACTCGACAAGACTCAGCTGCCATTCGCAGCACTCCTCATGTGTTATTGAATCTCTGCTGTGTGTGCATTTCTTCCACAGCCCAGCTTCCAAGAGGAATGCAAGTTCAGAGAAACCCTCCTGCCCAACAACTACAACGCCTATGAGTCAGAATTGTACCGAGGGACCTACATCGCCCTGAGCAAATATGGACGTGTAAAGCGGGGCAGCAAGGTGTCTCCAATCATGACTGTCACTCACTTTCTTCCCAGGATATAAGGACCCATGAGCAGGGGCTCACAGGTTGACAGCTATATATCTATTCTATTGGAATTTTGCACAAGTGAATGGTTCCCTCTTGTTCCCCATGACTTCTGAATCAGGATTATCTTGTGCCTGGGGAGACCTGGGTTTGTTTCCTTGGCTACTTGATCCCATGGCCCTGAACTCACCCAAGTGAGGCGTTGCCACGAGCATCTTAGACTAGTGATGAAGCCTGTGCTTTGACCTCACCTGAGAAGAGAAGGTATAGATGACACTTGTGGAATGTGACCATGTGCACAGGAAAGGGCCAGGGTGGGAGTATGTGTGTGTCAATGTATATCCATACATCTCTGCATATATTCTCAGAGCAAAAGTATTTCAAAGCATCGAGTTTCTTTCCCCTGGCCTCATCACTGCAGGAATCTGCCTGCAAGAATGTCACCTGTCAAGCCAGAAGGATTGATCTGCTCCCATTCTGCCTGTTTCCAATCATCTTTTCATTCAGAGGCCGCTGACTGCACAGGCGACACGGGTGCTTGGGAGCAGCTGTCCTCCGAGTGCAAAGAGGGCAGGACAAGAAGGTGTAAACTTTCAGTGCCAACCAGGAAAAGAGTGATCAGATGCCCCGAGCTTCATGCCTGTGGGGGTTCTAGGGAAACTGGGATGCATCATCAAAGCAACGGGGTAGAAGGGGGTCACCTTCTTGGAAGAAAGTGGCAGAGCAGTGCCCAGGGCAATTGAACAAGGTCCACTGGAGGCATCAGGAGGAACTGGGTGTTCTGTGGAAAGCTGTTCTGCCTGGAGGACTTCATGCTGTGTGTACTCCAAGAACAAGTAAGGGCCAGGCTGCCTGCCCGTGACTTTTCCTCACTTTGAACCAGGTCTTATTTTAACCTCAGATGACAAGGATCCTAATAATGGCAACCTCTTTGGCAAGGAAGGGGATGCAAAATAGGGCATGAAGGAAGTAGAGAGGCTTTGGACTACAGATGATAATTCCTCTCCAACCATGTCCAGGAAACTCACCCAAGTTCTCATCTGATACTCTCACTTCCTTCTCAGTCGTCCTCATCTCGCGTACACGCAGCACCCTGGATGCAATAGAATGGGCCCCATGACCTCCAGAGTTTGCCCCCTGACTCCCTACAGTAGAAGAGGAGTGCTAATCCTGGGAGATCAAGCAGCCAAGCTGAAGTGGCTCCTCGCTGTACCATGCCTTTTTGCCTCCTGTCCTTTGAGAGTATTTAAAGCAGAGGTTCCCCGAGTGACTATAAATGTGGTCTGCCTGGAGCCTTCAGATTCCTGAACCATTGGAATGTTCCTAAATCTGAAACCAGAGAGAGCTGTATCAGAGTGCAAATATTTTCGGCATATGTGAACCATCGAGTTACAAAATGACCTGACACCCTTTGCTACTCTCAGGGGCCCCGGCCTGCAAGACAATCCCTCATCTGTTGCAAATACCTTCATCTTCAACATACCTCTCTATTCGTAGATGCGTGCATCTATAGATAGATCGGGGAGAGGGATTCTGAGTTGAAGATGGAGGTTGGCAATCCCAGGGAGAGACACTGGGCTGGCTGCCTCCTCTACTCTGCAAGGATCAGGGTGGATGTGTGCTGGGTAAAGAGGTAAAGGCCATGGCAAGGTGAGCTAAGATTAACAGACAGTAGTGGCTCAGCAGCATGTGTGCATGTAATCAAGCCTTGGAAAGAAACTAGAAGGAGCCGGATCTTGGATCAAGTGGAAGGGAGAGGAAATCAGTCCATCTTGACTGTCATAATTTTGAAACGCAGGTCTGCTTGGAGGCAGGAGACCAACTTGGTTATTTTTTAAGAGGTCTTGTCCAGTGTAATCAGTCTCTTTAACAGAGCATATCAGAAATGAAGGCACTAAGGACCTAAGGTGCATCTGTATTCCTGATGGAACTGGGAATGAAGGATGGCTGGATGGATGTCTATACCCATTTTCCATGCTAGGCCATGAAATATAGGTCCAGCCACTATGTAGTCATGCCAGCACACTGATTTTCTGTGACTGACACCAATTATGAGAAGGTGGGCATCCGGTCCAACTGGTACCAGTATGACCTGCATCATACTAGTTTTTAAGTATTTTGAATATTATCTCTGAATGTACAGATGTACGGTTGATGCTTTTAGATTTTTCTCATGCAAAATAATTCACTTAAAGGCTTTCTCTTTTACTTATAAGGGACTTAGGCTTAAGAAAAGTCCCACCCACAAAAATTGATGAAAGGATATCAAAGGGCATTTCAATCCCTTTTCTCCTGCTACTATGCACAGAGTGTGGAGAGTTGATTTATACCTGGTCAAATGTCCACTGAGTCCCAGACTCAGACTCAGCTGTCAGCCCCATTGGATTCAAAAGACTGTGGCAGATGTTACCATAGGCAGGGGAATAGAGTGAGCCCAACTTTCTCACTGAGGATGTTCTAAGAATGATTTGGGTCATCCCTCCCCCAAATCCTGAGCAAATGGACCTGGTTTATAGAGTTTTGTAGCTAATTGGACTCTCTTCTATCCTGAACCTTCTCTGGCAGCTCCATGCAAACTTTGGGTTCCAAGAGCCAAGAGGCTGACTTATACCCTCTCCAAGAGCAAATGATAATGAAGAGAAGAACATATCTACGTACACTTGAAGATGGACTTCTCAGCTAGGAGGAGGTTAGCTCCAAAGCAAGTAGGGAGTCACAGGACCCTTATAAAATCTCCATCCTCTCCAGGGCAATGGATGGACCTCCTAGGAAACCAGAAAATTCTAAATGTTTTGTTCAAGTTATTGATTAGGTCTGTGTAATCATTCAAAGCCTTTTAATATCTTTTCTTTTTCCCACTTTCTAAACATTTTTGGAACTCCCTTGAAAAACCGCATATGATTTTGAAATTAATACCTTATAATTATCTTCCACAGCTTTCCCCTCTACCAGCATGTCCCACAATACCTCCAACACACACACACACACACACACACACACACACTCACACATATATTCAAGTCCTTGGTCAGGGCTATTCTAATGGCTTAACAAACACAAAGAACGTTTTCTCTTGTTATCTGATTCAGGATAAAAATGTTTCTCCTTTTTAGACATATAGTCTTCTCCCCACACCAACAATCCAGGTTTGAAATTCTCTCCTGTCCCAAGAACTATCCTGAACATTTTGAAATTCTCTTTCCTTGCAGGATTTGGGCCCTTTTCTATGCTAAGACCTCAGATCCTTCAAGTGCTTGCTCTATGTAAGTCCTGAGGGAAGGAGGACATGGAAGAGCTTATGAGCTGTCATTTCTCTTTCTCCCAGTGTCTGACATCCATGGCCTTTGCTGCATTGTGCCACAGTCACTGGGGCAAATGTAGCTACCACATGAGTTGTTGGCCCCCAAAACACCAAATGTCCCCTCTTCCCTTTATTCTCTTCTACTTTTTATGTGGACACAAACTAGAAGACTCCTACTTCTCTCTATCCCTCTGCTTTTCCCCAAAGACTCTGGGCCAGTTGTCACTGAGAAGGTTTTCTCTGCCACTTGCCACTCTCAGTCTGCCCAGTGGGTCTGTGGTAGTTGCTCCTTCCTTCCTTACCCACAGGAACCAGCCACCCCTGTGTCACTGCCCCCAAAGGCCCCAACGATAGGGAGGTTCAGGACAAGGCCCAAAGGATATATACAAATACTATAGTTTGTGCTTCCACCTGAGTGGACAATTCCTCTTCCCAGAGCTGGAGAAGGACGTGAGTATGCCCCAGTTGGATCCTGAATCTAGTGCAGCATATGGATAGCCAACATAGAACCATTCTTGTATACCTCATTGAACTACTGAAATTCCACCCCCAAACAGCTGTGTTTTGATGTGGTTTTTCTCTTTCTGTACATCATTAAGTACCTCAGGCTGGGTCCCGGTGCAAAGCTGTCCTTAAACTTGGGTACAGCGGATAGGAAAACCCAGAAGCTGTTCAGTCATGTGCTTGTGAAATGTGATGCTTCTATTTTTTAATATGTATGTGCTATGCACAAACCATATCATGTTCCAGCAAAAAAGTAAAAGGTCTTTTTATACGTTTCTCTAAATTGTTTCACTCCACCCCTCCTATTAAAACTGACAACAAATTTCTGGATTGTGATTGATTTTTATCTTAATTCTCTTCCCTATCTTGAGGAGGCATGGACAGGGAAAACAGAAAGCACAGACCCCTAGTGGTGTTGATTATGAAGGCAGGCAGAAGTGGCGGGGTTCACGTAGACCACCAGTCCTACCTTACAAGTGGGGAATCTGGCAGAGAAGGGGGAAGGAAGCAACTCAAGGCCCTAGGGAGGCCGAATCCCTCTGCCCCTCTGCCTTGTTAAGAGTCAGAAATAGGTATTTCTTTACCAATAGAATTCATTCATCATTCATTTGTTCATTCATTCATTCATTCATTGAGAAATACTCTGATCCCCTCATTCCCAAATTGGGCTAGGTTTGGGGGATACATGACTGAACAAAGTAGACACAGTCTCCACCCTCTAAAAAAAATCACCAAGAGCATGTGATCAGTAGATTTCTAAGGCCCACTCCAGAGGCCTTGGATCGATCATATGCGCGGCCCAGGAGTCCCCATGAAGAACATGCACCCTCAGCAATTCTGACCGTGAAAAGCACTATCTAGTGGGAAGCCTGGAAATAGAGAACATTTGAGCTAGGAGAGCCTTTATAAATTAGAAAATCTTTTCACAGGTTAAATGAAGAAGATCAAGGAACTTAAGTAACTCCCCCTCCCTTTACATATCCCTCCTTGAATATCCGGTCATCAGACCTGTGACCTCTCTGCCATGTTCCTGCTCTGGCAAGTCCTATTTCTACATACCTCTCTGCCTCCTCCTGCCACTTCTGGGGTAGACGAACATGTGCCTTGAGCTGAGCAAAATGGGTTCTGAATAAATCTCTGTGCTCTTGGAAGAGCTGCCTGGTCCTTTGGCCTCTGTATCTCATTCCTGTATTTATTCATGCAATTCATATTTCTAAACTCCTCCAGTGTGCCAGCAACCATGCTGAGCCCTTGGAATATCACTGTGACTAATGATATATGGCCTCGTAGTCTGACAAGGAAGATAGATAATTACAGCAAAGTGTGGTGAATGGCACCAAAGAGGAAGCTCAAGAATTGGGTCCTAACCTTATCTAGGTGGGTAAGAGACTCCATCCCAGAGAAAACTGAGCTCTGAAGGGTGTCAGGCAGGTTTGGGGTAGTAAGTTAAGTCTGCAGGTAGGGGAGGAGGAATGCTGTGAGAGAGGAACACAGCAGGTGTTTGAAGGTGTTGCTGAAGGGAGGGGGAAGAACATGGTACCTTCAAGGATCTAAATCGGGGCCATTATTGCAGGTACAGGGTGCAGAGAGCTGGGCAAGATGGGGCTTGAGATGGGTGGTGAGCAACTGCCATGGAGCATCTGGTAAGTGAAGTTAAGGTGCTTGAGTTAAAAAATATCCATCTCATAAACTTTATCAAATGTTTTGAGTAAAATTACTAAATGACTAAGTTGTGTAAACCATCACAAACATTTTTGTTACTCCACCACGATCCTTCATGCACATTTGATCTTAATCCCCCACCTCCCCTTGTTTGCCCCAAGCAACCACCAATCTACTTTTTATCTCCACATTTTACCTTTTCCAGGTATTTCATAAAAAAGAATCATATAATATGTGATGTCTGGTGCCTATTTTCTTTTTCTGAGGAGATTGAATTTTAATCCAAGAATAATGAGAGGCCCCCGGTGAGTTTAAGAAGTTAACAGGACCAGACAGGAGTTTTAGAAAGGTCATTGGAACTGTCCCAGTGTTGGAGGGATAAGCCTGTGGGCAGGCAGGATAATCGGGCAGTTTCCATTGGTGTGTTCCAGAGTGGGTAAGATGGCGACTGGATAGAGTAATGACAGAAGAGTGGAGAGAAGCCTGAGTGGTCACACTATATTATCCTGCCATAGAATGCAACAGGAAGCCATTCTCACAATGAAAACTCAAACACCTCTGTATTATTCAGCTTTTCATTGCTGTAACCAAATACCTGACATAAACAACCTAAAGGAGGAAAAGTTTATTTTAGCTGATGGTTTCAGTTCTTGGTCATTTGGCTCATTTTTCTGAATCGGAGGTGAGACAGAACATCATGGTGGAAGAGGTGGCAGGGGCAAGCTGCTCGGCTGATGGTGACCAGGAAGCAGAGAGAGGGGAAAAGGAGCCCAGGACAAGCTATAGTCCCCAAGGGCATGCCCCCAGTGACCCACTTCCTACAACCAGGCCCCACCTCCTTTGATGAGGTCAGAGCCATCAAAATCCAATCACTTCCCCAAATTCTCATCAATGGACATTGCTGTACTGGGGACAAAGCCTTCATCACAAGGAACTGTGGGGGATATTCCAGGTTCAGACCCTAACAACCCCCAATCGACAAGGTGTTCATTAAGAAATAAGGGCTTATTTTTAAAAGGTATTTCAACATAAAACTTCGGAACTCCCCCCCACCAAAATAAAAAGAGTTTAGTGCTTAGTATTTTTTTTTTAAAGAGAGAGAAGAGAGAGAGAGAGAGAGAGAGAGAGAGAGAGAGAGAGAGAGAGAGAGAGAGAGAATTTTTTAATATTCATTTTTCAGTTTTCGGTGGACACAACATCTTTATTTTATTTGTATGTGGTGCTGAGGATGGAACCCAACGCCCCGCGCATGCCAGGTAGTGCTTAGTTTTTTTAAGAATCAAACAACAAGACATTTCATTTGTTGCACGTTATTATGGAGGTTTCCCTGAAAGAGAGGAGGGAAGTTGATGACCATGGCCATTTGGGAGGCCCAGCTCTGTGGGCAGAGGGTCCTCGAGGCTAGCCACCTGAAGTGTTCATTGTAAATCTCAATGATTACTCATGGTTATTTTCAATACCAGCCCTGCCTTCTGGTTCTGGGGGGATCCCTCCATCCAACAGGCCTGACAAATATCCCCTGAAGTAAGAGTACTTGTTGTTTTCAGGGGCCACAGGCGGCTGCCTCTCTCCCAGAAGGAGTTTGAGCTGCTGGAACCAGGAACACGAGCTGGGACGACGAAACAACAGACACGGATTTTCTTGTAGTTTTGGAGGCTGGGCAGCTAAGATCAAGACCTGTGGGTTTCGGGTGAGGCCTCTCTTGCTGGCTTGAAGACAGCCACAATCTCACTATGTCCTTAACAGTCTTTCCTCTGTGTGCAAAAGAGAGAGGGCATAGGCTGTGGTGTCTCTTCCTTGTCTTCTCAGGTCATGATCCTAGAGGATTAGGGCTCTGCCCTAATGGCCACCTTTAACCTTAATCTCCTCCATAAAAGCCTATTTCCATTTTCGGTTGCAGGAGGGGTGAAGGCTGCCATGTATGAATCTGGGAGTGGGGGATATAAACATTCCATCCAGAACAGTGCCCACTGCCCTCTGGGGAAGCCTGAACCAGTAGTGGACACATTTATCAAATCTTCACAAGAAGCCCTGAATTAGAGGCCCTATTCTTTTGAGTACTCGAGTCACCTGGTTGATGTGGCCATCTAAGGAACATTTGTCTATGTCATTTTTTGTCATCATGGCAGGGATAAGGAGTGTGGGGGGCTAATGGCATTTAGTGGGGATCAGCTAGGGATATGGCTGACCATCCTCTAGCAAAAAGAGTTATTTGGCCCTAAATACCAATGATGCCAAGGTTGAGAAACCCTGCTCTGGGAGAGCACCCACCTGATTTGGACTGAAATTCTTGGATGGAAGAACTTCTCGTTGAAGCCCCAGGCAGGGAAGTAAAGGCTGGGGAGAGAAGCTTCAGATGCCACTGTCAAATCCCCCAAAGTCATGATGGAAACGTGATAAGGCAGAGGGTTATCGAGATCTGTCCAGAACACGGAGTTGGAAGGTGAGAAATTGTAAGAGCCAGTGGAGCAGCAGTGACTGCGGCGAAAGGAAGCGAGGCCGACACCCCACCAGGCTCTCCCTCTTCTTCCTCACTGCCAAAGCCATGTTCTCCACCTCCATCCCAGGCAAGTAGAAGGTCTCTTCAGAACTTCAGCTGGTATCACTCTTACCTGTAATTTCAATGTCATCATTCCACTGTCAAAGAATGCTGTTTGTTTTCCTTTCCTTAAGATTATAACATTAAAACATGTTCACGGCAGAAGATATAGAAACCCCAGTGTTATGTTTTGGATTTTAAATGTCCCCCAAAAGCCCACGTATTGAAGGCTTGGTCCTCGATCTGTGGTGCTATTGGGAGGTGGTAGAACTTTTAGGAGTGGGGCCTCATGGAAGTTAGGTCGCTGGGGACATGCCCTGGAAGGGGGTAACTGGCCCTGGCCCTTTCCCTGTGTCTCTAACTTTGCTTTCTGCTACCATGAAGTGAATCAGAACTCCTCTGCTTCCATGTGCTTCCATCATGATTTTCTGCCTCACCACAGTACCAAAAGCAATGGGGCCAAGCCACCATGGACCGAAACCTCTGAAACTGTCAATCAAAGTAAACCTTTTCTCCTTTAAACTGATTGACTTCAGGTATTTTGTCACAGCAACAGAAGGCTGACTGAAACAACCAGAAATTTAAAAATAATCTCATCACTTATAATCCCACTAGCCAAGAGTGCTGCTAAAATGTTGCTGTTTCCCTTCAGTCTGTTATGTATCAAACAAATTTAGTATGTAGACCAAGCACAGCTGAGGGATTTTATTGCAAAGCAATAAAAAGCTTCTCTCTCTCATGACTCCTTTTAAATTTGCTCAGTCAACTTAGTGTCTCTGAATGAAAGCTTGGAAATTCTCAAGAATAATCTGGACACTCATAGCTAATTGCAAAGACATAGGGTCATTTCAAGTTGCAAAACACAGTGGCAATTTATAAATTATAAATATAGGTCACAGAATAATCTACACTTGGGTCTTCATTCAAAGGTAAGATATTTTCCCTCTCCACTCCAGCAGGGATGAAAGGAAGGTCATGGCTACTCTCTTATTTCTTGCTCAATCACCTCCTTCCAACCTCCTGAATACTGTGTCTGCCCATTGGGGCTGCAGAAGGGAGGCCAGGAGGAAAGGTGAGTAGAGAAGTTCTCACCTGAGGGAGCCTGTGATAAGATGGCTTTGTGTTCTCTGGGCCAACTAAATGACTTAAAATGGCTCTCTCTTCTTAGGAGCTACTTTAGATTTTTCAGAGACCCTGCATCTCTGGAGACGTGATGGCTGTAACACCAGACCTCATGTGTTCATCTCCCATGGGGGCTTTTGCCTACTCCTTTCCCGGCCCCTTAGAAAGCCAGGAGTCTGCCTGCAGCTTCTCCCTGCACATCCAGCTACCTCTCTAGGCAGGTACTGAAGAGGGTCTCAATCCCCCTTTCTCTCATACATGGCCCACACAAAGTCCCTGGGACATGCAGAAAAGCCTGGCTCCCACAGACTCCAGGAATGAAGACTGAGCCCAGACAGCAGCAAGCTGCCCTTCACTCTCAAGTCTGAGGCAGCAGGAGACACACCTCTCCAGTCTTGGAATTTTCCGGGTGAGAGTCACACACCCACCCTCTGTGTCAATCAAACTCCAGGACACATGCAAAGCCCTGCATGGAATCTAACTGAAGTCCCTCTCTTGGCTTGTGAAGGTATTCCAATGCCTCCCAAAAGTCCCTTAACACATCTTCCTCCACAAAAATCAAATCACCTCTGAAATCTTCTTCTTGTCTGAGCCTTGATATAGGTGAGACTCTTGAGTGTAGGTCCATGATGCCCCCACCCCGTGTTCTATGGCCCTTCTCCATCGTCGTCCATTCAGCCCTGCCCCATCTCTCTCCAGGTTTATCTGTGAATTCCCTCTGAACTCCAATAGCTAAAGGAAAATACAATAGCTTGAAATTTCTATGGTCTTCTATTTGTTTTTAACTAGAGGGAATTGTGACAAAACAACAATAAGTGAGTAAAAAAAAATGACCCATAATTCTTTTTTTGTTTTTGAATTTTTTAGCTGTAGATGGACACAATACCTTTATTTTGTTTCTTTATGTGGTGCTGAGGATAGAACCCAGTGCCTCACACATGGGAGGCAAGTGCTGTACCACTGAGCTACAATTCAAGGCCCTGACCCATAATTCTAGACCTGAACATTTTAAACCCATAAACAGCAGTTAGGGGGATGAAGGAGGAAAACAGGCAACCAATTTGGGGAGAGAGTAATAGAAAATAGCATGAATTATTTTTAACCCTCTTAATAGACATAAATGTATATTTTCCTTAATAACACAGCTATTTATATATATCGTATTATATTATAAAATGTTATGCATTTCTTGGCTGTCTAATAAAATTATGCTTTGAAAACTAAAGATGTAAATGTTTTATAAAGAAGAATAAATAATAGGCAGCAGGAAAAGCTATATTTCCTGTTTTCCAAACTTGTTTAGAACTTGAAGTTTCCCCCAAATTGTTCTTTCTATAACTTTCTTTTAATTTTCCTCCTATGCTTCACATTGTTGCTTATTTATTTATTTTTACTAAACATATTTCTATTATTCTACCTTGGTTCCTCTGTCCCTTAGGATAGTTGTTTCAGCCAAAAAAGATGTCCAGCCTGCCACACCAGTCTCCCAGAGGGAACCCTGAGGGCAACCCCTTGGGAGAGCTGTAGTGCTGCCCCCTTGTGGTTATTTCCTTGCTAATAATGACTTCATCACTAGATTCCAAGAAAGATCTACTGGATACCAATCAGTACTCCCGACTTAGATGCTGATTTTAAAAATGAGTAGATCAGAGTTCTTGCTTGGAAAGAGGACAGCAAACCAAGTTGCATGGACAACCACCTTCCAAGGCGAGCCTCTCAGGATACATTTGAAGTTTGCTTCTGCTGTATTGGGGATTGAACCCAGGACCTTGCATATGCTAGGGAATCTCTTTAACCCTGAACTCCATCTTCAGCCATTTAAAATTGATTTTGAAACAGGATTTCACTAAGTGGCCCAGGCTTGCCTCAAGCTTGTGATCCTCCTGCCTCAGCCTCCCAAGTAGCTGGAATTACCGGCTATATTTGAAATTGCAGAAGAAAAAGTGACTCATTGAAGAAGGGAGCTGGGTCTACAAGGATAAGCTGGAACTGCAAGGACACTTCTTCCTCTTCACAGAAAGAAGAAGGAGGGGCATTCTAAGCTAAAGATCCTGAGTACAGACCCAAGCCCAGGTATCAAAATACAAAGTGAGTTGGACTTAGTGGGAGGGTTAGAGTAAGGACCTGGGAGGCAGGCAGGTGGGAGTCAAGTCTTGGGTGTGCCACTCAAGAGCTGCATGATCGTAGGAAGTTATCTAAGCTTCAGTTTCCTCTTCCATGACAATGGAGATAATAATAGTGCCTATCTCATAAATCCTTTCCTAAGTGTTGGATAAACGTTAGTTGCTCATGCGAAGGCAGGCAGGTGTTTTAGAATGTGGACGGAATGGATGGGTGTGCAGGGGTTGCAAGTTGAAAACAGGTCCTGAATGCCAAGCTAAGGAGTTCAAACTTATCTTGTAGACAGTGATGAACTGGTGCAGATATTTGCCATGAAATAGCATGATGGACACCTGTAAAATCTCAGCGGCTCTGGAGGCTGAAGCAGGAGGATCATGAGTTCAAAGCCAACCTTAGCAATTTAAGAATCCCTCAGAGAGACTCTGCTCTAAATAAAACATATTTTTAAAGGGCTGGGAATGCGGCTCAATTGTTAGGTGCCCCTGGCTTCAATTCCCAGTACCAAACAAACAAACAAACAAAAAAACATATGCTGGAATACTATTTTAAGAGGAGAATCCCATGAGGAGGATAAAATACTGGAAACAAGAAAACTTCTAATTCACCAATTAAATAAATAATTACTTTCCACAAATTTCTGGGCAAGTGATTGGGAAGAACAGTGTAGAAGAGATGGAGGGAGAACCAGCGCGCATGCCTGGGAGTCTGCCCACTGAGAGCGCTCACTCTAACAGCGCGGACTCATCCTTTGGTTCACACACAGCAATCAACATCCGGGACCACTGGCAAAGACACCCACAGGGCAGGACGGAGACCAGTCCTCGTAAGCAAGTCACACAGGCTCTTTGGGCTTCACCTGTTCAGTGCAGCTTATATCCCTTACCTGCCTACCACACTGAATCAGTGTGGGATTCCAATGAGATGATGTTCTGGAAGGAGGTTTGAGAAGGGTGAATCAGTCTGGAGGAAGAAGGATAATGAATTCTTGCGAGGGTCCCTTCTGATGATGGGTTCTTAGTGAGATCTTGGAGGCTGTCCCCCAGAATTCCCTCCCAGTGGACTTGATTTTTCCTCAGCTCCACATGGTTAAAAAGGAAAAAAAAAAAAGACTGTTCTTTTATATTAGAAGCAAACAGAGAGAAGAAAGGAAGGGAGAAGAGGGGGATGTTTCTCTAAGAGCCAGGCACTTTCAGACCTGTCAATCAGTGGTTCTCAGTGGAGCCTTTTGGCACTTTGGGAGGATGCCACAACCACTGGGGACACCACTGTCATCAATGAACAGAGGTTGCAGATGAATGCAGGACAGTCCTCCAGTATGAAGAATTATTCTGCCCAACTTTCCAAATGTTGTGGTGGTGTAACACCTGCTTATAATTCTGAGCCTAGAATCAAATTCTGCTTTACATAAAATAGAAGGCATTTTCTCTATCAGTTTACGATGCATTGAACTCTCCAACTAAGGTATAAATCCAGAGAAGACTGTATTTTGTTTTGTTTGAAACTCGTGAAGAGCTCACCATTTTGGAAATCATGCCATGTTAATGCCAATGGTGGAAACGAGTTATCAGGAAAACCACGGAAGCCCCCACACCCACGGCAGCTGTCTCCTCTCTCCTGTTTCCTCTCTCTGTCTCTACACACACACACACACACACACAAATCCACCTAATTAGTTAACTCTCATTTCAAGTATCAAAAAGGCACATAATTTTCAGCTAAGCGTTTTCTTGCTCCTCTTAAATCCAGATGTGTTTGGTGTAACTAGATACAAGAGTTCTAATACTCCACTAACTTTTAATAAAGCTGTATCTAGGTGTTTGGACACTGAAATATAGAATATTTTAAGTTACTTTCCTGTTATTTCTCCTACAGTTAAGGCATCGTATTGACTTTTTAAAAATGATATATGTAGGCAAGTTCTATCAATCATGAGTTTCACTTTAACTAGTAAAAATGGCATTATGAAATATTTCTTATTAAAAGTGCTGTTTGAGAGCTGGGCATGAAGGTACACACCTGAAATCCCAGCAACTGGGGTTCATAGTCAGGCAGAAGGATCCCTACTTTGAAGCCATCCTGGGCAACTTGGCGAGACCCTGTCTCTAAATCAAATTAAATTAAAAGTCTGGGGATAGAGTTCAGAGATAGAAAGCCCTGGGTTCAATCACCAGTGCTGATAGATAGATAGATAGATAGTTAAGGTGACAGGGGAGAGAGTTACCATGTTAGCTCATTTAACTAGTGAAACCAAAGCTTGCAGAAGCCCCTGGAGATCTGTGACCACAGCAGATTGAGAACTGTCACTGAAGTATTTGCCCTGTGCCTCCCCAGCCTGTCAACTGCCTTGTAAGGTCCGTCTGAATAGCAGCTAACTCTGTCTGGTCTGAATTTAGCAAAGCCCGGGCACCTAAGCAAGAAGCAGGGAGGCTGCCGAGCAGCTGCCAATCACAGTTCATGCTCTGTATCCAAAACCCCATATTAATCCATGACCCTCCTGTGCTGCTTTTGGGTATGGGGGAAGTTCCCAAATCACAAAGCAAAAATGATGTTCTCTAGATGGTTCTTCCTGGAGATGATGCATAGGGCTGTGGCAGCCAGTGACCTGAGCTGAGTTGCCTGGGCTAAATTTAAGTGCCCTGAGACCCTTCGTCCCCCAGGATCCCTCTGGTGTTCTGCCCCTCACCCCTGGCATCCTGGTTTGCAAGGAGATGCTGTATTTATAGACCATCTTTCTGAGAAGAGCTACAAGCTCTTTTTGGTGATTAGCTCATTGTGGCAGGGGTGGAGGGCTATGTTCCTCTCCCTGTAAGGCAGAGGAATGAGCCCTGAGTGGAGGCTGGGAGGCTCAGGCTCCCAGAGGCTCTGCCCACAGTGTGACCTCAACTGAGGCACATGTCCCTCTCTCCATCCTGGCTGGCACCGACTCCTGGTCCCTATAGCCTGGACATGCAGCAGCAAAGGAAAGCCTGAGTTTTGCCTAGGTTTCCATATTCTTTATACCTGGGCCAACCTGGATGTGAGCTGGCTGACACTACTCTGGAGCTCTTTATGGGGCCTTAGACTGAATTTCTTTTCTTTTTGTAATTGTGATAAAATATACTTTTTTTTTTTTAAGAGAAGGAGTCTTGATATGTTATCCAGGCTGGCCTCAAACTCCTGGGCTCAAGTGGTTCCCCTATCTCAATCGCCCAAGTAGTTGGGACAAGGCTCAGGCCAACAGGCCTATGGTTTGGATGTGGGTGGAGTGTTCCCAGTGGGCCCGTCGTGATTGAAGTCTTGGTCCACATGGGGGTGCTGTTGGGAGGTGGCGGAAGCTTTGGGAGGTGAACTTTAACAGGAAGTCCTTAAGGTCATTAGGGCATGAGACCATTTTGATAGGGGATTGTTATAAGAGGAGCAAGCCTGGCCCCATATGACCTCGTTCTCTGTGCTGCCATTTGAGATGGGACTGTTTGCCCCATACAGGGTCCCTCAGATGTGCTACCATCCGCCACCCTGTCCAGAGGTGGAACAAAGGGGGCCCCTCCACTTTGCCTGATCTTGGACTTGGAACCTCCAAAACTGTGAGCTAAAAAAACCTGTTTTTCTGTATAAGTTAGCTGCCTCAGGTATTTTGTTGTAGCAACACAACACTGCAACTGCAACAGTCTAGCGGCATCGAGTACACACGAAGTGTATAACCATCATCACTATTTTTCCCCACGACTGGTTCATTATCCCTGACTAAAGCTCTGCACCCAGTAAATAGTAACACCCCATTTCCCTCACCCCAACCCTACCCCAGGTAACTGCCATTCCATGTTCTGTCTCTGTGAAACTGCCTAGTCGAAGCACCTCATATAAGCAGAATTATGTATTTTTATGTTTTATTTCACTTAGCATAATGTCCTCAATCCACGTTGTCCCAGCAAACTGAATCAGTAAGCTCCTCTCTCCTTTCCTCCAACCAAACCCTCCTACTTGGAACAGGTAGCATCCCCTCCCACACACAGCATTGGGAGATACACACTTAGCTTATCGACATACTTTGGATTTCATTGAAAAACCAGCCTCTACCTCAGAGCAAAGCCTGTCCAAGGAAGGGGGCATGCCCCTTGTCCTTGGAAAGACCCACAAAGCACTCCTAGGCACATACCCACCCTGCTGTGTTGTTTATCTATAAATAACAAGAGAGATCTTCCAAGCCAGGTGTCCCTGACTCAATTAGGCTAGGTGAGGACCCATAGCAACCCCCTAGCAACCACCAATCAGCATGAGACAGGGAAAATACCTGGGATGCCAGATGACTCCCCAGTAGTTTATGGTGGTTGATAACATATTGGGAAACCATTTAGTTCAGCATGTACTCCCCTCGTAGCTTAAACCAATCAGTTCAAACGAATCCCCCTCTTGTAGTAACCAATCACCCCTACCCAACTTGTTCCTGCCAGTGAATGTGCTAATCAGGTTTTAGAGTTGTTTTATGATTTTCCCATGGTGTGTGATGATTTGCTAAGAGATGCTGTGATGTATGTGGGGGTCCCTGCCTTCCCCAAAGAGTGTATAAAACTGCTGCAAATCCTGGGCTCGGGGCCTCTCAGCGTCACCAGTTGCTGTGTGTGCGCGGAGGACCGAGCTAGCTCGCAATAAACACCTCTTTGCTGCTTACATCGATCTTGATCTCTGGTGATCTTTTGGGGGTCCTGAATTCGAGCATAACATCATAAAGTTTATTTTCAGGATCCTCAAACTCCCAGGCCATGTGTCTTTCCATTCTCCCATGTAGGGTTCCCAGATCTGGCAAACAATCATGGAGAACACCCAGGGAAGATTTCAGATAAACAAAGGATAATGTTTCAGTATAAGTATGTTCCCATGCACTGTCTGAGACATACCAAGATCCGTGTGGAATCCCACGGTGTCTGGTGTTTTACCTGCCAGCTCATCCCAAAGCCCCTTTCATGCCCTTTGGAAACTTCTTGCCTTCTCCTCTTCTTTCCCCCATAACCCATCCGTACATAGATAAATGTTATTTACATTGATTATCGTAATTGGTGTAAGCAGGGTGAGTCATAAGTCAGAATCTCAGCTCCACACCCAGCTGGCAGGAGAGCAGCTGGTTTCCCTGAGCTTCTTACAAAGGAAGACAACATCACCACCTCTACAGTGCAGATTTAATACCTTGACATACCTTTGCTATCACTGGGAAGTGACAGATTCCACTTACCCTAGCCTCATCCAAGTTTACAGGAATTATTTGCTTAAGTAATGGATGAAACAGATGGACACGTGGGGGCCCTGGAATCCTTAGCCACTTAGCCACTCTGGGCAGCCTCCTGACTCTTCTGGGTGCAGTGTCCATAGCTTCCTGGGAGTGTGGGTGAGGGGAGATCAGAGGACTCCAAGGAGAGTCTCATGCACAACTGAAATGCTCCTGTCCCCACTCTGTGTCAAGAATATAGAGCCACAAGGAGCCCTGCATGAAGTCAGGCAGGACCCAGAAGTCACCCAGGCTTTTCTCTCTGCCACACTGACCATGCCTGACCATCCCACCCTGCCACCTGCCCCCCATTAGGGTCTCCAGAAGAGAGAACAGCAGTAGGAGACTTGCCTGGTCACCCTGATGCTAAGTCACTTGCTGGAGGCATCCTTAGGCCAGGGCTCTTGGCATTTCTGCTGAGGTCTGGACCAAGAAAGGCCAAGGGCTCAGGGAGGGGGCTCAACCCTTGAGATGGGGACATGTGGCTCAAGGAGCAGGTCCTCAGCAGAGCGTGCATGGGAGGTGTTTCCCCGGCAAAGGGACCATGATGGCTACTGGAGTGTTGGAGGTTTTCACAGGGAGACCTCACAGGAATGTTCTGAATGGACCTCTATCACTGACTGACCTTGCCTGTGGGGGCTTTGCCCAGGTTTCAGGGTGGGCCTGGTCTAGCCCCAGGGCTCAGAATTCAGGGCCAGAAGAATGAGTCCACATGAGACACCCAGTGGCCAAGGCCAAATGAGGGGAGGTGAGTGAGAAATTTCACCCTTGAGGACAAAATTTAAGGGGGTGTCCAAAAAGCTCAATATCAATATAAATAACATTTTGGTAAAAAATTTTAAATCAAAATTAATGCATAATAGTGCATAGTAAAAAATGTCTGTGTTGAATGAATACAATAGGCAATCTGATTTTTCCTTTTAGGTCAGACCCCCAATATGGATCTTCAAAGCCCTGTTTCTGGTCCTACTGGCCTTGCCAATTACTCTGCCTTCTCCCCTTCCCCTAATACCTGGCAAGGACTATGCTACATACTGGGGATACAAGACTGAACACTAACAATCTGAATCCCTCTCTCAAGAAGGGACTGATTAGTGAGGGAGATGAGAGACATGTACACCTCAATCATATACCCAAAATATATCGTCACAAAGAGGCAGCTGGCCACACTAGGGTCTCCTGAGCAGCTGGAAGTGTGGAAGAAGACATCCCTGAGGAGGGAGATTGGCTGTTGGTTGGAGGAGGGGAGAGATTCTAAGTGGTGGAGAGCTGACTGTGTTTCCCAAAATGTCTATAACAGTATCTCCCAAGTCACAAGCTCTTGTTATCATGTGACATTAGCATTCCTCCCCTGAGCCGGGCACAGTGGTGCACGCCCACAATCCCAGCACCTTGGGAGGTTGAGGCAGGAGGATCACAAGTTCAAAGCCAGCCTCAGCAACAGCGAGGCCCTAAGCAACTCAGGGAGACCTTGTCTCTAAATAAAATACAAAATAGGGCTGGGGATGTGGCTCAGTGGTTGAGTGCCCCTGAGTTCAATCCCTAATTCCTCTCCCCTTCAAAAAAAATATTCCTCCCCTGGGATATTTACTCTTTCTACTTGAAGTGACTCAAGGTGGCTTTCAAGGTGGCTTCTTAAATAGCAATACAGCTTCCACTTGGGACTTCTGGGATGCTGCCTCTTGAAACTCAGCCACCATGCTGTGGGGAAGCCCAAGCTGCATGGAGAGTCCATGAGTAGGTGTTCTGGCCAACAGCCTCGGTTGAGGTCCAGCTCACAACCAGAATTGACCACCAGAAGGTGAATGAGGAAGTCTGTGAGGTGTCTGCAGCCCCAGCCATTCCCTGACTGCCACCACAAGAGAAACCCTCCGTAAGAACCTGAGCTACCCCAGGACCTGTGAGATGTAATGAAATGATGTCTTGCTTGAAGTCACTAAATTTGGGGATTATTTGTTTGGCGGCAATAGTAACTGGAACGAGTGAGAACAAGTCTGTGCAAATGCCTTGTATGCAGGAGAGTGACTAAATGGTGTGGAACACAGGGAATGGGCCTCATCTCGGCCTTTTTCAGTGTAAGGAGCCAGTCCTGTGCCCGACTCGTTACCTCCATTCTGCCCTGCATCCTTCTAAACTGGCCACTCCTCTTGTATCACTCTCTTCTTGCTAATGACACCACCACCAGCTTGGTTGCTGAAGGCAGACACCCACGACTCCTCTTCCTCCTTCCATGATAATAAGAGCCACCGTGGAGAAAGCACCCACCCTGTGTCAGGCATCCCGTGATCATCGGTCCACTTAATTCTAATAGCACCCCTCTAAGCGCCAGTGTCGCCTCACGCCTCATGCCTGCGCAGCCAAGTGTCCTGCTGTGCCTCTTCAGGCCACGACAGGGCCGTTTGGGATGGTGGCAATCATTGCTTAACTCTTCTCCCAGACTTCTCCACTGTCCCCGTGCAGTTCACCTCAGGCTGCCACCAGGCCACATCTATAGAGTGAGATCGAAACTCCCTCACAAAGTGTCCTGGCTACTGTGACTAAATGACCTGACCTGCACACCTGTGGAGGAGGAGGTTTATTTCGGGACTCACGGTATCAGAGGTCTCCGTCCACAGAAGGCTGGCTCCATTCCTCAGGGCTCGAGGTGAGGCTGTACATCATGATGGAAGACTGTGACCAAGGGAAGCAGCTCACATGACGATCAGGAGACACAGAGAATGCACTAGCCAGATACCAATATATATACCTCCCCAAGCCACGGCCCCCATAGACCGCCTCCTCCAGCCATGCCCCACCTGCCTCCAGCCACCACTCAGTTAATCCCATCAGGTTAAAGCTATGACCCAATCATTGCTCCTCCAAACCTTGCATTGTCTCACACATGAGCTTTTGGGGACACCTCACAACCAAACCATAACACAAAGCTAATCTGCTTTTGCAAGCCCTTCACATGTTACCCTTGGAGGCTTTCAATATCCATTCCCAAGCACTATTCGCACGGAACTCACCATCCCCCAACATCATGCCCCTTCTAGAATATTCTTTCCTTCACAATTGCAGCTCCAATGTCATTCCCAAAGGGAAGTCTTCTGTTCTCAAGGCCTCCAGTCTGGGCTCTCTGCATTCTCTGCACCCATTTCTCACACTGCACCATAATCACCTGTGCCCTTGACAGATTTCCCGACCTGCTGTTGCTTTGAGGGCAGGGACTGAATGTAATTATCTTTATATCTCCAACCTCAAACCCCTTGGCTGACACGAAATAGGTGCTCACTTAAAAAATTGCAATGAAAGAATAAATGAATAGATGGACATACTGGGAATACATAGGATTAGCTAGAAAAGTAGTTGGAAAATGAATGATCTGAATGAATTACATAGAGGCCTTTTTTATTTGTTAAGAGATTAAAACAACAAAGTTTTTTGTTTGTTTTTGAGTGAGTGGGCTCAGTCAAACAATGCCTACTGCTCAGGCAGCTCTGGGTTCTGGGCATTGAGTAAGTGGACCACCAAGTTTTCTAGTTCAGGCAGCAATGCCTCGAAAGCTCTCATCTAAGCCTTCTGAGACCCTTTTGGCTTTTCTCCAGGGAACCCTGGAGGGAGGGCCCTTCCTCCACCGCCTGCTTCTCCCCTCCCCTTACAGTAGCTCTGAGTGATTGGACAGGAAGCTGCTGGGGAGAGCCCTACACACTGCATGGTCGCCTGCCGCTGGCTGGCCCACAAGATAAACATCAGCCCAAACGTGCGCGATTCCTGTCACCTTTGGTCCCGTGCTGTGACTTATCGTAAGCATTTCTCTTTCAGCCAAATAACAGTTCTAGGAATCAGGCAGAACATTGAATCCTTAGGCTGGAAAAAACCTACAGGGTCAACAAGCCTAAATCTCCTCTCATGGCTGAGCATTCCCAGAACACCTGCTCTGCTGTTAGATCTTTCAGGACGTTGCTTACAGCTGCCTGGGCCTCACGCTCTGGAAGTTTCTCAAACAAAAAAGTTCACCCACAGCCAGCATCTTTTTCTGTTCAGTTCAGTCCATCTTAGTTGTTTTCTGGGTGAAGGGGGATGCTACAGAGAATAGTGCACAGTCCCTGCACCCAGGGAGGGGCCCATGCATACATGGGCTGGAGGCCAAGCCGGAGAGACAGACCACCTGGCCCAAACCCTGTCTTCACCACTTCCTAGCTGACCTTGGGCAAGTCAGGTCACTTCTCTGAGACGCAGTTTCCCTATCTGTAACACAGTGAGGTCATTAGTAGCTGCCCATGGAGTTGTGGTATGAATGTGCAGGGAAATGGTAAATACATCGAAAGTGCTTAGAACAACACCTGGCACACAAAGAACAGCCAATCTGTGGCTTTCATTACAACCCCTTTGGGCATTTGGACAAGTCCAGACCAGTGATGCTAACTAACATAAGTAGCATCTTTTTTTTTTTTTTTTTTTTTTAAGAAAGAGTGAGAGAGAGGGAGAGAGAGTGGGAGAGAGAGAGAGAGAATTTTTAATATTTATTTTTTAGTTCTCGGCGGACACAACATCTTTGTTGGTATGTGGTGCTGAGGATCGAACCCGGGCCGCACGCATGCCAGGCGAGCGCGCTACCTCTTGAGCCACATCCCCAGCCCCAGCATAAGTAGCATCATAAGTCTTTTTGTATATATCCTACACTATAGAAAGCAATTTATGTTTTATCTCACTCAAGAAAATTGAGCATGAGAGGTGATAGCAATAATAATTTGCTACCTGAATTAAAGGTATAGCACTTAGGATCACCTAATCCAATCCATCATTTTTGCAGAGATAAATGACATTTAAGTGATTTAGCCACATCACATCTCACTACCAACAAAAGTTGGAACCAGATCCTTGTTCTTCTGACTCCTTCACTTCACGTCCATTTTGCTGCACCATGAGCATTCCTACAAGCACTCACAGCCACAGCAGGACAGACAGAGGTTCTGCTGTGGGGTGGGAGGTCTGGCTCAGTGGTAGAGCCCTTGTCCACGTGCACAAAGCCCTGAGTTCCAACCTCAGCACCAACACAGCAGGGGCCAAGGGGGAACATGAAATCCCATTAGAAAGAGTCCTTTTTCTTGTTCTTTCCTTGGTGAGAGTGGAAACTCAGAGTGAGGTGCCTCTGTTGTCCAGGGCCTGCAGAAACGCTAAAATAAGTCAGACCCCAATCCCAGCAAAACCCACACCTTAAAAGCCCTGATCAGCTAATTCCCACTCAGAGTGCAAACACTTCAAACTGAATTGTACAGAAAAAAAAAAAGGTTTAAGCTTTGTTAAGAGATTCATATTTTGTCTCAGCCCCGATATTTATTGGCCATATGATTGTGAAATTTGCTTCACTTCCCAGAGTCTCCATTTCGACATGTTTCTCTTCAATTCATTTATTCAGTTTACTAAGATCTCACTTCGTATTTCTTTTTGTGATGCCTGGCCACAAAGCCCAGTGAACACAGGGCCTCCTGCTTACTAGGCAAGCACTCTACCACCGAACTATACCTCTAGCCAGCCAAGACCTCATTTTTGATAGATACCAGAGTGTCAGGAAACAAGTCTTCTTTGAGTTTTTACAGTGGGAAAGTACATTTGGGAGGCACTTAAAAACAATTGGAAAATATAAAATTCTTAGAAAGAGTATTTACATAGTGCTTATCTGTCCACTTAGTAAGTATTCAATCAACATGTCAAATTAATCAATTGAAGCCAGATGTGGTGGCACACACCCACAACCCCAGCAGTTTCGGAGACTGAGGCAGGAGGATTGCAAGTTTAAAGCCAGCCTCAGCAACTTAGTGAGGCTCTAAGCAATTTAGCAAGCAATTGCTAAAATAAAAAAAATTAAAAGGGCTGAGGATGTAGCTTAGTGGTTAAGAGCCCCTGGGTTAAATCCTTGGTACAAACAAACAAACAAAAACCCACAATTGAGTGAGTGTTGGAGTGTTTGGTGTTTTGATTCTCTCTGGAAGCAGGAACATAGAAGATTTATCAATCTATTTATTCAATCAATCTAAAGCATACATGAGGTCTCTGTGTGAGTCTAGCTTTGAGCTGGGCACGCTGAAAGGAAGTCGAAAACTAAGTCCAAACCCTGGAGGGGTTTATAATACATTTATGGAAACAAGACATGAAAAGTCAATCGCTGATATAGAGATTGAGGAGTGCCTAAGGAGTGGTTCAGAGCTGAGTGAGATCCCTGTCCAGCGGGTAGCACTGGAGGGAAGTACAGGCTGGGCTGTGCGCTTGGAGGAGGCTTCTTGGCAAACTTGAGACTCGAACTTGCTCCTGACAGGGAAGCAGGCTTGGATGGGAGGCAGCATAGGGGATCTGGGAAAAAATTCTTGGATGTGGGAAATCACTCAAGTATGGAACGGGGAGCCAGAGAGTCCTGCTTGGCATTCCAACTCTTGCTTTTAACTAGATGGCTTTGGACAAGTTCATTAAGTCTAAGTGTTGGTTTTTCCCACTTATAAAAATAATAGGCACCTTGCCTGGCTCACATCAAAATCCTGTAGACAAGAGTGACTTAGACAACAGAAATTTGTTTCTTTCAGAATTCTGGAGGCTGGAAATCTGGAACCAGAATGCCAGCATGGTCGGGTTCTGGGCAAGGACTCTCTTCCTCGTTATGTCCACAGAGAATCCTAGTGTTCCCTTCTCTTTTTATAAAAGGAATTAATCTCGTGCTGGGGGCTCCACCCTCACAACCTGATATCACCCTATCTTCAAACACCATCACATTGCAGACCAGGATTTCAATACATGCGGGGCGGGGGGTGGTGGGGGGAAGGAGCACAAACATTCAGTTCATAGCAATAACAGCCTGATTGCAAGTGGTTGGGAGGATTAAATGAGGCAATGTATATCAATCACAGTTCAAGTGATAACCTTGGCTGCTCCTATTCTGACACTCCAGAGGCAGTAAAGCCCATGTGGGTTCCAAGGTGGACCCTGGCTATCTTGACAGGCAAACACTATCAGAACAGGAGAAAAGCTACCCCAGCACTGAAGCTTGGTGGTGGCTGCTCAGTAAGATCTGACAGCAGCTCAAGAGAGCTCAGAAAGTTGGCCTTTACAAAAAACAGTTTTATATAAAGTGCCTTGGAGGGCTGGGGCTGTAGCTCAGTGGCAGAGCACTTGCCTAACATGTGTGAGGCACTGGGTTTGATCCTTAGCACCACATAAAAACAAACACATAAAATAAAGGCATGCTGTCCATCTACAACTACAAAAAAAATTTTTAAGTGCCTTGTATAAAAGGCAGACATCTGGTAAATAGTTTGGGCAGATGAATGATTGAATGGCCTAGGGAATTATTTCTGAGAGTTCCTTGGTTACCCGATTAACCAAATTACCAAACCTTTAAAAAACTGATTATGAATTTCTGCGCAAACTACTTCCCAGAGTCACAAGAGGCACATTCATGTGTATACTGCCATATGAAAAAGACTGAAGATGGCAAGCTGGCCCCAGCCGAAATTAGGACCCCCCAAATCTTTAAAAAAAAATAAGGGGGGACACCCTTGACTGTCATCAATGATAAAGTAAGCACAGTTCCTCAGGTATCCTGCAGTGGTCTCTTACAAACTGGAACGGAGACTCGTGATGCATATACTACCATCCAGGTGTCCAATAGTCAAAGCACTGAAATGTGAACCTTCTCATATGAGACCACAGAGGTCATCTGAGTCTGGGTGTCAGCCTTGGCTACACATTCGAATCACCTGTGGGGTTGTGTCAGCAGCTTTCCATCCCTCCACCGAACACCTGAGATAATTAACTCATCAAAGGAAAGGTTTATTTTGGCTCTCAGTTTACGAGGTTCTGTCCATAGCTGGGCCCTATTGCTTCTGTGCCAGTGGGGAAGCAGGACATGATGATGGGGACGAACAGTAGAGCAAGGTCACTTACATCATAACCAGACGCTAAAGGGAGAAAGGAGGGACCAGAGTCCCACAATCCACTTCAAGGACACGCCCCCAGTGACCTGAGGACCTTGCACTAGGCCCCACCTCTTAGAGGTTCCACCACCTTTTGTTAGTGCCAATCTGGGGAATCAAACCTCCAACACAGGGGCCGCTGGGGGACATTTAAGATCCAGACCATAGCAGGGGCTCTTTCAAAACATCAAAATATGCCTGGAGACTACCTGAATCATTTCTGGATTCTGAATCCACAGTCATTTCTGAATCATTCACCTGAGGTGCAGCCTGAGCGTTGCTCTATTTTGCAGTGGCCCAGGTGATCTAATGCACAGTTTTGGTAGAGAACAAATGATCTCCGCCAGTTCCCTCATTTGCAGATAAGAAAACGGAGGCCCAGAAGGGACACACCAACTTGAGGTCACTTCTGACTATGCAGGGACAGTACTGCTTTTCAGATCTCACAAGAAGTACATCTGGTTCCCACATGTGAGCCATAAGGCAGTGAGCTGGAGCTGCCTCCGCTAGTCCCCATAATTACCTCATAATGAGCTCCAACTTCCTTTTTGAACTCAAGGGAATGCTGGAACTCTCCTGCCATTTCACTCCTTTCCCCTCTCTGCAGCCTCAGGCTAAATGTTACCCTTCATTTCCACAAGTCCTCTGCATGTCGACAGGAGGAAAGAATTCGGGACTAATCATGATTTTATGAATATAAAAAAATCTGGAAGAGTTCAGCATTTCCCCTCTCGACTAATAAAACGATTCCACCCCAAATGCCAAAGGTTTCAGTCAAGTGTGTTCACAATAAATTAGTTCAGTATTTAAGACTTTCTTAATAATTAGTCCAGATTATTACAGGGTTTTTATGCCTGACTTTTTTTTAAAATGACCAGAATATCAGAATCTCTCAGAAATTATCAAATATACAGAAGTCAACACAGCTCACTGAACAATCAAAACTGAGAACAGCCCATGCTAACCCAACACCAACAAAACCCCTCTTTTATTCACTTTAAATTAACTGGTCCTCTTTGTTGGCCTTCATTATGAATTGAATATCCCACAAAAGCCTGTCCTAAAGGTCTGGTCCCCAGCTGATGGTGCACTTGGGTGCTGCAATCTTCTCATTTCTCAGATGCACAGCCATTAGTTAAGGAGATACCGGATGCGCGCTATGGAGGATAAAGAAAAGACAAACAGACACACATAGGGAGAAAAAGCTGGGGCCAGGTGGGTGGCCAAGCCCTGGTGAGGCTTGCTAACTCAGAGCTAGTTCAGCAAGTTTATTATACAAGTTTTATCATTAAAAGTTTCATTGTTAGTAAGTTTCAGCAAAGCCAGCAATCTGAAGGACACAGGACTCTAGAGATATTAGGGTCACCTTGTTTTACTCAGAATTCTCTATCCCTGGGAGAAGGTGCTGAACTCAAGGCCTCAACTGATAGAGCCATACATGCAGCCTCTCCTAGCTGGTGTTACCATAACTACTGGGGCATCTTGACCTGCACCTTTCCTCAGGCAGCTCCCAGCACAACCACAGCCATGAAAGTCAGACAGGCCATGATTTAGATCACTGCTCTCTGCAGTTGGGGGCCATGAAACATTAGTAGGTGGACCCTAGTTGGAGACAATAGGCCACTTGGGGGGCAAACCCTTGAAGAGTGACCTCTCTCTCTTTCTGCTTCCTGGCCACCCTGAGGTGAGCAGCCTCCTTGCCACATGCTCCCACTGCCATGGTGTTCTGCCTCACTGTGGGCCCCAAAGTGAATGGGCCCACCATGGGCTGAAACCTCTGACACCATGAGTCAAAATAAATTGTTCCTCCTTTTAAGTTAACTCAGGTATTTTTGTCACATTGACAGAACACTGACTAATACAGTCTCATACACAGCCTCCATCCTATTGATTCTGTTGAAAACTTCACATTGGCAAATGTGTGCTTCAGAGTATCTTCTAAGGCTTTTTAAAAGTGGTCTCAAAGTTTTGTGTGTGTGATTTCTGAAGCTTCTACTTTTCCATAACTCCTGATTCTCTTCATTAGCAAGAATTTATAACCAGTCAGGTTTTGCAGTACAGCCGTCAAAGCCTCTGGATATGGCTTCTTTTTCCTCCCGTCTTGACCATTCAAGTCCTTCCTGAGTTCCAAAGACTGGTGGACTCTGAATCACACTCCAGGGTCCCCTGCTAACTAGCAGCAGTGGGGAGAGGGGGAAAAAGCTGAAGTAAGGGAAAGGGAGGGTGGTCAGCAAGACCCCTGGCCTCTGCTCCTCGGCATGGCTTTGTTTCCCAGGCATCCGTGCCTGAACAGAAACATTTTCTGAGAAATGATCATCATTGCTGTCCTCCTTCCTGACCAACTTTGGCAGATGCTAGCCGGAAACTAGTCTTTTCTACTCTTTACCGGAATGGTATCCTTGTTGCTCTTTCTGGAAGTTGCATGTTATTTATCCCTTGCTCCTTCTTTGCCATAAAGAATGAGCTTCACTCAATGAGCTGCATCCACTCCCTTAGTCCATGGGTTGAGTAAACATTCACTATGTGCCTCTGTGTGCTGCCATCAGTGACCATATTACCAAGGGAGACGGTGCCCTTGTCTTCTAACAGTGGTCAGTCTTAGCAAAAAGACAACCCAAATAGGGTTGCAGATTAGCATGTTGTGTATCAGCTGTCTCCATGAAAACACACCCAAATAATTTTGGAACATAAAATTATACTACAGGGACACTACGTCAGTTTGTTCTTTTTTAAATTTCAGGAGGAAGGTAACTTCACCAGTACTACAGAAGAGCTCTATCAAGTTCCAGTGGTCCTTCTTGTCTTCCAAATTCTGATTCTTTGAGACTCTGCTTCCACTTGAAAGAGAATCAGAAGAAAAGAAATGAATATTAATAAAAAGACAGGGGTATGATATAATCTATGCCTACAAAATGATTAAGTATAATTTGGGTAAACATGGACTTTATCTAGAAAATCTCAAAATATTAAAATTTAAGTTTCCCCTCTCAAAACTTATAAAAGTTCTAGGAAGTTTTTAAGTAGAAGAGCTACCAAATTGTACACAGGTGGTGAATATTTGGTGTTGCCAAATGTCAATGAAATCAGCAATATGATTAACACTGAGAAAGAAATTTCAATCAGTTAATGAATGAGTTGCCACAGTGGGAATCTTGGGGGTTCCTGACATTTGTGGCTAACAGCCAACAGAGGGATGTCTCCTCGCCTGGTTTCTGCTGCTTACAGGGACACCAATTAGCTGTGAAAACTCAGACAAGTCACTTCCCCTCTCTGAGCCTCCACAGCCTCACCTGCAAAATGAAGGGTCAGCCTGGCAGAGCTCCCAGTGCCTTCATTATCCATTCTGAGAAACCATCTTCTGGAGCTGTTGGGAGAAACAGGATATACAACTAACCACCCTCGGGTCAGATGTCACAGGGTATTTCTGTTCTGAAAAGAAACCTTTGGTGAATCACTTCATAAAGAATGTGTTTGTTTCTGCATTGGGGTTTCTGAATGCTAGTTTATAATTTCTTTTACATATATAAGCACTGAGAAGCTATGAAGTCCACAAAAAGTCAGAGGAGCCTGGGTTAACCAGGAGGGTGTCTTGGAGACGAATCTTACCTGGGTCTGGGAGTGTGAACCACACTATGGAAACGAAGCCAGCACCATGTGCCCCACAGTCATTAAAGACACAGGGCTCAGGCCAGTGGGTACCACCGTCTCCCAAGGATAGCCAGCACAAGAAGCAACCTATTTGATGTCATGTAAAATGGGCCAGAAAGGACTCTGGGTGTTATGGTTTGGATGTGAGGTGTCCCCCAAAGGCTCGTGTGTGAAATGATACAGGAAGGCTCAGAGGAGACGTGATTGGGTTGTAAGAGGCTTAACACAATCAGTGAATTAATCCTCCATAGGGATTAACTGAGTGGTAAGTGAAGTGGCAGGGTATGGCTGGAGGAGGGGGAATTGGGGCATGGCTTTGAGTGTATTTGTATTCAGCAAGTAGAGATACCTCTCTCTCTCTCTCTCTCTCTCTCTCTCTCTCTCTCTCTCTCTGTCTCTCTGTCTCTCTCTCTCTCTGCTTTCCGATCACCATTAAGCCGCTTCCCTCTGCCATACTCTTCTGCCGTGATGTTTTCCCTCACCTCGAGCCCTGAGGAATACAGCCGGCTTTCTATGGATTGAGACCTCTAAAATCATGAGCCCTAAAATAAACTTTTTCTCCTAAAATTGTTCTGGTTAGATCTTTTAGTTACAGCAGCAAAACAACTGGCTGAAGCACTGGGCTCCCCTCTAACACCAGGTCCATTCCTCTTGCCATCTTGCCCCAAAACTGTCCCACCCATGGACTTCTTGCTATGCTTCATTTGTGTTTAAGCAAATCTGAATGAATGCTTTTTGTCACTACGTGCTGGATTTAATTTGCTTCTTGGAGGGCCCATTCATTTCCAGTCCCTGTGGGACCAGAATTCTTCACTTCTGCCCTGTTTCATCCCCAACCCCCACCATGTGCTGCAACCCAGATGGGCAAGCCCAAACAAAAGTGACCACAGTTGGCTGTACCTGTTGGTGGAGAAAAGCAACCAGGTCGTGAGGTCAGACGTAACCAGCAAGTTTCTTAAACCATCTAAGTTTCACTTTCCTCATCTGTAAAACAGGAATCACACTATCAATTCAGGCTTATTGTGAGGATTAAATGTGATGATGAATGTAAGATATCTGATATGTAGAAAGTGATTGGCATTACGTTACTCTATACTGGAAGACGTTTCCATTTTCCCAGAAGTCTGCTGGAGATAGATCCTTGTGGATATGGACTGAATGTTTGTGTGCCCCTTCCATTCATTTGTTGAGATCTTAACCCCTGTGTGTTGGTGATGGTATTGGGAGGAATTAGGTCATGAGGGTAGACCTCTCATGAATACGACTAGTGTCCTTGTAAAGAGACATGAAAGTCCGCCCTCCCTCTCTCTGCTCTGTCACATGAGGATACAGTGAACAGCCATATGCAAACCAGGGAGTCCTGGCTCTCCCCAGGACCAAACTGCTACACCTAGACCTTGGCCTTCCCAGTCATCAGAGCTGTACAAAATAAATGTGTGTTGTTAGCCACCCAGCCTATGGTAATTTGTTACAACATCTTATGCTAAGATACTTGGTGAGAAGAAAAATGAATTTTTAGTGGCCATGTTCAAGAGGGCCAGTGGAAAAGCTTTAGCAACCACAAGATTATGGATTTAAAAAATAAATCATGGCTCTTCTGGGCCAAGATTAGGGTTTCTTAGGCAAAATAGTCCCTTAAAATATAGTAGGCTTCCATTGTATTTCTTCTGGTCGGTTCTATAGCTCGTGAAACATGGGTCTCCCGATTGAGGTCTTGTGCTCTACCCATCTCCCTGACCTAGTTTTAAGACCTCTGCCCTGAGGCAATCCAAATCATATTCTCAGGCAGGGAACCACCACCATCAAGCCAGTGCTGGTCACAGCCTGTGCAGGGTCAGATAGAGACATTTATAGGAAGGTGTTTGAGAGAGGCCTGGCCTCTAAGGTTTTCTTGGCCCTAATGTCTCCTGGAGATAAGATTCCTGCCCTTTTTGCTTTCAGTGGGGCATAAGCTTGTGTTTTTCTCTAATTCCTTTTGTATAAGACACACAGGCCACAAAAGCGTACCCCACACAACCCCAGTGTCCTGAATAGTCATCATTTCCCCTAATGCTCTCTCTGGGTAGGTAAGAACGGTCTCAGGGATCAGCTGAAAATGGCTGGATTCACAACCACATAACGCAGCAGCCACCAGCTTCCAGTTGGAGCAGCAGGGGTCTCGACTCCCCTGGCAGGCCGCCATGCCCCCTCAACCCACCCCATGCCTTATTTTAGGGCACGGCACTGTGGCACTCTACTTCTTCATGCCGCATTCTGTTCCAATGTCCTCTCCAACTCCGAGGTTGACCTCGCACCATGAGGGGAGCCCAAGTTTGAGGCCAAAGCCCGGCCTACCTGCTGGTCCCCCGGCTTGGCCCTGGTGACCTACCAGCTGCATCCTCAGGCCAGTGGGAAGATAGCCATGGCATTTTCTGATGTCACATATGGGCACAATAAGATCTTTCCTACGTTTTTCTTGGGAGCAAGAATTTTGCCAACGCCCCATAGCCTCTCCCAGTGCTTCACAGGACAAAAAGTGGGCTGCGTGTCCCTTCCTAAAGCAATTACCAGCAAAGGTAGCAAGATGCACATGAGAGCTTTCAAAGTCTGGTTTGGGGCCCTCTAGAGTCTCTGACTTTGTTTTCATAAAATGATTGCCTCTCCCCGCACCCCCACCATTTCCTCAGAGTGAGTTTTACAGATTCTACATGATGGGTGATGACAAATACACCGAATGAAGAAGCAGATGTGAAAATCTAACAAGTCAGATATTACAAAAGACTTGAAAAGTGTAAAATGATGCCACTCTAACTTACTAAGATTTTTTTTTTCTTTTTAGTTTTGGAAAATACAGTTATTTTTATAAAAATGTATTCACTGGTTAATACTTATCGGGCTTACTATATCTTTGTTAAATAGTTTTAACAGATGAATGGATGAAGAAATTGTGGTATACATACACAGTGGAATATTACTCAGCCATAAATAAGGGTGAAATTATGGCATTTGCCAGCAAGTGGATGAAACTGGAGACTATCATGCTAAGTGAAATAAGCCAATCTCAAAAAACCAAAGGCCAAATGTTCTCTCTGATATGTGGATGCTAACACACAATAAAGGGTGAGGGAGGGAAGAATACAAGTTCATTGGATTAGACAAAGGGGAATGAAGGGAAGGGACAGGGGATGGAAATAGAAAAGACAGTGGAATGAACTGGACATAACTTTCCTATGTTCATACATGAATACATGAGTAGTGTAACTCCACATCATGTTCAACCACAAGAATGGGGTCCTAATTAGAATAAGTTATACTCCATGTATGTGTAATATATGTTAATAATAATATACTCTATTGTCATGTATTATCTAAAAAGGACAAAAAAATAGCTTAAAATGTTCTCAGTTTTACAGTCAAATGCAGAAAATATGATATAATCCACATAAACAAAATTGCTTTGAGTTTCTCAATAAGTTTTAAGATTGGAAATGGGTCTGGAGACCAAAAAGTTTCAGAACCCTCACTCAGATCAATCAACACCCAGCCCCTGAGGCTGCAGCCAGCATCCCCTAGAGTTCTAAGGCTTAAAAGGAGGGTTAAATCCGGGTCCTAATGAAATTAGTAAGGGTGAAATAATTACTGAGCAGGAAACCAACAGTGCTCACTATAGTATACAATAATTTTTAGCTGAACTGAGAAATGAGGTGTTTTGCCCAAGGTCACACACAAGTACTGGTAAAATCAGAACCTAAAATCAGGTCTTCGGATTACTGGTCGAAATTAGTCACCCTTCTGACTGCCATACTTTCTGCAAAGCCACATTGCTTTCTTGCAAAAGGGCTGAAACTTATTTAGAATTTCTAGTAAAGTAAGCTGAGCATGCTCATAAAATGCTGGTCAAATTATACATGGTACAGTCTTTCCAGAAAGCAATTTGGCAATATGCATCAGGCACTTTAAAATGTTCCTATCCTTTAACCCAGTAATTCCATTTCTAGGAATCTACACAAAGGAAATAATCAGAAATGTTAATAGAATCTACGTATGAGGATACTCATCAAAATGTTATCTTCAATAATGAGAAATTGGAAACAACCTGAATGTCCGATAATGTGAGAATGGCTAAATGAATCCTGATGAATTAAAAATTAGTCACCCTTCTGACTGGCTGTTTATAGTGGCTTGAGATGGGAGATGTGCTAAGTGTGAATATTTTACAACAAACATATATCTTCAAAAAATAATGAAAATAAACGTATAACTTTGGCTTTGAAAGAACTTAATGACATGGGAAAATCTAATATGCCATTGAGTAAAAAACCATGGCACAGGGGCCTAGCACAGGCAAGGCCCTGGATTCCATCCCCAGGATCACACACACACACACACACATACACACAGCCATGATAAAATACTAGGCATATAATAAAACATCACTAACATACCTGTGGGAAATCTTTCTGGAAGGAACTATTCCAAAATGTTATCATTTGCCCATTATCTCTAGGTAGGAGATTATTCGGGATTTTACTTCCATTCCCTCCCAAATATTCCAAGGGTCTAGAACAAGCATTCTATGCCTTTGTAATTCTGGGAGGAAAGAAGGCTATTTAACAGAAAGATTGGTGAACGGGAGGGAAATGAGAATGTGGCAAAGCCCAACGTTGCTGCTTACCAGGCAGGGAGAGGGGAGCAGCAGCCGTGGCCCACCTGGGGCAGACACTGTTGGTTGCCTTGCTGGTGAAAGTCAGTTTCTCAAGCTCCAAGAAGTTCTAGCTCCACAAGAAACACTCCCTTAGGTTCCCTGTGGCCAGAGGTGGTCACGTAGTAAACTTCTGGCCAAGGAGACAAGAGCAGAATTTTACTCAGGGCTCTAGAAAGCAATCCCTGCCTTGTTTCCCTTTTATTCCTGACTTACAAACGAATATGAAGACGAGTACATGGCACACACCTGTAATCCCAGGGGGTAGGGGTGGGGGTGGGAGGGCTGAGACAGGAGGACGGCAAGGTCAAAGCCAGCCTCAGCAAAAGTGAGGCGATAAGCAACTCAGAGAGATGCTGTCTCTAAAATACATAATAGGGCTGGGGATGTGGCTCAGTGGTTGAGTACCCTGGGTTCAATCCTCAGTACCTTCACCCCCACTCCCACCACACCCCCCAAAAAAGGAATATGAAACCTGTCACAAGAGCAGCCATCTTTCAAACATCAGGTAGAAGTCAAATAATCAGTGATGTAAACCCTGACATGGCTTCATTGAGTTGATGAACCACCACCAACATTATGTGAGAAAAAACCTCCCTCTGTGTTTGAGCCATTGTGATTTTCTGCTAATTGCAACCAAATGCATTCCTGATACACCACCAAGCAGGAATGTGGAGAGGATTAAGAGAGACCATGCATATGAAAGTGTTTTGGAAATGGTAAAATATTATCAAACAAGAAAGATAATGACATCCATCAAAAACAACTAGTGCAAAAGAGAAAAAATTTCTCAAGACAGTATTGGGCATCTGAATGATGGGATAGATTATCTCCTTTGCAGGGGTGGGGGTGGTGATGGGGGTGAGGGAATGCAACCAGAGAATGAACCTAGGGGTGCTTAACCAATGAGCAACATCCCCAGCACTTTTAAATAATTTATTTATTTTTAAATTTTGAGACAGGTTTTCACTAAATTGCTTAGGGCCTTACTAAGTTGCTGAGGCTGGCCTTGAACTTGTGATCTTCCTGCCTCAACCTTCTAAGCCACTGGGATTGCAGTTGTGTACCAGGCAAATTATCTCCATTTTGTAACTGATGGTTGGATATAGACATGCAGAGTCAGGGTGCACTTCTCTGAATTAAATCTAAATATCTTAACCACATGGCTATAGACAAGACACTTCTCTTTGGGCCTCAGTTTCTCCATCTGAGAATAGGATTGTTCCTCTTAGCCCTCAGATATTCCATTCCTGTTCTGGTTCCCAGATTCCTGAACTGAAACAGCAGGGTAAAGGGACAGAGTTGCACCCCACAGGGACCACAGCTCAAGTTCTACATCTTCCCCAACAGTGCTAATGTCAAATAGTCTATACCACTGTCCCAACGAGTATGTTCATACAATATAGATGATGTGTCTTGATGTTGTTTCAAATATTGTTGACAGAAAATACAGAAAATCTCTATAAAGAGACACTGTTTTGTGCGTAACTAGAATATTGAATGTGCCTATGGTCTATTTTAAAATGTTCTTATTGAGAGGCATGGTGGTACAGGCCTGTAATCCCAGCAACTCAGGAGGCTGAGGCAGGAGAATCAAGCTTGAGGCCAGCTTCGGCAATTTAGCAGGACCCTGTCTCAACATAAAAATAAAAAAAGAAAAGGGGATGTAGCTTAGTTGTAGAGCACCTTGGGTAAAATACCTTGTACCACAAATACAAAAATTAAAAAAATAAGTAAATAATTAAAATTAAAATGCTCTTGTTAAAAACAAAACCTTCCTGCTTCAGATTCTCTTTAGCATTCTGAGATGAAACTGACAGGAGGCGGGAGAAATCACATACATCAGTGAAGCACGGCCAGGAAATGAACTCAGAAGCTGTCGTGAAAATTAAGCTTGCAGAGCTCGGACTTTTGGTCCCACCTGAGCCCACTGGCCCCGGCCCTTCTCCACATCCTGCCTGAAATGGTCACACGAGAGCCTCAAGAGCTAGGACTGTTCAAAGTCCCCTTCCTGGGGCTCTGCCTTACATCTAGTGTGTGTCCCCATGGGAACAATGTCATCCTACAGTCCAACCTGCCACCTCCGTGGCCAAGTTCAAGAACAATCTGCTTCATCTTTCTACATGATATAAAAATGGTGAGGATTTTTAATTTTTTTTTTTTTTAATTTGAGGGAGGCACCAGGGATTGGACTCAGGGGTGCTTAACCATGGTGCCACATTCCCTAGGCCATTTTGTATTTTATTTTGAGACAGGGCCTCACTAAGTTGCTAAGACTGGCTTTGAACTTGCAATCCTCTGGCCTCAGGCTCCTGAGATACTGAGATAATTTGAAGATTTTTTTTTTTTTAAATCAAATGTGAAGAAGTGTTTTAGAACAGTCTGACTTAAAATATCAAATATACTAGGGTGAATCTTTTCCTGTTACCTTAATATTCAGGGTACAAAAAGAGGTGTAGAAACCCTTACAATTGAAAGGAAATTTGGATGAGTCAGGGCCAAACACACTCAGCCCCCACCACAGGCTTCAAAAAAGCAGCCAAAGCAGCCCCTCCACCAGATGCCGTGCCCTTCACCTCCTCTCCCAGCAACATGGAAGAAGCAACTGGAAGAAAAGGGAGCAGCCACTGGCCTTTCCTGGAAGGCAAGGTACCCAGAGAGAGGGGAGGAGGACCCAAAGCCCCTGAGGCTCAGGGAAAGCAGCTCATATCAGTGAGGTCAACCAGGAGGCCAAACCCCTGCCACTCCCAATTTCACTCCAGGCTTTCACGACAGAGTCCCAAGGCAGTGGAGATGGACACTACCAAGAGCCAGAGTGCTTGAGCCCTCTGGAGTCTCTAGGTCAAGGTCACTGAGCATTCTTGTTGGGGCGGAGGATTTGTTTCTAAAGTATGTTCCTGAGGAGCTGAGCACAGAGCCATCATGGCCCTTCAGGATCCCTAGGAGGGTACCATGTTGGGGAACAATGGGCAAGCTATCACCAAGCCTAACCTTGCTAGCTCTTTTAGCATAGTCATGTTCTGGAGGAAGTGTTGAGTGTCAGGTGAAATTTGGTTTATGTTTAGGAATCATGCTATATTTTTCAAAATGCAATTTTAAAAAATGCTAGAAGGTGAACTAAGACTGATGGAGTTCCCAGCAAATTCTTATTTCTTACCTTTTCTGACTCCAGAGAAAGTTATTTACTTTGTGGAGAAAAGTGGAGAACTTCATTCTGCTTACAAAATCAAGTGCCCATTCCTGATACACACATTAGGGGACTTAAGAATGTGGCAAACCAAAACACAAGCATGAAGAATTTAGACAGGGTTTTATTCCACAGGACTGTTCAAAAGAAAGATGGCAGATAAGATCAGGTTGTTCAGGGGTCATTGTCTTAATTACTCTGAGTATTAGCTCACCCACCAATGGCCAGTTCTCCTGGGCTCTTTCACCAGGACTACCCTGATCTAGTTATTCCTGGGAATAGTCCTGTGCAAAACCTGACAGGCCTGCATTTACTAGCTGTGTTTGACCTCAAGTAGCTCCTCCTTCTCTCTGAACCTCAGTTAACAGTATGATTAGCAAAATTAGGAAATTGTTGGGGGGCATGTGAGAAATGCTAATGACCTTATTTTTCATAGCATAACATATACTTGGTTACATATATGTGTGTGTGTGTGTGTACACCAATTATATATATGCAATGTTCTAACCTCAACATCTTCATAATTTCATAATCTATTTTCTTTAAATGTGAATTTTATTGCAACAACGTCTCTTGTTGAAACACATTTATCTAAAGTTTACCAATTCCTTCAGTTTGATTTCCAGTCCTTTTTCATCTGTTGAATCCTATGAAATTTAATTAAGCATTTTTGTTTTTAAAATGTTATATGTTATATGACCCCATTTTAATAAAAGTATTTCTATTAACTTGTCAACCTATTTTTCTGTCCATCAAGATACACATAGATACACCAGAATAATGTTCATTCAAGGGTAGATATTTACAGGTAGTGAGTTGTTTATCTTTCTTTTGTGTTTTTCTTTCTTTCTTTCTACTTTGTTCTTTTCACCTTTTTATTAAAGTATCAGTAAGCAGTATTTTCACAAGTAATGTTATTCAAGAAAGCAAGAGATCAGAAGGAAGTGCACTAAGCTGTAATCAAAGAATTTTTATGTTCAGAGAAATCATGATTTTTTTTTAATCCCTCTACATTTATTTTAAAAATTTGAACATTTTTCAGATGTCAGCTTAACCATTATTATTTCTTCCTGGATCTTCACTGACCCCTCTTCATGGGACCCATTGCCTCACTTTCTCATGGGTCTGTATTCTACCCCTATGGTAGCATTTATTGTGAAATGTGATGTTACTGATAGAATTGTCTTTCTTCCCTGATATGTATTAACCACTTTGAGAGCAGAGGTCTTGCTCCCCCCCGCAACTCCCTCCCTCCACCCCACTCCCTCCCTCCACCCCACTCCCTCCCTCCCCCACTCCCCCCCAACCCTTTTCTCTTTTTAATGCTAAAATACCACAGAGTAACTCTACCCAATATTTGTTAGGTCAACATGCATGCTGAAGTTGTATCAAAGAGCAAATATTACAGCAGCACAGCACATGCCTTTTATTTTCTAAGTTGAATTATTATTTGAATTATTTTCTAAATTTCTAAATTGAATCCCCTGACTTACCAAACCCATTGGACTCTAAGGTTTGTGAACAGTTTAAGGAGGAAATAATTTTTAAATTCAGAATGTAGTCCCTGGCTTCCACTTCTCTGCTTTAAGAAGACAGTCAGACATTGGCCCTATAAGTCCTTCCAAAGCCAAAGTCCCATGATTAGAACAAATGAAATAACTGAGGGTTGGTAGTAATATTTCTCTAAAAACTTCCTTTTTGTGATCTAATAACCACAGCATTTTCCTTTTAAATTTGTTAACTGATTGGCTTGGAAAATCACCCTCTGTCTTTCTCCATGATTGTTTTCCCCACTTCAAAAGAATGCCCACATGGGGGTAGGAAAGACGGTGGAGTGAGATGGTCATCCTTACCTTAAGTACATGTATGAAGACACGAAGGTGTGACTCTACTTCGTGTACAACCAGAGACATGAAAAATTGTGCTCTCTATGTGGAATATGAATTGAAATGCATTCTGCTGTCATATATAACAAATTAGAATATTAAAAAAAGATTGCCCACAGTGTCTGGTTCCATTTTCTCCTTTTTCCATTTGTCTTCATTTATCCTCCACCCAATTCAGTCTCCAATCCTATTCCATTGAAACACCTCTTTGCAAAATCATAAATGGAAGTTTGCAGATTCTTTGGTCCCATAGTTCATATCTCCTCCTAAAAATATTTGACATGGTTGATTGGATCCTCTTTCTGGAAATCTTGCTTCCTTTAGCCCCTACTCTCTCATTTTCTTTCCCCCCCCTTATCATTGAGGATCCATTCTGATCTCTAGAGAGAGTCTAAGACTGTTGTTGGGACATGGAATCTGTGGAGGAATGGAGTTTCTTAGGGGAATGGAGTAAAAAACAAATGAGGGGTGTATACTAGGGTTCTGATACCAGCAGCTGGGGCTTTTTAGTAGGTAAAATAAACTATACATGAAAACAGTTTATGGATTAAATCTCACCATGCCCTCTTCCTAGACACCAAAATCCCTTTTAGGCATCACCTGGAGCTTGAGCAACTGCACAGGAGTGTCTAAGACAGTGGTCAACAACAAATGAAGAGGCCAGAAACCCAGAAATATATTCCATATAGCATCCCCCAAAAAATTAGAAAAAAAAAAAAAAAACCTTTAAGGCTAAAAGCAAAGCCAAACTAGTCACTACTAATCTTAAGAAGATAAACTTTGTGAATGATGAAAGTGTTAATGGAATGAATGAAGCATTTGCAAATATATGAAAGGGACCTGCACACATCTTAAAGTCCCTTCTTGTGGACCTCTGCAGAAAGAGCTGATTACTCAACAGCATCCGGGAAGTCAATTACTTAATGCTGATGAAGCTGTAAGATCAATAGGTTCAGTTGTAATACAGTGAGATGTATCAAATTCCCCCCAAAAGATCAATAGATTAAATGTTTTATTTTAAAACCCCTTTTATTCCTTTCCTTCTCTCCTTGCCCAGATAGAAGCCTACTGTACATGAGATTTAGGATGGAGAAGGAGGTGGCTAGATCAGCTCTGCTCTAGCCCTTGATCTTCCCTTTATTTAAAAGTGTTTATTCATCTCCTCCTTTGGCAACTGTGGAGGTAAGACCCCAAGGGTCAAGACCAGGAGGAAGCATGAGGAAAGAGGCTGAGAGGAAGCTGCCCTATCAACATCCCAAGTCAATCATGGGCCCTTTGGACTCAGCACTGGCCAGGCCAGCTCACCAGTGTGTAAGCTCCAGCTCAAGGCAAAGACGGTGCAATTCCACAGGGCATCTTCTCCACATCTTCTCTTCTTTAGGAATCCACTATATGTAACCAAGGGAGTTAATCCAAGAGTCAGAAATCAGGTTTCTACATTTCTTAATCTTGCTTAGGGGTTCCTCTTCCTCCATTCTCTTCTGAAATACCAGTACTCCATATCCTGGGTCTTCCTCTGTTAGTCCATTGCTCTCCCTGGATGATCCAACCTTAGGATTGCTTCAACTATCACCTTTATGCCAATAGCTTCCACTTCTCTACTTGGAGGCCTGGTCTTTCTCCTGAAAGCCACACAATCGCCTATATCCTCCAAGCCCAATAAAACCAACCCCTCATTTTTCTGACCAGATCTACTCCCTAATGTCTTCCAGGCTAGTGATGGTACCCATAGCTCCCGGAGGCACCCAGCTCAGTAACCAGGGCTCATCCTTCCTTTCTTCCTGTGTTCCCTTCCCATATATATACTCACTTCTGTGAGTTCTTTCTGAAAATCTGTCTTAGCCCTGCATTTTTTTCCTAGGTCAAATGGTTCATGCTGTAGTCGACAGCCTGTTACCTTCTCTCATTTAGAGTTTTTGAGAAAATGTTTAACTGATACCCCTCCCTGCACAGCTTTATTCCTTCTCAATTTCATTCCCAGAGTGACCATTCTGAAATATAATCATATTAATTCCATGCTTGAAATTTCCAGGTGTCCCTATAGGCTGAAGGTTATAATTCAATTTCCTTCACATGCTGTAGAAAACCACTTCTAATCCAACTCTGACCACCTTTCCCCTGATTTGCCAATGCTGCTCTCCTCATTTTATTCCTTGGCCATATGGAAATTCTTATGGTTCTTCAAATATGTCTTGTTCTTTGATGATTTTGTGCCTTTCTACAGGTCATCTCCTCTCTTGAATGCTCTCACCTGTATCACACCTTGGCTCTTACTCTGTGGTCCACCCTCTGTGAAGCCCAGCCTCACTTTTCTTGCTGGTCTAGAAGCTCTTCCTGCTGGGCTCCCAGAGTATTTTTTTTTAAAATCCAATTTGTTATATATGACAACAGGGTGCATTTCAATTCATAGTACGCATATAGAGCACAATTTTTTTCATGTCTCTGGTTGTACATAAAGTAGAATCACACCATTCATGTCTTCGTACATGTACTTAGGGTAATGATGTCTATCTCATTCCACTGCCTCTCCTACCCCATACCCCCTTCCTTCCCCTCCCTCCCCTTTGCCCTATCTAAAGTTCCTCCATTCCCCCCATGCTCCACCCCATCCCCCTTATTGATCAGCATCCTCATATCAGAGAAAACATTCCTCATTTGTTTTTTTGGGATTGGCTTACTTCGCTTATCATGATATTCTCCAACTCCATCCATTTTGAGTACAGTCACTCACAGTGGGTTGTCTCCTCTGTAGGTGCTTCCTCCACCACACTTGAAGCTCCTGGAAGGCAAGAACAATGTCTTTTCACCCATGGACCCCTGGATGTATTACAGCGTCATGTATGTCAGGCATTCAATGTGTATTCATTGGATAAACATTCACTTTGCCTCACCTTGAAAGACCTTTATGGGGTGGGAATGGAACTATGATATGAATATGCTCACATGTTTTTTTAGAGACTGTTGGATGCTTTAAGAAAATACAAGGAATGGCAGGAAATGTTGAGTAGGTATTATGAGCCAGATACTTTGCCTAAGAAATATTCTATCTTCATTTTATAGACATGTTTTCTAAGGTCTGAGAGACCAAGTATCTCGTCCAAGATGACAGCCAGTTCTATGGTTCAGATAAGTGTTCCCTAAAAGCCCATGGTTATAGGTTTGGTCCACAGCCTGGGGTGCTATCAGGAGATAGAAGAACTTTAAAAAACAGGGCCTGGTGAGAGGTCTTCTAGTCTTCTAGTCATTGGGAGTATGTCTCTCAAGGGGATATTGGGACCCCAGCCCTTCCTCTTTCCCTCTGTTCTGCATCCTGGCTGAGAGGCAAACAATTTTACCATACATTGCCACCATGATGTGCTGCCTTGCCAGAGGCCCAAAAGTAATGGGGCCAGCCAACCATGGGCTAGAACCTTCAAAACTGTGAGACAAAGTAAACCTTCCTCTTTAGGCATTGATTACTTCAAGTATTTGTTACAGTGATGGAAACCTGACCAGCACAGGGCAAGTAGATGAGTATGGGCAAAGAGAATTAACACATCAGGGCTGGGGATGTGGCTCAAGTGGTAGAGCGCTCGCCTGGCATGCGTGCAGCCCAGGTTCGATCCTCAGCACCACATACCAACAAAGATGTTGTGTCCGCCAAAAACTAAAATAAATAAATAAATATTGAAATTCTCTCTCTCTCTCTCTCTCTCTCTCTCTCTCTCTCTCTCTTTAAAAAAAAAAAGAGAGAGAATTAACACATCAGACATGGAGCCAGAGCCCCCACACCATATGACCCATCAGAAGAACACTGGTCTATTCCACATCCCTTCAGGATTCCCCAGCTGGAATGCACAGAAAAGCAGAGCACTGGACCCAGTTCATTGGCTACGAGACCTCCAGTCAGCCAGTAACCTGTTCCAGGTCTCCCTGCTCTTGTGCATAAAGTGAAGGTGAACCTAACAGTCTTGCCTCCTTACAGAGTGATGAAGTTCAAGAGTGTCTTTGAAAGACAGCAAGGGAGTGAAAGGTTCTCACATGGTGCCAGGTGATGGTGAATGGATGAATTCCTCAAAAATATAGGGATACATCTAAAGAAAACATGTGTGCTACCAACACTCTGTTCAGGAAGCTGCATGGAGCCCTGAACACAGAAATGTGAACGGAGGTTGAACAGAACAGACCTGTTTCCTGGAGTGGGAAATGTGAAATGTGAAAGAATTGGACATAAAGAATAATCTGTCATTGGGCATTCTGACACACCTGCTGTCACCCCAGCTCCTTGAGAGGCAGGGGCAGGAGGATTACTTGTTTGAGGCCAACCTGAGCAACTTAGCAAGACTCTGTATCAAAATTTAAAAAAAAGAAAAAAGCCTGGGGATGTAGCTCAGTGGTCGAGGGCTCACCTAGCATGTGTAAGATGTTGGGTTCCATCCCCAGTACCCCAAAACAGAAAAGAAAAAAATTCATCTTGAACTGTACAGCTCCTGTCTCCATAGCAGTGTCACATCTATGCTCATTTGTCCTCATGAGCCTTCAAAGAAGACTGGGCAGAAGAGACTGTCCTTACTTGACAGACAGGCCAGTGCAGGACCCTGAGAACACGAGTTCAAGTTTACTTGGCCATTCCACAACACCAGCCAAGTGGCACCGTTGGGATTTGAACCCAGGGCTTTGTTTTTGTTTTCTACATTTTTTATTGGAGCATCAAAATTGTACATAATTGTGGATTTGCTGTTACATCTTTGTACATGCACACAACACAGCAGTATGATTTGGCCAACATCACTCCCCAGGCATGTCCCCCCTCCAACACCTCCTTCACCCCCACCCCCACCGTCCCTTTCCTCTATTCTATTGATCTCCCTGTGGTTTTCATGAGATCCCCGCCCCCCACCTTTCTTTTCCATTTTTCTCTCTAGCTTCCACATGTGAGAGAAAACATATGACCCCTGACCTTCTGAGTTTGGCTTATTTCATTTAATATAATGGTCTCAAGTTCCATCCATTTTCCATATGCAAATTACATAATTTCACTTTTATCTATGATGTTTTTGTTTTAGTGCTGAGTTCAGTGTTCTTTCCATCAGATCAGACTAAGGGAAGAATTCATTCTTTCATTTACTGAATACTTTCTAGGCACCTAAAATGGATCAGGCATCAGAGATAACTCTGGAATAGCAATAACCTTGAAAGTCACCTGCAAGGAATTCTGATAGGAGGTGATGATAGGAGGCTGAAGTTTAGAAAAGAGACAACAGCAACAACAGTAATAAAATCTACTCTATACCAAGCAGCTCTATGTGACCTCTTCACATGAGATTAAGTATTCTATGGCAGATTATTAAACTCTCCCCACAATCTAAGGAGGCTGGTACAATTTTATTATCTCCATTTTGCAGATAAGGAAACTGAGGCTCAGAGAGGTGATGTAACTTGACAAAGATGGCCTGTGTGCTGTGAGGCACAGCTTGACCCAGAGCCCACAAGGCTATGTTAACTCTCAGCCTGCTAAAGAGAAAAGGTGCTCCCCAGGGGAAGGGCTGCTGTGGGCAGAGCACAGAGCACACCGCTGGGTGCCAGGAGGCTGAGCTCTGTCTCCTGGTGGCCACCAGCTCTTCCCATGCAGCAGGAGCATCCTGTCTGTTCCCCACCCCCACATCTCAGCAACCCTGACCTCCAGCAGGCCGAGGGGGTGCCTGCCCCCGGAAGCCCCAACATCCTGCACTCTGCTGAACCCACAACGTGTCAGGCCGCCCGTCCCAGCTGCGGCACACAGACGGCCTGAGCTGACAGGCTGGGGCTGAATTACCAGCCCCTCAGCTAGAAATAGCCCTCCGAGAAGTGTGTGGTGGCTACGTGTCCACAGAGAGGGGAGGAGGCAGGACAGGGGAGCCAAGGAGTCCCAGGATCCTGAGATAACATGAGTCCGGATGTGCAGCGTCCCAAACACCGTAGGCTAGCCCAGGTCACGGGCTCCAGGGAGGTGAGTGGGAACCAGGATGTCTGTTCCCCGACGTGGGCTGCGTGACAAGCCCCAGGCATCCTGAGAGGGTGGGCTGGGTCCTGTTGGGCAGCCTTGGAGCACCAATCAGATTGGGCAGGCTGTGTGGGGACACACACACACACACACACACACACACACACACACACACGCATGCACACAAGGTTCCTCTTAGTCCACTTTCTATTGTTTCTTCCTTGGGCAGAATCTCAGCTTTGGAAGCATGACTGATCTCTCAGACAAAAGAACACAATAGGAGAAGAGGGGTAGGAGCAGCCCGAAGAGCCTGCAGGTACAGTAACTCAGGGCTCCAACCACTGCTCCTTCTTCCTCCACCTAAGGAAGACATATTCAGAGCTTACCTGAGGAGCGCTGTTCCCAGGGCTGCGAATCCCCTGCCTCCTCCCTATCATGGCCCTCTGCCCACCAGGTGCCCAGCCTGGTGACTTCAGCACTGAAGATACATTCTTGAAACAGGGACATTCACAGACCAGGTGTCCTTGATAGAGCTTGAATTCAGAGAAAGAAGACAAGGATCACACTAGGCGTGTGACCTTGGTCAAGTCACAAATTGCTCCTCAGTATCTTCATAGAAAAGATGAGGATCCTTAATATGTCGTGGGTTCTGGAGAAAAACCAAGAAGAGCCTGCATCTGAGGATGTTTTACAAAGAGCATGCAGCTAGAAAATTCTTTGTAAATGTGAGACGTGATACAAAATGGAGATAATAAAATTGTACCAGCCTCCTTAGATTGAGGCTCCACTAAGTCTCACCTACACCTTGGCTTTTCACTGAGTGGAACAAGCATAACCCTGTTCTTATCACCCAAAGAGAAATTTTTGTGAAGTCATTCATGTGGCTGGGTCTTCCCTGCCTGGGGATACACACTGTTTCATATCCCATAAGCTGCAGAGGCTGGAGAGGGATTTCAGTAAGGAGGAGGCTGTGAGCAGGAGAGGCGAGGAGGGGAGGAGCTGAGAGGGGAGGAAAGGAATTGAGGCTGCTGCTACTGATCAGTTGCAAGTGATTCTTCGCCCTTCACTCTCAAGCTCTTCTGTGATCTTGCTAGTGTCCCCAGTAGAAGGCATCTGAGGGTCCACTTCTTGTCCAGGCAAAACAAGCTTCTGGTTATGGAATCAAAGGCGAGTTAGCAATACCACGGATTCTGCAAAGTTACAGAACTCACTCGCATTTCATTCTGAAATGTCCGGTGGGAGTCTATCTGTGTTTTTAGATTTACATTTGAGGAAATCTGCTGGATTGAGACAGATTTTATAGTGACTTACAAAAGTATGTAATATAATAATTATATTAAATATTAGATTAAAGAAACCTGCCTTCCTTCCATTTATCCCTCACCTAGGACAAACATTTTAAGCAAGACATGGGAGAGAAACAAGTATCTTAGGAAATTTAAACTCTTCCAGTCACCAGCCGCATTTGATGATCAAGCAAAACAGGTGAGAAAGCAAATAACTGGAGGGGCTGCAAGACCAACGAGCACTTTACATCCAGACAAAAGCCCCTGGAGGAACCTTAGAGATTCTCCCCTCTCCCCACCTCACACACAGTTTCTCCTGTTATTAACATCTTACACTAGCATGGAGCATTTGTTATAACTGAAGAACACTGTTGACACATTGTTATTAGAGCACCTCTACAGTTCAAATTAGGGCTCTACTCTCTTGTTTTGTACATTTCTTGGTGTTTGACTAATGCATAACACCATGGATCCAAAATAGTGTTGCTGCTCTAGAAAATCTTGTGTGCTGCAGTTGTATTTTGTGTGCCCTCTCTGCAATCAGTTCTCATTGTGCAGCTAAGTCAGACAGTGGACCAAACGTACGTCACAAATGACAGCATGAAGGGATGTCAGGCACATACATCCAGCTCCAGCCCCTAATGTCTTGCAGAGTCATGTTCATGGTGAAAAGCATTTGCGGAGCTCTTGGCTGTTATCACTGGCATTGGCTGACTTCATGTACTCCTGGGTGATATCTGTCACCTGCGTCTGCTGCTGATAAATCCTGCAAGCCTTTCAAGGCTTCTTTCTCCATTGGTATTTTCCCCCCAGTCATCCTCTATCAGATCTCTCTTGCAAGGTTCTTTAGAATTCTTAATCTCAGCCAGGTACAGTGGTGCACATCTGTCATCCTAGCAGCTCGGGAGGCTGAGGCAGGAGGATCGCAAGTTCAAAGCCAGTCTCAGCAACTTAGGGAGGCTCTGTCTCAAAAAAAAAAAAATTCTCATACTCACTCCAGCTGTTTTAAACGCTAAACTCCTAAATAAACAAGCACTCAGCTATGCATATTTAATTACACTTTCTCGAACATTTGGCATTCTTATAAAAATCTTTCTTTATGCTCTTAACTATATAGGTAGCAAAAATTTAACGTTATGCATTTGGAAAATTAAAGCTTATTTTCAAGTTAAGTACTTAGCACTCAGATGCCTGCCCTTCTCATCAACTGTCAGTGTCAATGTAAATTCACACATGAGGTCCCTAGAAATCACTGGAAGCTTGGGGATTCAATGGCAGGAAAGGCGGGAGTGAAAATCATTCACTGTGGAGGATCGTGGAGGAGCACCTTAACATTTTATGTGGTTTTGAACCCGTTTTGGGGCCCAATATCCCCCTTCACTTGAGTTCTTGGCTCCCTTGCCCAGGATGTCTTATAAGCAGACCTTCCTCTCTTGGGCCCTTATTTTGGAAGGCTGCTATGACGAAAACAAGCGGAAAAATTTGTCTTGGGGAGGAGAACTGGAACATACCAATAGGAAAGAAAGAAGGGAAGTGAGTGAGATTGACTCCATAGGACATATTGGTTCTTGAGTAAGAGATGGTAAGTTCTTGAAGTAGCAGAGAACGGTGGTGACCCCAGCCACCAGGGCCACCCCTGCAGGACCATTACTGTGCATGTATTCAGGTATGGGTATACGTAAATTTGAATATGTGGACGCGTGTGTAGTCATGCATGTATCTTATAAAGTCCTGTGGCCTTGAGAATCACCCTCAAATCTCTGGGGCAGAGCTTGGAAGGGAGGAAATGAGGCTTTTAGAAGAGCTGACCTTCTTAATGAGATAGTGGAATGGAATTCTTAAGATGAATTCTAGATAGGGAAGAGGAGTGGGAAGGAAAGAGAGGGTCAGGGGATTAGCAAGGATGGTGGAATGTGATGGACATCATTATCCAAAGTACATGTATGAAGACTCGAATTGGGTATCAACATACTTTATATATAAGCAGAGATGTGAAAAATTGTGGTATATATGTGTAATAAGAATTGTAATGCAAAAAAACCCACAAAGTACATGTATAAAGGCATGAATTGGCATGAACATACTCTATATACAAAGATATGAAAATTGTGCTCTATATGTGTAATAAGAATTATAATGCATTCTGCTGTCGTGTATATCATCCTGATTCAAAAAAAAAAAAAAAAAAAGAGAGAGAGAGAGAGACATACATACTGACCTGGAAAGATAGTCAAATAGACTTTGGCATAGACGGAATGTGCTTATGCTAAATAGTATGTCCTCAATGTTGACTTTTTAAAAGAACATCTATCTATCACATGAATATATATATATATATATATATATATATATATATATATATTCAAATATGAATTATATGTGTGTGTATAATTATCCCCCAAGCTACAAATATTATTTTACCTTTGGTAACATCTTACCTCCACAGGGTAGAGCCTATATAGGAGATATTCACCTTCTATTTCATATTTTCTTCATTGATTAATTTTTTAAACCAACAGACTGAAAATAATGTGTTTTTTTTTCCTTTTTTATTTTTCCTTTCTTATTTTCCTTTAAATCCTGACAACATAGAATGTGTATATCAGGATCCAGGATTCTCTTGGGAAAGTCACCCCAAACACCTTCCAGCATATCTCACAGGGCTGTTTTGAGCACCAACGGACAACAGATGTTATGAGCATCTATTGTAGGTGTGAAGTGCTGGACAAATGCAAAATCCATTCTGTTCAGTAAACTGCAGGTTCCCTGAAGATCACGGCTGAACTTTTTCATTCTTATGCTTCCCTGAAGATTTTCTACAAGATATTACCATGTAATAGGCTTTGGCTAAATAGTGATGTGTTATTGAACAGGTAGTACATTAAAGCAAGAGAATCTGCTTGGATATAAATAAGTGTATTTTTGTTTTGTTTTTATTTGTTACCTCGCTGGAAAAGGAATCCAGAGCCTCACTGGCTCTATCACTAAGCCACACCCACACCCCCAAAAGCATGTTTTAACTGACAGGATGACAAGACACATACGAATAACATTTTCTGGTAAGGCTGCAGCACCTCCCCAGAGAACTTCAGAAAACAAGGAACAACCATTTGTTCTGGACTTCGATAACCATCTGTCTGCATGCAGGACTGGGCGAGGTCACTCCTTTGACAGTGAGGCGCCCTCGTGGAGACAGATTATGAGAAGGAGGGGCTCAGGGCACAGAAGTCTGACAAGGTCTCCCATTGGTGACAAGGTCTTTAGACAGAGTCTCAAGAGAAGACTTTGAGCCACACTAGACCACCTCCCCTCCTACCTCCCAGGTCTTCTTTCATCTTGATTCCTCAATATTTTTCACCGTAGCTAATGATGGTCAAGCCAGTGTTACTTTTTGTAAATTGTTGTCAAGTCTTTTCATTGAGAAAATATGATCTGGTAGAGATAATATTCCTCAATACCTTCTCAGAGTGGATTCTGAGAAAAAGAAGACAGGAGATGAAGGAAATGGGTGAACTTGAAGGATTAGAGATCCCTACCATCCCCAATTCATCTTTAGAGCTGGGTCCTCTGAGTGGAAGTGCAGGGCCTGGACCAGAGGCCTCCACGCAGGGGGACTCTCCTGAGGTCAGAGCAGGGGCTCCCAAGGCAGGCGGATAAGCACGTTTGCACACCTGCCCTGGGACCAGCCTTTCTGTTGCATCTGGCAGTCACTGGGAACTGAGGGTGGGGACATCCCGAAGTGCAAATCAGCAGTCTCCTCCATGAGCTTCCTGTTCACATCGGCCATCTGTTTCACTTTGGACTCCTAAGGTCGCAGTAGTTCCCAGATCCTGAACCGTGGCCAAGGGAAGCCTCTAGATTCAGAGACAAGGAACCCACACACCGGTGTCTTTCTCCTCATACTCTGGAGCTTCAGAAGCCATACCACAGGCTCCAGTTAAAGGCTGTTTGTGGGCACAGAGCACTGACCGACCGGGCATGCACTACTCAGATTCCCTAGAAAGGCCCATCTTAACCTACACGTAAGCTGGAAACTCTGGAAGGGAATGGGACAGTGAGCAGCCCAGCAATGGGGCCTTGGTTTCTGTGTACTAATTCCAATGTGTGGTTGAGACTCAGAGCCTGTTCACTGATAAGTACTTAAATATCAGACACTCCCAGGTGGCTCTGCAAGGAAAGGCACAAATAGCTGTCCTTCACCCCCGTAGATTTAAGATCAGCCCTGGGATGTTTTGGGTTTTAAAGCTCCAAGGGTGATTCTAATGGGAAACCAGGTCTGGAGCCCTTTGGTAGGGAGTTTCAGCCAGGGAGGTGGAAGTTCTGCCTCTCTGCATGCAACTGGGTAACTCTCATCTTTGCTCTCAACTGTTCTATATCACAAATGCAAAGAATTATTCTGACAGTCTTGCATTTCCCTTTACTCTCTCCAAGTGGGGACTGTCTCATCACCCCCCCCCTCCCTCCCCAGACCCCTTAGAAATAAACCTACTCCCAGGAAATAAACCCACCACTCCCCAGGCCACACTCTGCCTTCACAACCAGCTGCTGTGAATTCACGGCTTTTCCTTGGAGGAAAGTCTTTGGAAGTGTAGTGATGGCACAATGCTCTTTCCTAATAGCAGGAGTTCAACTAGTCAGGGACATGTCCCCCATCCACAGTCACCCCAGGAACTCCTTTCTGGACACCTGCACACCCTCCCCTTTGTGCCCTGGGTGCTGGTCAACACCCTGCCCCTTGTATAAAGCTCACTCTCTCCTTCCCCAAAGCACCTTGAGTCCAGCATTCACCCCCAAAATCTCTCCCTCGTGAATGCCCGTGGCATTTCTTACACGTCCTAGTAATTTAGCTCTTACATAGAACATGGTCATGAGCAAAGTTTTTCTCAGCTTAACCATATTGTCAACCTCAGAAGATAAATTTGGTCTACTTTTTATTCCTGTAACTCCCTCTCTCCCGTCTCAGAGAAGTTTCTCAGTAGCTGCTGATTGCTTCACAGGTACTTCCCATCCCTCTACCATTTGCACCAGGAAGAGGAAATGCAGGGTTATCAATTGGCAAATATTTCTGAATGATGTGCATTTCAATTCTGAAAGCTAGCTGTTTCTTCATTTAGCTAAACTATGATGCTGTATTTATAAACCATTCTGTGACTTCTATGAAGGAAGTCTGTTTTAGACATAAGCACTTAAATATTATCCATCTTCCATTTAAACCCTAGAGACAAGCACGTACATGCTAGAGACATACCCTGGGTAAAAATGTTGATTTACTAGAGAAAAGCACTCTGTCTCATTGCTACTTGTACTTACAGCTCTGGCTGTAACATACTGGGTGGGCTTGCACATCTTGCAAAGAGCTAAGCAGAGCTAAGTCAGACCTGGATTCAGATCCATCCTCTTCCATGAATTAGTTGTGTATTTGTGCAAGTTACTTAAGCCATGTGCTCCAGTTTCCTCATCTCTATAAAGGGAATAACAGTACCTCCTTAGAGGGTTATTCTAAAGATTAAGTAAATTACTACAAGCATTAAAATAGGAAGTGGAAGAATAAGTTCTCGAGCATTTGCTGCCCCTGTGATTCTTACTAGAGAAGCAGCACAGGGAATCAAAAGATCCTGTCCTTCCTCTACCAGTTATTTGCTCAACCGACATCTTCATCTCTTCACAAATAACATTAAAATAGTAACAATACCTGAAGTACCTCTCTCATAGTTTGCAGTGAAGTTTAAATGAGCTAGCTGATTTGAAAATACTTTGTAAACTATAAAAACCTGTACCCCTGTGGGGTTACAAAGGCCATTTCTGCTTGCCCGAGTCTGTCTGATGGTGCATGCTTTGTATGATAGTTACTTAATTTTATCTGCTTCCTCCATTAGATTGAGACAGGATCATATCTCATTCTCTTTTAATTAGTAACAATGTCTAGCTTTATGCTTTATTCTTTTTTTTTTAAAGAGAGAGTGAGAGAAGAGAGAGAGAGAGGGAGGGAGGGAGGGAGGGAGGGAGAGAGAGAGAGAGAATTTCAATATTTATTTTTTAGTTTTTGGCTTACACAACGTCTTTGTTGGTATGTGGTGCTGAGAATCGAACCCGGGCCCCACGCATGCCAGGCGAGCGCGCTACCCCTTGAGCCACATCCCCAGCCCTGCTTTATTCTTATCTGTAGTATATGCTCAGTAAAATGAGAAACTGAAAGAATGGCAGTCTTCCTGGGGCATGTTTTTTCTGGAAACTCTGGAAGGGAATGGGACAGTGAGCAGCCCAGTGACGGGGCTTGGTTTCTGTGTACTAATTCCAGTGTGTGGTTGGTTGCCTCTCGTTGGACTGTATGTGCTAAGACCACCACCACCACCACCACCACCACCCCACGGCCACAACCCTGTGTCAGACGCGTAGTTCCACAGAACATTCCTGGGAGCATCCTCTGCAAGAAGGCACCAGTCATAGAGCTAGACACCCCATGTGAACACTCTGTTGAGGGTGCTTCCAGCACTATGCCCGCCTCTGCTCAGCCAGCAGCCCTGCTAATCCCCATAAGCCTCTGATTTCATCTCTTGCCTATTGGAGAGACCAAGATTACCAGTTCAGTTGCCCTAAATCTCCCAACTAGGGAAACTGAGAAATCGGACCTTGGTATTTTCGGTGACCTCAAAGCCTTGTTTTCCTTTGCCCACTTTGAAATCTTTCCAAATGGCAACTTTGTTTTTTGTGTCCCCGATCCCAGCTCGAATATCTTTCCTGAGGTGGGAGTCGCAGCGGATGCCACTTGCCTGATGGCGTCACATATCTCTATATCGATCAAGACACCCACCTGATGCTGCACACACAGAAAGCACCGGGTACATACATGGCAATTGGAGTTAAAAGGACTGAGGAAACCAAAATGAGTAGACTGGGTGAGAGATGACCAGCTGAGGAGGCGGGATACTACATGACTGGAGCTGGATTTTTTTGGGACCGCTGGCTGCCTTCACACTTCCTGGTGGAAGTGGGACAGGTCATCAGATGACCCAGTGTCATAGATAACTTTTGCCCACACATCACTCACTTTTGGGAGCACTGGTCTGAAATTGAGGGGTGTGTGTGTGTGTGTGTGTGTGTGTGTGTGTGTGTGTGTAAAACTGACGTGCCTTCCGTGAGCCTCAGAAGTCTCTGCACTTTCTTTGAATGCCTGATTACAACACAGAGGATGTGGACAGTGGAGTTTTTCCTGTTTGATGTCACGCTGCTACCCTTTAAAAGTCTGAGGGGGGAAAGGAGGGAATCCAGCCTAGGATCCTCACTCTGCTATTTGCCAGAACGGAGAAGACAGGGCTAGGCCTGGGGAGTCAAGGAGGGAGTGTCAGGTTTCAAACTCAGCACTAGCCATTCAGAAAACAGCGATGTTGGGGACCCGCCTCAGGCTCCTGGTCTGGGCTCTGTGCGGTGTCTGCAGCACGCGCATCATCAGAGCCTATCCCAACACCTCTCCACTGTTGGCCTCCAACTGGGGCGGCCTGACTCACCTGTACACTGCCACGGCCAGGAACAGCTACCACCTGCAGATCCACAGGGACGGCCAAGTGGATGGCACACCCCATCAGACCATCTACAGTGAGTAGGGGCTTCAGGCTGGGAAGTTGGGAAATGGGGGAACTCTCCTTTGTCTACCTGGGGGGGGGGAAGCCTTGGGGTAGACCAGAGGGCTAACCCAGCCTGGTAACCTCTTTGCCTTGAACCCCTTAATGATATCTGTAGGCTTTTTGTAAAACCTTAGGAGCGGGGGCAAGGTGGTATTGTGGCACATGCCTGGTGGTTCCAGAGGCTGAGACAGGAGGATCTTGAGTTCAAAGCCAGTCTCAGCAATTTAGCCAGGCCCTAAGCAACTCAGCAAGACCCTGTCTCCAAATAAAATATAAAAAAGGGTTGGGGATGTGGCTCAGAGGTTAAGTAAGAACCCCAGGGCTTAATCCTCGGTACCAAAGAAAGAAAGAAAGAAAGAAAGAAAGAAAGAAAGAAAGAAAGAAAGGTATGCCACCTCCCTAATTAGTATTTATTAATTTCTTTCAACACGAATAATTTAATAATTTGTCTTGACTAAAATACTCTTCCCATAATAGAAACCACTTGCACTTTGCCTTGTCCCAAGATTTAAAAAAAAAAAAAAATTGTACAGAAAGACAGGCAAGGTATCTAAAAGGAAAAGAAGCCAGATAGATGATCAATAGACACTAAGTTTTAGCTCATGAACTTTGAGCAGGGCTAACTAGGGATGTTATGAAGATTCCTGTATCATTCCAAGGATTGAAATAGATGAACTCAGAGGTTCTTTCCAACTCTGAGCTTCTAGTATTCGGATTTTGTTAAAATTATTAATAAGAAATGTATTAAAGGCAGATTGCCCAGATACATTGTCTTGGTGAGTCTGACCAGGTATACAATCTATTTGTCCACTCATCTGTCCATCCAACCATCCATCCAACAGGTTTATGAGGTGCTTCAGTGGTGCCCATATAGGTTCTCAGTTCTGGTCAGTGGAGCTGAAAGGTGTCTAATCAGTAACAAATTGGGCTATCTGCAAACTCATTGACAACATGAGACAACCAGAATGTTTTTAAAGATTGGGTTTGATGAAAGTTGGATCACAGTCCACAATAGTCTGTCAAGCAGCTGTGATTCAAATGACCGTCCTTTGCTGTGTGCCTAGGTAAGAGACAAAGGAGTGAGAAGGGAGATGGGTATGAAGAAGGATATTCTATTTTTGGAGAACATGTTAAGATTACTCTAAGAATTCAGAAAAATACAAGATGATCCAATGTAGTTCAAGCAGAAGAAATAAAAGAGCAATCAAATCTCTATTTCAACAATGGAGGTGTCTCATGGCTATGACCTTGGAAGGGCATGGGATTTGGGATTCAGATGTCCTCTAGGTTATTTACTACCTGTGTGGCCCTGAACCAGTTACATTGGAGAATGCACTCAACACTAGGTGCATTAAAATGACTAAGAAGCAAAATGGACTGAATGGACTTCAGATTTCCGTGTGCACGCGCGCGTGCGCGCGCACACATACACACACACAAATTGTGTTTAGGTTTGTTTTGTCTGACATACAAGCCATCCAAGTATTATTTTTTTGGGGGGGGGAGATGAACACACTAGCTTGGGGTGGGTGACTCAGAGTCAGGGCTACAGGAGAGGCACCTACTTTCCCTAATTGATATGTAAGCTTTGGTGATGTTCCATCAGTTATCAGGTGTATTTTTAAAAAAGAAAAAAAAGTGTGCATTAAGATTAAGTTACCTTGAATCAAAGTGTGAAATATGATATGTCAAGAACTATGTAATGTTTTGAACAACCAACAATAAAAATTAAAAAAAAAGATTAAGTTACCAAGAAAGGAAAGAAGAAACACTAATGCATGTAGATAAGTCTGGTAAAAGATTTTGGATGACATCATTGATAAACATAAAGCAGTGCTCTCCACACTGATGGAAAAGAATGTTATTTTCCCTTCCCAAATAATTATACATTTCCAGTGAAATATGATTCCTTTTACTATTGTGTTTTAGTAGATCACTGATTAAGGGTTGAGTGTTCAACCCCTCTTGGGGTCACTGATCTTAATAAAATGAAATCATCTATGAGATTCTACCAGAGCCCCTGGGGTTCAGTGAGCTGAAGTCAGGGGGCTTCCCCAGTACCTACACACTTGTTCCACTGTGAACAAGTCCACCCTCCTATTCTCCATTAACCTAACTCTGTAGAAACAACAGGAAATAGACACTCATTACTATTAATTAATATCCCATTCTTTTTTTTTCTCCCTGAGGTGTTGAGGATCTCACGTATACTAAGCAAGAGTTCAACCACTGAGCTGTATCCCCTGCCCACGTTTAGTTAATATCAATTCCTCGATCCTAATTTTTTTGCTTCCTCCATTCTCCAATTCTTCTGTACTTGAAGCTGAACTACTCAGGGTCTTTAAGCCTTCTTCATAGTTTATCTTTTGAGGAGCTCAAAACCCTTTACATTTACCATCTTATTTATCACATACTGGCTATGAACGTAGAAATAAGCAGATAATGTTCTACTTTTTAGCAGAAATTGAAATGAAACAGTAATAGTAAAAAATACTTTCTAAATTGCATTTAGAAATCTCTTTAAATGGGTGAAAACTCATCTCATTACATCCTCAGCAGGACTAGAGGTGGTTTGAACACCTCCATTTCAGACATGAAAAACAAAAGTTAAAGAATGTAACTGGTTCAGGGCCACACAGGTAGTAAATAACCTAGAGGACATTTGAATCCTAAATCCCATGCCCTTCCAAGGTCATAGGCATGAGACACCTCCATTGTTGAAATAATGTTCCTTAACCCTGCCAGGTGCCAACAGGGAGAGCAGATGACTTCCATGGCCAGAGTGCTTTTTTGCTTTTTTCTGCTGAAATTTCCCTTGGATGTGTGCAGACTGAGAAAACATGCTTCCTAAAAACACAGAGGGGAGAAAATCCATCTAAATTACATTTTCTAAATTTTCACACTGGCTTACATTGGTTTGATTCAAGAGCCTGTGTACCCTACCCCACTCCACCCCAACCCACAGTAGCTGCAGGTTGTTTTCTACTGGGACTGGCCCTGGACCAGGAGCATATGTCCAGCGTTGGCCCCAAGCATCAGACCAGCATGATGATCGCATGTGGGTTTGGCACAAACAGCAGGTCAGCTGCACCATGATGCCCAACACTGTCAAGAGCCTTGGCAACCATTAACCCATTCAATCCTTGTGATGACCTACAATGCGGGCAGGATGGCTGTACTTTTGTTCATTTCACAGCTGAGGAAACCCAGGCTAAAGCAAAGTTACCGGAGCCCACAAGTTCTTAAGTGGTAGAATTGATACCAGAGTCCAAGTCTCTGGGCTCAGTGCCTCTTCCCTGCACCCCAGGGGCATTGAAACTTGGTGTCTTTGGGGCCTACAGCATGTATTTTGCATTTGATTTTTGTCTTCTCATGCTTGTGATGAATCCTGCTTTATCAGTTAAGTTGGGATGCTTCTACTACTACTAAAATAATAATATTAACAGCAATACAGCAGCTATTTTGAGAATTGAAAATATGTAAAACACTTTTGCAACCACTCCAAAATCATTACTAAGTGTAATTTTTTCTCGATAGGACTGAAAAGCCATAGGATGGAAACTACCTCTTATATATTCCTTATGTTTTTCCTCAGAGTTTAACCACAAAATTGACCTTACAATTGAGACACATAGACAGTCACCAATTTGGAGGAATTTAAATATCTTCTGTACCTCCCACACCTCACCACACTTTCCAGAAGCTTCCCTGGAGGCTAACCTTCAGTCAAATAAATTAACTGCTCTTCTTGGCTCTCTTCTGTTCCCTTCCTTCTGGGTTTGCTTCCACCCTCCATCCCTGTGTCCCACGTCATTCCAACTTCAGGCCACATCAGGCTCAGTCTAATCATTGCCCAGCCACTCTCCCCAGAGGTCTTTGTATTGAGCACTCACAGGGTAGGAGAGGAGCCCAGGACTTCAAGTTACCCCAAGGCTCCCCCAGAGGCTCCACCACTTGCTAGGCACAGATGATGGGCATTTACAATCTCTCCAGGGGGTGTTTGCAGAAAACAGATTCTAATTCCTGGCTGGGCAACCCCCCTTAACCACCACCATGGGGTGGGGGGGCTGTCAAATGAAGTCAAATGAGATGCACACAGAAATCCCCTGGTAGGCAAAAGGAAAGGTTTGGGGGTTTTGTTTGTTTGTTTTTTGACAGGAAATGTGAGACTCTCTAAACAAGCTGGATCCCTGAAAGACATCTTAGCATAGAAATAAAAAATAACAAAAGCAGAAAGCTTGGGAGGACATGTCCACTACCACAGACATTAAGAGGTATTCGCCAGGCAAGGGGAGAAATAAAGTTCAGGTGGAGAGAGAAATGTGTGTGGGGCACAAGAAAAAGAAAGTGGTGAGGGGCTGGGGCTGGGGCTCAGCAGTAGCACACTTGCTGGGCGTATGAGAGGCACTGGGTTCGATTCTCAGCAGCACATATAAATACATGAACAAAATAAAGGTCCATCAACAGCTAAAAAATATATATATATATATTAAAAAATAAAAAGAAGAAAGTGGTGAGCTCCATTGGTCCCCATATAGGTAAGAGGATGAAGTGGGAGGTGAATGAGCAGGGAAAGGGGCCACAGGAAATGAGGGGGAACAAGCAGGAAGGGAGTTATGTGAAGTCTTCCCCACAAGGAGGTTTCATGAGGTGGAAACTTGAGTCTGTGACCTGAATAATTTTCTCCACAGGTGCCCTGCTGATCAGATCAGAGGATGCTGGCTTGGTGGTGATCACAGGTGTGATGAGTAGGAGATTCCTCTGTATGGATTTCAGAGGCAACATTTTTGGATCAGTGAGTTTCTTTTTATGTTGGTCACCATTTGCAATTATTTCTTTGGCAGAGCATAGACTTTCTAGTTTAAAGGCTCTACTTGCAGTGTCCCTGGGTGATCTGTTTTCACTTAGTACTTTATCCTGACTAAGTATCAAAGGTGCAGCTGTATGGGGTGGGGGTTTCAGCCTGGTTCTGCGGCCCAGGCTTCCTCCAGTCTGTTCTGCCTACTGTTTCCTACTTTTGCATCTAGTGTGGCCCCCTGAATGTATTTGTAGGTTCTTAAGTTGTGTAAATTCATGCTGCAACATAGTTTAGAAAACACTGAAAGGGGGCTGGGGATGTGGCTCAAGCGCTCGCCTGGCATGTGTGCGGCCCGGGTTCGATCCTCAGCACCACATACAAACAAAGATGTTGTGTCAACAGAGAACTAAAAAATAAATATTAAAAAAAAAAAAGAAAGAAAACGTTGAAAGGCCAGTGGTGTCTTCTGGAATCTGTTACCAACTGTGACCTTGGGCAAGTCCTCTCACTTCTCCAGTCCTTCCCTTGGAAAAAGTGAAGTGGAATGGACCACATGATCTGGGATGCTCCCTCCCATTAAAGATCTCTTAATTAACTACCTGTGCCCTAGTGGGGATCTCTGGTCCTTAAGACTGGTAAGCACAGGGTTTCCCAAGTAAAGCTTGCTGTGTAGTCCAGAAGATTTTGAGTTGGTCAAAGAGAAGGATTGTTTACCCTAGGATTCTGTTACCAACCAGCATACCCACTAGGAATTTCTTGAGAGTGAGGACTTTATTTTGTTCACTGCTGTGTCCCAGGACCAACATCTATTTGGTCAGAGTGGATAAACACCGGCTGAGCCCATACAGGCATATAGATCATCCTCATCTGTACAAATACTTTGTGGAGTCTGAGGATTAAGTGGAATAGTATATAAAGGCCCTCATAGGAACTCAATAAAACCTAGTACTAGTAGTAGAATGAGGATTTAAACCCAATTCATATGTTAGCAAGTTCATGTCCCTAATCCCCCAAGGACATTCTCTCTCCATTGCCAGTATCCTCATTCATGTTTGACCCAACACTACATCCCATCTCCTCCTTTCTCCAGGCAAGGAGACAAACACAAGCCAACTTTCATCCAGAACAGCTCTAAAAGGTAGAAACTTTGGGGGGGAGGGGGATTGTTAGCCCTCCCTCCAGAAACTAGGCACAAGGAGTGTCCCCGTTCCTCTCTGGGCCCAGCCCTAGCAAGCCAAGTGCCAGGCCTGCCCAGGTCTCAGGCACTGAGTTGTAAAGACCCAGAGCACAGGTCTTCTAGTCTAAAGACTGGAACCATATTCAGTGCTTGGACAGCTTGGAGTGCATTAGTGGAAATCCGTTGTTTTCCAAGAAAGGAGCCAAAGGAAAGCTGAACAGGTAAAACACTCCCAAGCTTCGGCAGGGTACACAGCGCCTGAGCCCTTGGGGGGCAGGGGACACGGGCGCCTGAGCCCTTGGGGGCCTGGGGTCAGGCCCTCCCCCAGCCAGCCTTCACCCACTGCCCTCTCGCCCCTCCAGCATCACTTCAACCCGGACAACTGCAGGTTCAGGCACCAGACGCTGGAGAACGGCTATGACATCTACCACTCCCCCCAGCACCACTTCCTGGTCAGCTTGGGCCGGGCCAAGAGGGCCTTCCTGCCAGGCATGAACCCGCCGCCCTACTCCCAGTTCCTGTCCCGGAGGAACCTCGTCCCGCTGATCCACTTCAACACCCCGACGCCGCGCCGGCGGCACACCCGGAGCGCAGAGGACGACTCCGAGAGGGACCCGCTGAACGTGCTCAAGCCCCGGCCCCGCATGACCCCGGCGCCGGCCTCCTGCTCCCAGGAGCTCCCGAGCGCCGAAGACGACAGCGTGGTGGCCAGCGACCCCCTGGGCGTGCTCCGAGGCAGCAGGGTCAACACGCACGCAGGGGGCGTGGGCGTGGAAAGGTGCCACCCGTTCCCCAAGTTCATCTAGGGAAACCGGAAAGATCCTCCTTAACCCACCTTTCAGCCCACTCAACTTTCTCTAAAGGACCCAGCCCCCTTCACACTCCAAGGTCAAGGTGGAGGTGATGCGTGCGATCCCTGCTTCCCTCCATTCCCTTTCCCGCGGGTCCCCTGAGAATCAGCCTTTGCCACCTGAGTCCTGGGGTTTCATTTCCCCCACCCTACACCCCCGCTTTTTGATATAAGAAACCCCAACAGGTAAATGTCCCATTAAAGGGAAGAAAAGGGATTCCAAACCACCCCCACTTCCCTTCCCTATGCCTCTTCTCTACATCAGTCTAGCATTGAGAAGAGGCAGTGGCAGGTTGGGTTTTCATACCTGCATGGTGTGGGGAAGGGGCCATCTAGCAACTTCTCCAGCGCTCTGTGTTACCTATCTGGATCCTACTGGCATTTGAGTTTGCACACCTTGACATTAAGAGCTGAGCCAGGCGAGTTGATGAGAACGCTAATTTCAAGTTTTGGTTCTGCCTTGAGTATCTCTGGGGAAAGGCTATCAAAGGAGACTGAGGTGGGCTGGTCAAAACCACATGGAGAATGCTCCTGGAACTGAAGCAGAAATCTCCACCCCTTTGCAGAGTGGCTGCGCTCTGCCTCCCTCTCTCCTTTTACACAACCAGAGCCAGAGGACCAAGAGTGATTCTGCATTAGTTCCCAAGTGCCTGATAATTTAGCCTCACTCCTTGGGCCCATTTTTGGCTTTAATGAATTAGGCCGAAAGAATAAGTTTAGTTTTTGGTTCATGAAAATCTACCCCACCTGCCAGGATTTTGCAAAAGGGAAACACATTCACTCTCTCCTAAGAGGCATTTAATTATGCCTCTACTTGCAGGTTGAGTAGTAATACCTTTGACATGAATTTCAAAAACATGTCTGGGGAACACTGAAACTGCTCTAGGTTGGACTTTCCATGGACTAAAAAAAAAAATGCAATTTTCTTGTAAGTGAAGTGGAATCAAGGACTTGGGGCAAGAAGTCTAATAACCAGGTTATAAAAGAGGCAGAGGTGGCTACAGGATTAGTTACAGCACTCCTAGGCTGATGGCAGGCTCTCCATCCACTTGGAATTTCCTGGGGCATTATGTTAAGAGAGCTTTTAGTCCCAGGAGCCCCCGTGCTGTGCTGAGGAAAAATCAGCCTGACTTTGAGAAAGCTGAGGTGTGCCGGATGGGAACTAATGCTCAGCCCTCATCTTAGTCTTTCCCTGTGACTTAGACTCTTCCTGCATGGTCCCTTTTTTTTTCTATCTCTATTTAAAATGACCGCCTAAAGTGCAGAATATTAACAAACTAGATTCCAACTTCTTCCCACCTTTTATTTTTCCTGCCACCTTCATGTACCCAGACTTAGAGATTGATCCATTCTATTTCCTGATCAGAGAAACACTGGACGACGACTTTGACCTGATGGTTTTGAAGGACTAGTTCCTATACTCAGACCGTGTAGAGCAGCATATACAGTGGGGCGTGGTGAATAATTTCTTTCATTTCCTGTTGGGGACATTGTCTTGTACAGTAGCTATAGATGCTCTCCCCTTCCTGACAATTAGATGGGAAATCCCAAAAGGACTTTGGTAGAAAACTGATTGTAATCTCAGAAACCCAGGACCGCCATTGGGGGGTCTTCTTTTTGACAGAGCCAAGGTAGCCCCTGCAGTTCCTTGTGTCCCTTAGCATATGGCCATATTTATTTATTTATTTGGAAGATTTTGCCTATCACTCTGTATTTATAGATATTTATAAAAATGCAATCCCACCTTTTCCTTCCTTCCATTTAAAAGGAAAATAAAATTTCTCTCAGCTTCTGTTACTTTTCTCTGCATTACTACATAAAAGCATGTTGGGATGTGAGAATTAAAGGGTTTATGGGAGGGGACCATTCAGAAAATCTGGAGTAAGGACAATCGAAAAAGTTATCAGAATTTTTAAATATTCAAAGTTTTTTTTCCATTCAAAGCACACTTAATTTTGATTCATCTTAATCATTGAAAACAATAAAATTTTATCAATACTGGATTTCAGAGCACTCTAGCCCTAAAGTAGCCCCTGAAAGGAGAGAGAATTTCTAATTTGAAAATGTACACTGACACAACCACATCAATACCTCAGTAAACCAGGTGTTTTGCTGTGTTATTCAGCTTTCCACCACTATGACAAATCCTGAGATAAAAGATTTAATGTGAGTCATAGTTTGGGAGGTTCCAGTCCATGATCCAGAGGACACCTTGCTTTTAGCTCTTTGGTTGGGGGATAGCAAATCAGGGCATGATGCAAAGGCACTCACCTCATGGCCAGGAAGCAAGAGAGGAAGAGGCATCCCTTCAAAGCCCCCCTCCCAATGACCTATGACCTCCCACTATGCCCCACTTCTGAAATGTTCCACCACCTCCCCAAGAGTACCACAGGCTGGGGACTGAGCCTTCAACACATGGGGCTTTGGGGACATGCAAGATCCAAACTATAGCAAATGCACTTAACACAGTGTTACAGTCCTGTGAGGTGTGATAGCAGCCAGCAAGGTAGTCTACCTTCTCTTTCTATAGTTAGTGTTCTCAACATTCCTTCTTTAACCTCCATCCAGCTCTAAAAACCAGGAAGCAAAGATGCCTATTACACATCTGAATCTCTCCGTTCCAGTTCACATGGGCTCAAGCCTAGTTGTTACCTAACTTTGGCCTGCTTCTCGCTTTTAATAACGACTGTGGAAGAACTCAGCATGGGGGCCACCACTTTGATTGGCATTCAAATGACTTCTGACAAAGTCTACACACAGAATTTTGTTCTGATTATGTCCCTTTTAAGAGTCTGGGTGCCAGAGTCTTCCATATTACAGAGTAGGGCAAGGGAGAGTCACTAGATAGATATAGGAGCACAGGGAACAGGCTTTATTTCTTTAATCACACAAAACAGACTTATCAAAGGCAGGTTATTACTGTTTCAAAAGCACTTCCCCCAGACGTTTTATAAAAATGAATGATTTGGCCTCAGCTTGTAGGTTTTACCCCTCCACGGTATTTCAGAAATAAGAGGGATGGGTCAGGTATTTCTTAACTTTGCTCCTGGATCACACCACCTGAACACCTACAAAAGTAGGTAGAGCAGCATCAAAACAATCCTTTGGGAATAATCAGACTTTCACTCCCTTTTAGAAAGAGAGTTAAACCTTGAAGAAGAGAAAAAAACAGACTGAATATTTCCCGATAAGAGTTCCTTTCTTTTCCCATAAATTTCTCCTTTGCATAAGGAAAAGAACAGCTGAAGTTTAACTGAAAACAATTGGTGGGGTGAAGACAGGAGAGACTAAGGGAAGAAAAAAATGAATATATCTTGTGTGTGTGTGTGTGTGTGTGTGTGTGTGTACATGTGCATACTCTTGTGTGTGGTGTGTAGTCAGTTTTATGATACATAAAAGTCTGCGTGATTACCAATCCTTGCTGAATAAAGATATCACTGTAATATAGGTATTTAGAGACTTATTGTTTAAACAGAACTTTTTCTTAACATCTTAACTCATTTAACATTGAATATCACATAGGTTTTCGTTTCTAGGATAATTGACTCACCCTCCTGCCAAAATTTATAAATAGAATAAAATACGAGGTAGTTCTTTCAAGCAGGGAGTAAGCACAGGACTACGATCCTTGGGAGAAAGGAGACTCACAAATTGAATCCCATGTTTCCAAGCTTTCTGCTTTAGGAATACTTGAGAGCCGCAAAATAGGGAGATGAGTCCCAGGCAGAGTGGTGGTAGTTCTTACTGAGCTGAGGAAGCAGATGTATTTGTGGGCAGGGTAGCTGGAAAGAGGGAGCTATAAGAAGGGGAGGTTTCAGAAGTTGTCATGAGCATTCACTGCAGGTCTTTAGCCAAAAACCGAGCAGCACATACACAGGTGAGGCATCCTAAGAAAGATCACTGGCTATAGCACTAGGAGATGGACAGCAAGCCACGCCAGAGATCATACAACACTGAAAAACATCGAAGATTCACCAAGCCAGGTTAAAAGAACTTACTGAGTGCATCGACATTCAAAAGCCTGTCTTAGTCTAAGGACTAAGCTCTAGAGAAAGGAAATATACCCTAAAATTAAATTCAAAACTGAAATAGACTTTCTCTAATAGGATTGTAATAATAATAATACTAACAAAACTATAAGGATTGGGCAATAATTTAACTGACTGCCAGAACAAAGCTCAATACCCTTTAAAGGAAGATGTCATGATCCAGACTCAATACATGATGTCATCTACATCAATCACAGCAACAAAAACTATACACGAGAAGACACAGGGCAAACTAACCCACGGTCAAAAGAAAACAGTCACTAGAAACCAATCTAGATGTTAGAATCAGCAGGTAAGAACTTTAAAGCAGCTAGTGAAAATATGCTTGAGAATATTAAGAAAAGTCATGATTATAATAAATACACAGATTGGGAATCTCCACAGAGAAAGAAAAAAGAACCAAACAAAAATTCTAGAATTCAAAAACAGACTATCTGAAATGAAAATTTTACTGAATGGGCTTACCAACAGATTGAAGATAAGAGAAGAATAGGTCATTTAAGATAAAGAATGTTAATATAAACTATCTTATGTAAAGAACATTAATATAAAACTGTCTTATCTGAAGAGCAGACAAAAAATAAATTTAAAATAGCAAACAGAGCCTCAATAATCTGTGAGACATTACCAAGTTATGCAACATATGTGTAAGCTGAGCCCCAGAAAGAGAAAAGAACAAAATGTTAGGAAATTAGAAATATTTGAAAATAAGATGATTGAAAAGTTTCTCAAATTGGTTTAACATAAATGTTCTGGTATAAGTAGCTCAGAAAACCCCAAGCAAGGAAAATACAAAGATCATACTTGGATTGACCACATTCAAACTTCTGAAAACAAAAGAAAACACTGAAAGCTGGTACTAAAAAAAATGATACTTAAATATCAGGGAACAACTATAGAGTAATGGAAGAAATAATTCTAGATCAATTTTCAAAGACCATGAAAATCAGAAGACAATGGCATGACACACTGAAAAGGTTGAAAGAAAAGATACCTATTCAAAAATATATAGGCAGGAAAAATACACTTCAAAATGAAGGCATAATAAAAACTAAGATAAATTGTTGCTAGGCTGAAAATAAATCACAACAGATGAAAATTTAGAATTAAAGAAAGCCTACTAGAAAATTGTAAATTTAAATGATTTAATACATTATGTAGTTTCTTCCCCTGATTTCTTTAAAAGACTGCTTAAGGCAAAAACTATGATATTATGGGGTTTATAACATATGTAGATATAAATATATGGAAAGGGCAAGTGAAATGATTTGTGCACATGATTATAACTATATGTGAAAGTAAGACCAGTCTCTAAATGGACTGATAAGTTATAATCCCTATGATGGCCACTAAAATAATAATTTAAAAAGAGGTATGAGTAACAAGCCAACACAAATATTAGAATACAAAAAATATTCAATTATTCCAAAGTAAGGCAAGAAAGGAGGAACAGTAGAACTAAACTCAAAAGGGGCAAACAGAAGGTTGGTAGACTAAATCAGATCAATCGATAATGACATTAAATGTAAATAAGCCAAACACTGCAACTAAAGGCAGAAATGATCACACTGGCTTAGAAAAAATATCCAACTATCTGCCTATAAAAGAGGCACTTGAAAGAATGAAAACAGTGAGCATAAAAAACAGCATAAACAGTGAGCATAAAAAATAGAAACTTACTACATTAATGTCATACAAAATAGGCTTCAAGTTAAGGAATACTGCTATAGAGAAACACTTTGTAACTATAAAAGGTCCAGTTCATCAGGAAGACGTTAAAGTCAATGCTTACGTCCCCAAACACAAAGAAACAAAATAGGGAAAGCGAAACTGACAAAACTGAAAGGAGAAACAGACAAGTCCAAACCTTAGCTGGAAATATATACACCCCTCTCCCAGTAATTGATTAAGCAGGTAACAAAAAAACAGTAAGGATATAAGTATCTGAACAACCTTGTTAACTAACTTCATTGAGTTGACATTTATAGACCACTAAATGCAATAACTACAGAATACATTCTCTTTCCAAGTACAAATCAATGTCCATCAAGATAGGTCATGTGCCAGGCCAATAAACAAGTCCCTATTGACTTAAAATTCAGAAGCTCTCCTGCCATTTGATTAGAGATCAATAACCGGCAAACACTTGGAAAATCCTCAAATATGTTAAATGAAAAACAGCACATTTATAAATAATACATAAATCAAAGAACAAAACTGATTATTAATTAAACTAAAATCAGAAAATATTTCTAATAAATGATAATGAAAACATAATACATCAGAATTTGTGATATGGAGCTAACAGTGGTGTTTAGAAGAAACTCTATATTTTAAAAGCTTATATTTTAAAAAAAAAGGAAGATCAAAATCATCCTAAGTTTCTTCCTTAAGAAATTTGGAAGGAGGGCTGGGGATGTGGCTCAAGCGGTAGCGCGCTCGCCTGGCATGCGTGCGGCCCAGGTTCGATCCTCAGCACCACATACCAACAAAGATGTTGTGTCCGCCGAGAAATAAATAAATAAATAAATATTTAAAAAAAAAAAAAGAAATTTGGAAGGGAAAAAAAAGGAAATTAGGTCCCAAAGAAATAGAGGGAAATAAATAACATAAAGAGAAGAAATCAATAAATTAGAAAACAAATGAAAGGTTGCTTTAAAAAAAAACAAACTAATACAACCAAAAAATCTTTAGCAAGGAATATTAAGAAAATATGAAATGCCAGTATGAATAATAGAAGAGAGGAAATCACCACATATCCTTCATAAATTAAAAAGATAATATGTGAACTTCAAAAACAACTTTATGCTAAGAAATTTGACTTCAAAGAAAGAGATAAATTGTTTAAAAAGTGTGAACTTACCAAAACTGACACAAGATGACACAATGGCCCTACATCTATTTAAAAAGTTAAAATAATTACCAAAACAAAAATCCCACAAAGAAAATTCTAGTAAACATTTCAAATAACACCAGTCCTACCCAAATGTTCCAGAGGAGTAGTGCCTCCCAGCTTACTTTATAATGACAGAATGAACTTGATTCCAAAATTTGACAAAGGAATTACAAAAACAAAAAAAAATACAACTATATTGGGCTGGGGATGTGGTTCAAATGGTAGCGCACTGGCCTGGCATGTGTGCGGCCCAGGTTCGATCCTCAGCACCACATACAAACAAAGATGCTGTGTCCGCCGAAAACTGGAAAATAAATATTAAAAAATTCTCTCTCTCTCTCTCTCTCAAAAAAAAAAATACAACTATAAATCATCCTTACAAATAAAGATACAAAATCCCTAACAAAATAGAGAAACCCAAATCCAACAATATATTAAAATGATAACAATACATCAGGACCAAGTAGGATTTATTCCAAGCATGAAAGGTTAACGTTTGAAAGCCAGTATCATTCACATTCACATTTTCTCCCAATGTAACAAAACAAAGGAGAAACATCACCATCATCAGTCCATAGATGCAGGAAAAAATTACACAGAATTTAATATTCATTTGTGACAAAACTCTCAGCAAACTAGGGATGTAAGGGAATTTCATCCACCAATACAGCGCACCTATGAAAAACCTGCAGCTGACATATCTGAACATAGCTTAACATCCTGATCTTAATTAGGAACACGGCAAGAAAGTTTTCTTTCACTGCTCCTATGTAACTGTTTTGCAGGTCCTAGGCAATGCAAAGGCAAGGAACAAATGGAATACAAATATTAAAATATCTCTATTTTCAGATGACACCTTGTCAGTGTATAAAACCTTAAGGAGTCTACAAAGCAACCCTCAGAACTAAAATAAAACTAAAAATAATATGCAAGGTGAGCAAATTCACTACACATAAAAAAATAAGCAGGTGTAGCTCAATGTCAGTGTGTGCTTAGCATGTGTGAGGCTCTCATTCAGAACCCAACACCAAAATAAGTACATAAGTAAATAGGCTGTTAAAAAGCAGCATGAACAATTGGAAAGTAAAAGTTTAATGTGAGGATTCCATCCATAACAAGGTCACATACTCAAGCATAAACAAAAACATAAAATAACTATGGGCAGATTTAACAAAATACATATTATGAAGCATCATGGAGAGAAATTAAAGTCATCAATACTTAGGGAGATCCATGATCTTCCCGATTTGGAAGATTCGACATTGCTAGGTCAGAATCTCCACAGGCAGGCTATTAAATGGACAAGCTGATTTACAATGCACATCAAACAAGAGGACCTAGTTAGTTGATAGAGCTGGCTACATACAGAAATACTTACAGATCTGTATCTGTACATGGTGTTTTAGTGCGCCTTTTCATCCCTATGACCAAAAGACCTGACAAGAACAATTTGAGAGGAGGAAAAGTTTATTTGGGGCTCCCAGTTTTGTAAGTCTCAGTCCATAGATGGCCAACTCCATTGCTCTTGACTCAAAAGGTGAAGCAGAACATCACATCAGATGGGTATAGAGGGGGAAAGCAGCTCAGGACACGGCAGAAAGGAAACAGACAGTGAGCTCCACTCACGAGGGACAAAATATATAGTCATGTCTCCAGGGACCCACCTCACATCCTGACTGCCTAAAGGTACCTCTCAGTTAATTCCTATTAGTGGGTTAATGTTCTGATTAGGTTTAGGCTCTCACACCCAATTGATTTACCTCTGAACGCCCTCTCATTGTCTCTACATGAGTTTTGGAGGGAGACCTCATAGTTAAACCATAACACAAGGTTAACAGACACACATATTTTCTTGCTCAGTCAGCTGAGAAGAAGGCTTAAAAGAAATAACACTCAAAAGAGTAATGAGCACACCGGACACCCAGACCTTGGTTTTAATGCCGTTCTCTAATGAAAGGAACAATACCTTTTTGAAGAAATGGCTGATTCAAGGACTAGACACGAAGCAAAGCAAGATGATCCTGGATGATCAGTCTTATACTGATGGGAAGTATGGAAGTGCTAAAAACACAAAACCAGCCTGAGATGATGGAGGTAGAGGCCAACTGAAAGAGTTCCCAATGGCTAAAGTGGAACAATCTGAGCAACAACAATAGTATTATGGAATTTTAGCCCAGTATAAAACACCATTCACAAGTCCAGCTGATACCAATGACTGAAAGAATACGTAAATCAACAGAATGAGAGGCAAACCTTCCTTTCAAGGAATTCTGGGTGATTTCAGTTGTCCTGTGTCCTCAGGCTCTTCTAGACTTAAGCATTTCCATTCTCTAAGTCCTCGCTCCTAGAGTGCACACATCTACTTCCTTCCAAGGAATGTTGTTGAAAAAGATGGAAAAAATAAGCCATCCTGCTTCAGGGGAACCTGGCAGATATTACCTTACCCACCTAACTGAGGCCAACACCAACAATCAAATGAAACAAGTTGTGTTTATAGTGGGCCCCTGATATGATGCAATGAAAATGATCTTTCTTCCAAAAACTCACAATTACAGTCTAATTCTGGGGAAAACAGACAAATTCCAACAGAGACAACAAAATATCTGGCCAGTATTCTTCAAAACTTCCAGGATCATGAAACAAAACACAAAAAAAATATATGAGATACCGTTAAGTCAGTTTTCCTGATTAGATATTTATTCCCACATATATAAAATTGTGTATGTGTATGGTGCTTATGAGTAAACTCAAAAAGTTATACTTACAGGCACCCACAGAAAGATGGGGGAATAGTTAAGGAGTAATAGTTATAGAACCCTGTTATAATTTGGCTTTGAAACGTCACCCGAAGGCTCATGTGTTAAGGCTTGGTCCCCAGGGTGGTACTATTGAAAGGTGGTGGGACCGTTAAGAGGTGGGGCCTACAAGGAGGTTTTAGACCCTTGGGAATACACCCTCCATTGGGGGCATCCCCTCAAAGGAGATTGTGGAGCCTGCCCTCTTCTCTCTTTTGCTTCTTGGCTATGAGGTGAGGGCTTTCTTCCTCCACAAGTTCCTGCCATGATGTGTCACCTCAACATAGGCCCAAAACAATGAGGCCAACCATGAACTGAAACTTCTAAAATTGTGGGCCAAAACAAACTTCTTTTTCTTTATAAGTTCATTATCGTAGGTATTTTCTTACAATAACAGAAAGATGACTAAAACAAGTCCCCTTCCATTTCCAGGCTGGTGAGTGCCATCTGCCCTTATGGAGCTGATGATTATGCCTGAGTGTATTCATCTAGAAGATCTGTTTGGATAAAATTGTGATTTTTTTCCTTAACAGAATGGAGATACATAATAGAAACATTTAACTTACAAATCCAACTATGTGTAAATATAAAAATACATATACATGCAAGTATACATAATATAAAAACATTTATTCTAAATGGTATACCCATACATTGCATCTCCTGCCCAAGTCAGCCATGAGATGAGCCTGATTAAAGACCCTGCTGTATCCTCAATATAGTTTACCTTCTCTGCTTCTCCTAATGAAAGCCTATAATGTGCTTGGTATGACACTGTAAGAAATTTTAGATAGTTGCTATAGTTGTTTGAATATGGAATGTTCCCCAAGGATGCAAGTATTGAAGGCTAAGTCCCCATCTTGTGGTGATATTGGGAAGTAGTATATCATTTAGGAGGAGGGCCCTAACGGAAGGAAGGTAGTTCACTGTGGAATTCCTTGAAGGGAATATTGGGAGCCTAGCTGCTCCCTCTCTTTCTTGCTCACACTCTTCCTCTGCTTCCTGGTCACCACAAGATGACCAATTTCCTCCACCACACACTACCACCACGATGTGCTGCCTCACCACTGGCCCCAAAACAACAGAGCCAACCAACTGTGGACCAAAACCTCTAAAACTGTAAGCCAAAATAAACTTTTCCTCCTTATAAGCTGTTTATCTCAGGTGTTTTGTTACAATAATGGGAAGCTAACACAATAAGAAAAATAAAGATGCCGGGTGAAGCAGGCTTTTAATGGGAAAATAGTTCAGTTAAAAAGCATTAAAGAGGAAGCTGTGTAGGAAATCGAAGTTGAGGGAGTGTCCCTTCCCCTTGCCAGGCCTAGGACTAAACCCAACAGCCGGGGAAGACAAGAGAGGGTGAATACACAGAGCACAGAGAATGTTTAGGGCACGGAAAATGTTCTGTATGACACTATAATGGTGGATACATGTCACACATTTGTCCAAATCCACAGAATGTACACCAAGTGAACCCTAATGTAAACTGACCATCATGTATCAATGACTTGTTATTGTTACAAATGGTACCACTCTGGTAAGGCATGTGGATGTTGGGGAAGCTGCACATGGATGAAGCAGGGGATATACAGAAAATCTCTGTACTTCCTCCCAATCTTGCTATAAACCTAAAACTGCTCTAAGGAAAAAAAAAATGCAGGCAAAACATTACAAACAAAATGACAAAACCTTATTGGGTAAAAGACCCAGAAAAAATGATCTATGACGTTCACAGATGGGAAGAGGACAGTTCTTCTCCAAGTTAATCTAGGAACCCAGTGTCCAGGTTCCTTGTCTATCACTGGGGACTCTCTGACCTGCTAATGTCCCTGGCTGTTTTTCAAGTGGCACAGCTGCCTGCTTTGGCTGCCTCCAGCATTATGTTCCTATAGCGCCCCCTACAGTCTGTTGTCCACACAGCTACTGAATAAATCTGATCCTGTCACTCTGCTCAAAACTTCCCCAGCCTTCCCAACCTGCTTGGGAAGACCTTAGCACAGGCCCCTAGTTGGGAGGCCTACTCCCATCCCGTTCCCTTTTCCAGGCAAACCTCCCAAGCATGGTTCCTCCTGGGGCCTTTGGGCTGTCTGTGGGAAGGTTCTTCCAGAGATCATTAGAGCTCACTCCCCTGCCTGTATATGCTGGTACCACCTCAGTCCTTCCTGTTTATCCTGAACAAAGCTTCACATCTCCCTCCAGTCTCCATTCCCCAGCTTTCTTTTTTTGCTTCATAGCACTACTCACTGCTGTCTTCCTTGACTCTAAATTCCACAAAGATGAAGACTGTATTTTGAGCTTCTTGCTTCATATTCACAGTTCTTATAATAGCTCTAGAGTTCTTATGCTATCCTAGGATGTACATGCTATACTCAAAAAATATTTACTGAATGACTAGATAAGAAATGCATGTGATTAAAAAAAATTGCAACTCAAATTTTCTGAAAACCAATTGATTCTAAAATTTATATGAACAAAGGTATACAGATAACACAAAGACAACCATAAAAATGAAGAAGAGGAAGTACTCACCCTGTGAGACATTCAGTTGCAAAACTACAAGACACTGATGTGGAAATACAGAGCGCTAAGACAAAAGAGTCCACAGAGAGGCACAGATGGATGTATAAGGGAGTGACAATGATGAATCACAGGTCAGGAGACTCTTTACTTTTATTCATTTATTTTATTTTATTTGAGATGAGGTCTTGCTACGTTGCCCACAGTCTTGAATTCCTGGGCTCAAGTGTTCCTCCCACCTCAGCCTCCTGAGTACTGGGGACAATAGGTGCACCACCATGCCTGGCTAGGAACAGACTTGCAAAAATGCGGTGGGGTGGGCTGGGGTTGTGGCTCAGCGGTAGAGTGCCTGCCTAGCAAGTGCAAGGCCCTAGGTTCAATCCTTACCACCACATAAAAATAAAGTTTTGTGTCCAATTACAACTAAAAAATAAATATTAAAAAAATGTGCTGGGGTAACTGTTTCACCCACATGGAAAACAACATAAAACTGAATCTATACTTTATACTTTAAAAAAAATAAAATCCAGGTAATTTTAAAATTTGACATTCAAAAACCCTCTAAAACTATAAGGGAAAAGAAAGGAGATTATTCCATGATTTCATCATGGAGAAGGCTTCTTCAAGATCCAAGTGCACACACACATAAAAGGACAAGATATTTTGGTTTGACTTGAACAAGCCAATAGAAAACCAGGCAAAGAACATAAACCAGTGGATCAGCAACCCAAGGAGACCGGAACTGTCATTCATTTGAAAAAAAAAAAAAAATGCCCAAGCTCATTAACAATCACAGAAAAACTTAATAAAATAGTGAGATAATGTTTTTCACTCATCAGATTAGCAAGAACCAGTTAGATGGTACAGAGTATTGACAAGATATGGAAGGGAGGCATTCTTGGAACTGCCAGTGGCATTGACAAGTAGCACAGCCACCGTGAAGAGACATCTGGCACAATTTCCACTCTGCACAAGGAGCCAGACTAAAGATTCTTCCTTGTGACAGTGTTTCAATGGAGAAATATTGAAGAGACCTAAATGTCCACTCGTAGAATAATAAACCAAATGTGCTATATTTATTCATGAGCGTACAGTGGTTATAATTAACTAGGTCTATATATATCAACATAGAGAGTGCCCCAACACAGAATAGGTAAAAATAAAGAACACAGACAGCTCGATGATATTCATGTACATTTCTAAAGCACCAAACAATACTTCTGCCTTGCAGACATAGGGTGAACATGAGAAGAAGAGATGAACACAGACACTCACTCACTGCAGTGGTCGCCTCTGCAGGGGAACAGCACTGTGAGAATTAATTAAAGAAAACTCTTCTTACATCTCAATGTTTTATTTCTTTGGAGGAAAAAAAAAAGAGAAAGGAATTACTTGGGGACGGTGAGAATGAGGATATTATTAGTTCTTTTAGGTTATCATTTCAAGTACTTATTTCTAGTGTTCTTCCTCCAGTGCTCAAATCCACGCCCTGTTTCCAATCCTGGCAGAAAACATGGTAGTTGTGGACACACCAAGAATGCTGAAATATACAACTTTACAAAAGATTTAAATGATATTCAAAGGAGGTATCAACCAAAAGTGATCTTAGCCTTAACTGACAGGCTTAGCATTCATCCTCTTGTAAGCTGAAATTTATGGCACTCAGCAACATGATTACTTAAAAGCAAACTACATGTAAGACACTGCCTTCATTTAGACAAGGACTTTTGAAGGACCAAGCTGATGTCCAAATTAGGTTGGTCAAAATTCCTTTCCTCCGGCGCCATCTAGTGGAAAGCAGAGGTAACTTCATTTGTACCTTCCACCAAAAACCACAGTTGCCCCATGCTTTTCAATGAAGCTCCCTCTAGGTTCTGAGGTTCCCACATAGTTGATAGTTCCCTTTCTCTGGAGCCTTCCCCAAACTGGAAATTCTTCAGACTACAGGATAAAGAAGCAGCAAGTGGGTGGTGGTCTTTACTCTCTGAGTCAAACTTCTTTGGGGGACTTTCTTGGCTTCCACTGACTTTGTGCTTTGCAAGATAAAAGAGCACACTGCTCTTTTACCTTCTGCCCAGAGCTTCCATCTGTGATGTGTTTTAGTCAAATGATGTCTTAACCTCCTCCCCCAGGTTGCTCTGCACTCATAATCTGCATTCATCTACATTTCAAGCCCTCTTGAATAAAAAAAATAATAATCCAACAGCTTGTTTCTAAGTAAAAGATTTTAGTGTCATTTTATCATTTTACTTTATATATAGACTTATAACGGTATGAATTTTCCATTTAAAGAACTTTTCTTTCAAAATATAACAGTAACTATAAATATGCAATGGGAAATATAAATAGTTTTTTCAAGATTTGGATGTGATAGTAAAAAATATTCATTATCTTACCAAGAATCAATCAATGAAATAGGCTAATTTTTTCATTAAAGAACAAACACACAAACAAACATTTTTTAAAAGGGGAAAAAAATTTCTATAACAAGGATGTGAATCCCCCAACTTGCAACACTGAGTTCCTTCCATTTACCACTCAGAGATGGGATCAAGCAGGGTGGAAAACGCAGGCTGCACTCAAAACAACATAAATCAATTCTGAATGGCTTTCCACTACTGTGTGATGTGGCTGACATTCCAGAAGAGTTTATAATATGATTTTTAACTATTTCCGAATTAGCACTAGCAAAGGACGGAAATAAAGTAAGCCAAAGGCACTCCCTTCAGAAGCTCAAAACTGTTATAATTTTGACGCAGATCTAAACAGAGAGTGTTTTGGTCACTTCATTTAGATGATCCTGTAGGTTCATACAAACACACTTCGGTGTAGGTTCTTTTCCTTTCTCAAAGCTTATGATGAAGAGACTGATCCCAGTATTGGGACTGACTGACGAAAGTTCAAATTTCCTCAGAGATGCTGGTAAGGAACACTGAAGGTCAGTCAGAAAATAACTAAACAGGCTTCTCATGTAAGCACCGTGACTCACAACTAAGACACTGGCCACTAATCCTGGAGCACCACTGTCGGAATTAACTTCAGAGCTGTCGTTTGTTTCTAAAGGAAATATCTCTGCCAAAGAAGTTTCCAGATTGTTGCTTGGAGCTCCTGGAGAAAACTGTTGCTTTTGATCTGCTTCTTTCAGGATTAGCTGACATAGAAATTCAAAAAACTGTTTTCCACGCATTTCCACCTTATAAGGAAAGAAAGAAAATGTGAAATAAAGGGATATTAATGATCTCCTGAAAACATAAGCATGACATAACTGCCTGCTTTTCTAATGGGTCAATGTAAGGACACCTAAGTAGATGAATCTCAATCTATATTTCCGATCATTCAATCGGGGCTTTCACAGGTACAAGAAAGTGCCTACCACATTTCTGGAGGCAAACCAGGGATACAGATGAGTAGGATATTGTTCTAATTCCTGACTTCAGAGCACTAGGTTAAGGAAATCTACAATGAACAGAAAGCCATAAAACAGTGCTCACCAAGAAACTATGTGGCACTTCAGTTCAGCTGGATCAACAAATTTTTCTCTTACTAAGGTAAAAGAGTTTATCAGAAAATTACAAAGATAAAGAATAGAGGGAAAATTATCAATAACACAATTCAAAGATGATGACTTATTAGAAGTGTGAGCACTTGAGGATGTCACTCAAGAGCTGCTAGGCAGCAGTGGCCAGAGTTCATGTCCAGAATGACCTGACCCTTGAGTGATTTGCTTATTCCCCCCTGAACACCACTGCTGCTCGCTACTGCTTCACAAACAATTTTTTCTTAGATGTACCATAAAAGAATAGGTCTCCTTAAATTCATCATCAGTAATGGCTGCTAACTTAGCAGCAAATGAGAAAGAGAGGATGCCTTAAAAAGGAAAAAAGAAATAACATCATGCAGAGTTGTGTTACAAACAAAGCAACTTTCGAATTGCTTGGCTATAATTCACAGACGTCTAATTTACAAGTGAGTCAGATTCAGCCATTCTGACAATGTTAAGTCCCCCAACTTGGCAACTCAGGTCAGTGGTACGTACATACCTGGTCTAACGTCTCTCCTCCGGGAGGTGTAAAGAAAGGGCATTCTTCCCCAGCTTCTTTGGCCATGTTCCTCAGGTCACTTAGAGGCTTGCCTTCTGCAGCCCCATATTTCTGTCATGGTCCAACAGACAAAGGTGCCTCAGGTGAATTTGCAAGACAACAATTCAGTTCAGACTTTTGGCCAATTGAGATGGCTCCATGAATAAGCTTAGTTTCCTATATTATTTTAGTATCCTCTCTCTTCCTGATAACAGGAATGTATTCAGTATCATAGGAGGCCAGGAAGCCTTAGAAAATACAACAGAAACCTGAGTGGTACACTATGTCCAAAGAAGGTTGTATGGAAGAAGTCACTGAAGCTAAGTAGACGGCGGGGCTTTACTGAATAAATACAAGGTCGGGCTCAGACTCCTGGGCTAGAGAACACATGCAAGGCACCATGCTGGCCACCTCCCATCCACACACTCTCTCACTTGGTCTTAATAATATTGAGAATTCTGAAGCAGGTATAAAAGTATTCCTCCACGTTTATAAGGGAGGAAGCCGAGTTTCGAGGAGGTTAAACAAATAGCCTCACTTTCACAGGCAACAGCAAAGTTAAAATCCTAGGCGCATGAAGACTGAGCCCAAGCACGGGACATGCAAGTCACAAATGAGATCAAAGGGCCGAGAAACATGGGGAAACTACCTCATTAGGAATCCCAAGGATGTAAAAATTAAATGGCACCATTTTTCAGCTATTGCATTGTAAAATTAAAGAAACTGACAACATCAAGTGTGGCTTGGAAATATTTTCTCCTAGACCACTCATGGGAATATAAGTTGGCGTGGCTTTTTTGAAACGCCATTTAAATTAGGCAATTTAGAGTTAATATAAGAAAAAGTACATACTCAGCAATGTCCATTTCTAGAAGTATGTTAGATGGGTGTACCAAGAATGAACTGCAAAAATATTTATTTTAACATTATTTACATCAGCAGAAAATCTAGTCACAACCTGGATGCTAATTAGTAGTTGCTGGGTTATATAAATTACATAATATCCATTAAGTCACTAATTAGGTGATTATATCAAGGTGCATTTACAGGCACTGAAAAGCAGTCAGTACACAATAAATGAGAAATGCTAGTTTAAAAGCAATACAAAGAATTCCATTTAGAAAAATGCACAAGCAGGGGGAAAAAATCAGGAACACACATACCAAAAATGTTCACTGTTTATCTGGGGGTGATATAGATTTTAACTGTATTTCTCCCCAAGTCACTTTTAATTCCTTATACGGATAATGGGTTGCTTGCATAATAATGAATTTAAAGAAAAAAAAACTGTTATAGTTTGCACAGATGATGCCAAAAGATCCTCATACCATCAGATAGAAATCCATGAGTAAAACACCATTTTATAAAAATATATGCATGTTTTGCTACGAATTCAGCCATTCTTGCAATCCTCAATGCCAAATTCGTGTCTCCAGGCATAAACAAAGCAATCTCTATTACAAAAGGGATCAGTACGAATTATCACTTGCTTTGATTTCAGAGGAATGGAAACCTTCCTTTATTAAGTATCTTGAGTGCCACCATGAAGCAAACTGGGACTGAGGCCAGAGGGCTGAGCCCGCCTGTGCAGAGACCAGTGTGGTGAGCTGCTGACCAAGGAGTGCAATGGAGAGAACGAAGGACGCAGGTGGAGATGACTCCTACGGATGGGGGAATCACAGAGGGCCAAAGCCTGACAGGTGAGTAGAAACTGGCAGATCAGGGAGCAGAGCGGAGCACAGGCCAGAAGTTCATGAGGCTGGCTCTTTTGCCAGAAGCATTTGGGTGATTCAGAGAAGAGCCTGAGGCCCGTGATCAGCGTTCCAGAGTATGGACTGCAGGGCTGGGTGGGCTATGTGATCGGGGGCATAGACTTGACTTCTGTGTGCTTTGATGTCTGCCATCTATAAAATGTGAATTAAAACGTGAGGTTTTTCAGTCTTCACACAGTAGGTTATGAAGCTGAATGAATTTGCAGTGCTTGGAAAGAATGCTAGCGGGTGGCAAACACCATGCCAACGCCCAACCAGTACTCTGAGACTACAACGTGAAGTACCAGGGAGGAAGAGAAGGCAAGGAGGTGACAGATGAGTTTACACAGTACCTTGGGACCCAGGTTTAAGAGAATTAGTGAACCATTCTACAAAGGATTATTCAGGTTGCAGTTGGAGATTAGGTTTGAAAAGAGAATGCAAGACAGGAAAGAAGAGAACGACTATCACAGGGACTGAGGTAGGAGATGACACTGAGCTGCTCCAGGATGGCAGCAGGGGTTTGCAGAGAACACATGTAAGACTGCCTGTGGTAGGTGGTGGGGCATAAGAGACAAAGAGCCAAAAATGAATGGCTCAACCAATAGGGTAAAGAGGAGCAGCCTGGGGTACAGGCAGAACACCCACTGAGCAGAAAACAGGTGCAGAGCATACAAACCAGAAACCACAGTAGGCGGTCTGATAGTAAACATGCAGCTCAGGTAAGAGATCTCAGCTGATCACAGATTTGGAAACCATTGGGATTTCACCAACTAAAACCATAGGAGATGAAATTACTCCAGGACAGAGCACAGAGTGAGAAAGGTGGCCACACCCACTGATGATGCTTTCTCCTACTGTATGATGACAGGCGTGCTCAGGGTTCAGAGGTCAGAACATCTTGAAGAGTCTGAGCCCTGGTTCTCAGGCACAGACTGAGCCCTTTGTGCAGCCTTGACGATGTAGCTCTAAGATCCATTCTTAACAATAACAGAGAACACATGCAGGTTATGGGAAGCCATTCTTTAAAAATGCCCTCCACATTCTGTTACATTTCTGCCCAGGTAAAGAAGAGATTCATGAGGTGGCAGGGATGCTAACGGGCTTACAGGTTAGTATTAGAGAGCACAATAAAAATCAAGGCTGCTCTAGGAGACTTGGATTCAAATCTAATGATCTGACTGTATGACCTTGCTGTATGACTTTGCTAAGTCAGCCTCAGGAAGACCCATTTCTGGCATACAAAATGGGCAGGAGAAAAATCTATTCATACCTGTAAGGGAGGAGTAGGACTGAGAGGTGAGAACTTTTCACCTTTTACTCTAAACTCTTGTATATTGTTTCAAGTTCTTACAAGTATCTCCTTTTATGATTCAAGAGGCTTATCCCATCTTATCTCATAAAATTTTAGTAATTTAAAAGGTGCTACATACAGGCTGGGTGTGTGGCTCAGTGGTAGAGCACTTGCCTAATATGTGCAAGGCCCTGGGTTTGACACCCAGCAAAACACACACACACACACACACACACACACACACACACACACACACACACACGTACTATGAGAATATGTAAAAGAATATGTGACTCATTTAGTAGACCCCAGTAGAACGACACTTAATTTTTAGCCACACTATAAAATGAGGTGGCTAGCTGAAATTTTATGATAAAGCATGATGTATAAATACTGCGGTTTGGATCAGTGCTCATGAGTTTAAGAACTGATCCCCAGTGCCAATGTTCAAGAGGTGGGGCTTTGGGGAAGTGACTGGCTCATGAGGATTGGTGGATTGATCCAGGGATAACTGAATGGGAGGTTGTGGACGCTAGGCAGGTAGGCCTGTGTGGAGGAAGTAGATTACTGGGGACTATGTTTCCCTTGGGAACTATATTTTGTTCCTGGCCCCTCCTCTCTCTATCCCTCCCCTCCCCCACCCTCTCTCTCCATCTTGGCTACCATGAGGTGAGCAGCTTTCCTCCGTATGATGTTCTCACTCATCTCAGTTCCAAAGCAATGGAACCAGCCAACCATGGACTGGCACTTCTGAAACCATAAGCCAAAATAAATCTTTCTTCTATGTTGTTTTTCTCAGGTATTTGTCACAGCAATGAAAATTTGGCATACACAATAAATAAGTCACTTACCCTTTCTCGAAGTCTTGAATCATATTGTACTGTCATGTCTTTGCAAAACAGGTTGTGCTTCAAAATCCCATGCATGGTCTGCAAAGCAAAACACAACTGTTTCTTATACAAATGTTAATCACTATGAAACATCAACACAATACATGACACTTTCATTAATTAAAAAATATAATAAGACCAAAGAACAAGCAATAAATTTCCTGTGTAAATGCTGCCTCTTGGGCTGGGGATGTCCCTAGTGGTACAGAACTTGCCTAGCATGCACAGGGTTCCTTCCCTAGCAAAGCAAAAACCAACCAACAATAACAAATGGTCCCCCTTCTGTTCTGCTCCTCCTTTTGTCTCTCCATGACTGACTCTGGTATTTTCTGCTAAACTATCTCTTAGTTCACATGTTAGCAAACTATAGCCCACAAGCCAAATCCAAACTGTCAGCTGCTTTGTAAATAAAGTTTTATTGGAACACAGACACAAGTTCCACATAAGTATTGTCTCTGGCTGCTTTTACACTCCAACAGTAGGGGTGAACAGTTGTGACAGAGAGCTCAGAGCCCACAAGATCTAAAGTATATATCACATGGCTCCTTATAGAAAAGGTTGGCTAACCTGTTCCATTTCCTAAATCTCCACTCAAGTGTCGAAACTGCTATTTAACATCCATTAGCCTCAACTGCAGTGCTATTTTTGGTTCTAGAATTTGAACTTTTGTTTAAAATTTACTGTTTACAGTTCTCTGCTAAAATTCTAGGACATCGCTCACCTGTGTGTAACATGGGTGTGTTACTCCTGTGGCTGTTTATCTTTTAATTTTGCTCATTTGTGTCCATGTTTCCTTCTTTCAGTTTATCTGGCTAGTTTTAGTGGACATAAAACACTGTATTTGCAAAACTACAGAAATTGTTTAAGTCCACATCTACCTTGCATTTTCATCCCCTCCCTGTAAGTTAGATATTATCATTACTGTCATATGCATGTTGTATTTCTTTGTATTCATCTATGCTATGTGTACCTTTGCCAATTTCTTTGCTCACTGATCTTTTTCTGAAACTCGGACCTTCTAGAATTATTTTCAATATTTTTTTGAAAATGCCTTGAGGGTTTGTTTGTCTGAATGGTCTTCACCTGTTTTCTAGAAAAAGTTTAAAACCCTAGGTTAATCCTTGCCCTCTCTCAGCATACTGAAGAGGCTGTTACTGACAATGACAGACCTGTAGACAGCCTAACTGCTTGACTAGTGAATGATGTTTGTCTTCCTTATTCTTTGGAATCTCGGCTTGGCTACGATGAATACAGATGTGGATTTCTTTTGTATTTACCAATTGGGACTGGTTACACTTTCTGGATCTGAGATCCACTGTCTTTTAATGATTCTGTAAGACCAGCTATGACCTCTTTGAATACTGCCTCATCCTCACTCTCTGACATCTCCTCTTGAAAGACATTACTACTTCCCATCATGTTCCTCACATCTTAAATCAGTCATGTATGTCACCCTTAGGTTTACTGTCTTAACAATCATGTCAGCTGTGTGTAATCTGTAACTCAGTATACTCACTGAGGTTTTTCCTAACTTATTCCCTGCATTAAATTGACTTTATCGATACATAATTTACAACAGTAAAATACACCTATCTTAAGTCTACAGTTCATTTGAGTTTTGACAAATTTATACACCCATCTAAGTGCCAAAAATTAAAATACAGAAGAATTTTATCACCCCAAAATATATCTTCATACCCATGCCGGTAAATCCTTCTCACCCCTGGCCCAAGCAACCACTGAATTGCTTTATATAACTGTACATCAGTCTTTTATCGGAGTTTCATATAAACAGAATCATGTATTATGTTCTCTTTAGTGCCTGGTTTCCTTTGTTTAGCATGTTTTTGAGAGACTCATCCATGTTGATGCATGTCTAGTGTTCCACCTTCAGTGCTGAGTTGTATTCCACTGTATGAACACACCACAGTTCATTTGTCCATTTACCTCCTGATAAACACAGAGTCTATTATATGGCTGCTACAAACAAAAGTCCTACTGAACAATGGTACACAAGTCTTTGTGCAGACATCCGTTCTTATTTCTCTTGGATAAGTCTCTGGGACTTAAACTGCTGGGTAACAATAAGCATATGTTAAACTATTTTCCAAAGTAGTTGGTTTCTTTTACAGTCTCACCTGCAATATGTGACTTTTAGATACTCTACAATCTTTTCACATTTTAGTCATTCAAATATTATGTACAGTGGTATCTCAGTGAGGTTTTAATTTGCATTTATGTGAGGGGGATGCCGAACATCTTTTCATTTCTATCATTTTATTGTCTTTGCATGCATCTTCTTTTATGAAGTTCCTGTTCTAATTAAAATCTTTTGCCCCTTTTAAAGTTTGTCTAATTACTGAGTAGAAAGAATTCATATGCACACAGTGTCATATATATATATATGTACATTTTCTTCCAATCTGTGGCTTGCCTTTTCATTTTACAAATGGTACTTGCAAAGAACAGACAACTTTTACTCGAATAAAATCCAGTTTATATAATCAATTTCAAATTAGTTTTTGTGTGTGGTGCAAGGTAAGGGTTGGCGTTCATGTTTGTTGTGTCAGCATCATTATTGAAAAGACTATCCTTATCTAATAAATTACTACTGACCAAAAACATAAACCAATAATTGACTATATAAGGGTGGCTTTGTTTTTGGCCTCTCCAATTTTGCTTGAGAAAAAAAAAAAGTCTTCTTTTTAGTTTTCAAAGTATTTTCAATCTTTATACCTTCAGAATATATTTCTAAAATATCCTGTACTCACTCCTACCTCCTTTTCCCCATTTTCCTCTCAGGACTCCCAACCAACATGTGTGTTGGATTGTCTGACACTGTTCCATACTTCGCTGAGACTAGTTATGTTCCTATTTTAGTCTTTCTTTCTTTCTGCTCCATAGTAAATTCGGAATGTTCTACTGCTAAGTCTTCATGTTCAATGACCTCTTCTACAGTGCCTACCCTGTTAGTCCATCTTGTGACATTTTTATTTCAGGACATCATATTTTTCATCTCTAGATCAATCTGGTTCTTTTTTAAATTCTAATTTGCTATATACGACAGCAGAACGCATTACAATTCATATTACACATACACAGCTCAACCTGGTTCCTTTTTAAGATTTTTGGTTTTTATCTTCTATTTCTCTCCTCATTTTTCTTCCTTATTCACTGCTAGGAAGTATTCATTCTGGAATCACTACTGCGTGCCCTGTGTATTCCACAAAATCCCTGCACGCTGACTGGTGGGGACTCACGTGCTTCCCCACCCTCTGTGAACTCTAGGAATCGCTCCACTTTTCCCTCCCCAGGAACCAGTCCCTCCTCTGCAGCTGTGTCTTGCTTGTTCTCATGCGGTGTCATTCTACCCATATGCAGAAAACAGTCCACCAAAGAGTTTCTTTTTGGTTGAATTTTTAAAAATTTGTTCATTTTAGTTATCCATGACAGAAGAACGTATTTTGACATATTTAAGCAGACTGCTATGTATACTTCTAGAGTTCTTTCTCTGTCTAGCTCTTCTACTTCTCTGAACCTCAAATTTTAGTCACCTTAATATCCCCAAATTCCACAATTTCCCTCCTCAAATCACGGGGACCACCAAGCTCTATTTTGTGCCCCCTACCAGAGTCTGGAAATGACTTTGGACAATCCTGGGGCTCAGCTTATTTGTTCCACCTCATCTAGGCATCACAGAGCCACGATGTGCCTGAAGTCCAAGGTCTCACTTACTGGATTTTATTCGAGTAAAAGTTGTCTGTTCTTTGCAAGTACCATTTGTAAAATGAAAAGGCAAACTACAGATTGGAAGAAAATTATAAATAAGTGTATTACATGTATATAATATATACATATATATAAAATAACATATACTTTTTTTAGTTGTAGATGGGCACAATACCTTTATTTATTTATTTATTTATATGCAGTACTGAGGATCAAACTCAGTGCTGCACATGTGCTAGGCAAGCAGTCTTCCACTGAGCCGCAACCCCAGCCTCGCCAAGATTTTGCACTTATTGTTGAGTTTTCTAGTTGTTTACACAGGGAGGTAAATTCCAATCCTATTATTCCCTCATAGTTAGTCACAAAAGTCTCCTTCCATTGAGTTTTAACAAGTTGATTTGGTTCTTTTTAATAAAATCTGGGTGTCATTTTTATAGAGATCTGTTCTCTAAAGACATTTACATCATGTCACATATTTCTTTATGGAATCAGAATGCTTTTTTTACTCTGCTGGCCTTTCTATTATCTGATGTGACTGTGGGTTGACCTCCTGCCTGTCATTTCTTCTGGATTTTTCCTGATACCTTATTTTTATTTTTTGTTAAGCATTTTTTCCAAAGCTACTCTAACTTAAATATTCAAAAAACAAAAAAACTAAGTTCAACGAGAAGAAAAGGAAAGAGTTCACATGGAGATGAGAGAGTGGGGAGGAGGTGATGTCTATGTGATTTAATTCCCTGCGGGCTCTGGTGGCAGATCTTTCAAGCTTATACACTTTGTTAAGACTTGGGACCTCTTAGCCTAAACCTCCACCCTACACTCACCTGCTTTGCCCGCGTGAGGTCGCTGGAGAAAGCATGAGTAAACCTCACTTTACTCATAAATCTACCAGCAGCAGCCGCTTGTTTAAATCCAGTCTCTGAAAGAGGTTCATCTATTCCTTGTCCTGTGGTGAAACAAAGCATTCAAAAACATAACTGAGGGGTACAGATAAAGCCACATATAAGAGAACAGAAACATAAGAGAACAGAAACTGTGCCTATCTCTATTTTAATGAAAGGTTTCCTCGAGCACTTTTCCACATGACTTTTCAGAGAGCCGACAGTACCTACTGTGAAGTTAAGCTGATTCTATCAAGGCTCAGATTCAAATGTTTTCCAAAGAGTTGTTTGCCGGCTGGGAATAAGGTGATGCTAAGAACATCTCGGTTTTAGCTCTTCCCTCTTTTGTGTTTGCCCATGTCCTCATTAGTTGCATTTTATAAATGGTGGCTCTGACCCTACATGTGCTGCTATCGTTACCATAAGAGTTTTGCCTTCTATATCTCCCATTGTCCAAATGTTCAATATTATAATGATGGTACTTCTTCTTCCCTGCCCCCTTCCCTTTCTTTTTTGTTTAAAAAAAAAAAAAATACTGTGAAACCTACTTCCTTCCAGGAGAAAAAGCAGATCAGACACTGTGAAGGGACTTATTACTACAGAATAATTAAGCAATATATGCTTGGCATGAGTGGGCTCACAGAATGCAAGGAAATCCCCAAGGGATGAAGCCAAGCCATCAAAGACCCCTGGGCTGAAATGTGAAAAGTGATATGGAAATTTGGAGTTGCTGCAACATCAGCTCAGGCTGGAAGGGTTTCTGGAGGAGGCCTGCTCATGGGACAGCAAGGTGGGAGGACCAAACTGCACTGAAGCAAGGGGTCCTGGAAGGAGGCTACTGTCATCTCAGGCCAATGGTCAAATGCAAATCCTGCTCAGAACAAACCACTCACAACAGAGGATAACAAGCTCTCCACTAATTTTAGAGCAAATAATAGTTCAGCCAAAGATTCAACACATACACAAGAAAATAATCCATAATGAATGAATGAGAGTCATAATAATGAATGAGAGTCAGCAGAAAAAAAGAACAGATTTAGAATCACTAAGAATTCACACACTGAAATCAGCAAAGAAAAGCTATGAAATTAATTATGAATAAGACATAAATGTTATAGGCAGAATATTCCTGGTCATACCAGAAAGATTTCAGATGTGTTGCTCAGAGTAACAGGCATGAATTTATTAGAAAGGATAGGAAAAGGGAGAGAGCGGGTCCTCTCAGGAGAAGGATGGCATGCCTCTCCTACTCTCTGATTATATTGGGGGTCCCAGAGAAGTTTCCAGAAAGACCACCCAGGTCCACCTCTTGACTTTCGACTGACAGACAGCAGGATGACAGCAGACTTTCAAGTTTTCTCTGCACATGGGAACTCTAGGTTGGTTTGTCCTGTGCTGAGTGGTTCTAACTGGAACTTGTTCTCAGAGATGTTATGGTTAGGGGAATTATCCTTACCTTTCAGAGTTCTGGGATTGGTCTGTGGAAGGGTCACAAAATTCCCCCCTTATAGGGTAACTAATGTTTTTATTGGCATTTTAGGCCTGCATTTCTCCTGCAGATAACAGGTTGTTATGCCAGGCAGGGCTGCAGGCAAATTGCTTTTTTAAAAAAGAAACCACATGAGAGTCAGCACAGGAGACTCGTTTTATAGAATTATTCCCTTAACCTCATGTTTCCACTGCTCACATCTGTCTGTTCCCTATCATAAAGACAGATTCAGAAAGATAAGTAATTAACAGAAAGCATTAAAACAACAGATGGCTTTCTAAAAGATAAAATAAATCTTTTAATAAGGAAAAACAGAATGCTAAGAAAAGAAAAAAAAAAAATCCCTCAGTGGATTGAGCGATGTGGTTGAGGGGAGATGTAATGAACTCCAAGAGAGAGCTGCACATACTACCCAGAATGCAGCACAGATACAAGGAGAAGGAATGTGGATATACTGGTGATGAATGGGAAAGAATGAGAATTCCCCACATGCATTGTTTAGTTCAGGCTACTGTAACAAAATACCATAGATTAGATGACTTATAAACAACAAACATTCATGTCTCACAGTGCTGGAGGCTGGAAGTTCACGATCAGGGTGTCAGCATGGCTGGGTTCTGGTGAAGGCCTCTTCCAGGGTACAGAGTGCTGACTTCTCCCCTTATGTGCTCAAATGGCAAAAGAAGGTGTAAGAGCTCTTCAGGGCCCCCTTTTAATAATCCTGCCCACAAGGGCTACACCCTCATGACCTAATCACCTCCCAAAGATTCCATCTTTCAGAGATGAAATCTTTGGAGGTAGAAAATGAGAAAATAAACATGTAAAATGAAAAACAGAGAAAATAAACATAAAGAGATAATGGCTGGGGCTGGGGATGTGGTAGCGGTAGCACGCTTGCCTGGCATGCGTGCGGCCCGGGGTTCCATCCTCAGCACCACATACAAACAAAGATGTTGTGTCTGCCGAAAACTAAAAAAATAAATATTAAAAATTCTCTCTCTCTCTCTCTTTAAAAAAAAAAAAAAGAGATAATGGCCGAGTTTTCCAAAAATGAGAGAAGACACCCATGTACAGATAAAGGAAACACAATGCATATCAAATAGAATAATTAAAAAAAAAACCCTCCTAGATAAACCAAAGCAAAGATTTTCAGAATATTTATAGAGAAAGATGTAAATGTGGAATGCCACTTGATGGGCCAAGACTTCCTCACAGGAACAATGAAAGCCCAAATAAGAATAGATTAACATCTTCCAAGTGTTGAAGAACCGTCCAACCAAAACTGTATGCACTAAGATCACCTTTACCATCAGCCTAGCCACACACACCGGAGAACCTTTCAGAAAACATAATTCTGGAAAGAAGGTCTGAGATGCAAAAGAAGCGATGAGCAGCAAAGCTAGCAAACACTGCCTGAATGACAAGTGGAGGCAATAATGTCCACATCAAGTGGTTTAAAAAAAAAAAGACTAAGATGACAGACAATGACAACATAAGTTCCTGTATTTTTCGAGAGGGGACATTAATAATATTATTCTTCAGGAGGCTGAGGCAGGAGGATCACAAGGTGGATACCTGCCTCAGCAACCTTGCAAGAGGCTGTCTCAAATAAAAAGGGCTGGGAATGAACTCAGTGGTAGAATGCCCTAGTACAGAGGAAAAAAGATCTCTCTTGTGCATGCTCAGGCACAAGAGCTCTTACTGTCTGTTCTTAGTCATGGGAGGATGCAACCAAAAGACAGAAGTCTGCAAACCAGGAAGCAGACTGGGAAGACCTTGATCTTGGACTTGGCCTCCACAGCTGTGAGGAAATAAACGTGTGGTTTCACCTGCCCAGTCCATTGTCATAAACTGACTAAAACGAGTATGAATGGGAAAATCTAAAGGCAATCATTAAAAAACCAGAAATGGTGGAACCAGTAGGGAAGGTCAGACAAGCCTGAGAAATAAGGACTTAAGATATAAAAGCCAGTAAGAATAAAGAGGAAGACTACAAAAAGAAGGAGGAAAAGAACAACAAAGGAAAGATGTTCAAACATATCAGTAACCAGAATAAAGGCAAATAGACTATCACCAGCTAAAAAGATTATGTATATTTTTTAAAGAACTAAGCATCCAACTAAGTTGGGAGAAGAATTAAAAAAAAAAAGAATAAACTAAAAAATGAATGTGAACACAAAAGACTTTTATTCACATTCCACGGTCAGCTTCTAATGAAGTAAGACAAAGGAGCAGTACTAAAGCTCAAGGTGGTGACAACCAATCAAAGCCAGAGAATAACTTGGGTCGAGTACAAGTCATTCAAAAGCAGGTTCATTTAAGTGTCAGACTAGTTAAATCTCCAGAAAAGGGAGTTAAGCACCCTGGGAATGAAAACCAGTTTACATTAACCCCAGGTCACTACCCTTCAAACAAAACTAAATGCTTTTATAATCACAGCACAGAAATAGCAGTTCTACCTGAGCTAGATCACAGGACAACTAAAAACTTGGGGTCCATACTAACAGAACTCAAGAGGAAGAATCAGTTCAGAATAAAATAATGAGCACACATGAGAATTAAATCTAAAATATCTGAGCTAGAAAATACCATTAACACCAGCCAGAAAACGTCACATTTCCAAATAGGAACCATTTTAAATCTAGACAGTTATATTTTAAGGCATCTAGAACCAATATAACTTTCTAATCAGCTGACTAGGCCTCTTAGAAGCTGAATGTAAAGAGCAATTTGGAGAAGTGGTTTCTGGGTTTTTTTTGTTGTTGGTGGTGGTGGTGATAAGGTTTGAACTCAGGGGTACTTTACCACTGAGCTGTCCCCAGCCCTTTTTATTTTTTGAGACAGGGTCTCACTAAGTTGCTCAGGGCCTCACGAAATTGCTGAGGGTACCCTTGAATTTACGATCCTCCTGCCTCAGCCTCCCAAATCACTGGGATTACAGGCCTGCATCACTACACCCAGCTGAAGAGCTGTTGTGTCCATTTAGTTCAGTCAAGAGATTTATTCCTTTTGGTTACCAGTTGCTCTGACCGTATTCTGTGGCTGTTATATACTTTATTTCTGAAATCTCAATCTAAGCCAATCCCAGTACAGTGCTGCCCCCAGACTACCCTACCCACTGAATCTGATTAATTTGCATATCACTTTAACACTAAAGCAGAGATTTAGAATGACAACCAGATTATACCAACCTTGAAGTACTTTCTCTTTGTTCAATCTTGTTTCCCCACTAAAATAGAAAGAGGGAGGAAAAAACTTTAATATCAAGTTATGTCATTTTTGAAAAGAAGAAAACTAGCTATGAAGGGTAATGATATTCATAAAGATCATCTGAATCATAACACACTTCATAATCGAACCTATAAAAACACAGTTCATTCTATAGCTCTAGTGATGAGCTCAAAATTTCAAACTACCCCAAATTAAAATGTATAGATTAGGAATCAATCTTAAATAAACTGCAAGAGTATAATGCTATTTTTAAAATATTTATATATGTGCATACATTATTTTTGTTAAATAATCTTGTCAAAACAAATATATTACTCAAAATTACTTTCAAAGGCAGAACCAAAACATGAAGCTCAGTCCTTATATTGCTGACCTTGAACTGAGCAAGGGAAAGGGCATTGGAATGGAATGGAAAAGAAGGAACATTTTGTAGTACTGAACACGATCCTGCAAACCACAGCACACTGAACTGAGGCTTGGACACTACAATTTTAGGAGTTAAAAAACAAAACAAATTCAAACAGCCTTGAAACAATGAGAAGGGTGAGAGGACTAGAAAAAATGGTCACCAGGTAACTGGGGAAATGGAGGTTGGAAAGGAAAGAGGAGAGGGGAGTACATGGGCAAGACCAGATGACAGGGTGGACCAATAAAAGCAATCCTCAAGTAAGTAAAAAGGAGAATTCAGTTAAAACTCTTGTGCTTTAATCAAATGTTTCTTGAGCCATGACTAGGAATACAGACTTGAGTCTCTGCGTAGACTCCTGACCATTGTGATCAATGGCTGCCTGGAGCAATGGATCTCAAACTTGAGCCTCATCAGAATTAACTGGTGGGCTTATTAAACCACAGCCCTGATGCTAGGAATACCTGCATTCACTCATATTAAAATTATTTCTAATAGAAAAGATTGTAAATATTCCATTGACAAGAAGTTGGTTTCCCTAACCCATAGCTCAAATAACCATTTATTAATGGTTTCATTAACAAATAAATAGTGATATATCTACCTAATGGAATAATGTGTAGCAAGCAGTGTCTTTGAGAGAGAGACTTACGTAAAGATACTAATTAAATAGAAAAATCATGGTATAGAATAAAATAAAAAGAACATCACCTTTTTAGGAAGGAGGGAAATAATATTTGCATCTGCACAAGAAACACTGGAAGGATACACAATGAAACTAAGAAACAGTCATCTATGGGTGGGGAAAGAACAACAGGGAGAATTGTTTTGATTTCTAAAAATGTTTATTTATTAGCTTACAAATAAAAGTATGATAAATGAAATTACTATACATAGAACTATTTACGCCTTGGCAAAACAAATAGTACTAATTCATCATTATTATCCAGAATTCATTTGGAATCCTAATGGACACAAAAGTGAAAATTAACCTCTACCCTGCAGATGGATCAGAAGCATCCAGGGTAAGTTTGAAGAACTCTGTCATCTCTCACCTAGAAAATGCTGTTATGCATTAGATTCACTTTGTATCTCAACCTCATAATCTTGCTGAGATGAAGAATAAAAGAACTGCTGCTAAAGTTACCAAAAATGAAACACCAGTAATTTGATAGTTTTGTAAAGGCACTTCCCACCATCTAATGATTTTGGCAAAAGGAGAAAAATAGCTGTGATGTAATGCGGGACTTCTTTTAGCTATTTGTCAATAAAGACTGCTACAGAACTAACTGTATTATTATAATCACCGGCTTTTGCTTTTAACTTGTGTTGGGTATTTGCCTTCAAACCACTTTATAAATATTACACAGTAGGAATCCAAAAGTTGCATTTTCCCTAAAACTTTTATTAAAATTTAGAGCTTTTATTAGCTTTACCAAGATTACATAAATCCTTGAAGCAAGTGTTTAAAATTAGTTTGGGGAGTGGAAACTAGATGGATAAAATAGTTTTAACTATTAATCCATTTTCCTTAACCAAAGCTTGGCTTATGACAGAGGCAGAGAAGAGGCGGCAGCTGAAAGGTCAGAGGGATATATTTTGAAGGAGTCAAGAATAACACCACTCATTTTCAAAACTGCAGTGTGATCCACTTCCAAAATACAACACCCAACTCTGCAGGAATCTAAAGACTTATGCCAAGAAGTGAAGTCTTATGACGAGCCATTTATAGGCCCACAAATATGCATCATTCATTTTGTAGTTTATCATACTGTTTTTCACTTAAAGGTTTTTTTTTTTTAGTCCAGTTTTATATTCTGTGGAATTTCTTCAGAAATCATATAAAGCTTAATTTCCCCATTATGTCCTCTTGAGGGATTCAAATCCAACAGACAATACTCAGTTTGCCATACCAGAGAGACAAATCATGGGAAATTAGTATATACTCATTAGTATACATTTTCAGAATAAATATGCTTTATTGTACATGGAAATATAAAACCTTCTGATATTTACTCATGAATACAGCTTAATTCTAATTCCTTTACAATTAATTCATTTGCAAATAGAAGATTTCAAAGGTTAGTAATATAGGGACTTTCACTAGATGGTTTGAGTGGACACAGGGTGCATGCCTTTAATATCAGCAACTTGGACAGTTGAGGCAGGGTGATCATTAGTTCAAAGCCAGTATCAGCAACTTAGCAAGACCCTAAGCAACTCAGCGAGGCCCTTAGCAACTTAGCAAGATCCTGTCTCAAAATAAAATATAAATAGGGCTGGGGATGTGGCTCAAAGGTTAAGCACCCCTGGGTTCAATTTCCGATACCAAAAAAAAAAAAAAAAAAACCACCTGTAAAATAGCCAACTCATGATACATTTTTTGTTTATATATAGAGCATCCTGGTTGTAAAGGCTCCCCTCAGTTGACCACCCCAATACCTAGGAACCAATATCACAGTAATATAGCAATTACATATATCTTTATAAAAATATTAAATTGCAGATAATTTAATACTGCTTTGCTTTTTTAATGTCTAAAACAACGACTAACATTTAACAAAAAGTAACTGCTGACAGAAGTAGAATAAGAAAGGGCAGTTTGGCTATGCACAGCTTTACTAACTGATCATCTTTAAGTCATCAAGTGTAAATTAAATATACTTTATTAAAAAAAGTTTTATAAGTCAGTTGGAAGTGAAATGATGGCTTGCAAGTGACTGACTGCAAACAGCAACAAGAAACAGGTCAAGGAACCAGGGCCTTCAACAGCCTTGTGTCGGGTGTTCCAGAGCAAGGGCCAACTGCAGGGATGAGGCAGCCACAGCCCTCATCTCTCACTGGTTCTTCTGATCATGCCAGAAACATATCAGAATGTTGCTCAGAGAAACAGGTAGGAGTTTATTAGAAAGAACAGGAAAAGGGGACACTTTCAAGGTAGGAAGTGGGTCCTCTCAGAGAGGGGAAGGACAGCATGCTCCTTCTGCCCTCCAATTTTACTGGGGGTCCCAGGGAAATTTCCTGAGTCCCGCCCAAAGTCCATCTCTTGACTTTTACTTGATATCACATTTGTATCAGATTTCCCTGCACAGGATAAAGAATCAAGGCAACTCTGATTACTTTGACCCCTGCTGACTAGTTCTAATTGGAATTTGTTCTTACTGATTCTGTGGCTAGGGGGAATTCCAGTTTTGGAATCTAGTCTGTATAAGGGTCACACAACCCCCACCCCTTTTCAGGGTAACTTGCGTTCTTTTTGGCATTTTGGGGCCGCCCTTCTGCATATAACAGATTGTTGGCTGAGGAACATAACATATTCTGTTGACTTAAACCAGGCAGGATTGCAGGTAAATTGCCTTTAAAAACAAAACAAAACACATGAACTGGGTGAGGTGGTGTGTGACTTAATCCCAATGGCTCAGGAGGCTGAGGCAGGAGGATCATGAGTTCAAATCCAGCCTCAGCAAGGCCCTGTCTCAAGACCCTGGGGATATGGCTCAGTGGTTATGCACATCTGAGTTCAATCCCCAGTACAAAAAAAAACAAAAACCAAAAAAACAAAAACCATGTGGGGGTCAGGGAAAGCATAATGGATCCAGTTTATAGAATTATCCCACTATCCTCATGTACCGCATGATCCCACCACTCAACTGTTTGTCATCTATCAGGAGATGATAATGCCAACCTACATCTGTTGGAGTTTTCAACAATGCTGTGCTGTCATGAGAAATTACAGTTTGATAATAATGGTAGAATCAAAGTTGGGAATCTTGAGCATTCTCTTCCAAAAATGATACACACTGGTCCTTTCACTTCAAAGTATAATGAAGAAAGATAAACACACATATAGTAACAGAACAAAATTCATGGTGGATTTAGTTGCTTTAAAATTTCCTTGCATTATAAAAATTATATAGTTATATATTATACATCATAAAGTTCTATAAAATCACTCAACTCTTTAACAAACCATTATATTTAACTATGTTGATTATCAAATTTGAAATAATTTCTTTTCCTGAAAGAACCACCAGTTGGGCTGGGGATGTGGCTCAAGCGGTAGCGCGCTCTCCTGGTGTGCGTGCAACCCGGGTTCGATCCTCAGCACCACATACAAACAAAGATGTTGTGTCCGCCAAGAACTAAAAAATAAATATTAAAAATTCTTTCTCTCCTCCCTCTCTCTCTCTCTCTCTCCCCCCCCCCACTCTCTCTTTAAAAAAAAAAAAAAAAAAAAAGAAAGAAAGAACCACCAGTTGGTTTTGTGTTTTGGTTTATTTTTTACCTTGTTTTTTTTTTTTTTTTTTTTTTTTTTCTCTAAGAACTCTCAAGGCAAGAAAAGGGATGGAGGGCCTGAGATTGTGGCTCAGTGTAGAGTACTCGCCTAGCATGCATGAGGCACTGGGTTTGATCCTCAGCATCACATAAAAACAAAATAGATATTGTGTCCACCTATAACTGAAAAATAAATATTAAAAAAAAAAGAAAAGGGACGGAATGGCTCTGATAATAAAGGAGTTAATCACAGCCCTCCTGATTATTCCAACACTTTCTTTTTTTCCATTTTCCTAAGTTTAAAATAGATCAAAATTTATTCTCATCACAACTATCTTATGGGCAGGGGAAGAGACTCAAACATGGCCAGTGATACTCAAGTAATCTTCAAATAGGACTTATAATAATAAAAATAATAAAAAAGGCAGAACACAATGGGTAAGTTGTTCTGGTTTGAATCCTACCTACCCAACTTGCCACATGAATTTAAGCAAGTTACATGGCCTCTCTGCCTCATTTTTCTCACCTGCAAATTGAGGATGTCAGACCCCAAGACTGTCAGATTCTAATTACACCTGTGCTTGACGCCTAATAATTTATTAAGACGGTTTTTAAGTGATTTCCTATGAAGGCCTTTTTTTTTTATTGTTGGTTGTTCAAAACATTACATAGTTCTTGATATATCATATTTCACACTTTGATTCAAGTGGGTTATGAACTCCCATTTTTACCCCATATACAGATTGCAGAATCACATCAGTTACACTTCCATTGATTTACATATTGCCATACTACTGTCTGTTGTATTCTGCTGCCTTTCCTATCCTCTACTATCCCCCCTCCCCTCCCCTCCCTTCCCCTCTTCTCTCTCTACCCCCTCTACTGTAATTCATTTCTCCCCCTTGCATTATTTTTCCCTTACCCCTCACTTCCTCTTGTATGTAATTTTGTAAAACCATGAGGGTCTCCTTCCATTTCCATGCAATTTCCCTTCCCTCTCACTTTCCCTCCCACCTCTCATCCCTGTTTAATGTTAATCTTCTTCTCATGCTCTTTGTCCCTACTCTGTTCTTAGTTACTCTCCTTATATCAAAGAAGACATTTGGCATTTGTTTTTTAGGGATTGGCTGGCTTCACTTAGCATAATCTGCTCTAATGCCATCCATTTCCCTCCAAATTCTATGATTTTGTCATTTTTTAATGCAGAGTAATACTCCATTGTGTATAGATGCCACATTTTTTAATCCATTCATCTATTGAAGGGCATCTAGGTTGGTTCCACAGTCTTGCTATTGTGAATTGTGCTGCTATGAACATCGATGTAGCAATGTCCCTGTAGCATGCTCTTTTTAGGTCTTTAGGGAATAGACCGAGAAGGGGAATAGCTGGGTCAAATGGTGGTTCCATTCCCAGCTTTCCAAGAAATCTCCATACTGCTTTCCAAATTGGCTGCACCAATTTGCAGTCCCACCAACAATGAGCAAGTGTACCCTTTTCCCCACATCCTCGCCAGCACTTGTTGTTGTTTGACTTCCTAATGGCTGCCAATCTTACTGGAGTGAGATGGTATCTTAGGGTGGTTTTGATTTGCATTTCTCTGACTGCTAGAGATGCTGAGCATTTTTTCATGTGCTTGTTGATTGATAGTATGTCCTCCTCTGAGAAGTGTCTGTTAGAGCTAATAAATGAATTTAGCAAAGTGGCAGGATATAAAATCAACACGCATAAATCAAAGGCATTCCTGTATATCAGCGACAAATCCTCTGAAATGGAAATGAGGAAAAACACTCCATTCACAATATCCTCAAAAAAAAAATAAAATACTTGGGAATCAACCTAACAAAAGAGGTGAAAGACTTATACAATGAAAACTACAGAACCCTAAAGAGAGAAATAGAAGATCTTAGAAGATGGAAAAATATACCCTGTTCATGGATAGGCAGAACTAACATCATCAAAATGGCGATATTACCAAAAGTTCTCTATAGGTTTAATGCAATGCCAATCAAAATCCCAACGGCATTTCTTGTAAAAACAGATAAAGCAATCATGAAATTCATATGGAAAAACAAAAGACCCAGAATAGCAAAAACAATGCTAAGCAGGAAGTGTGAATCAGGCAGTATAGCAATACCAGACCTCAAACTATACTACAGAGTAATAGTAACAAAAACAGCATGGTACTGGTACCAAAACAGGCGGGTGGACCAATGGTATAGAATAGAGGACACAGAAACCAATCCACAAAACTACAACTATCTTATATTTGATAAAGGGGCTAAAAGCATGCAATGGAGGAAGGATAGCATCTTCAACAAATGGTGCTGGGAAAACTGGAAATCCATATGCATCAAAATGAAACTGAATCCCTTTCTCTCGCCATGCACAAAAGTTAACTCAAAATGGATCAAGGAGCTTGATATCAAATCAGAGACACAGCGTCTGATAGAAGAAAAAGTTGGCTACGATCTACATACTGTGGGGTCGGGCCCCAAATTCCTCAATAGGACACCCATAGCACAAGAGTTAATAACTAGAATCAACAAATGGGACTTACTCAAACTAAAAAGTTTTTTCTCAGCAAAAGAAACAATAAGAGAGGTAAATAGGGAGCCTACGTCCTGGGAACAAATCTTTACTCCTCACACTTCAGATAGAGCCCTAATATCCAGAGTATACAAAGAACTCAAAAAATTAGACAATAAGATAACAAATAACCCAATCAACAGATGGGCCAAGGACCTATGAAGGCCTTTTTAATGAAGGCCTTTTTAAGCAGAAGGAAGGGAATGAAATACACATTCATAAAACTTTGTCTATTAAGAATCTAAACAGGGATCACCTTACTTTTCAAGGGGTGCCTTAACTCAGACTTCCTAACTTCTAAATTTTCAATCATTTGATTGACACTGTTCTGGCTGGATCCAGAAAGCACTCCTATGTTGGGAAAACAAACAAAATGTGGCATTAGTAATCAGGGATCTAGTTCCAGTTTTGCTAACCAATTTAGTTGTATGACCTCAAGAAAGTCAAGAATCCCCCAAAGCTTTCTAAAATTGGGGTGTGGGGTGGGGTGATAGGGAAACATTAAAATTTTATGAGTCCTCAAAAGACAACTTCAGATGATTCCCAAGATTATCTTCCTATAAGGGAAGAATGGGAGAGAAAAAGACCTCAGTTAAAGTAGGGTTGGCAAAATTAAATCCTATAAGAGTTCTTTCTTTATGAGCTCCATGAAGGCAGAAACAGTATCTTATTATCCCTGTAATTCCCTCCACTGGCACATAGAATTTACTCAAAATGCTCATCTGATAGACTATACATGTACTGTTGAGAACCAATTGCACTTTGTTGGAGCTGTCCTTATACAACTTATTTAATTCTTAGATGCTTTCTTCCCCTACCTTATGCCATACACTTTACCTTTCCCCATTTAATCCTCACAATAACCCACTGCAATAGGTACTATCACTATTCCCATTTTGCATATCAGGAAACTGGTTATCAGAGGCTCAGGCTTCAGGGCTCTGTCCTGGAGGCAGATTCCAACCCAAGTATTTTACTTGAAAATTTTCTGCTCTTGGAACTGCACTGAATTACACGTCCCATGAACACTCGGCAAATAGGTGCTGAGAAAGAAAAAAGAGACAATAACAGATTTAGCTCCATGCAATCTGTTATGATAAAAATATTTATTCTGGGTGATGGCGGTCTGCCAAGAGGCTAAGGCCCTCTTTTTTTTTTTTTTTTTTTCTCAGAACTGTAATCTCTGGAGAGGAAGGAAATAAATCGGAAATACATGCCCATGGAGCTGACTGCTCTGGTAAACCAAGAGGATCAGCAGAGTGGGAGAAAGGCAGAGGGCATTAAAAATATCAGGCACGGAAGGGCAATTCTGCAAACTCTTTAAAATCTGCTGGCGAGCAAAAACTGCACAGAAGCCGAGAGACAGGGTTGTCTTTCTTCAGTTTTAGTTCTGCCACTAAGAGAACCGTAATCGTTTACTCAGCTACAACTGCTTTCTCACGTGAAACACCGGCGTGATATTTAAGACCTGCCTTCAGCACTCGGATGGTTGTGATCAGAGGGATCGAAATGGGATGACCCAGACGAAAGAGCCTTGAAACATTCCCTTCCAAGTCATCCCTCCAAGGGCTGAGCCGGCAGGGACAAGAGATGACAGATCCATGCTCCTACCACCCACTCCAAAGTACTCGATGGGAAGGGAAAGAAAGGTCCCCTGCAAGAGCAGTACTCACTGCCGGACAACGGTCAGGGCGAAGCGCGTCATCCTCACGTGGTCGGGGGGAGGTGAAGCAGTGGCCTCAGCTCTGCGTCCCAGCCCCGCGCGGCTCCTGCACTGCGGGATCACCTCGCTCACACCACTTCCGCCACTCGACCGGCTGCCGGCTCCGCAACCATAGGCGGAGGCGGCCTCTTGCGTCATCCCCAGAAAGCCAATCAGAGCGGCAGGAGACCTACAGGTCTGAGGAGACTGGGGAGTGGTGAGGCCCCGCCCACGGCTGTGGCGCTTGCGCTCCTGCGCGCGGGTCTGTGATTGGCGCGCAGCAGGTGCGTGAGGGCCCCGCCCTCAGATAAGGCTGTGGGAGTCTTGGTTTGCCTGCCGCCCGCAGACTCAGGACAGAGATATGAAAGGCTGTGATTTTTGGTTGATCAGATTGGAGGCTGGGATGCAACCAATAATCTTACGGCTGGGCAATGTGGTGAATACCTCACGACGTACGGAGCCAAATTGCATCCTCTGAGGTTTAAGCTGTTAATCCCTGATATTGGGGTAGGAAGGTCAGCAAAGTATTCAGATTTAAACGCACTCAGTTGCATTCCTGATTCTTCCTTGACCAGTCTTGGCCCTCTTTCTGAGTTCAATTCCTGCCGAGCCCTGTTTTACCAAAGAATCCTGCTAAACCAGTTTTTCAGAGTCCCCTTACCCTTGATATTCAATCAAGTTCCTCTTTCTGCTCACCCTTCATTACCTTACTAAGTTCCTCTTTAATGGTTTTCCATCTCCTCCCCCATCCCTTACATCCTGCCCTGGCTGTAAATCTCCTCTGTTGTTTTCAGACTTGAAGTCAGTTTGTCTCCTCTATTGTAATAGTCTTGATCTTTTTTACAGTGGTCTTGTATAAGTCTTTCTTGCCTTTGTAATAAGTATCAGGTGAATAATTTCTAATGTTCAGAATCTTGATGAATTACTGAACCTCACTAGCCCTCAGCCATATGATAGGTAAACTGGGATAACAGTACCTGGCCATGACACAGGTAAAACTTAATGTTAGCTTTCATGCATTTTTACCTAAATAAACATATTTGGTAATGCATTTATCTCAAATCCTCAATTATATTTAAGAACATGGGATTAAAAAGAACATGGGACTAGAGGAGTTAAGTGATACATCAGACAGATTCACAGACGCACGTTTCAAAACAATTTCACAATGTATTATATTGGGACTTAAAATTCTGTGATAGATGGAATAGGTGGACTGCATTATCTTTGCTTAATAAATGAGAAATCTGGGCTGCAGAGAAACTAAAGCAATTTATCTAGGTTCATGCAGCTGGTCAGTTGTAAGTCCTCAAACCTACCTATCAGAATTATCTACTGACCTTTTGAATACCAGGCTGAACTCCAGAAAAACTACATCTGAACTCTGGGGGGAAACCCAGGCATCAATATTTTTTTAGTCCCCAGCTGTTTCCTGTCTGAAGAGCTAGCAGTTTTCAAGCAGTGCTCCTCAAACTTGAATGTGCATACAAATCATCTGGGGATCCTGTTGAATGCAGATTCTGGCCTTAGGCAGTGTGACTGGAGGCTAAATTCAGCATTATCCAACAGCCCTCAAGTAAACAGGAGGCATCTTCAGGATGAGGTTAGAGGTTGGAGGGAAAATTTTGAGTGGGGCCCAGAATGCGGGCTAATTTCCTGTATATAGTAGCTTTTCCATGTATGTGTTTTGAATACCTCAAAAAATGACTCAATTCAACAGATTCTTCTGAATTTTTTTCAGTGAAAAATGAAGTTAGTTATTTTGAGGGCTGATGCAGGAAATGATCATAGAAACCACAAAACAGAGGGCTAAGAGGGGGCATGTAGACTGAAGTTATAAAGAAACAAACCATAAATAAGACATGTCTGAGAACAGATTTAGAGAAAAAAGGGTAAGAACAAGCAGTGGTAATGGAAGAACAATGTAGACACACAGAGCCACAGACACAGGAAGGCAAAGAGTCTCTGGTCACTAGTACCTTGAGCCACTATAGTACCAGATACCTTGTAGGAAAGAGCACTTTCTCTTAAAGACGGTCTAAGTAAATTTCTAAAACCTGAATAAAAACATTTCAGGTCTCATTTAATATAATAATTCTGCAAGGTAGAAGTTGTCATTTCCATTTTACAAGTGAAGAATTATGGCACATAAAAGTTAAACTCATTTCCATCTCTCAAGATCCCATCTCTTTGGTATCTTTGATATCTGGTATCTCTGATGTTCCAGGTGGTATCAAAACTATAAGCCATAAGGATATGTACTGGCTCCATTTCCTTAGTTCTTTTGTTTCTAACAAAGTATTTGGAACATAATAGGAACTCTATTAAAAATTTGTCCAATGAGGGCTGGGGTTGTGGCTCAGTGATAAAGAGCGTGGCGAGCACCTGTGAGGCACTGGGTTCAATTCTCAGCACCACATATAAATAAATAAATAAAATAAAGGTCCATCAACTATATATATATATATATATATATATATATATATGTGTGTGTGTGTGTGTGTGTGTGTGTGTGTGTGTATGAATATGTCCAATGAGTGAATGGGAAATATCCACTAGGATCAGTTTGTGGAATGAGTCATATATCAGAAAAGAAAGCTGAGCCAGGTACTGTGGCACATGCCTGTAATCTCAGCAATATGGGGGGCTGAGGCAGGAGGGTCACAAGTTCAAGGTCAACCCCAGCAGCTTGGCGAGATCCTGGGGATGGGGATGTAGCTCAGTGGTAAAGCAGCCATGAGTTCAATCTTCCATATAGAAAGAAAAGAAAAGAGAGGAAGGAAGGAGAGATATAATGGAAGAGGATTCTTTTAGGAGAAAATTATACAGCATCAACTGATATTAACTTTTAAAATTTTCCAAGAAATACACTTTTTAAAGTCTTCATAAACTTTAAGAATCAGGAAAAAGGACTGGAAGTGTAGCTCAATGGTAGAACACTTGCCTAGCATGTGTGAGGCCCTGGGTTTAATCCCCAGAACTGGTGGTGGTTGGGGGGAAGTATCAGGGAAAAAAAACAGGTTGACAAATGAGGCATTTTCCAAATAATGGACATGATCTTGCCATTATTTTCAACAATTCAGGAGCTGAACATGGAGTTTACATAGAAGCTAGAAACAGCCACTGATATACTTTTGTTGACAACCTATCAAACCACATATATCTTTTTTTTATTTTTTAAATGAACAAGGTGCTTCATTGAGGCACATAGTATCAAAATATGATGGAATTCTGAATTAATCAGAATAGACAAAGTTATGCTGAGCTAACAGATGAGTCCTGATTTTTTTGTGGCTAAACACACACAAATATTTATTTCTTTTTCATGCTCTATATCTGACATGGATCAGAGAGGAGCTTTGTAGCACATAGATATATTCAGGGACTTGGGTTGACAGACACATTCACTTTTTTATCCCACATTTTTTATTGGTGCCTTTTAGTTGTGCATAGATGGGATTTGTTGTTACGTATTTGCACATGCATATGATATAGCCATATAATGTGACCAATATCACTCCCAGCGCTTCCTCTCTTCTCTCCTTCTTCCACCCTCTTAGACCCTTTCTTCTACAGATGTCCTTTGGTTCTTAGGAGATTACCCACACCTTTGTTATGAGAGAAAATATGACCCTTACCTCTGAGTTTGACTTATTTTGCTTAACATGATGGTCTCTATTCCATCCATTTTCCTGCAAATGCCATAATTTCATTTGTCTTCATGGCTGAATAAAACTCCATTGTGTATAGATACCACATTTTCTTTTATCCATTCATCCATTGACGGACACCTAGGCTGGTTCCATAGTTAGACACATTCACCTTGACACGTGAGTTCATGATTGCTGAGGCTGATTAAAGCAATGGAGGATCTTAAGGTAGTTCTTAGGTGCGATCTGCATTCATTGTCTAGAGCTACCTACGTGGCCCTATCTAACTGCAAAGACAATGAGAAATGTGGCCCTATCTAACTGCAAAGACAATGAGAAATGTGGGACACACATGGATAGTTAGTGAGTAGACCATGCTTACAATACTGTGCACACTGGCCTCTTCCCTCAATCATGCAGTCTCCTAGATGATCTTACGCATTGTACAGATCTTTCTTATATCCCAGCTTGGACCTTTCCTCCGAGCTCCTCATTCATTTATCTAATTACCTACTCAACATCACCACTTGGCTCCTTGATAGATATTTCAAGCTGACTTTGTTCCCACAGAACTTTTGATTTTTTTTTTAAACTCCAAAGACTGCTTTTCTTTCTCATCTTAGCAAATGGCAATACCAGCTACACAGTTGCTCATGTAATCCTTGATTCTTTACCTTAACCTAACAATCCCCATAAAATTCATCACAGATTTGTATAAGCTCACTAATGAAATGACTGCTGGACTTTTACTCTGATTTTCAAATAAAAACTCAACTCCAGTCTTTACTGAGATAAGCCAAGTGTAAAATGTCCAATTTACTTGGAACATGGACTATGGGAAGAGAATGTAGTTTGGAGTCAGCTTCTTGAGTATTTAGATACTTTCAACAGGGGGACAAAGGTGTAGCTCGGTGGTAGAGCACTTTCCTAGCATGGGTAGATCCCTAGGGTTTGATTCACAGCACTACCAAAAAAGAAAAAAAGAAAGAAAGTAAAAAGAAACTTCAACAATAACTGTGTTAGTCAGCTTTGCATCACTATGACAAAATACCCGAGATAAACACTTATACAGAGGAAAGCTTTTCTTCGTTCATTCAAAGGTTTCAGTCCATGGTTACTTGACTCTGTTGCTTTGGGCCTATAGTAATATAGTACATCATGGTGGGAACATGTTTCAGAGGAAGCAAAGAGAGACAGGAAGGGGACAGGGTTTTAATATTCCCTTTACGGGCAATATAACCCCAATAACCTAACTTCCTCCCACTGTGTCCCATCTCCTAAAGGTTTTACCACATTCCAGCATCAAAGACGGCCTGAAAACCAAGCTTTGAACACATGGACCTTTGGGTGACATGCAAGATGCAGACTATAGCAATAGTGTGAGATTAACTACATTGTGACCAAATGCTTGTCTGTTGGTTACTCACAGTGTGTGTGACGTTGATATTCATCTTGTTTATCAGTTTTTAAAGCTGAAAGGTTTTTTTCCCCACAGATATTGTTCTGATGGTAAGACTGAGAGTTCTAAGCCCAAATCTCTAGAACTTTAGATTTTTAAAGTGTGCATCTTTGACGTGTTAGGAGATTTGCTTTGTGAACTACTAGTCCATCATCATTGTGCATAAATGTTTCATGTGTATTTGTGAGGAATGTGGTTCCCATATTATTTTGTACATCTGAATCAATTTTATTATATGGTCCAAAATTTCAATAATATTTCATAAATAATAAAACCTATCTACCCAAAACTTTAAAAAAAAAAAACAAGTTTCATGAGCTCCATTACCACCTCCATCCTGAATCCACCAGCTCTTGCGACCTGCTATGATTTGAACACAGCTTCTCCCCTCAGAAGCTCATGTTGACATTAGATTGTGGCACTGGCCTTTAAGAGTGGGTTAAGACATTGAGAGAGATTGATGCTGATCTCGTTGACTGTACTGGTTACCATGAGAGCAGTGTTATGGTTTGTATCTTATGTGTCCCCAAAGGCCTACATGCTGAAAGCTTGGTCACAGCTTTGGTTGCAGTGCTATTGGGTGGCTGTGGTAGGTCGTGAAACCTTTAGGAGGTGGAGCCTAGTGGGAGGATGTTAGATCATTGGGAGCATGTCCTTGAGGGAGACATTGGGACCCTGGGCCCTCCTCTCTCTTTTAAAATTTTATTTATTTATTGGTTTCCCAGCTGCCATGAGCTGAGCAGCATGCTCCACCACAAACTCCCCACCATGATGTTCTACCTCACCACAGATCCAAAAGCAATGGGCCAATGGATCATGGACGGAAACCTCTGTGTGCTGAAAGAAACCTTTTCCCCTTTATGTTGATTTTCTCAGATATTTTGTCACAGTAATGGAATGCTAACACAAGCAAGCTGTTATAAAGTGGGTCAGTCCCCATGTTTTGTCTCTTTCACACATACCTACTTGCCTTTCCATTTTCCACCCATGAGTTGAGGCAGCATCAGATCTTCATGAGAAAGCTGAGATGGTGGCACCATGCTCTTGAAATCCCCAGATTCCATACCTGTAAGCCCTGTGTTATGGTTTGTATTTTACATGTAACTTCTATTTCTTATAAATCACCCTGTCTCAGATATTCTGTTATAGCAACTGAAAACAAAGACATAACCTTTCTACATCGTAGGCTCAGCCCTGTATTAGTCTGATTTTTTTTATTGTTATGACCAAAATAACTGACAAGAACCATTCAGAGGAGGAAAAGTTTATTTGGGGCTCATGGCTCCTTAGTCCATGGCTCCAAGGCAGAAACATCATGGTAGACGTATGTAGCAGAGGAAAGTTGCTCAGCTCATGGCAGCTGGGAAACAGAGAGAGAGGAGCCAGGGACAAGATACAGTCCAAGGCCATAGTCCCAGTGACCTGCTTCCTCCAGCTACTCTCCACCTGCCTACAGTTACCACCCTTAGTCCATTCAAATTATTTATCCATCAAATGGATTAATTCACTGATGAGATTACAGCTCTCATCATCCAATATTTTCCTAAAAGCCCTACCTCTGAACCTTTCTGCACTGGGAACAATGCTTTCAAAACATGAGCTTTGGGGACAGGGATAGTTCCACATCCAAACCATAGCACCCCCCCCCATTATCTCTAGTCTGGGTGACTGTGACAGCCTGTTAACACAGTCCTGCTGTCTGTGTTCTGATACTCAGCTGCCAAAATAATGTTACTATAATCTCACATGTATGCCAATCCCTCGCTGGAAAATTCTCTTGTAAGTTCTCCCTGGAATGAGAATAATGTCCCAATACCTCCAAGGGCTCTGTGACTTAGCACCTCCTGGGGTTTGGTCCCATTTGTCTTCATTCCCATCTTCACCAACCTCCAGCCATGTCTTCTGCCTGTTCCTGGACCATCTCATTCACATGCGTATCTCAGGGTCTTTGCATTTTCTCTTCCTTCGTTCACTAAGCTCTTCCCCCAAGAAATGTGCATGAAGGACCAGGGCTGTGGCTCAGCGGCAAAGTGCTTGCCTAGTATGTATGAGGCACTGAGTTCAATGCTTAGCCCATAAAAGTAAACAAATAAAATAAAGGCATGGTGTCTACCTACTACTACAAAAAAAAATTTTTTTTTAATTAGAAAAAGAAAAAGAAATGTGCATGACTGCCTCCTTCTCAGCCTTTAGGTATCAACTCAGTCATGTCATCAAGAGACCCTCGTAGCCTGCCCAGCCTCTATCATTCCCTTTTATCAAACTTAGATCACATATTTATTTTTTACAGGTTCACGGCCTGTCTTGCTCCACTAGGACCTATGTTCCTTGAAGGTAGGGACTATCTTGTTCCCTGCTAGTCTCCAGTATCTAGAACAGTGACAGATATACTATAGTAGGTCAATCAAAATTCATTATCATTAGAAATTATGGCAACATTCCCTTATATGTGATTAAGTGAAAAACAAAATGTGTAGGAAAGAAAACTATCAATTTAGTCTGCTCCTGATTTTTAATAAAACATACATATTATTTTTTAAAAGACAAGAAAAATGCATTTTATTTATGTAAAGGATTTCTCTAGGTGGTAATTATAAAGTTAAAAATGCTTGTTCTGTTCCATTACTAAAGGCTTTGTTTCTGGAAATATATACATATAAATAAACAAGATGTCTTTCAGGAGGAAAATCATCAAGAAAATGGATAAGGGAAAATGCTTATGTTGCTCTATGTATGTAGCCACTCATACTAAGGCAAACCAACCTACTCTGATTGCAATTTAATAGAGTACAACTCTAAATATTAAAGGAACAGTCTTAGTTGATGGACGTAGGTGTTCTTGTGTTTGTTCTATTTGTTATTATGTCATTTTATGATTCTAAAATAAAGCTCATGAAGACTCACCAGAATGTGCCAAATTTAAAACATTTGATCTCAAAGAAATGGGCAGTAGAATAATGGCTACTAGAGGCTGGGAAGGATACAGAGGTTGATCAAGGGGTGCAAGGTTTTGTTTAGATGGGAAGGGAAAGTTCTGGTGTTCTATTTCACAGTAGTCAATATAACACAGTAACACATTACATGTCTCCAAATAGCTAGAAGAGAGGATTTTGAGTGTACTCACCATAAGGAAATGGTACAAGCTTAAAGTGATGACTGTACTAGTTCCTCTGATTTGACCATTAGACAAAGTACATATGAACCAGCCCACCGCAGTGGTACATGCCTGTAATCCCAGCGCTCCGGAGGCTGAGGCGGGAGGATGGCAAATTCAAAGCCAGCCTCAGCAATTTAGTGAGGCCCTAAGTAACTTAGCAAGAACCTGTCTCAAAAAAATGTATATACATAAAGGACTGGGGGTGTGGCTCAGTAGTTAAGTGCCCCTGCGATCAATCCCTGGTAGCAAAAAGAAAAATACATATGAACCAAAACATCGATTTATACCCCATACATATGTATAGTTTTGTGTGTTGACCCAAAGATAAATAATTTTTAAATTAAAAGACTCACCAAAATAGAAACAGGAGGATTTTAAGACTAAAAAAAGAATAGAATTGACATCAGAGTAAAAGCTGAGAATTTTGGAGACCAACCGAGAATTGTGGTTTTGCAATTACCCAAATTATTTCTAACACCACTACTTTTTTTTTTCTTCCATCACTTTTAAGTTGGAGATTGTAGTGGTTTATGCAGACACAATAAAATAGAAGGCCTTGGACTTTCACTGGCAGTGATTTTCTTGCACCACCCACTGTCATAATTGATTACATGCTGGACCCTGATGGAAGAACAGAATCTCTAGGCCAACGGAAAACCACAAATACATGGTAAACCATCTGCTTTGTCCAGCGACTGAAAAATAATAATGTGACCAATGATCCAAGTGAGAAGGGGCTGCCAGTCCAACTGTGCCCAGTGCTCCATCAGCGTGATGTCTGAAGGTGGAGGGAGATTTGTTTTGGCAGCCACTCTGCCAACATCTGACATCTGTCACCAATAGCTCCCCATTATTGCTGGCTCCCAAAAATCATATCTGCCAGTCAAACAGCTTTTCTGCTGATGGATAGTCGAAGGATGCCTTCTCAGCCTGACATACTTCTGGGAAACTCCCCTTTATTTGAATAAACATATCCACTAATCCCTTTTCATGCTGTGCCTTTTAGCCTGTCACTTTGTGGGAGGAAAGAACTCTCCCCAAGCTCAAATTCATTGCTGCTTGGAAGAGTGGCGGCAGAGTGAAGGAGAGATCATGAAAGTTGTAGGTACTTAGTTTTACTGCTGAGGTTATCAAAGTAGTCTCCTCCATTAGGACCCACAGAAATGCCACCTCCACCCCCACCCCCACCCCCACCTCCACTCACACTCCCACCCACACCCACACCCACACCCACACCCACACCCCCGCCTTTCTGGGAAAATAACATTTGTCTCTATTGTGCCATTAAAAAGAATGAACAGTGCTTGATGTGTTTGCATATGTTCAGATTAGCTGATTCTTGTAGAAGCTTTCTATGTGTTAGGCACTTTATGAACTCATTTAATCTTTTTGATAATCCAGCAAGGTTTTGTATTTTGTAAAAGAACAAGTAGAGGCTCAGAGCTCATGCAGTTAATATGTGGCAGCCCTGGAATTCAAACCCAACTTTTCTTGATTAAAGTGAAACCTTTTTTCCCTAGAGCACTCTGGTTTCTCCCTGTCACAATGATGGTGCATAACAAATAAATGTATGATACAGTCAGTAACATTCAGGCAGGTAGTAAGTATTGGGGGATGTCTGTTGGAAAGGCTAAGGCTTTTGCTTTGACCAGATCCCTGAAAGAATGCTAAGAGAAAGAAAAGACTTTTAAACTAAAATGCTGGTTTCCCAGACCTAACATCTAAGAAGATTTTGTAGGACAAAGCAAGCAAAACAGTTAAGATGCCACATTAAATTAAGTCTTCTATAATTCCTTTATTTAGAGTTTACAGTGGTATATGGAAAATATGTGATTACTTTAAAAATATACATATCCCTTATCAGAAATGCTTGAAACCAAAAAAAAAAAATGCTTCAAATTTCTGAGTTTTCTGGATTTTGGAATATTTGCATAGGACTTATCAGTTGAGCATCCCTCAATCTAAAATCTAAAATGCTCTGAAATCTGAATTTTTTTGAGTTTTGTGCAGTTGCCCCAAGTTTTTTTTTTAAGCATTTTAGATTTTTGGATTTTATTAGAAGTACTCAACTTGTAGTGATCAAAATCCCCAGAGGCTCACTGGGCTGGCTGAGCAACGACTGGAAGTCTGCACAGACTTTTATTCTCTTCTACTTTTATTCCTCCACTGCTGGTGTTTCTAAGCATGACATTCACCCTGAGTAGTAACTCCAATTACTACTTGGGCAATCATACAGACTGCTTAGATACTGCTGTTTGTCTGCTAAGGATCTATGTGTGTGTGCTGCAAATTTTAGCCTAAGACTTTCTTCCATTGTATGTTGATAGTAAAATTTTAAGGGAGCAGCCAGTGCCCACACACTTTAAACTTTTTAGTGGCTACAAATGTTGGCCCAAAGAATTTAAGAATTATTGTTATGCTTGAATTTGGGACCCCCAAAAGACCACCAGAGACCAAGATCAATGTAAAGAGGTGTTTATTGCGAGCTAGCTCGGTCCTCTGAGCACGCACACACAGCAACTGGTGACGCTGAGAGGCCCCGAGCCCAGGGTTTGCAGCAGTTTTATACATTCTTTGGAGAGGCCAGGGACTTCACATACATCATAGCATCTCTTAGCAAATCATCACACACCGCGGGAAAATCAAATAACAACTCTAAAACATGATTAGCACATTGCCTGGCGGGAACAAGTTGGGTAAGGATGATTGGTCAGTACAAAAGGGGTATTCGTTTGAACTGATTGGTTTGAGCCAAGAGGGGTGTACCTGCTGAACTACTTGGTTTCCCAACATGTTATCAACCACCATAAACCACTGGGAGGGTCATCTGGCATCCCAGGTATTTCCCTGTCTCATGCTGATTGGTGGCTGCTAAGGGGCTGCTATGGATCTCCACCTAGCCTGACTGAGTCAGGGACACCTGGCACAGCAGATCTCTCCTGTTATTTGTAGATAAACAACTTAGCAGGGTGGGAATGTGCCTAGGAGTGCTCTGTGGGTCTTTCCAAGGACAAAGGTGATGTCCCTTCCTTGGACAGGCTTTGCTCTGAGGTAGAGGCTGGTTTTTCATTATCAATACACAAAAGTTATTTATCTAGGGTGGGGAGTTCTGCAAACATAAACTGGAGGCTTGAGGCTCACATTCCCACCCTTGGCCTTCCCATCCTGAATGTCACCGCTAAGAAAACCTGAACTGGAAAAGAAGAATCAAACTGTGAACTGATGTGATTCTGCAATCTGTATTTGGGGTAAAAATGGGAGTTCATAACCCACTTGAATCTAATGTATGAAATATGATATGTCAAGAGCTTTGTAATGTTTTGAACAACCAATAAAAAAAAAACTGTGAATAGTCTGAGAGTCAGATTCTACAGGTGAAAAGTTGAATTTTAGGGGAAAAGAGTTATATACTTGCTGTGATGTTCAGCTTTTCATGGATGTGACCAACATACTGATATGAACAACTTAAAAGAGGAAAGATTTATTTTGGCCAACAGTTTCAGTTCATGATGGACTGGCTCCATTGCTTTGGGCCTTAGGTGAGGCATGACATCATGGCAGAAGGGTTCGGTAGAGGAAAGCTGCTTAACTCAAGAGGGGGGCTGCGGGAAAGAGGGGAGGGGCAGTGGAGCCAGGCACAAGAAATTCCCTTTGAGGGCATGTCCCCAGTGATCTACTTCCAGCAACTAAGTCCCACCTTCTAATTTCCATCACCTCCCAATGATCCATTCACATGATTAATCCATCAAATGGATTAATCCATTTCCTTAAAGCCTCACCTCTGAACATTGCCTCACTGGGGACCAAGGCTTCTGCACACGGGCCTTAGGGAGACATTTCATATCTAAACCCTTGCACTTGCATAAGATTTCACAAGCTGAGGAGCACAGTTACATGTTGTACTGGGAGATACCGGAACAGAATTACTGTGAAGGACAACCAAGAGATGAGGCAAAAATGCTGGGGAAAACCAGACTACCTCCCAGTATATACAACTACTATCAACTTTTTTTTTTTTTTTTTTTTTTTAAAGAGAGAGTGAGAGAGGAGAGAGAGAATTTTTTTTTTTAATATTTATTTTTTAGTTTTCGGCGGAGACAACATCTTTGTTGGTATGTGGTGCTGAGGATCGAACCCGGGCCGCACGCATGCCAGGCAAGCGCACTACCGCTTGAGCCACATCCCCAGCCCTACTATCAACTTCTTCAAATAGGAGGCCTTTTTCTTTCTTCTTGGGCTTTGTCCTCATTAAAGGTGATATTGACTCTGCTGATGAATAAACGAGCCATGTCATTATCCAATCACTCCACCATACCAGGTCTCACTGGGTCAGCTCAATTCTCATTCAGCAAAATAGAAATAAATAAAGTTGCCCAGTGCAGTGGAAGATGCGTGATATTTTAAGTCAGCCACATCTGAATTCCAGTCCGAGCCAATTCCCTTCTGCAAGCTGAGGCTCCTTGCCCAGAGTTGAACAAACAGTGTGACCTTCACTTCACTTAGCTACAAAGTCAGGAATCACTTTCACCAGAAGGTCATGAGGATTACATGGGAGGCTTGTGCAATCTCCTAAAACTACAAGATGCACTTCACTGCTAATTATCTAAGCCTCCCTTAGCTCAGTGTCATAAATTGGCAAGACGGAGTAGCTAACAGATTAGTACCTGTCTATAAAATTATTTTTTAAAAAGACTGAATTAAGTGCCTGTCTTGTACTCTGCTTTAGCCCATGACAACAGCTAACACTGATCAAGTACTGGCCATGTGCCAGGCAGGCACTGTTCAAGCTCCAAAGTGAATTAGCTCACTTAATTCTGACCACAATCCTAGAGGAAGTGTGTTAGTCAGGGTTCTCAGAGGAGCAGAACCAACAGGATATGGATAGGTATGATTATAAAAGGGTTTTTTTTTGGGGGGGGGGGTTGCATAATCAGGGGCTGGGTAGCCCCATAATGAGAGCCAGAGAAAACAATGGTGCTCAGCCCTAAAAGCTACAGCCTCAGAACATGAGGGACCCCTGATGCAGCCCTAGTCCCAAGCTGAAGGACTCAAAGCTCCCTGAAGAGTCACTGGTGAGAGTCTACACAGAAGGGCTGGAGAAGCTGGCGTCCAAGGTCTGCAGGAGATGGCAGCAGCCGAAGATGCACCTGCCCAAGAAGAATGGAGCTTTCGTGTGCTGTGCATGGGCTTTCTCCTTCCATGTTTGTTCCATCTGGGGCCCAAGTCTATCGTACAGTGCCACTCACATTCAGGGTGGGGCTTTCCCTGTTTGTTGTTCTACACTATCAATCATATCTAGAAACACCCCCAGAGACACATCCAGAAATTTCCTAGGTGTCTCTTCGTCCAATCTAGTGGACCATTAAGATTAACCACTGCAGGAAGATACTACTATTATTTAACCCCATTTCACAGATAAAGAAACTGATTGTGTAGAGTTGCTGGGCAGCCAAGTAACTGTGCCCAAGGTTACCAAGCTGGTAGATGGACTGGGGATTCCAGAGCAGGTGGCCTTCTAGGGTACTTCTTCGTCTTCACTGCCTTAAGCAGCAAACTGTGACTTCTTGTTTGTCTCTGCCATAAGCTACTGAGATCTATGAATGAAGGGGCCTGGTGACTAGCAAAGTTGGTACTAAAGAAATTTTGTCAATGAGGTGCTCCATACAAACACCTGTCCTGTAACCAGGCCTCATCTGTAGAATGAACCTGCAGTGCTCAGGAGCCCCATGTGTGAAAAGAGATGGTAAAGAGTAATGACCTTGAAGGGATGAGTTGATTAAGAGAGTGATTTGTACTTTTTCAATGGATCCGGAAAGCTCACAGACATGTCTTTTCATGGGGTTCTTATGGTGCCAGAACTAAAAAAAATGACTTAAAAACCAAGCAAAAACAGAAAAGGTGGACTTTTAACCCACCTTGGCCTATCTGCAGACCTTGGTGTGGGGCTAAGCACTGCTGAGCTCTGTCCTGGGTTATCCAATGACTGACAGAAACACACACACACACACATGAAGAGATAAAGGAGAAGGGAGAGTTCTAGGGCTGCATCCATTCTCCAAAATTCCAGATTACTCCACTTGGGGTTTGCAGAGGTCCTACTTCATAGCCACAGGGTTAAGACAACATCAATTAGGCTGTGGAGAAGTATTTCTGCAGGTTGATGGGGAGCAGAGGAGAGAGAAAAAGAAGTCAGTCAGACTGCTAGGCAACAAGCCCTTGTTGCTTTGCAGGCCTGTGGTCTCCAGGACTTAGATTTCCCAAGAGTAGTTAAAACCCTGACTTCCATGGGAAAGCCCTCATCTTATATTGGTAAGTAAGTCCAAGACAATTTCAGTCACTGTGGGAGTCAAACCAATTATGTCTGCAGGCTGTGTTTGGTCTGCCTGCTGCCAGTTCCCATCTCCAGATTAGCCACTGAAAAGAATCCGACAAGGTGATGAACTGGAGCACCAGCTACCCCAGATGGAGTCAGAGTGTGGTCTGAAGTGGCCAGAGGACACAGGAGGACATGCTGCCAGGTGTGCATGGGAAAGTCCTGACATTGGTGCAGCAGGCTGCCCTCCCTCAGGAGTGCCATCCGGCAGGTGGGCTGCAGGGGGTGTTCTGGGCACAGCCATCCTCTACCTGGTTGCCTCTGGGTCTCTTTGTAAGTTGGCTTCCTTCTGTGGCACCAGTAGTGTCCCCTAGTGGACTTAGCTGGGAAGCACGGCTGGGAACCTAACTAGAGTGATTTTCCACAATGATGGGGGCTGAGGGCAACCAGTTGTCGCCAGGGCCAAAGCACATCATCACAAACAAAACCGAAGGTGCATTCTGAATAAGCATACCCTCGCAGCTTCAGTGGGATAATTAGAGAGTTTGGGAAATAAGTTGAGCTTTGTCTTACTGTTTTCTCAGGCGGCCCAGTTCTGGTTGACTGAGCCTGTGGTCAGAGCTGATGAGATCTGCCCATCTCCAAGGGGAAGGCCCCAAAAGAAGGCCTCCAGACAGAGTGCAAGCTGCCAGTTATCTTCTAGAAGTTTCCAGCCTTTTCTGTTAAGCCTCCTGGGAGATTAGGTAGGTAGTATACCCAAATCAGTGTCTGTGGCTGGTTTCGTCCCATCTCACGAGGGAAACATCTGTGTTTATACTGTTTAAAAGCCATTAGATGGTGTGTGCTTTTTCAAACTGCCTATTTGAATATTTTCCCTTCATTTTAAAAATCAACTTTCCATGTCTTTATTTTTGGGGAAAGGTTAAACTCTGCTTCTACTGGTTCCAAACCACATTGCCCTACAAGAACATTGTAAGAGTGCTTTCCTAAATATATGCTCCAGGAAACCTGCCTCAGATAGCGACCCCCTCCCTGAAGAATCGATTCACTCCATATTCATTGACATATTTGTGATTTGCTGATCCACCTCTTTGCCTATTATGTTCTGTCTCTTCATGGAAAGTGCTTTTTTTTTTCTTTCTTCTTCACTGAGGATTGAACTCAGGGCCTTGCACATGCAAGGCAAGCACTCAGCCATGAGCTGATTCCCCAGCCCCAATGGGGCCTGGGCTGTTTTCACTGCTTTTCCTCGAAGGCCAGGGTAGGCCCTGCAAACGTGTTGGTGCCATGGACACTGGTCTTACCCTCCCACCCTGAACCTTCACACCCACAGCCAATGGCATTTTTGCTGTAGTTATTGCTGGGCGAGTGGGAGAGAAGTAATCTGGTGTCACATTCGGCTTTTGAGGATTTGCTTCATGCCAGAATGTTGAGAACACCACCACCAAGCCAACTGGAAACTCTTACGTTCCTCTGCGGACTCAGTGAGAGTTCCAGAGCTCTGGAAAGTTGTTAGAAATACAAAAGCACTCAGAGGGTACCCACAAAAGCTCGTCTCAAGTTTGAGGTTTTCCAACTGCCTCATGGAAAGAGCACATACAGGGCAGTGAGATGTGTCGCTGGTCAGCTGTGTGGGCTGCAGCGCTTGCTGTGTCTGTTCTTGGCCTACAGGAAGCACCCATTGCTCTGAACGGAGAAGTACAGTGGTGTGGCTGGATGGCCTCTGGGAGAGGGAGTGCCATTAACAGACAAAGCACTGACGGTGTAGAGTGAACAGATGAGGAAGAGGTGGGAGAGAGGTGCCCTGCTCTTGGTCACGCCCAAGAGAATTCCAAGGATGAAGAAGAGTGGCAGTCAAAGGCCCTGGAAGTTCCCAAGAGGCCAGCAGACTTCCCTTGGTAGAAATCCACCCCTGGTTGTCCAAGAATGGTAGATGTCAACAAGAAATAGGACAAAGGGAATGTCTAGCATCCTTAAAACCTTAACAACCATATTGCTGTGATCCAAAGTTCATGTATTGGAAACCAAATTGGTATCTGGAGGTAGGGCCTTTGGGAGGTAATTAGGATCAGATGAAATCATGAGGGTAGAACCCACACAATGGCATTAGTAGCTTTTTAAGGAGACCAGAGCTAGCCTGCACCAGTGATGCATCCCCATATTATGATGAAAAAAGGAAGCCCTCACCAAAGGTTAAGCAGATGCCAGTTCCATACTCTCAGATGTCCCAGTCCTCAAAATCATAATTTGTTTTTAAAACCTCTGATCTTTATAAATACCCAGACTCAAGGGTTTTGTTACAGCTATAGAGAATGGGCTGAGACACACATTAAATGAAGTTTCTTGAGTTCGACAGGGAATATCTTAATCTGAACTTCCCCAATGAGCAGTTTGAATCTTACTGCTTGCAACTCAGGTTAGAATTAAACTGGAAAACAACCTTTAATAGCTAGAAAGAAAATGAAATTCTATAGTAATGTCAAAATGGCTATTCAGCCACTCTCTTCTGAATACCCAGCACTTGTCCCGGGAAAAAAGCTGGGTTGAGAAACTGAAGTCCAAGGCCAGCTGGGACCAGGACCTAGCCATCCCTTTGCCAGGGTGTAACTCACCAGCCTCCACCAAGGGCAGTTGTAGCTCAGGTCTCACATGAGGAATGCAAAGAAGATCAGTAATCAGATGAGAGCCACTAGGGAAGGAGCCATACAATGGGCAGGGGCAAGCAGGGACAGGCAGGGGCAGGGACTCCCCAGAATCTGGAGATTAGCATTGCAGGTTTCTGGCATCCAAGCCACTCCCAGCCAAGAGTGAGTTGGCGGTCATCAGGAGGTATTACCTGAGGCCCAGTGATAACATCAGTGACTCACCCACCTTATCAAGTGGACTGAAGCTTCTAGTTTGTAATCTGGTTGCATGGGTAGTTGCTCCCCCACAAACAAAACAAAACAAAACAAAACATGTCAACAACTCCTTGTTCTGTAAGGACACAGAATCACATGTAGACTATCTTTCAGGTTAGGACTTGTTTTTTTATGCCACTATCAACTGTTGCAATACAGGTATATTCCATTCTTAGGACTGCTGGCCTATAAATAAGTTGACAATGGTCACAGAATTTATGTCAAGGTGAGTTTATTGTCCAAATAGCATAACCTAATTGCATCCAAAACCAATTTCAAATCCATCTTCAAATCCATCTTTAAACTAGTCAAGAGAACAGGTTATTACTTTTTAAAATCACTTAACACTGAACAGATAAGACTGCTTAAAAGGCAGCTGACTTTTATCATGTCACCATCATAGTCAATACATTTTTTTTCCATACTTCCTAAAACACTTTTTTTTTGTTCACACTCATCATGCTACGTTAGCACTTTCTAGCATCCCGACCAAATAAACACCCACACCTCTTATAGAGTACATTGTGAGAGAATAACATTGACTTGATATGGCATCACACTCGTTTTAAAGCAAATTAAAAAAAGAAATAATAATCCAAGACAAGAAACTATATCAGAGAGAGAGAGAGAGAGAGAGAGAGAGAGAGAGAGAGAGAGAGAGAGGTCTGAGGTACATGGTACAAGGGTAATGAACATAATGGAAAAAATCCAATGGCCTGGTGGAGTTGCTGGGGATGTAAGAGTTGGCCAGCAATAAGAACTAAACCAATTAAAAATAAGAAAGAAACTTTTTTTTTTTTCCCCAAGGACAGGCACCTGTCAAAATATATTGGACACTGTAATGGCTACAGTCAGTAAGGCACTTTTTTCCCCAAAGTGAGCTGCAGGCAAAGGATGCACCCTGCAGCTACAGTGTAGCTGTATACATCTGCTGATGGCTTCTTAAAACCTGAGCCAAGAACAGGGTTGACAGCCCAGCCAAGTTCAAAAGCAGAGACGCACAAGTGTAGGAGGATAGTTCTGGCTGAAGTGACTATTCTGGGTTGTTTAGAATCCAGAATCATCAAGAGTCACGGGGTCTGGGGAAGTCATAAACACCCTCTCAGATCTTCCTACCCTATTTTGTACAAATGGATGACTGCACCGCAGCTCTTGAAAACGGCTCCAAGGCCGAACCAGTGTAAGCTGTGCTCAATCTATACCTAGAGAGGGTTTGCTGGCTGACGGGGACTTCACTGTCTCAGCATCCATTTCCCTTTTAAAGCTATTCCCAAGGATGGACTGTCTCAAAGGTAAACAAAGAGGAATCCTTTTGGCTTAGAAGTTAACCTGCTTACTCAGACTTCCTCCTTCTTCCTACCTCCCATTTCCACACTATCAATATATTACCTGCTTGAACTAGAAAATTAATATTTACAGGACATAAGGTGCAAGTCTCATCTCTTCTCCCAGCGCTGTCCTCTGTGGCCCATGGAGAGAAAATTCCCCTGCCCTCTTTGAGAAACTCATCCAAGCCTGCCCTCATTGGAACGTCATCCAGCTCACCTGTCAGTCCTGCAGCTCCCAAGGCTCAGCCTGGAGAGACTGTGGGAAAGCCCCAGAGCTCCCTCTGAGATATCACCTATCCTGCTAGCTCAGAGAGGCAGAGTGAGGCAGGCTGCGGGAGCTCCACGGACGACCCTGCCTGGCTGACAGAGGCAAGATGGACCCTCCAATAGAGAGCACAGCACGCAGACCAAGGGTGCTCTTGACTATAAGACTACTCTTCAGTGGGGTCCCGAGACAGTTCAAAATGAAGAAACCTCTAAGAACAGCCCCTCTGGAAGGAGTTCGTGCCTCTCAGCACGTGGGACATTCAGCCGAGAGAACCTCCCCCTTGCGTCCTGCAGGATTCCTGGCTGTTATGAATCTGCATGGAATTTTCTTATGCTTAGCATATATTTTTGGCATACGAAGATCTCTTCCCCTTACAATTTGGTCAAAACAGGGAAAGGATTAAAATTTGGCAGGCTGGGGGAACAACTTTGTCCCCACTGATGGAGGAAAAACAACAAAAGAGGAATAAAGAAGAATAGATGGTAAGGTAGGAAAAGAATAAATCTGGAATCCCTTTATCGGGTGGTGAGAAAGAGGGAAAGAAAGGTGGGGGAAAGGAAGTTCAAATCAATCCATGGGGAGAATTGAACCCCTCTGGGATAAAAACTCCTACCAAGGAGTTCAAATCCACGAAGGGGGTTCCAGTTACTTAAATGAATCCAGGATTCCTTCTTTTGTGTCAGAAAAGCCAAACAGCCCCATACCTACTATCACAGTAGGCCCCAAGGATGGGAAAGGGGAAAAGCTAGAAGTGTCCAGTGTCACCTGGGCTCAAGGAAAAGTGGACAGTTACAGACTGTGGGTAGAGTCTCAGGGCCTATTCCTTCCTTATCTGTCAGGTCCTGTCATTTGCTGCTTTGTTTAAGACCACGGTTTGGTCATTGTTAAATGAAGGTGTACCTTGTTTCCTCATTGGGCTTCAAGTCTCCTGGTTCTAGGGGACAGCTCCCCATAGAGGACTGGCTAACTACTGGCTGCTCAATTTTCCTCTCCAAATCTTCTGAATTTACCACCCACTGACCCACCAGAAATTCCCTCTCATTTCAGGATTGCATTAACTCACAAATTCCTGAACCCTCCACAACACACTTCCCAAGAGACTGGATCACCTGGAATTCACCTCGACAGAGAAGCAGCCTCCTCGCCTCCTTTCAACTTCCAGCCCTTACTCATCATACCTGTTTTTCCCATCATGCCATTTCAATGTGATTCAGAACCTGCAAACCACTGAGTGCCACCAAGGGAGAGGACCTGGCCCCTGCATGGTGCTTGCCTGCCACAGCCAAGAACAGAGGTGAGAGAAGGAAGCACCAGATACCGCCAGCCCTAGACTCATCCGCCCACAGATTCAGACCTAGGAGAACCATGGAGACGATCTTACTCCTGGGGGGGGGGGTCCATGCCAGGGAAGGGGAAAGACAGAGGAGGAAGTGAGAAACTTCCAAGATGAAGGGGCCTTAAGTAGACGAAGGCCCTGCTTCTGAAAGGTCTACAAGAAGGGGATCTCCAAACAGCCTGCTGGAGTTTGTTTTCATTGTTTCCTGATACCTGGTGCCTTGTGGGAACCGAGTTCCTAGTCCATTGCATGATGTTCGGGTTGAATGTCTGCCGTGAGGGGGAGGGAGGGAGGATCCCTGGGTTCAATGTATTTTTTCCATCATGATGAGGATACCGGAGTCAAAATGGGAGCCTGGTGACTTTCAAAACTGAAAAGGTCCCCAGGTGTGAGACCTGGGGGCCAAATCTTTCCTGCCTTCCTGAAGGGGCCTTCGGCTGCCCCTCCTGCCTGCTCTATTCCTCACAAGAGTGGGCTCCCAAGCAGAAACTGTATGGTTGTGAGGTATTATGAAAACAAAAAAATGTGAACCATTTTCCTTTGTACTTATTGATTTTTGTCCAGTAAACCTGAGGTAAAGAATATTCTGTCTTTGAAGAATGTGATCAGAGGAAACCAAACCAACCCCCCCCCAAAAAAAAAACCAAAAAAGAAAAAAGAAAAAAAAAAAAAAAACAACCATGAATCTGCTACCTGAAGAAAACAAACTATGGAAGGGCTTTTCCAGTACGAAGAACTCATATCTCAACCACCTACTTCAGGACTTGGAATTTAAGCAGTAAAATAATATATTATAAAAATGTTTATAAAATAGCAGCACACTCTGTGAAACATTACAGCTAGGTACTGTTAATGTGAATAAGGATGAATGATCTTAGCTTTTTAGCAGCGCAAAAAAAAAATAATAATAATAAACTGAATGAAATAAAATGAAAGATAAGAGACCCTTAGATGTTTCTCCATCTTCAACCCTCATACTATGAAACAAGGCAGAATCTGCACATAATTCTTCAAAGCAGCCCTGTTCTGATTTTGTTTTTTTTTTTTTACTTAAAAAAAGACAAATCTTTTAACAAATAGCTTCATTACCTGTCAATTACAATTGTGCAAAAAAAAAAAAAAACCAAAAACCAAAAAAACAAACAAAAAAAAAAACCCTCTGCTAACTGAATGCCTCTAAGAAGTGGAGGGGGGGAATTCAAGTACACTGAATACAACTTTGCAATAAAATTAACAAAAAAAACAGAAAAGGGAACAAAATGCCACACCCTGATGTTTGGCTGTCTATCTGTCTTTGCACCAGCAATTAACTTTCATGTCCAAAGGAGAAGTATATATAGATGGGAATTCAGATCCTTCTATGTCATCAAATGGTAACAGACCTTTGTTTTTAGGCTTTTCTGAGGAATGGTGTGATGGGAATGTTAGCAGAAAGAGTTGTCTCTTGAGCCCTGGCAGGGGTACTAGAACTATGTACCAGAAAATGCCAGATTCCAGAAATGAAGAGTAACCGGACTTGGGGCAGGAAGGGAAGGGGCAAAAAAGAGAAGAGGGAAGGAGTATTCAGCACAATTTGCATAAACCATCCCATCTATCCCCCCGGAACAATTTTTCAAAGTGCTTTGCGAATGGAATGGTTTATAACAATGCTAAACTGTGGACCAGACATGCCAATCAGCACCAAAAATTATTATTATTTTTTTTCTAATAAGGGATGCCAAGGTCACCTCACCCTCTTCCATAACATAGAAGATTCCATTCTAGATCCCGCCCTTGGTCTCCATCTGCCTCCATTTCAGATGAGTTTTGGTTATGGACCATAGCGAAATTTCCTCATTAGATAACAATATAGTGGTGTCTGCAATGAACCATGTTTGGAAGAAGAAGCGGAAAGTCACCCAACACGAAACCCAGGAGCCAATCACCTGTGTCCAACTGGCAAAACCCAACATCTCTTTTAGGTAGCAGCTACTGTAGGTAAGAGTAGGTAACATAGAGATCCAACATTGTTCCTGTCTTAGGAACATGTGGTTAGGCGCAAAGGTGCTTCTACCTCCAAAATGGTCCAATTGTGTTGACAGGTTGCTTTGTACCCCCTCCCCATCATGCTTTCTTGTTTCTAATTTCTTCTTGAGTTCATTGCTTCGCAATCTAATCATGCCATAAATGGCATGCACAGTTCCTTGCGATTCCACTAAAAGGGGCACATGCACTAGTTCATAACATGTAAAACAGAGTCTTCTCTAATTTGTTCCCATGTTGCAGGCTAGCTACTTTGTAGGTTTTCCTGTAAGCATTTTACTATTGCTTTTACATAATCAAATGATAACTTCGCATATACAAGGGATTCCCTTATGTTGTACTTTGAATAGGCACCAAATGCTTTTTAATTATTCCGTTGTTATAGGACCTTTTTCTCTCACTTCTAAAAGATCTTTAAATATGATCTAGGTGGGGGTAGAATTTTATCCTAAAACACAAAGAACAAAACATAACCAGAGAGAGGGAGAGAGCAGGTGATGAACGTGCCTCTCTCCCTGGGCCCGAATGGCAGCCTCACAGGTCGATATCCCGCACGTCCGTAGGGGTGGTGGCTTGGTCCAGTTCATCCTCTGTCTTAGATCCAGCACGCTGTTCCTGACGGACCTGTTGCAGGCTGTTGAGCAGCACAGCCTCGATCTGCTCCTGGCAGGCCTTGAGACAATCCTGAGAGGAAAGGGGTCCAGACCAGAGCTATTAGGAGGATGAGCAGGGCACGGGGCATTATTTCAGGAAGACACACACAATTCAACTCACATCACTCCAGGCTCGTTTTCCAGTAGAAGTAAATGAGAGACGCTCGTGAAATTCCATGGAACCTCAGATCTCCAAGCAGGGAACTGGCTGGAAATGCACATCCCCCTCAACCCAGACCAAGCTAATCACGACCTACAGGAGCCTGCGTGATTCCAATCCTGAGAAGCACTGGCCTAAGATGATGGTCCATTCATAGAAGGGCATCGGTTGGTCATCAAAGGACCAAGTGGGAAATCTAGATGCTTTCTACCTAGGGAAGTTGGGAGGCGGCAGAAACTGAGAAACAGATCAGAAGGGAAGTTGGGAGACTGCACTGTCCTGACCCTCACATAAACTGTGTAAGTGCTTAAAAGCAAAACGAAACACAAAAATCCTGGATTTTCTGCTTATTTACCACTCCCTTAAGGCTAACAAAAATACAATACAGAATGTTTACAAAATTCAGGACACTTGAGCTTGTCCAATTTGGGAATAAGCAAGAATTTGCAGAGTTGTTTTTATTAGTCTATATTTGGTAGGGAAAATCTAGAGTGAGTCCATCCAAGCAGAAGCTTTAATAGCTGGGCAACATGGAATGCAAGGGCCAGTCACGGCTGTCACTAGGAAGGGAGTGTGGTTAGTAATACTAGCTGGGGTGTGAGCTGAAGAAACTGCTCTTGGCAGTTATTTTCCAGCCTCTTTCCCCTGCAAGACTGCCTCTCTGTGTTTTCTGAAGCAGCACGCGTGTATAGAAAATACTCTAAACTGCACGTCCTCATGTCTTTCCACGGTTTAACACACACGTCCCTTTTGTCTGTTTCCCTGTGCCATTTTCGCCACCTAGAGGTTGCTATTTTGCCAAACACAAAAGCATTATCTCCCCCCCCCCCCCCCCCGAATATCTAAAGTAAAGCTGGAATCCAATACTGAGGAACAAAGTTTCCATTATGCCTCAACTTTCCTTTCCTATCTCTCATCAATTCCACATTTCAAACTGCAGCTTTTTAATAAAACTTTTTTTAAAATAAAGACAAGGAGGGCAGACGGCAGAGATTCGATATCACCCAGAATGCAACAATTAGGGCCCGATGAAGGGTTATTTGCAGGCAATGGTCACGTTATTTAACTACTCTGATTTCAATCTCTCCATCTGTCAAATCAGAATGACAAAATGCTCAAAGCAAAACAGCAATTGAGGTAATATATATATGAAGTGCTAAGTAGCAGTCCAATAAATGAATACTATTTCTTATGTATAACAGTGAATCAGTCCTGGAATCTGAAAGAATGCTCCCTCCTCCTTCTTCTTCTTCCTTTTTTTTTGTGGAGAGGTACTAGGGATTGAAGGGGGAGGGGGGTGGTGGTGGTGGTGCTGAGTCATATCCCCTCCCTTTTTGAGATAGGGCATCACTAAGTTGCTGAGGGTCTTGCTAAATTGCTGAGGCTGGCCCCTAACTTGTGATCCTCCTGCCTCAGACTCCCAAGTCCCTGGGATTACAGGCATGTGCCACCATGTCCAGCTCCCTTTTTTTTCTCTGAACAAGGCCTCACTGTGTTGCCCAGGTTGGCCTCCAGCTTGTGGTCCTCCTGCCTCGGTCTCCTAAGTAGCTAGGATTAAAGGAGTATACCATGTCCAGCCTAGATTTCTTTAAAATGAGGTGTGGATTAGCATTTACTCAAGACTGGCTCAGGATGTGCTCAGAACAGATGGGGCTGAACTAGGCCAATGTGGCCTGACTGTGGGGCTCGCTGTGTATGCTCAAAGCTGAGAAGGCATCAAGAACTGGCACCAAGGATCTAATATCTCTTACCTTCTCTGTAAGGTAATCTTACATCTCCCAGACCCATTCCCTACCCTGCCTGACCCCCTTCACTAGTGGTTAGGAATCTGGGTGTCACAGGCCCCCTGTTGAGCTCTTCACTATGTTCCTTCCCCAAGGCTCATCCAGAGCCCTGAGTCCACAGGTCATGACTTGCTCAGTGGAAAAGACTAAAAGCATGTTTCTAGGGGTACTGGCATTTCAGCAGAAGGAATCTGAAAAGTCTTATGATCTAAAAATAATCATCTCAAGTGAAGAATCAAAGCTAACGTGAGGGCTAGCATAAGGTCAAAACTACAGTGGGATGTCCCTCAGGAAGGTCGTCCTACATTCCAATTGGTGAGTGCAACACCATTAGTTCTTCTTCTGGAGCTGAAATAGATAGTTCTTGCTCCATCTGAGCACCAAAGGAAGGAGCTGATTCGTGCTTTGAGGTCAGGCTGCATGGCAACACCTCTTCAAACCCTCAGATCATGGTTAGAGGGCATGTTCACCCCAGCAGTGTGAGCTGGGGCTGAGACCTCAGACCAGCAGCATCCCATCTCACCAGCCCCCTTTCTGTGCACGGTATTATTTTTTTCTTCCTCTCTTTCTTCCTTGTATAGAATAATCAGTTGAATCTGGGAAGTTAGTGTGTGATGTTCCTTCACTGTGCAGGTACTCCAGGAAATGGCAAAGGGGGTGTTTTAAAAATGTTTTTTTCTAGCCAGCCGTGGTAGTGCTAGATGTGGCAGCACATGCTCACCCGAAACAAAGCCTCAAAGCTTTTGTTATCTAAAGAAGATGGCAGGATTCTCAGAGGATTTAAAGCCTGTGTGTGTGTCTGAGAGAGAGAGAGAGAATGTTGCAGTGGTGTTATTACCTGCAACTGGACATCACATCCCATAAGCCCCATTCTTGCCCAAAGCAGGACAGGAGAGGCATGGGATGGGGTGGGGGAGGTGGTGATCAGGAGGAAGAACCCTGTCCCTAATCCAGCCATACTGCTCCTGCTGAGAGGCCAACCTGAGTAGAGTTAGTGTTTCCAAAGGGGAGGATTCTCAGATGACTTACTATAAAGCCAGCTCCAGCAAAAGTGCGGCGCTAAGCAACTCAGTGAGACCCTGTCTCTAAGTAAAATACAAAACAGGGCTGGGGATGTGGCTCAGTGGTGGAATGCCCCTGAGTTCAATTCCTGGCCCCCCCCCCCCACCAAAAAATCATAGAACTGGAGAATTTGGAGGTTCTAGTGGTTCTTGGAGAGCAAACGGGCAGGGAATTGTCCAGCCAAGGAACCAAAGCCTGGAGAAGTGAAGTGGCTTGCCCTGTGGTGACCTCAAGTGAGTCTGGCTTTAATAAGGGCCAGCCTCCAATTCCAGTGTATTCTTCCTAGACTTCTGTTTCTTCTGGGCTCTCAGTAAGGACAAATATGCCAGAGAACCTCCAAGAAAGGGAGACATAGCCCAAGGGAGGATGGTGACAGCGCCTCCAACAAAAAGATGCTCCGCGCTTGTGAGGTGCCGCGGCTCTGGGATCTCAGCTTCGTGGCGGCCTCCAGAAGCATCAGCCATTGTACTAAGATGCCCCCAAATTAAGCTGATTAAAAGGAAAGCCATAATGCTCGTCTGTCAGCCTGGACAGGTGGCACTCCGCAGCGCTGGAGGTCGGGCACCCCTCCAACTCCTACGATGATAGGCCCCCTCCCCCGGCCCTCTCCCTTGCGCCTGCCCCCAGCCTCGGAGCCCTGACAGCAGCGTTTGTGATCTCCAGCTCGTTACACGGGCCTCTGACTTCCTCTGCTTGCTGGCTCGAGCTCCGTGCCCTGCACCCTCCTCTGCTTCCATGAATGGGCTGACGGAACTCCTACCACTAGCCCTCAGTGGAACTGCATCACTCCATTGTCACCACACACGCACTGCACTCAACAGGGGGACAAAGGGCTGAATGAGCCCCAGACCCATGGCCAACTCAGGCAGAGACAACTTAGGAAACTATCTCATTCTTCCTTTCTTCACAGGCTGTTTGGCTTATTTCCTTGCATACCAAATGAGGCCTGCAGAGAAATGAGGCGGGGAGGGAGGCAGAGGCCCCCACTTGTATTCCACCTCCCCGCCCCCAGCTTGCCCTCCAGCAACTCCTCACAAGGTTCCTGACCACAGGCTCTATACAGCCCATAAAAGGCACCTTCCCCGGGGAGAGGCCTTGGAACAAGGTGCGCTCTGAGCTTCTCGCCCTGAGCTTCTCGCCGAGGGGAGGAGAAAACCTCGAAGTCACAGGGGGAGACTTCCTTTCACTGCAGGCCAATTGCTTTTTAATTGCTCACTGACAACCAGGGTCTTCAAATGCCAGGATGGACCCCAAGGAAGGGACATGCTGGAACCTTCTCTGGGCAGGATTTAAGAATGTGACAAAGAGTTTTGATGTAACTGAGATAGAAGAGGGTAAATGTAATGGCCAGATGATTAGGGTCTGTAGCTGTTCTGATAAACATCTCCCAGTCGTCTCACATCTCCATAGCCGGAGAGTCTCCCTGCCACTCTTTGATGAATGAATGAATGTGTGCCATTTGGTGTGAAAATTAAGTGACTTGCTCTGAGATAGTCAGGTAATGTTCAGAGGACCCAGACTTGTAGCATACCAATATCTAATCACAGTCTACATGTTATGTCTCTCTGTTTCTTTCTGAAAGACACAGGGACACCAATGAATGAGAAACATGCTTGAAATGCATCTGCCTCCCTTTTGTCCTTCACTCCTTCCTTCCTTCCTCCTTCCCTCCCTCTCTCTCTAGCATCACTCCCCAATGACTCTGCCAGGGGCTCTGGATAAAGAGCTGAGTACAAGTTGGGTCTTATTCAAGAAGTCCTATAGACAAGGGGACGGTGAGGTAAATGCTGGCACGAAGCGCAAGCACAGTGCCCAGGGGACGGAAGAGGAACCCCGATTCTGCGGGGGCCCAGGACGGTGGATCCCTCTTCTCAAGCTTACCCTTGGCAACAAGAGCCTCAGCAGAAGTTCCCCCCGAAACGCCAGCCTCGCTCGCTCACTCGCTCACTAGGGTCTGTTTTTAGCAACTCTTATAACTGGAAGGAAAAAGTACTTAAAATATACCACCCTCTGAGACTTTCCTTCCCTGTAAAACTGTCTGTCAGGCTTCTCACTCAGCTTTCTCTTTGGAATGGAGCGTTCCGGTTTATTTTAGCAACCAGATGGAGCAACAAAGACCCGTTTCCTCAGAGCTGCGTGGGTCCCTCCTAACCAAGCTAACTGCCGCTGGCCAGTGGCAGAGAAACTTGTCTGGCCACTTCAGATGAATCAGGGGGAACTACTTTCAAAAGTCTGTTTCCTGGAAAATTTGTGGCCTATCTCCCAAAGCGAGAGCAAACTCTGTAAGTTTGAAAGGATCATAAATAACAAGGTGCATGGGGAGTACTGCACTTGGGGGGGTGGGGGGGTCAGGTGGCAGCTCTTCCTGAGTTATGTGCTTGTGTACTAGGGGGCAAGGTGTGGTCCAGGGTGAACATGTACTTGACTTTTCCAAGGACAGCTCAACACGTCTTCAGAGCACGTCTTAGGTTGTCACACACACACACACACACACACACACACACACACAATGTGCATGTGCTATGTACATATACAAATTATTGTGGTAAAATCCACATAACAAAAAATTGACCGTTTTAGACATTTTTCATCATATATGGGCATGAAGTACAGCTGTGCCATCACCAGAATGCTCCATCTCCAGAACTTGTTCAACATCCCAAACTGAGACTCTCTACCCATTAAATCCTAACTCTCCATTCTCCTCTCCCCACAGGTCCTCAATTTTACTTCTATCTAGGAATTTGATTCTTCCAGGTCCCTCATGCAGTGTTTCTTCTGTGCCTGGCTTATTTTACTTATCTGAATACTTTCAAGGCCCACACACATCGTAGCATATTATCAGAAGGCCATTTCTTTTTAAAGGCTGAATGATATTCCACTGCCTGTCCATACCACATTTTGCACTTGCATTTCAAAGGCGTTTTCTGTCACCAACTTCATACAGCTAAGAGGCCTGCATTTCTGCATTAGGGGCTCCTGAGTTCCTTCCTCTGAATTGCTGCCCTACTGCATTTATGGTTCTTAACACACATTTGGCACACATTCCTCCCAAATCTTGACTGGGAATGGTTTTGCATACTGTCCTTTTTTGATTCTCTGTATAATCGCTAAGTTCCTTGAAAACCAGAACATCATCATCTATTTTCCAGGCACCATTCACACACCTGCCCCCAACTTCTAGCACGGTGCCTGGGGACTATGCCATGCTCATCTCTATACAGCCTGCAACAACTGGGCCTTCACCGAACCCTTCCAGAAATGAATGGACAGGAAGTGCTCGAAATACACCACTTCTTCATTCACGGCAAACAGAGCTCAGGAAGCAGAACTCACCTCCCTCCAAATGCTAATGCGTTCTAAATTCTAGTCCTTTCATTCTCCTTCACTCTGAACTTCAGCTCTTCAGAGAACACAAGCTGATGGATGGGAGGAGCACTGAGCACTCAGGAAGCTGCTCATACACAGTGCCCCAGCCCAGTGCCCAAAGCCCTAACCTTCCCACTGAAACACCCGTAGGGAGAGAGTGAGCAAGCCACTGGGAGCCAGAGGGAAGCTTAGAATGTTAGAAGTCTCAAATTTTTATCTGAACTAATGGTGCAAATTTTATATTCTATTAATGATGTTCATGCTTGGTTTTTAATATTAAAACATTAAGCCCCAGTCCCACTGTGGAAAACAAGGCAGGGGCATGCAGCCCCAGTTAAGAAACCCGGCACAGGCCCTTTACAGAGATGAAGTGCCAACTCAATGCCGTGATTTACAGGACAGCTAAGAAGGCCTTGCAGGCCTGCAGCCCAGCCTGAGGAATGGACCGGTTGCATGGTATCTGGAAATGGCAGAGCTTCCCCAATATGATGACATGGCAGACTGGTTTGCAGTCACAAAAAGAAGACACCACCCAAGAGCCTCAGTGGCAGTGACTTCTGTCCATGTGACTAACAAGGAGAGATGTGGGAGAAGACCTGGGACGGGTGGGGGGGTCAGCCTATCAGAGCCAGTCTATAAATATCTGAAGGAGGTGACAATGCCTGGGAGTCAGACTCCTGCCCTGGACAGTTTGGTCTCAGGGCGCTGAGGAAAGGCTGGTCTTCCATGGTTGGAAGTCCTAGACAACCTGAGCAGGAGACATGCAGAAAAGAAAGGAAGTGGATCATTTCTAGAAACGTGAAGTTCTGTCCACGATTTTTCTCTGGGGGATAAAACAGCACCCTTCACACTGCACTGGAGGGCTCTTTGCAATCCAGATCTTACAGGTTTTGGAGCTAGCATCTTAAAAAGAATATTTAAAAATTGGTTCAGACAAGGACCTAGGGTTTGATCCTTCAGGCCCTTCCCTACCTGCCATTTTCTTGGGAGCTGGCAAAAACAAATGCCAAAGCCAAACACAGGTGGGTGGGTCGGAAAGCCAGCAAGCTGCAGCCTTGGGCTCCAGGAGGTCTAACCTTGTGCTCAGTGTCCCTTGTGGAGGCAACAGTCACAGGCCTGTAGATCACATGACTTAACTCAATGCATTCCCACACAGGGTATCCTGAATTCCCCTAGAACATCCGGAGGGTGTCATCATGAAGTTCCCCTGCATTCCTGAGCCTCTCCATGGTGATGCACAAGGGCCTCGGAGCCAACACCCCTCTCTCCAGTTGCCTTTCAACCAAAGACCTTTTTCAAACAACAAGATCACAGGAGCTGCCGCAGGGGCGGAGCCTGAGTTTCGAAGCTGGAGCCAGGGCTCGGAGGTTGGGCCCCCCAGCTCGGTCACTGCCTCCCCTGCCTCTGGGTCCTCTCAGAACCCCCCTGTCCCGACCCTCCAGGACTGTAATTTCCTTGCCGTTGAAATCAGGGCCTTACTGAACCCTGGTCTGTCTCAAACCCTTTCTTTTAAGGAGTTTCCAACTCTGGCAGCTAGAAGCAACAGCCTCTGGGCTGTCCACACAGAAAGGAAAGATGCCTATAGCTAATAATAGTTTGTTTAATGTGTACAGCACTTTGTCTTTTCAGAGTGCCTTTTAAGCCGTTACTATATTGAACAAAAGGGAAGTAAGAGACGGGAGTGGGGGAGGTTTGTCAGGGCTGGACGCCATCCGCCATTCTCACAGGGACGTCTCCTGTGCCCTGGGTCTAGCTGGGCCTTCTCCCTGTGTCTCGCCATCTCAGTGCGTGTGAGCAGCCAGGAAGCTCTCCACTGCTCAGTGAGACAGCCAGACACCATGGACATAAATGGAAATGAAGTAGTAATTCAGACACTGAGAAGCCCACACCATAAAAAAAATTTAGATAACAACCTTCCCCTAGTATCAGCTTGCTTGAGTTCTTCTTGTCTGGATTTTATGGCAAGTGGTGCTTCCAAACCTCAAGGGACCTCACCTGCTGTATTTCATATGACCTTAAATGTTGATCTCAGAAAACAGATCATCCCTAGCCTGCACACACACACACAAACACCCACAACCCACCATAATCAAACCAATGGCCTTTTTACAGGGGCTGAGACACCCGGTCTTAACCAAGCAGGCAGCCACCACCTACCACATCTGTGTTGGTGATCTTGGCCAGCAGCTCAGTCAGGGCATCACAAGTCAGAGAGCTCACTTCCTCATCTTGCTGGAGTCCACAGATGGCTGCTCCCACACTTCCAGTTGCGATCATCGATGGCGGATACATGGCGAACTTAAAGTCTGCAAGAGACGAGGGGCAGGAGGTCAGGGCACAGAAAGACCCAGGAGCTTGCAAGCTGGAGCTGGAAAGGCAGCTGCACAAGTGGCCCCTGGTCCAGGGCACATTCTCCCTCAGCTCCTCCCTTCACAGCAAGCCCTCTGTCTGTCACAGAATGGCTATTCCAGATTTTAGATGGGAGACTGAGTCAGGGAAGGACGAGAGCCCATCTGAGTGCACCCAGCCAATTAAAGAGGGCTCACGGTCCCTGGTCCCAAGTCCCATGATCTCATGTGCAAGGTACTATTCTTGGCCCTGGTAGGGGCCTCAAGGTGAATGAGACATAATTTCCTCTAGAGGGTGATGGTGGAACAGAGCACAAGAGGTCTGGGACTGCGGAAAATTACCCCATGTGCCCTACAGGTGGGATAAGCCAAGGGCTCTCCATGTTGGAAGGAGGACCAAGAAACAGGTGGGAGAATCAGGCAAACTTTTATGAAGAATGACAGTCCTGTTGTGATCTTACCATCTCGCTAATATGGTACTAAAAACCAAAAGATTAGTTTATAAATACAAGTAAACAAAGTGAGAGAAGCAGCTATGCAGAAGATGGGGTGCATGGCGGCCGAGTTTCACACAGTTCTCAACTTCTAGCCCCACAACAAGGATCCTTGGGACAACAGGACAGAGGACTTGAATCAAGCAGCCAAGATTAACCGCTGCATCCCAGTTAAACCCCCTCTACTTTTGGCTCTCCAAGAGCATAGTCAGAGGATGATTCTATACCCCAGTGGGGCCAGCCTGGGACTCCAGGCACCCATTGTCCCCTTGGTACTCCCTCAGCGAGCTAGGTGACTATGATCTAACAGCAGGTCAGTCCATCAAGGGGACATGACAAGAGCTGCTGCCTGTTACAGCTGCTAACAGCTACCAATACCACCCACAATACCTTCCACATCTTTCCTGTTTAATTCACGCATCAACCATAAAAGGTGCACAGAGGTATAACCCTAATGCTAAGACTTTACATTGCCCTACCCCTGACTTATGGTGTTAGAGATTATAGTTTGATTACTCAGTCCTGGATTGGCACAATCCTTCCAGTGGGCCGTCTCCAGCTAGCACGAGTCCAGTGAACTTACTGTATGCAGAAGTAAAGGTGCGTGTGGGGTGGGGGCGCAGAGCAGAGGGGAAGATGAGTCACACTGTATTGCCCATGTCTCCCTAGTATTTCCCCTTCTCCCCGTACAATGCTCCATTGTAAAAGCATATTCTATGGAAGCACTTTTAGTGGGGAGCCCACTGCCACAATATCAAGTCTGTACTCTTAGACACACTGGGGATCAATGAACCATGCACATACTTCCCCTCCCATTTCGGCTGAATCCCAGGAACACCATGCTAGCCTGGTGGTAAGTCTGTCTCTCTCCCTGGCTCTCTTTCCTTTGCCATTACCATTCACACCCTGAGGGCCCTATATTATGGTGTTGCACCCAGCACCTACTGTCTGCCAACTCCGCCTGTGCCTTCTCTTATGTCCATGGATGGTGTAACTAAAGCCAGCCTCCCTGCCTCCTGCTCTGCTGTAGGTCTCTTCCACGTGGGTCACAGGAGAGTGTTTCTCTGCCCAATAACCTCGTTAGCTTCCCCCTGTGACATTCAAAACACAGAGGAGGCAGCCGGCCCGTGGCCCTCTGCCCATCAAGGCCCTGGGTGAGAGCATCTGGCAGGGAAGGGGCAGGGAAATATCCCTGGCTCTCTCTTCCCTCTGCCACAGGCCACAGACCAGGAAGCACCCACATCCGTGCCTATGTTTGTTGTCCCACTGCTAAGAAAACCCGTTACTGTTAAGCACATGAAGCCATCAAGGATATGTGAATTGTCCTGGGCTTCAACAGGTGCAAGACCTACACAGGGGACTCTACGTTCAGTGCTAAGGGGAGTCCTCCTGGGAACAGTGCCTGATGGAGTCTTTAACAATGTGTTCTCACCATTCCAGGCAACATGGATGACTCCCCAAAATGTAAAACACTGCTTGTGCTCCAAAGAAAACACCAGTTTCTTAAACTTGGGCACCAGCTCTTTACACAGCAATACAAAACAACATGGGGCTTTACAAATGGCTAGGTATGTACTCCAGGGAAATGTCTAAAGCCACTTTTCTCATCCGCAAAGAAGGATAACAATTATACCTACCTCTCAGTATTGTTCTGAGGATCAATTAAAATAGCCCGTGGAAAGCACAGTGGTAAGCCTCCATCTTATTATCACCTGCACTGTTCCTACTCTTGGAACTTTCTGTGGGGTTGTGAGGGGCTGTCTGGCTGCTGCAGTCTATCAAGCATCTCATGGAGTAGGGAGAAAGGCATCCTAGGGTTGCAGGCGGATGCAGAGAGCAGGCCAGGCATGATGAGGGCCAGAAAGAATAAGGGCTCTGTGCTTCCCAGAGAATCTTTCACTATCCAGTTGAGTGTGTGTCCCGGAAATGACCTCATCAAGCTCCCAAAGCCTCTTACTGCTTTGTCGGGAGTGGCAAAAACTAAGGCCCCACAGGGGAATGGAAAGAGCCTATGATGAATGAAAGACTTAAGTTGGCAACTCTATTTCCAGCACATTCCACATTCATTTCAGTGTTGGTCACCAGGAGCCAAGGGGCAATGCCCGCATATGAGGAGCATCGGACTTTACCTCTTCCCTGTTGGTGATGGGGCAGAGGCAAAGGACACAGATTAAAGAAACCCTGGTTCTGCAGACAAGCACTAAGGGCTGCTTCTCATGCTGATGGTGGTGATGGTGACACATCAATAAAAATGACCTAAAATTCACCAGTTTCAGAAGTCTTCTAAGGTGAGTGGAAACCTTGAGAGGTTAAATGGTTTGTGCAATGTCACTCACTGTAAGGATTGGGCCTTGGATTAAGATGGACATCTTTGGACTCCAGATCCAGGGCTCTGTATAACTTACCAGAAGTTGAATAGCTCTTTGAGTTTATCTCCCGGATTCAGGGTACTTTTATATCAGAAGTGGAAGAAAAGTCCAGAAGAAAGAGTCCTAGCTCAGGAGTCCAGGGACATGGGTCTTAGTCTAGCCATGGTACCTGCAGGCTATGTGATCTCATATACATTGCTTAACCTCCCAAGAGGAGGTTAGCTATAGGAGATACTGGGTTCTTAGGGGTCTCCATAACCTGAACAAGGGCCATGAGAAGTGCTCCATATTCATCAACTTGGCATCTTCACTTCTTGGTAAGATTTCACTGGAGAAGGAGTTCTGAGCTAAAGAGACCATAGATTCTGTGGTCCTCCTCCCCAGTAAGTTTAGCACCAACTATTTTAGCTATGGTTGCAAAAAACATCTTGACTGCTATGCTCTTCTTCACCACTAGGGGGCGAAAGATATTTGTTCTAAGGCTAAGGAGACACAGGAAACCAGGTCTGTTTTCCCCCCTCCTTCCTCCCCACCTCCTCCAACCTGCAGCCAGGTGGAAGTTTAAAGGGCCAGAACCCAGGGTACTCATTGGTCAACCAATAATACCAATGACGTCATTGGGCACACAGTCATCTGCCACCCCCAGAGTTCAACACACCCTGTCCTTGTGGGGCAGGACTGTCAAGACAAAATAACTAATTATGACAATTTCACCCCAAAGCCCTAGATGGGAGGAGGAGGAGAGAGGGCAAGAAGCACTCACTCATCTTACAGCCAGATGGGAAGTGAGACAGTCAGTGTCACACTTCTGTCCCACTTTTGTCCCCACCCACGGGGGTGTGCTTACAGAAGAACTGAGACTCCCAGTTCAACATGCCACTTCCTCTCAGCCCTGTGACCTCTCCACTGTGGAGGCAGTTCAGAGGCTCAGGATGGAAAGGTGAGTTTCAATTCTTTCTTCTTGGCAACCACTGAGGCAGATCTCCCATTCTGGATCAAGGGCCAAGTCACTGAACTTGTTTGCTGGGTCACCACAGCCTGGCCACAACTTGGGGAAAAAAACTAATGAAGCATCTTTAGTTAAGACTGGGAAGATTCAGAAAGCACAATGGATTATCATTATCACCAAGGCTTAGACCTTGGGAAGGCCTTGGAGGGGCTACTTGTGTGTGTGGCATAAACTCCTAGATGCAACTCCTTAAGGTAGGCTCCTAGTGCAAAAAGAGGGGGATGCAGGGTCCCTGGGGAGGCAGTGACCTCCTCCCTTGCACCAAGTTCAAACTCAATGCCATTGGCTCTTCCAGACTAACTGGGACTGTCTGTTGAGCATGACATGTGGGAAGAATCTCCCAATACCTAAGTGCTATCCTTCTTCTTTCCTTGATTGCTGACCGGGGAGATCTGACATCAGAACTCCCCAGGGGAACTAGGGCTCAGTTCTGCTCACTCAGTACCAAAAGCTCCAGGAGAGAGAATGCAATGCCAGGAGCAAGAGCTAGGAAGACCCCCTCACTCCCTGCCAATACTTCCGCTGACCAGGACCAGCCAGGAGAGCGATACCAGGCAGCTTGAGGCTGTCTCTATCCCAGATGTCATTTTGGCCATGCAGGAAAGGGAAGGAGGGCACTTCTCTGCTTCACCACCATCTTACCCCCAGAGTCTGATAAAGGAAGACTGACAACCTGCCACCCTTCCCGTGGCCCCTGTGTTCTCCTGCGCCCTCTCGTCCCCTTTCACACACACATGCGCTCTCCATGCTCTCTGCAGAACCACTGCCAGCTCTTTCACAACCAACGTTTCCCATAAACTAGCCACACAGTCTGAGGGTTGACCACCTACCATCTTTCCAGGACACCCCTGTCCCCACATGCAGCCATGGGACCCCGAGACCCTGGCCGCAGGTGCTTCATCAGCTCCAAGGCAGAATGTTCGGGATTGGGTGAAAGGGGGGCATCTGTGAGAGCCTGATGCAGGCTAGCAGCAGCTCAGCCGAGGGGTGTGGTGTCTCCCACCTTTTGTTAGCCTGTTGCATGCCAGGCACAGTCCTGTGTACTCACCCAGTTTTCAGATCCTGACTGCAGGATATGGTAGCTCCTCTCCCTGGGAGGGGTTTCCTCCAAGAAAAGCAGTGCTGGGTGTTTACAGACCGTCAGGCCAACTGCCTGCCATAAACCTCTATGCAGAGGGGATTCTGTGTGACTCAGTCACTTGCAAACTCAGGGGCAAATCAAGGAACAAGTGCCTAGTGAGATGGGCCCATCCATCCTTTCTATACCTATACCATCCTTTCTATAGCTTCTGAGGACCTCCCTCCGCTCTGATCTGTCCGTGGCTTGGGACTTGACACACGGTTCTGATTTGGTTGGAGGCACACTTTCTCCAATCCTTCCCCACTCTCTGGCCAAAGCGAGCTCAGGGCCCCCAAAAGGCAGTGTTCATGACACTTCATTTCCCTTTGGACCTCTTTCCTCTGTCCCTGAATCCCAGGCTCCCTATTATGGCCCCAAAATTGGCAGCCACCCCACGGATCTGGGCAAGAAGGCCAAGAGTGGGGGATGGGCTCCCCAATTTTAGAGAATGGGCCTATGGCCTATTCAGAATTTGGGGACCTGCCCATGTTTGGCTAATTCTGCCTAGCACCTCTGCCTGGATCACACAAGAGATCAGAGAGGAGAAAGGGGTGAACAGATCCCCAAAGATCTGTCAGTCAAGACACAAGGTCAAAACAGAATTCTGGCTATCAACAGCTGGGCAATGGGGAAGTTTGGGGTCAGGGGTCAGCTGTCCTAGGGCCCGAGAGAAAGGACTAGCTGACCCCTCCCCCACGGAGATTCATGACAAGAGAGGAAGGAGACAGCAGAGCCTGGGAGATAAAATGACAGGTCAACGAGGGACTGACCTTTAGGGCCCACACCAGACAGCAGGAGACGGAGGAGGCAAAGAAAGGCTGCTGCCCTCCAAAAGGCAGCACTGCTGAAAGGGGCTGGTGGGGGCCTGCAGGATCTGTCCCTGCTGACTCCACAGGAGCTCAGGGGACATGTGCAATGCTGTGGGGCCTGATTGGGGTCTGGAAGAAAGAAAATCAGCAAATCCTGTGCTCTGGATTCAAAAGTAGAATATTTGGACTCTTACACTCAAGGCAACAAACACAGAACTCATGGGCCCTGCTGGAACCAGGAGGGAGGCTGGAGGTGTTAGAGTGACAGATCCACCTTAGCTGGAACAGTTAAAATCAGAGTTAAAAATCAGGGAGGGTGGCATTTTTGGAATTAGTACCTTGGCACATTCTCCTACATGTCTGGTTGCACATACATCCTTTCTGATTTTTAATTTTCCTAATCACTCTGCAAAAGCTATAGGATGATGTATCAACAGGCACGTTTTGCAGATGAAGTTCAGAGAGGTCAAATAGCCTGTGCAAGGTCACTCAGTGATAAGTAACAAAGCCTGACCTTTTGACTGTGGACAAAGAGCATATACACTATAGCACATTATATAATCATCTGCACAAACTCAAGAATAACATGTAACAAGATATTAAGAGGTTCGCCCTAAGTTCCACCTATACAATCCAACTACCCCTGGCAAATTGAAGCTGAACCTCTCCAAACATTAGCTCATTACCTAATGTTTCTGATTGTGAAAAATATGAACTCTTGACACCTCTCCCCTGGGTGGTTAAGCTTCCAGGGTCTCCTACCACGGCCACTAGCAAGAAAAAAAAAAAAAGTACAAACGGGCCAAGGGTCAGCTTCATGAGACACCCTCAAACCACTGCCTTTACTTCTATTAGGAAAATACAAAAACTATGTATCGATCAGTGGGATCCCCAGTGTGGATGGAAAAGCCAGCTGCAATTGCTGTGTTAAAGGCCGCAGCCAAAATCCAGAGGCAGGGAGGGCACTAGAACCTAGACCTCAGAAAGGCTCATTCCCCCACCCAGCAGAGGCAACAGCAATAAATGCCCACAGTGGAAAGGGAAAGAATTCCTTTCGTTTCCCTCGCCACTATCAGCAAAGGCCGCACATTTACCTTGACATTGCTCCTTTAACCTGTACTTGCCCCACCCCCCCAAATTTCCTCTTGGGCTTATCTCCAAGCCATCCTTTTCCTCAAAAGATTAAAGATTTAAACACAACCAGTAAGCAGTATACATAATCTTCAAAGAGCAATTTAGACATCATAAAGAACATTTTAACAGGCACCAATTTTTTTCCCCTTACCACACCTGTCATAAACCATTTATGAGTTTAGCAGAGAAAAGAGAATATACCAGCTCCGATAAAGTTAAAGAACAAAGAACTCAAGAATGAAACCTGGGACTCTGGGTTGCTCAAGACTCCCCCCTCCTGGAAACACCCCAACTGACTGAAAGTTAGGATCCCCCTGCCCCAGGGCATGCCCTAATGGGCTCTTCTCCCTCCCTGGTTCCAATCTCTGAGCCTGGTCCTTACCCGTGGCACACAGAGCGATGAAAGTCTGGGCATGTTTGCGGATCAGAGACAACTTCTCCCTCTGCTGGGGCAGCTTGCGTAGGATGTGCTCGATGAAGTCATGAGGGGTGACAGCAGCCAGGTTCCACTTCAATTTGCCCAACACCACCAATTCCCACTCCTGGTGAGGAAGACAGGGAGAGGACAGCGGAATAAAAACTCCGCAGGCTGATCTGGTGTGTGTGGGAGGGTTGGGGTCCAGACCAGTGTTAATGATGATAGGATGGGGCTGCTAAGCTGGAAGGGGGTCTGTTTGTCAGGATGCCCCAAGGGCTTTGAAGTTAGGATGGCTCTTCTTTGCTGCTATCCTCAGGCTCTGTTGCCAAGATTCTATTTTCTTGTAATTCTTTTCCTTCCTAGCTCCCCGCACTCCCACCCAATCCCGACTTCCATGAAATGCTGCTGTCTGCCCACCCAGAAAGTTGGGCCTACCATAAGTTATGGCCAAGGACATTGTAGCCCTTTGGGAATAATTAATTGCACATCTCTATCGCTGGATTGATAGTCTTTTAAATCCTCATGGAAAAATGATGCCAGAAGATATAACGTAAAATAGGCTTCCTTGGCCCAACTCTTTGGCGACCAATTAGCTGGCTTTTACCTGGTGCTAAAAAGTGCTGTTTCTTTCTTTGCTGGTTTAAAAAAAAAAAAAAATTCCCCTTTGACACATCATACAGAAAACTTGGGGATATGACATTCGGTCCTTTCACCTAAATGTTGCACAGGTCTTTGCCCCCGTGGCTAATGGTCATTCGAAATCCCATTTTGCAGATGGAGGTAATGTGGGACAAGGGCAGAGGTGTCTATCAGGGTCACAGGACCCCTAAGCCAAGTTCTGGGACAATGGAAACAAACCTATCCATTCTGGGCCTCTCACCAGCAGCCCAGCTAATGAAAAATCTTGTGACTCTTCAAGATACATATGGGAAATTGTGCTCAAAAGGAAATAAGCCCAAACCAAAACTTTAAAAAAAATATGTGTAGTCAGAGGGAAAATATGCCTATCAGTCATATTCAGAAGAATGAAAGGCAGGGACCACCTCCACGGCTCTCTCCTTTACTCTGAGAACACCGAATTTCTTGCATTCGTTAGGCCCAGGAATAGATGCTGAATCACAGCACCAACTGGCCATGTGGCCTGCAGCGATTCCTTTTCTTTCCCTGGGCCTCAGCTTTCTTTCTCATTTGTCAAATAGGTGGACTCTTCCAGATCCCAACTTCTGGGATAAAGAGATGGGAGAGTTAAAAAAAAAAATGTTTATTTGGAACAATATAAATTAGCTTGGATAATCCTAGAAAAACTGGGCATCCTGAAGAATACATCCAGTCTCCTAAATGGAAGTTTCCTTTTTTTACCCCCTGCTCTCTTGTGATTAAAAAAAAAAAAAAAAAAAAAAAAAAACTAGTCCCCAAGTCTGATCACTGTGTTTCTTCAGAAGCTTTAAAATCTCCCCTGGCTTTATGCAGAAGGTTAGAGTAAAAACCCATCCATGACCCAGTAGGCAATAACCGGCGTCTTCAAAGATGACTTTAAGTCCCAGTCTTTCCTCCTCACAGGGAAATGCGAGGACGAAGCACTCGTCTTGCACTATTATTAAAGGAAGCAGATCGCCCAGAAAAAAAGCACCTTTCTGGGCCTCTCCGACCAAACCAGAAGCAGCTGAATTCTGGCAGCGGTTCAAAGGTGAAGTCATTCATGCCCCTCTCTACATTCTCTGCAATTCCTCCCCCAACCATGTGCATGTCTGCCACTAGATGGCAGCATAGCACCAGAAAGGAAGGCTCCTCACAAAGAGCTCGGTTCAAGAACCCAGACAGACTTCATGCAGGCAGGCCCAAGCCCTGCCAGTAAGGAGAGGAGGGGGCAGGAAAAGGGGGGCCCCCTTTCTAATCCGGGCAGAAAAAGGTGTGCAAACCACCCAAGGTGGACCAGTGGACCAGGGAAGTATGATTCCAGTACTGTTGCAATATGGCCATCTTACACATGAAGCTGTAAGGGGAAAAATATTAGATTTGGTGGGGAAAAGGCTCTCCCTGGAAGAAAACCAGAGCCAAGACAGGACCCCCTGGGGCTGTAGAGAGGTCACAGTTCCATTGGACCTAAGAAAACAGGCCTCAGACTCCTACAAAAGGCCAAATTTTGACTTTACTCAGAAATCAGTGTGTTGTGATTTAGTGATCAGCCACTATATGTAGGTATCTTGAGACTTTATCAATATCTTGGACATTACCTTTGACCTCCAGGTTCTTAGGAGACACCCTGCAACACATTCCTATAATGGAAAAATCAGGCTCTTTTCTCAGAGTTCAGTGTTTGAAAATTTGGAACCTAATTAATATACTATCAGTTAATTATCACACACACACACACATACAACTCAAATGAATTTCACCAACACAAATTTCAATGACGATCTTATTGGTAGATCACAGATGTAGGTTAAGTGTTTTGGCTCATTGACTGGCACATAGTAGGAACACAAAGGATAGCTTGCTCTTATTCAAAGAGACTTATCCGTGTGAAAACTCCAGTGGTGGATTTATTCACGATCCTAGGAATTTGATTTGGGACTGGTGAATGGAAGGCAGAATGTCAGGCCAGAACAGAGCAAGAAGGAAAGACTAGAAAGGGAGGCAGGGGACAGTCATTACCAGCAGCTCCTGGGGCTTGATGGAGTTGTCGGTGTAAATGCACAACTTTTCCGCGGTCAGCGGGATGGTTTCTTTGAGCTTGGAGGCCAGAAACATGCAGACAGCACCCAGGAGCTGCAGATGGGTCTTCGGAGTCGGAACCCCAGCCAAGAAACGGTCCAGGTAATTCATGGCCAGAGGGAAGACTTCCTCTTCACACTTCTGTTCCTCACAAACCTATACAGGGAGTGGGCAAGGGTCGGGGGAGAATGAAAATAGTATCAGAAAAAGAGAAAAAGAATGAAAAAGTATCGTCTATGGAATCAACAAAAAGATTAGTTTTTTTTTTTATGTAAGAGGGGGAGGGGAGTAAAAAGTGTGATAAGAATAAAGAAGAGAAAACTGGGATAAAATCCGATAGGTCATCCGTGCTTGGATATTCTCATGGAGCCAAAAAAAGGGGGCGAATTTAAGAACCAAGACCCGGAGGCAAAGAACAGCTCAGCTGCCGCCCGAGGCTCCACCGCGCTCCCCTTGGCTCCGACTTCTTTGCGCACTCTAACTCACTCACTCTTTTTTGGATTTCGTCATCTTTTCAAAAAATCAATAAAAATATTCTGGAGGCTCCGGGGGTCTCCTTCTTGGTCTCATTCGGATCCCCAGACCCTGCTCTATCATTCCCGACAATTGAAAAAAATGCCCGAGGGGGTCCCTGCGCCCCAGGGGCCGCTATTGGGGGGGTGGGTGGGGAGAGGTGGGGAAGAGCGGGGGAGGGAGGGGAGGAGGAAGAGCGCCGCAGCCGCGGCAGCTGGAGTCGGAGGGGGGGGATGATTTCAAAAAATAATTAAAAATCGAGGAAATATCCTAGAAAAGCCCTTTTGGCGTGAAAACCCCAAAGAGGATCCAGGCTTCCCGAAACGGAGGTTTTGGGTGACAGGAAGGTCTGTATCTCGACCCCTGGGGCTTTGGATCCCGAGGGGAAACTTGAAGGAGTGAAGCCGCGCGGGAGTGTCCGGCTGCGGCCCACAAGGGCAGAGACTAGGAACGTGGTGCCCAGTTGGAGGAAAGACGGTAACAGGGAGCCCCGGAAAGAGGCACTGGGGGGCTCTGACCTCTTATTTAGGGGTGCCCCGAAATTCCCCCTACACACACCTCCTCCCTCCCCCCATCCTACCCCACCCAAATCTCCGCACTGAAGAAGCTGGAAAACCAAACTGTAAGTAATCTTTGTGAGTTGGGGACTCGGGGGAGAGGGCAGGACTAGAAGTGGGGTGGTCGGGATAATAGGGTGCTTAAGGGAGCGGGCGACGTTTTCCAGCCTTTCCAACTGGAGTTTGCAAAGCAACATGGCGAAACCACGGCAGGTCCAGAGCTGTGCATACGTGGGCACACAGTTCGCTCGGCAAAGATCCGGAGCGAGGGTTAAGAAGTGGTTCTTTTGGGTTCCCCTAAAACACGCGTTTCTTCAATACGACTTCCGGGGCTCCTGAATTCCCCGTTTCTCTCCTCCTCCCTCCTCCTTTTTCCCTCCCCCTCCCCCCTGAAGTGCCAACGCGGAGTCGCGACCACATGCGGGGACCCGAGGCTAGGACGAATTTGCTCCGACCTTTTGGGGGGCTGCCTTTTATTGTGGGTCGCGATTTTCCCTTCTTCATGGCACTGAAAATAGCCGCCGATCGGCAAAAGACAGGTCGGGATGGGGGTGGGAAGACGAGGAAGCCACATGCAGGCACAAGCGCGCGGGATGTTTCCCCCACCCCCGCCCCAGGACAGCCTCGTTTCTCCTAGATTTTCCTCCCCCTCCCTCTCCCTCGGTTAATCTAGCAAGGAAAAGAGTTGCAGCCACGCGTCTCGCCCAGAGGCGCGGGGTAACCTCACGCACTGTGGCCTGGAGGCCCGCGAGGGGATTGTCCTCTCCCAGTTTGGGTCCCTGCGTGGGGGGCCAAGAATCCAGGTGGGGCTGTGGCTCCTAATGAGCGTCGCCTGCACACCTACCTCCAGCATCCAGGTAGCCACCATCCTGCGCATGTACGGCTGGATATCCTTCTGCACGCACTTGAAGTAAGAGCACTGAGGAAGGTAGCGCTCCTCGATGGTGAGCAAATTCTGCAGGACGCGGTCGTCCAGCAGGTTGCGGTCCGGCACGGCCCTGCGGACAGGGTCCACCTCGCAGCACAGCAGCTCCATGGCCAGCCGAGCGACTCGTTCTCCTGATTTCTCCGACTGGAAAAGTTTTATTTTATTTTGTCGGAGGGGGAGGGGCGTGGGTTCCCCTTACCTCCTTCCTTTGGCAAAATCGGGGGTTTCCGGGGGAAAGATGAGGGCAGAGAGAGAAGCTGGGAGAGAAGAGAGGAAGGGATGGACGGTGGGCGAGCAGAGCCTCAGGGGCTGCCTAACTCGCACCGGTCCTCGCCTTCAAACTCGTCTTGCTCTCCCCAGCTCGCTCTTCTCTGCTCTGAGGCAGTGACGCAAGCTGGCTGGGCAGTTAGGTCTCCTCCCTCTGCCTCGCTCCCCTCTCGGGTTCCTCCTCCCCTTTCCTCCCCTTCCCTGCCCTCCCGTTCCTCCCCCTCCTCCCTCCCTCCCTCCTTTCCCCTCTTGTTATTAAGGAGAACAGCAGCTGGCCCGACCCAACTTCAAACGCGGTCCCCCGCTCCCCCCTCACCCCTCTCCCTAGCTCTCCCGGGCCCTCTCCCTCTATCCAGTCCCGCATGCCAGGGGCCCCGGATAGGGGAACCCACAAAAACCCACTAATTCCTATTTATTCCCTCTAATGTCACACATTCTGTAAGTGTACCAATGCCCAAACGCGACCCTCCAATTTTGGCTTCAAATTTGATCCTAATATTCCGGCCCACGTATTCAAGATCCAGGAATGGAGGGTAATTTTCTTGAAGATGGGGTGAACTCAGACAATTTAGAAATAGATCCCATACGTGAAACATAACGGGGGGGGGGATTTTAGAAAATAGCAACCTCTCATACCCAAAGATAAAGGTTATGTCCCTGAAGTTTGTGTTCCTGATAACTTCGAAGCTGTTTCACAAGCCCGATTAAAGGGACCAGAACAACGTCTCCCTACCCCCAAGAATGTGAGTGGAGAAGATGAGGATGAAGGAATGAGTATCAGGAAGGGGCTGCTTCTCTGACTTGATAGAATGGGATCCTTGGGCAGAAACCTTCGTGTTCTTGGGGGCACTAGGGCACCATTGGGAGACGCAGCGAGACGCCCAGGGCTGCCGCAGGACGGGGGCAGGGCTCTCAGCGGTTCTTCCGCGGCGGGTGGCCACGCAGGAAAAACCCGCTTCCTCGCCCCTGCATCTGCTGACAAGCCGCCCGAGGTGTCTGCGCAGAGCGTGGCCACACTGATACAGCTTTCTAGGAAATAGCCCGGGAGGGGGAGGGGAAGACAGGGGAGAGGGGCGAGAGAGGGATTAGGTTTGGCTCCCCGTTGCTCCCCCTGCGCAAACAACGCCACCCCTTCCTTTTCCCGGAGGCTTCAGCCTCTCTTCGGATCCTCGCCCTGCATCCTCGCCGACCCCTCCGGGTTCGCGCCTCTCTTGGCCATCCTGGGCTTTAGATTGCGGTGGAAACGCTGTCAGCGCAGTCGGCCCTGACATGTGCTCTAACGCATCCTGGGGTCAAGGCTGTTTTTACAGGGGACTTAGTGGCATTTCCTCATCTCCTTCCTACCGCCCCTCACACTGTCTTTCAGTGTATTCCTTTGGGGAGGAAGGGGCGAAAGCCCAGTGCCCCCAGCGTGTTGGCCGAGCTGGCACGTGCAGTAAGCATGGCGTGGGACTGGGCTTTCCGGGCATTCCGAAGTTGACCGAGTACCTCCTTCGCCGAGAAAGGGGGCCCAAGCAGGGACAAGGAGAGCGGGGGGGTGGGGTGGGGGCGCTGGGCCGGGTGAGCCGTTTCACTAGGTTCCCTGAAAGGCAGAGCAGGATTGGAAGGGGGAAGGCGGGGAGTGAATCAACCAGAGGTGCAAGCGATTAACTCTGCCCCGGGAGCCAGCCCCTTTAAACGAGGGTGGGGCGGAAGGGGTGAGTGGGAGGGGGGGGATATCGCTTTAAAAGGGTGAGTAAGAGTTTGGGGCGCCGTCTCCCCTCCCTCTATTTGCATAGCCAATAGCTCTGGGGCTCCTGCTACTGCGCGCTGATTGTTACCGGGCAGATTACTTTTTTTTTTTTTTTTTTTTTTTTTTTTTTTTTTTTTTTTTTAGTAGGACGCGTTCCCTGCTACATCAAAAGGAAGCCAAGGGAGGGCGGAGGGAGAGCGGGGACTGGGGCGGCCGAGGGCCGGGGAGAGGCTGGGGCGCCAGCGACCTTATCAATGGCAGCGGGAATTAGTATCCAATCTACTATACGTAAAGAAAGGGGAGGGGAGGGGCGGGCGAGGAAAATGTCTAATTGCTGTGGAAGCCATTGGCTTTCGGAAGAAAAAAAAAAAACTCATTGAAAAACCTTAGTTGCAAACTCAAAAGGAAACAGCTCTGCAAGCGGATGACACTCGGGCCGAGTACAGTGTTCATCACGTATTGATTTTAGTCAAGTTGGACTTGCCGACTTAACATTAAATTACACTCCCACTTCTCCTCGGCCACCTTAGAGCGGATCCAAGACAGCTGCTGGGGGAGAAGGGAATAGCGAGAAGAGTAGGGGGCGGAAAGAGGTGTTTTAAAAGTATAAATTTAACCCGACAGGCAAGGACAGAAGCCGGCGAGGACTTCAGTCTCTTCACATCACTTGATAACTAACCGAGCAAGGTCTCTTCACCACTAGGGAGACAGCATCCCCAGCTCTGGGTCTCCCGAAGTCGGGGGGGGGGGCGGGGCGGGCAAAAGGCGGGTGGTCGACCCGGGGGCTCGCCCACCCGGAGGAGAAAGCCTGGGTGGCGCGTCAGCCCGTCTCTAGAGTGAGCCAAGGGCCCCCTCGCCCCTTCCCTCTCCCCCTCCCCCCCACCCTCTCCTTGCTTTACAGAGAAATTCCAGCGGGGAGGGGGATGGTGGGGGTGGGGTAGAGGTGGCCGGCGTAGGGGAGGGGCGGAGAGGGTCGCGGGCGGATGCCCCAGCTTCCCTGTGGCCCTCTTCATTCATGGAGACCTGCAAGTTAGGGTGCTTCCCTCGTGGCAGGCTCCCTTGTCTTAAGTTCCCCCATTCACTTCCCCTTCCTATTACAGACTGTTCCCGAACGTGAACCTGGCTCGCATCGAATCAGTCCCCTGGTCGTTTTTCAGTCTCCAACACGTGGGGTGGGGCGTGAGAGGGTGCGGAGGTTGGCAGGATGTCTCCAGGAGGCTAGGACTGGAAACTGAGTTCTCCCTTTTGGTCGCCACACCGACCATGTTTAAGTTAAAACCTTAATTTCATTTTAAAATCCCTCCACCTAGCACGGGGGGAAAGCACGTTGCCCCCGGGAAACGTGCGCATTTTCTTTTACTGTAGACTTAGGTGTGCAGAAAAAGCGCAAGCGTCATTTTGGAGGTAAAAAGGTTCTTCCTTATCACCTTTTCACCCTCATGGTGGTGGTGGGGGGGATCCTGTCCTTTGTAGGATCGGTGATAAATCTGAGGAACGCAAGTTTTATTGGACTTTTATTCCCTCCCGGGCCGGCTCCCCGCCCCCCCCCCCCGCCCGCCACCACTCCTTGGGTTTTGCAGTTTCGGTTGGAGAGTGTACAAAACCCTGTAGGTGTAGGGTGCAGCCGGGTGTTGGGTGTTTATAGGCGCATTTCTGCAGGAACCTGCAACTCTAAGCACACATTCTCTCAAGCTCACCTGGCAGATGCCGGCCAGCCAGGTGATACTGCGGCCGGCTCAAAACTGGAAAGCCTCGAGGGTTCGAGCCCCACCGCCTGGGTGCAGGGGCGCTCAAGCAGGGTGGGGGAAGGGGACGGGAGTTCAGGCTCAGGAATAGGGGCCATCACCCTCCCTCCCAAGTCCCCCAAAGAATAGGGCTATATTTACATTTCTCCAAGTTGGGATGGATGGTCAGACCAACAAAAGTGAAAACCCGACGGTTATTTAAAAGTAGATGAAGTGAGAAAAGGCACAGAAAGGTGGGTTGGCAGAAAAGTAGAAAAATGTGAGAAATGATAAGAGGGAAAAGTCGGAAAGTGTACAGCACGAGGAAAGAGGGTTGGTGGATGGGATTGGGATTCTAGAGTCCCTGACGCCTAGGAGAGGATTCCCGGTGTGAAAGTGCCTGCGGGTTCCTCTCCTCTAGGCAACCGCCCCCGCGGCATTGGGGCGCAGGGGACCTAGCGGGGCGGAGCCCGTCCGGCCTGTGTCCCAACTGCCCTTCGGTACATCTCAGCCTGGACCGGGGCTGGATTCCCAAGGCAGCAGATGCGAGAGGCGAGGGTGAAGAAGGCTAGCGCCTGCCGTCTATTCACCTACCTAGCACCCCTCCCTTGGAAAGTTAAAAAAAAAAAAATTAAAGACCCGAACTTCCCCCTCTTCCTGTCTGATTCAGCTTCAGGACACGCCTCACACGGCCGAAAATAGCACTGGAAATGCAATTGCTTTATAAAAGCCAATTTTCCAATGAAAATTGGGGTGGGGGCGTCTGGCTCGCGGCGTCGGGGGGCTTTTGCCTCCCGGGAGGAAAAGGAACCAGCCGTCACGGTCCTTCTCCCTCCCCTAGGCGCCCCTGGGAGGGGACCGCTGGGCGGCGGAATCGCGCCTCTGCTTGGGGAGCCACCACGCGGCTTTTTCGCGGAATTTTGACGTCACCCACACGTGGGGGAAGGGGCTGGGAGAGCAAGAGGAAGCGGCGGGGGAGGGGCCGGCACCCTCGCGGTGGGCGCAGCGGCCGCGGGCAACGTTGCCGCCCCCCGCCAGCTCGCAGAGAGCTGGGGATTCGGCTCTCTTGTCGGCCGGGGCCAGCGTTGCGCCTCTCCTGTTCAGCCTCCCTTCCCATGCCCCCGCCATCTTCTACCCCAGGCACTTGATTTTTTTTTTTTTTTTTTTTAATTTTAACTTTGAAATCGGGAGCAGCTCTTTGCTCCGGAAAAAGCTGATTTCTTTGGGTTGTGGTCCAGTTCCGCTTGATGCTGAGACTGAATATCGCGATTGCTCGTCGCGACGCCCGCCGCTTAGCTCTGGGTTCGCTCTCCACCGAGGGAGACATGCATGTGTTTTTCTGTTCCTTAGGGAGTGACTTCTGTATTTATTCTCACACCCAGAGTTTTCACGTGCGACATATTCCTCCCTGCCCCCCCACCCCTTTCACTATTTAAATATCATCTGGGTTTGTTAATACTATGATAATGACATGCAAGAGCTTGTGAGGATGTATGCGAACAATATTGCACGAATTTTGCTGCATTCAGAGCAAGTCGGTCTAGAAACACCTTTGTCAAAAGAGTTCTACAAATAGATGGGCAGAGTGTGGGCGACTCCCCCTCCCGCTCGCTGGATACCCTTGTGGCATCCGTAGTGGTGGAGAACCTTCTAGATAGAGTGCAAGAGCTGAGAGCTGCAACTATAGAGTGAGCCCACGCACCTTCATTTACCCTGAATTCGTGCAAAGTCTTTTTAATCTTTAAGTCTAGGGAGGTGATAGCTGAAATGTGTCATTATTTTCTAAACCCATGGTAACAATGCTGAAATGCTTCAGTGGGGATGTTTGGGAGAAAAATACCCAGAACTGGCTTTTTTACCTTATTGAGGCAAAGGGACTGTTGGAGGAACCAGATGCAGAAAGCTTGGGGCTTCTTTGAAAATGTGGATTTGAGATGGAATTATTTGTTTCAAAAGTAGGGGAGAAGTTTTCTATTTAAATCAGATATGAAGTGTGGAAATGTTTCTTTTTTTAAGATGAGTAGAGTTTGGTTATGAGCATCTCTTTCTTCCTTCGTTTTAAGACATTCTTTTCTATTTTTTACTTATTATTTATTTCTTTTTCGTTTAATAATTGCTAGTCTGACCCAAGAAACCTTTTGTTTGTTCTGAAAAAGGAATTCTAATTAATAAAAATGTCAATAATTACTCTTGAGGCTCAGTCTGAATGAAAAGTATTCAAGAATGCCTGCTTTTAGGTGACTGGTTTGATAGACACTTGCTTTGTGTGTGAAAACATAGAAAAATGGAATGAATTATTAAGATATAAAAAGGGAAGAAGGCAAAAGAAATGTATTAAACACCCAAAAGATAAATGTCCTTTAATTTTTGCTCCAGCTTCATTTCAGACTTGTAAGTTGAGGAAGTGAAGTTAAGCACTTTTGTAGATGTAAATTCTTTGTAAAATGTCCAGACTACACCAAGCAGAATTTTTTTCTGAGTAGTAGTCAATTTTATTTGTTTTCTGGATGCTTCAATTTTGTTCAAATTTAAACATTCAATCACTTTTAAAATATTCACTTTTTCAGTGTGATTGAATATTCTTTCGATTTTGTGGTTTTACTTATTGTGTATCAGCTACAACCAATTATAGCAATATAAAATATTTCTCATAAATATTCTTCCTTTCATATTTTATTTTTCAATCATTAAGCATAAGGATTGCCAGCATCTGTTTGTAAAAATTTATAGCAGTTCTACAACATGCTGAATTCATATTCTCCAAACTTTAAACAACTAATTAGTAAAAAACAGAGAAATAATTTTCTTCTCAGGCATTTTTTTTCCCCTTTTCCTGGTGGCAAATTTCAGAGGCAGATTGAAAAAATTTGTAAAATTATTTTCTTGGTGTTCTTTTGTTGGCATTAAAAAGAATGAGTTTCGAAATATGAAACAGTTTATTTTAAAAGCTTTTTAACTTTCAAAATGTACACCTTTGGAGAGATGTTCTTTATATTTTAGAATTGACCAGAAAGCAAGCAGTTTGTATAAGTATGCTAGACAATCCAAGTTAGGTTGAATTTAGACTCCTATGAGGAATGCATTTCCTCTTCCCTCAGCCTTAAGTGAGGGCATCTGCTTTTACATGACCTTGAAACAAAGTCTGTGCCTAAGCATTATGTAAACAACTTGGAAAAGCACAAATCTACATCAGAGTTTATGTGGGAGGTGAAATTAGAGCAAAAAATCCAAATTTATTTCTCCTCTCAGCTATCTCAAATCATACTTTCAATATGGTCCCATCAGCTACAAACCAAGTAATTCTTGCTTTGTGATATGTAGAAGTGAGTTCTTTGGAGCCATTTCATTAATAATAATCATGATGATGATGATGATAACAATAATTCTCCATCTTAATCTTGCAGTGAGTTTGTAAGAGCCTTTGCTTGATTTATTTGGAAATGTCATCCAATTGTAAAGCAATTAGGTATATCAAAATTCAGTTTCGTTTTGGGAAGCAGTACTAAAAACATTAAATTTTTTCACATTTAAAAATTAAAAATCACCAAAATTAGTATACCTGTTGTCTAGGGAAAGGAAAACAACACATAGGATTAAAAAGGAGCAAGAAAACACCTTTTAATTTCCAGAGCCTCTTCCTTCATCGTGCCTTCGTATGTTTCCATTTTTGAGAGCAGCCAGTTGGTCTATAGCGCCAATGCAAAACCAGAACCCAAACTCTTCCTTGGTGTGGACAAAGATGTTCTAAAACAAATGGTTTGGGTTAGTTTATAGGAGATTTCAGCTGAAATGTTTTACATCTGGCAGCTTATGACCACCAATTATTTCAGAGACCTTATTTTTAAGAAATGTATTATTGAACGGGGAGATTATATCATGAGTTAGGTCTGTGCAGGCCATTTTTTTCCCCCCATGAGAGTCTTACTGAAATAATTTAAATCAGAAAATTTAGTTGTATCAAACAGCATTTCATCTCTGTTGTGTGATTTCAATAAACTGGTGAATGGTGAGCTATTTCTGTCCCCTACATTTTTTTCTGAATATATGTTCTGTTCTTCTTTTTAAATAAAATAGTATATTTAATTTAAAATTTCCTTAACGAAATATTGAATAAGGCTCAAATTTACTTGCATTCGTACAAGAAAATTGTGTACAATTACTCTTTATAATGTAATTACCAGTAATTTTATGTCATCTAACAAATGATTTAATTAAATTAGTAATGGAACGCCAGTGAAATTTGCTATACTTGGGATTAAAACCATACTTACCTCAAGAAATCAAAGTCTGACCTCCCATTTAGTCACTTAAGACTTTGCCTGGAAGACTGTGTGTTTCATTCAATGGAAATCTTTCTGAGTTAGTAAAACATTCCTCTCTGCTGCAGATTAGATGCAGTCTTACTTGGAGCCAGGGGAATGGACTATAGGACTTGATGTCATTTTGTCACAGAATATTAGCCTGTCATAAATATGCCTTCTGTGTCTGGGAGTCTGCATTTGAAACTTTATAGAGTATTCATCAAGGTTTTTCATGCTGAGAGATCCCATGTATGTTAAACTGATGCTTGCACAGATGCATCAGCATGCCAGGGGTGTCATTCAGATTTATTAAGACAGAATTTAAGTGATTTTTTAAATTTTTTTTTAAAATATTTATTTTTTTATTTCTCGGCGGACATAACATCTTTGTTTGTATGTGGTGCTAAGGATCGAACCCAGGCCACACGTATGCCAGGTCAGCGCACTACTGCTTGAGCCACATCCCCAGCCGGAATTTAAGTGATTTTAATGGAAGAGTCAAATATGCTGAAATTTCTATGCATGGAGAATGTGTTTGGCTTTTGCAATTTATTCATTCATTTATATGATTATTTGAGTCCTTACCACATGCCAAAATCTGCTAGGTGTAGGGGATATCGTGGGCATATATTAGACATTCAATAAATGCTTTTGAAGGTAGACAGGGAAGGAGAAAAGAATTGAATAATATAGCCCCTGTCCCTGAGATGCACTTTGTTTAGTGATTAAGTACAGGAAGGAATTAATATACTCAATAAAATTTTTTTTTTAATAGTAAACCCATAAGGGGAAAAGGTGTAGAGTGAGACACTGTGCTATCCATCTTACACAACCTACCCTAAGCCAGGGAGATGGACATGTATCTTCTTTAAATTCAGTCTGGTCAAGTAACTATTACTTGGATTGCACAGTATTTTTTATTATGTTCCTAAATTATTCTAAGATTGTTCTTTTTTTGTTTACCATCCATTGGTTGATGACTTGTTGTTGACTAGTTGGATGACTATCTGAGTCATTTGTCACACATTTGGGGCTTTGGTAGTCCGTTTAAAGAACTGAAAGAGCTGTGTCCTTTGTCCATCATTCTAGAGCATTCTTTTTTTTTTTTTTTTTTTTTTTTTTTTTTGAGTAGCTCTATTTCCCAGCGTATCTACTTCTCATCTCAATGAACTCTCCCTGTATTTGACAGGGTATCAATTAGTGTGTCATTCCATCAGTGAGGGATTTTGAGGTCCCAGCAGCTCATTTTCCTGCCCTGGGTCACCCAGTCATTGAGAGCAGAATATAGATCTGTGATTAACAGTCTGCATGTCTCCTAGAATTGAGGCAGAAGAGATTGTCTTTGCCATTGGTGTCACTTGGGTGAAACAGCTCTGGCCTACAAGTCAAAAAAACTCTCATTGTGGTTCCAGCTCTGCCACCAACTCGCACTGTGACCTTGGGGATAGCTTATGTGTTTCTGAGACTGAGTTTCCTCATCTACAAAATTAACTGTCTGTAATGAATGATCAAAATTTTCCCTTTCAGTTCTACATCTCTAAAAAAATTTCCATGACTTTATTATGATCATCGAAACTGGAATCAAATCTATATGGCATCTCTTACACATTTTGTGTTTTATTTAAGGATTCCTAAATTATATATTTAGGTATTCTGTTGCTCCCCAGCTGTCTGGGAGATATTAACTCATCAAGCCTTAGAACTCTTTAAATTCAGTTCCTCATATAAGCAGGCAAATGGTACCTGTTGTCAATGGATGGAAAATGCTGTTTTCCTTGTCCTAAGTCAATACAATAGAATGGAAAACTTCATAAATAGAAAGAATACAAGAATGCATGGAACGTAACTTGGTTCCAAGGTGCTTAAGGGAATTCCTGCAGGTGGTGTAAACTAACCTGGTGCTTATTCCTGCCTCTTCAACAGAGCCCCCAGCAGAATGAATACAGGCATAGTTTAGGAAGACAGTAGAATGAGTCATACATAACTTTCCTATGTTCATATATAAATGTACCACCAGTGAAACTCCACATCATGTACAACCACAAGAAAGGGATCCTAATTAGAATAAGTTATACTCCATGGATGTATAGTATGCCAAAATATACTCCATTGTCAAGTATATCTAAAAAAGAACAAATTAAAAAAAAAAACAGACTTAGTTTGGAATGCATTCTAACCTGTGGCTCCTTCTTTAGATGACTCAGTGACAATACGTAGTCCTTTGAGCTGTGAGCCTCTTTAAATGAGACTCATTCTGAGCTACGTGGAACTCAGGGAGAATCAATTCCTCCTCTGATGAAAAGAGAGGAAAGCAAACTTCCCAGAGGTTACACTCTTCGGATGAGACATGACTTCTTGAGTTCTGGCATGTCCTAATATCTAGGAACAAGCAAATAAAGCTTTGAGCTGTCTTCCATTTTTCTCGCTCACTTTCATTACTTTGAACATAAAGAAACTTCAGTTTTCACGAAGATATAAATTATTTGCTTTACCAAGTTATATGTGTGTACATGTTTCCCTTTTAAAATGTGGTTACTGAAAAAAGAGGAACGTGTAGTCATTAACAAATAATTACATTTAGGATAGTTTCTAAACGGGGTTTATAAATTTTAATTTTTTAAAATTTGTGGTATCAGGGAGAAAGCCCTGGACTTGGGATTAGGGAAAGTGTGTTCTATTTGTCACTCTGCCACCAGCTATATTAGTCAGCTTTTCATCACTATAATAAAATACAAGAGGCAAATGTAAAGATAGGTAAAGATAATGGCTTATTGAGCTCATAGTTTTGGAGGTTCAAAGTTCAAGATCAGGAAGAATTTACATTACCAAACAGGAAGTGGGGGAGGGGGGACTGACATCCTACAATCCTTCCTGAGGATGCATCCCTGATGACCCAGGAGACTTTGACTAGGCCCCACCTCCCAAAGGATCCACCACCTCCCCATGGTGCTGCCCTAGGGACCAAGACTTTAATCACAGTGGAGCCTTGGAGGACCCTCTGACCACACCTAAACCATAGCATTGTGTAGCTTGGAGCGAGACTCAGATCACAGCAGGTTAGGGGTGTCCAGAAACTCCATGAGTCTCCCAGATCATACTCCCATCCATCATGGAAGAACTCCTTTGGAGAATCCCTTACAGAGATTAGTGATGCCTCCACCGAGATGATGAGGTGCTTATATGTGTGATGTCGCCCCACTGTGTGGTACTTTTTCTTTTTTGGGTTGAACAGGATACTTCATCCAAATCCAAACTTAGTAACTGTTAGTGAGCATCTACTTAATGTATGATGAGCCTTGAACCAGGTTCTTTAAAGAATCTTCCCCCCAAACCATGTCACATTCAGATCCTGGAGAAAGAACAGGTGAAGTGACTTACTAAAGGTGACACAGCTAGCCAGAGGTCCAAACTTCCTATTTCCTGGCAGTTGTAACCTGCTATCTTTGGCCAATGATATAAGGAAGAACAAGCCTTTTCCCTCATTTAAACAGAGAGTTGAGCAGATATCTGTGGATGCCCGTGCCTTTATCTTCTTCTCCCTAAACTGCTCTACTGTTTCTCATTTATTCAGTTGGCCTTAGCCCCAGCAGGCTACCCTCCTCAGATCCTGACTAATCCACTATATCCATCTGAAAGTGTTACAACCTTCTTTTTTTTTTTAATTAATTTATTTTTTTATTGGTTGTTCACAACATTACAAAGCTCTTGACATATCATATTTCATACATTAGATTGAAGTGGGTTATGAACCCCCAATTTTACCCCAAATGCAGATTGCAGAATCACGTCGGTTACACATCCACAATTTTACATAATGCCCTATTAGGAATTGTTGTATTCTGCTACCTTTCCTATCCCCTACTATCCCCCCTCCCCTCCCCTCCCTTCTTCTCTCCCTACCCCATCTACTGTAATTCATTTCTCTCCTTGTTTATTTTCCCATTCCCCTCACAACCTCTTATATGTAATTTTGTATAGCAATGAGGGTCTCCCTTCATTTCCATGCAATTTCCCTTTTCTCTCCCTTTCCCTCCCATCTCATGTCTCTGTTTAATGTTAATCTTTTCTTCCTGCTCTTCCTCCCTGCTCTGTTCATAGTTGCTCTCATTATATCAAAGAAGACATTTGGTATTTGTTTTTTAGGGATTGGCTAGCTTCACTAAGCATAATCTGCTCTAGTGCCATCCATTTCCCTGCAAATTTTATGATTTTGTCATTTTTTATTGCTGCATAGTACTCCATTGTGTATAGATGCCACATTTTTTTTTTATCCATTCATCTATTGAAGGGCATCTGGATTGGTTCCACAGTCTAGCTATTGTGAATTGTGCTGCTATGAACATCAATGTGGCAGTATCCCTGTAGCATGCTCTTTTAAGGTCTTCAGGGAATAGTCCGAGAAGGGCAATAGCAGGGTCAAATGGTGGTTCCATTCCCATCTTTCCCAGGAATCTCCAAACTGCTTTCCAAATTGGCCGCACCAATTTGCAGTCCCACCAGCAATGTGTTACAACCTTCTTAATGTGTGACTAGTGAGAAAGAGCAACATGGGGCAACTTCAGAAACTTACACACAATTAAGACAGCTACAGCAAAACACAGTAAGACCATGGTCTGCCATCTTTGCCTCAGTGGACCCCAGGGTCCTGGAGTAAGCAAGTTCTAGTACCAGTGGAGCACTAGTCTAGAGAAAAATAAAAGGGTTAACTCATCTTCTAGAGGCTGATCTCACAAATGAAGCCCAAAGTAGCACTCTATTTTCTCATCTAAAAATCGAGTGAATTCAACTGTGGATCATACCTCATCTGTATTCTGTGGCTCCAGAGAATAGAACTAGGGTCTCTGATGAAACACTAGAAGGAGACAGATCTGTGCTCATATAATGAGCTTCAGTGCAAGCCATTACAACATGGCAGAGTTGCCTTCAATGATCAGGTAAAGGGTCTGGGATAACTCAGTAGGAGTTGCTAAGGTGATTGGTAAGTCATTTATTTGCTCTGAGCCTTGGTTTCCTCATCTGTGAATGAGATAATAAGTGGTTTTAAGGAGAAGATGTTTACAGTCTGGTGCATTGGCATAGGATAAGCACTGAAATAAATCCAAGTGGAGTTTATTATTACTGTTAATCTCTGTTGTGGTATCTCCTTTAAAAAACATTTCAACTCTGGGAATCTGAGGAACTCTTAATGTATTTCATATACTCATTGAAGATATGGACATTCCCATACCACATCTCAGCTCTGTGGTATCCCTACTCATTGTTCACCACCATTAGGGGTCATTTACTCAGTCGCTATAACCAATATGGCTTAATCTCAAGCCAATCCATTCTAAATTCTAGATTACCTCCCTGCTACAGACATGTACTATGAGATAATCTTCCAACTTCAGCAGAAGGGACAGGAGAAAAGCCACACAGCACAATCACAGAAGTGGAAGGAATCTTAGATAGCAAATCCAATGTTTTCCATAATGAGGTAGATGGCATACAGAGGAGAATTTTATATCTTAGTGATTTGAGGTTTATTTTGATGAACATCAGGGGAAAAGATGTAATATATTAAACTTATAATTTCACAAATGTTACTGTAGAATTTAAGTTTAAAAAAGGAACCTTTTAAAAAAATTAAATAAGAATATACTTATAATTGAAGAAACTATTTGCAGATATGTTTTTTAAACATCTCATAAGTTGTATGCCAACAAGTGAAATTTAGGAAATGCTGACACCAGGTCGTCCTTCCTTAGGACTGAGGTGGGTGTTTAGCTCAGTTGCTAGAGCACTTGTCTTAGGTTTGATCCCCAGCATTACCCACCCCACTGCCCTCCCTACACAATGACAATAACTCAGGATCATAGAGGGATGGTGGCTCACTTACACCCACAATCACATACCTATTAGTAGCATGATTGTGGCTAAAGGAGTGCTACCCCTCACTCCTGAAACTAACGAAGTTAAGATTTTGCATGAATTATTTTCATTTAAACAATATTGTTGAATTTTGCCATATCACCTGAGTTTTTCTTCTGTAAATATTTTACTTTCCTGGATTTATTCTGTTTCACCAATGAAGTATGCACTCCAAATGGCCTAGATACTTCTTAATGCCGACGTCTGTTTTTTGATGTTCTCTACTTGGAACTTTTGAATTAGGTGTCCTTCTTTTTACCAGACCACCACTGCCTGTGACTTTTGCCTCTCTGGGTGGGTTTGCCCTTGTCCTATCACTTTTCCAAACTTCTTTGCTTTTTAAAAAGTCACTGCTGGATTTATCTGACAGTTCTCTGGAAAAGCTCTATTCTCAGGGCTTATCCTTATTTGATTCAGAACTTGCTGCCTGCAGTCAGCTCTATCTCTATTTGTCCAAAACAATCATCAGCAATTGTTTAACATTTCAGCTACCCGAGGTGACAACACCAGCTGGGGATAACAAGAGATTGACAAAAAGGAAATTAAAGGGGAAAACTGGGAGGTGTGCAGCTAATTGGATCTTGAATATCCTCCAAAGGTGCTTGGCCCCCAGCCTATGGCAGGCAAACTGTGATCTAAAGGTAGAGTCTTTAGGAGATGGGGTATAGTGGGAGAAAATTAGGTCATTAAGATGTGCCTTGGAGGAGATATTGGGACACTAGTCCCTCCTGTTTCTATCTTTACTTCCTGGCCACCATGAAGTGAACATCTTCCTCTACCATGCATTCTCTCCATGATATACTGCTTTACCACAAGCCCAAAGGAGTGGGGCCAAGAGACCACAGATAGAAACCTCCAAAATTGTGAGACAGAATAAACTTTTCGTCCTTTTAAATTGATTATCTCAAGTATTTTGTTACAGCAATGGAAAGCTAACACATGTGCTGTCCATGGGGAGCTCGGAAAACTCTGACATGTTCTTGAGAATGTAAAGGCCACATACATAACTCTGTGTATGACTGGGAGAAACCTGAGAAGGTGCTCATCTTTCACCACCTAGAGTGCCTTGGCAAAGGCTGGAAGACATAGTGGCTTAAAGTGTTTAAGGAAATCTCTGTATAGCCATTAGCAACCCACTGAGCAAACCAAAGACAGACTTTGGAAATTGAACATGATCTATAATAGAGACTTTATAGAATTAGTCTAGCAAAGTCACCAAGTAAGCAAAATCACAATAATAATAAACTTGGTGAAAGGGAAGAGGAATTCTGGTTTCCAGAGTTCACATCTGTTATTTAAAATGTCCACTTTCCAATTAAAAAAATATGAGGTATGGAAAGAAACAGGAAAGTATGGCTTATACAAAGGGGCAAAAGCAATCCATAGAAATTACACGAGGCACCCCAGATGTTGCATTTATTAGACAAAGACTTTAAATCAGCTATTATAATTATAAATATGTTTAAAGCACTAACTGAAACCATCTCCAAAGAATTAAGGCATATGAAATAGGAAATATGAATAAAAATACAGAAATTATTAGGTAGAGTCAAATAGAAATTCTAAAATTAAAAAGCATGAAAATGAAAATGAAAAATTCACTGATGGGGGGGCTCAATAGCAGATGTGAAGTAGCAATTGATGATCTTGAAGATAGTTTAATGGAGATTATCCAGTCCAAGGATTAGAAGAAAAAAAATGAAGAAAAGTGAAGCGTTTCAGAGATCTGTGGGACACCATCAAGCCTACCAACATACACATAATTGGAGGTCCTAGAGGAGAGGAATGGAGAAAGGAGTCAAGAATATTTAAAGAAAGAATAGCTCAAAACTCCCCAAATTTCTTTCAAAACCTTAATCTACACACCCAAGTAATTCATCACACTCTTAGTAGAATACAATCAAGGAGAGTCGCTGCTAGATATATCATAGTCAAAGTTTCAAAATATAAAGAGAGAAACTTGGAAACAGAAAGAAAAAAAGTAACTCTCCATATACAAGCAATCCTTAGTAAGTTTCATGGTTGATTTCTCATCAGAACCATGGAGGCCAGAAGGTAGTGGGATATCAAGTTCAAAGTGCTGAAAGAAGAAGAGAGTCAACCAAGAATTGGATATCTAGCAAAATTATGCTTCAAAAATGAAGAAGAAAGAAAGACATCCCCATATAAACAAAAACTGAGAGATTGTATTGCTGGCAGATTTCCCCATGAGAGAATACTGAAGGGGAGTCAGGGGTGTAACTCAGTAGTAGAGAACACGCTTAGTATGTGGGATGCCTTGGGTTCAATTCCTGGGACAGAAAGAAAAATAAGGAGAGAGAAAGGAAAGAAGGAAGGAAGGATGAGAGAGAAGGAAAGAATAAAGGGAAGGAGGAAAGAAGGAAGAGTGGTTGGAAGGAAGGAAAGAAAATACTAATGGGAATTCTTATAGTCACTAGACAGTAGCACAGATTCACACAAATAAATAAAAGGCACTGATAAAGGTAACTACCTAGGTGAATATAAAAAAATATATAGATATAGATTTTTCTTTATTGTAAAAGCTTTCACATCTGATTTAAAAGACACTTATATACATAAAGCAATGCTTATAAAACTGTGTTGATGGGTTTATAACACATAATTATGTAACTGTAATGACAGCAGCACAGAAGATGGAGAGGAAACAGTATTGTAAGTTGTATAAAGTTTCATATAGTAATGAAGTTAATTTGGCATTGCTTCAAACTAGATTGTCTTAAATTAAGATATTATTTATAATCCCCAGGCACCCACTAAGAAAACAAATGTATCTATGCAATGAAATAATAAGAAAATTAAAATGACATACCAGTTTGCATTTTTTAAAACAGGTGATATTATTTTTATATGACTTTATTTTATTTAATTGTTTTTATGTGGTGTTGAGGATTGAACCCAGTGCCTCATACATGCTAGGCAAGTGTTCCACCACTGATCTACAAACTGCAGCCCTAGATGGTATTTAACATAAAAGACACTAATAGAGGAATAGAACAAAAAAAGTCAAAATATATGTAAGAAACCAAAGAGCAAAATTAAAACATAAATCTTACCTTATCAATAATCACATTTAATGTAAATGGACTAAACTTTTTAATCAAAAGAGAAAGAATAGATGCAGAAAACATGATCCAACTATATGCCGTCTTATCACAGACACACTTAAGATTCCAAGACAAATAAGTTAAAAAAAAAAAAAAGATGGATAAGTATATACCATGCAAACAGTAGGCAAGAAAAAGAGCTGAAGTAGTCATTCCAATATCAAACAAAGCAGACAAATTGTTACTATTAGACACAAAAATAACATTTTATAAAAGACTCAATCCAGCTGGGTGTGGTGACGCATGCCTGTATTCTCAGCAGCTGGGGAGACTAAGGCAGGAGGATCACAAATTCAAAGTCAAACTCAGCAACATAATGAGGCCCTAAGCAAATCAGACAAAAAGACAAAAGAGACAAAAAGGGGCTTGGGATGCGGCTCAGTGGTTAAGTGTCCCTGAGTTCAATCCCCAGTACAAAAAAAAAAAAGAGTTAATCCATTTAATAATTATAAATGTATATGCACTCAATAACAAAGCTCCACATTACATGGGGAAAAAACCTGTTTTGTATTGAACAGAAACTTGTCTTCTCTATTGATTTTGCTCTTTGATCTTATTTCTATTCTCTGGACTCTCACACAATATAAATCTAACCCCTCTATGACTAGAGAGTTTTTCAAACACGTGAAGTCAACTCTCATGCCTTCCCTTGCTTTCCATTTTTATGTGACTTTGGCCCTAGACAATCTTTCCTGGAATGTGATTATAGTCTTTTGTAAAGAAGACAAATGCAGTGTTAGGAGAGGAAACAAATTTCACAGAATTTCAGAGTTGGAAGTTAACTGAGATGCTCTTATTTACACCTTTACTTTTGCATCTGAGTAAATGGCTGCCCAACATGGTCAGACCACTGAGCTGGTTAATGCAAGAACAAGATCCATAACCTCGGTTTCCAGATTCCTCATTCAATGTTGATTCTGACATTTTCCTCCGTGATAGTCTCCCTTTCTTTGTTTTGCTGGTTGTTTTTTGTTGTTGTTGTTGTTGTTTGTTTGTTTGTTTTTGTTTGGGTTTTGGTGTTTTTCTTAGTGAGGGAGAACATGACTAAGTAACTTTTCTTTCCTCAGTGACACCTGGTATTCTTCATCTCAAATTTGCTATAGAAGAGGGAAGAAAAAACAAAACAAAACAAGAGTATCAGAAGAACCTACATGGATTCTTATCTTTGGGAGCAAGTAATCAACTTCTGAGTCCTTGGATAAAAAGTTTCAAGAAAAAACAACTTATTTTCTACCAATAAATCTTGTACTTTCTATTGAGCATCTCTGTTTATAATGCACTATGCCAGACATCTTGTTATCTTTATTAGTATGTTTTGTTTGTTTTTTTTTGGGGGGGGTTGTACTGGGGATTGAACTCAGGGGAACTTGGCCACTGAGCCACACCCCCAGCCCTCTTTTGTATTTTATTTAGAGACAGGGTCTCACTGAGTTGCTTAGCACCTCGCCATTGCTGAGGTTGGCTTTGAACTCTTGATCCTCCTGCCTCAGCTTCCTGAGCCGCTGGGATTACAGGTGTGTGCCACCACGCCTGGCTAGTATGTTCTTAAGATGTCTGAAGTTTCATCTTCATTACCCCCTCCTTTTCCTGAGCTGGCAGTGGTGAAGGGGCCATAGAATAATTTTTGTAGACTTGTCATACTGTGAACTCCTGGACTTCTGTAGTCTTCTTTGACCTTTCCATTTGCCACTGGTCCAGGATCATATTTGCAGCCCAGTTCTCTCTTTAGAATCTCCCATTGGTCTTTGATTCACTCTGATGACTTCTTATTTCACCTATGGATCTAGAGATGTCAAATTACTGGGAAAAACTCACTCAGCTCTACGTGGAACCCTTGACAGTCTGTCTGATCCCACTCTCTGTAATCCTATTGTATCATAGTTTCCACCTCTGAAATTTCACTTGATATGATTTTCCCCTTGCTTCAGACCTACCTCAAGCCCTACCTTCTCATCATCATCGCAGCCTAGACAAGTGCTCCTCCGTTCTGATTTACCCAGCAAGTATTGTTGGCATTGCATGTCAGGAACCACCTCAGAACTTATGTGTTGGCATAAGTTTGGTGGTATAAATCCTGGCTCTACCATGCATTAGCAGGGCAACCTTTGAACCTAGAAAAGTCAAATTACTGGGAAAAACTCATCTCTATGTGGAACCCTTGACATCTGTCTGATTCCGCTCTCTGTTATCCTACTGTGTCATAATTTCCACTCTGAAATTTCACTTGATATGATTTTAACCTCTCTGGGAGTTACTTTCTTCAACTATCAACAAGAGATGCTAGTAGCACCTACCCTACAGTGTAGGGTTATTGTTAGGTTATAATAACATAATAATCTGTATAAAGGCAAATTGCACAGTGCTTGACACGTGAAAGAAGTGCTTAACAAATCGAATTTATCACCAAATGTAGGGCTGAGCCCTAATGACCAGGTTAATCAACATAATCCTGCCTATCAAGTTAGAGTGACTGACTAAGAGTTGGGGACATGAACTTGACTCCCTCAGAGTGACTTGCAGGACTGCAGTTTGTCTGTTCTGAGAACAAAGTTGACACACATAGCGAGGCAAAACTGAGAAAAATCAAAGGAACTGGACCCAGAGGCTTAAGCAGCACCTGACCTCTGGAATTTTCCATTGCTTGAGTCAATTAAAAATTTTAGTAAATAAGCTACTTCATTAGCTTTTTATATCACTTATAACTGAAAATATCCTAACTGATATTCTATTTATTACTATTAGTACCTTCCCAGGTATTTCCAACCTTCTGCCATTATATTATCACGTCCTTGACAACCAGAACTCTTACTAAGCTTTGCGCTGCTGTGCCATCTCCCATGGGGCTGGCACGTGGCAGGCTTGTTCATTTCTGCTTCATGGTGGGATATTCATTTCCTCCTGGTACCTATGGACATGGAGCATGTTTGAGGAGAAGGAAGAGATGGCCAGAGTCCCAGATAGAGTGACCCCGTCCTGCTTCTTTGTCTTCTCACTGGACTACAATGATGGGAAAGTAAAATAGATGTAGATATCTATATCTCCATCTAGAGATGTTGGGACGGGACCCAGGGCATCCTTCGTGCCAAGCTCATGTTCTGTGCTGAGCCGTGTCCCCAGCTCCTCTGGGTGCTGTTGTTACGCCCCATGTTACCTATTAGAAACCGGTGCCTGGAGAAATCTCACAGCTTCTATCATGATTGAAGAGCCTACACTCAAATTACTATCTCCACATCTTCAACTTCACATTCTACTTTAAAGAAAATGAAACTAGAAATCTTACATAATGCATGATGAGTGTGGCTTACACATGAAAGGTAATGGAGAGCGCTAATCAGCAGACCCATACTTAAAAATAGGCTTTGGCCTGACATCAAGAAGTTGATGAATATGTGTGCATTAGCCAGATAAAATGTTTAAGGTGTGTTTAATTTTTTTGTAATGGTTTCTCATTTCTCATTCTCATTCTTATTTTCAGATAACCCACCACCTTCTCAATCACCTTAGGGAGATCTTTACTCTTGGCCAATTTTTTTTTTTTCCCACATGAAAGTTGAAAGACCTAAGCAGGAACATGCCAGACATCTTGTTCTGTGAGTTGATATTTTTCAGTTCACAATAACCCTCTTTTTGTGCAAGTACTTGTGGATTTATTTGACTCACTGCAAGCACAGATTGCTTTTCAATGGTTAGGATGTATCAAGATTTAATGACTTCCCAGGATGAGTGGGCACTTGGGTGCCATCTCTTACCAGTTGTGTGCTTTTTAAAGTAACATTCCATGGAGCATCACGGTACTCGCTTCTTGGTGTATTTGGGTGTCAGTGGGGGAAGAAAAATCTCAAGGTCCTGATTTTTTTTTCCTTTTTGTATCCAGGATTGAACCCAGGGGTGCTTCACCACTGAGTCACATCCCTCACCCTTTTTTGCATTTTATTTAGAGACAGGGTCTCACTGAGTTGCTTAGGGCCTTGCTAAGTTGTTAAGGCTGGCTTTGAACTTGTGACCCTCCTGCCTCAGCCTCCACCATGCCCAAGGTCCTGATTCTATTAATCAAGCAGTCCAAGAAAGAAAATGAGCATCTCAAGAGCCCCTTCTTCAACACACACATGCACACACACACACACCTTGTACTTTAATATGATGGAGAAGTCAGTAGGGACCAACTAAATGTTAAGGGAGTTGAGGTGATCCTATAAGTCACCTCTATTGAGTGGATGACCAGGAAGACTGCATGGAGGAGGTGGCCCAGGATTCCTGGCTTCAGGGACCAGCGCTGTGACTCCTGGTCTGCTTATCTGCATAGTATTGGCTGGCGGTGTGTCTGTCATTTGGTAGGACTCTGTGGGACCTGTGGTTGGATATATAGCAAGGAGAAACAGAAGGAAAGACTCTTCTGGAAAACAGGAAGAAGAGTGGGAGGGGTACAGAGTGTGCTCGGGGGACTAAGAATCGGCTGTTGCCGCTGACTCCTTGATCCCTTGGGGTCACGTGGAGAGAGAGGTACCGGGGGCATGAGCTAAGAGGCACTCAGGCGGGATTTAGGTTTGCCTAGAAAAATAGCTTTTTCAGGATTCATGATACAGATTAGGTAGAGAATTTAGAGATGGACCCGAGAGCGCTCTGATCCAGATGATAGAAACCCGGTGAATAGGGCCATGTGCTTTGTAGGGGACCCAGCAGGCCCAGATTTTACTGAATCTGTTCCTCTGGCAGTCTCTGTGCTTTGCTTTTGGAGACTGTTTCTGCTTTGCATTCGAGTAAAATAGCCATGTGGAAGAAAAAACTCCAGAGTTTGGTGGGGGAACCCACCTAGCTGAAGCTGCCACCGTGTCTGTGTCCAAAACAATCTGCTCTGTGCCCCGATGCATGTCAACATGCAGTTTATCTCCTCTGTTCCCTAAAACATCAGATGCAACTTTAATGGCCCGACCCCAAAAAGATAACTTGACAGCCATCAAACATTCAGCAGTGTTCCAAATAACCTTCTGCTGGAGCCGGCCTTCTACGGGGCCATGTGGATGTCAGACACACACAATTTGAGTCACGCTGACATAGCTGGGATGCCTGGATTGCAGTGGAATCTCGGGGGGTACCAATCACAGGCCAGGGAGAAGCCATTGGCCGGAAGAAACAATGCCAGAGTGTTCACCATCTCTGCAGAAGGAGGGGGTGTCGATGGTGAGGGGAAGGAGGACTGCAGCCAGAAGGGGACGAGGACTCCGGAGCAGGATGGGCACATCCTGTGATGTGGGACACTGGGCAGAAGTATTCCAGGGACTCAGCCTTGCTCCACTTTTTTTTTTTTTCTAACCCTCAACTGGAAAAATGAAGAAAGTGTAAGATCTTCCCTAACACTATTGCGGGAGCAGTCTTCTCTGCTGTGTTCAGGCTTGGGGGAGCCCAAGGGGTGACAATAATGGCCAAAATGTATTCAGCTCTTCTATCTACCATGCAGCTTGTGGCTGATCATTTAATTCACAACTCTGCTATGAGGTGTTTTTTATAGTTCCCGTATTATGAAGAAAGAAACTGAGGCTAGGGAGGATCCAGCAATGTACCCAAATTCTACAGCCAGTAACTGGTGGAATCTAGATTTGAAACACAACTTTTCAAAAGCTGAATTGGGAAGGGGATCCAGTGACACCGTGTCCCTGCAACTCTGGAGGGTGCAGGGCAGTAGAAGGGTGACTACATGGCAGCCACAAGCCTGTGGGCCTGCCAGGGAAGGCCTCAATCCCCACCCTAAGGTTGGCAACCCTGCCCTGGGCGGTGCACACATACAAGTCCTGGTTTCCAGGAAACCAACTGAACGTGGTCCCGGGAGAGGAGAACACCTCGTGAAAGGACTGGCAAACCTCAGCAGTCAGACCTGAGAAGGGCTGTTCTGTGGAAGAGGGGGATGTGGGTAGAAGCTCCTCCAACAGTCAGGGGAGCAAGAAAGTAAGTTTCTATTCAGGCAGCAGCTTGGGAATTCCAAGGGGAGAGAGGAACACATTCCCAGCAGCACCTGATGTCTCAGCCTGGAAAACGTGGCCACCAAGGGGTCCTCTAGAAATAGGACATGTGCTACTCTGAAGCTGACCTCTTCATCATTTCTGTCCACTAACCTTCTAAAGCCCTACCCATCTTTGAAGTCTTGGCTCCAATACGCCTCCTCCATGATGCCCCCTCTAGCCGGCTACCTGTGGAACTCACAATTCTATTCAGTGGACAGAAGCCTAGGTGCCCTAAGGTCTAGGCCTTCCACATTCATTTAGGGAGGGGGTCCCGGGTGGGCTGAAGCTCAGACCAGCCACTTGGGTGTTGAAAGTCTCAGACACCCTGTGCTATTATTAGTCAGCTTCTTGATACTACAAGGAAATACCTGAGACAATTAACTCCTAAAGAGAAAGGTTTTACTTATTTCATGGTTCTAGAGGTTGAGGTCCAAGATCAGGCAGCCTGATTGCTTCGGGCCTCTGGTGAAGCACCACATTGCCCACTGGTACAGTGTCTCCTGGTGTTAATGGGCTCCCGCGTGCTTTTCCAAGATGCTCAAGCCTCTTGAGCCTATGCCAAGCACTATTTTAACTGCTTTCCATGGATTGTCTCATTCATTCCTCCCAGCAATCCCAAGAAGGGATGTAATATCAATCACCATGTAACAGAGAAGGAAATGGAGGCCCAAGTGCTCAGGGAATGAGAAGCAAGCTGGGACAAACACAGTGCAGAAACCCTGGTATCAGAGTCTAGAACTTGTTGGGGGCATTCCCTTTCTTTCTTTCCTTTGGTACTACAGGTGGAACCCAGGGTCTTGCACATGCTCAGCAGGTGCTCTACCACTGAGCTACATCCCTGGTCTTTTTTTTTTTTTTTTTAAGAGAGAGAGGTCCCCACTAAGTTGCTGAGGCTGGCCTAGAATTTGCAATCCTGCCTCAGCCTCCAGGTAGCAGGGATTCCAGGTGTGTGCCCTGCTCTCAGGGACCTTCTTGTTCCTTTTTATCTCCTGTAACTCCTAGTGAGTGTGTCTGCATGCAGCAGCCATTCAATAAATGATGGCTTATTAACCTTTCTTGTCTGCTTTTTCAATGGTCAGTGAAACAGGGTACTTTGAAGAGAGCAAAAGTATTGAATGGATGCTAGAGAAAATAGGCACTTAGAAGAAGTGAGAGATGCCCTAGAAAAGTTTATTCCAAGTCTTTTTTAATCCCCTTCATTTTCTGTTTTTCAGATGGGAATCCTACTATGTTGCCCAGCCTGGTTTCAAACTATTGGACTCAAGCAACCTTCCTGCCTCAGCCTCCAGAATAGCTGGGATGAGAGTCATGCACCACAGTGCCCAACTCCAAATCTTTTGAGAAGTGTTTGGGACTGAGACTTCAGGGAGAAAACACATTTCATAAAAGTGATGCAACCAAAACACTTTATTAACTACTCTTCTTTCTTCTGTCTTCTATTTATAAGAGAAGTTTCAATAAAATAGGCTCCTACAAAGACCAATATTGAACATGCATCTTTTAGAAGGTTCTGAGGCATCAGTGTAGACTCAATTTCACCTCTACCCTTCTGTCCACATCTCCAATCCCAGATGGTGAGAGTCCATGCCTGTGGTAACTTCTGGTCAGAACCCAGAAGGTTGAATTCCTTGCTCTGTGCTTGCTAAGATGGGAAAATAGACTCTTCTTTTGAGAGAAATAACCCGATTTTGAAAGAAACATAAAGGCTTCTTTTTTTTTTTTCCTCAAGTTAATATTCAGTTCATAAAAATGGAATTTAGAATAAATTCTCCAAGCTTTGAATGTTTGAATCAATTTAACTTTTACTATAAAAACAAATCTGAAACCACAAATTAATTGGGGAAGAAGGGACACACTTCATTAAGGATTTTTTACTTAGCTGGAAACTCTGTGGTGGTGCTTCTTAAATCAGAGAATATTTCTGGTACCTTAAAACCATTTCATTATGTGAAAGAGAACATTCTGGCTGGGCATGGTGGGGCACACTTCTAATCCCAGTTGCTTGGGAGGCCGAGGCAGGAGGATCACAAGTTAAAAGCCAGCTCAACAATTTAGTGAGACCCCGTCTCAAAAGAAAAGAATTAAAAGGGGTGGGGGTGTTGCTCAGTGGTTAATCACCCCTGGATTAACTTCTCAGTACAAAGAAGAAGGAAAAAAAGAAAGAAAGAGAGAACATTCAATTCGTGAAGTCTGGCACAATATACCTGGCCACTTGGGATCCCTGGAACTGACATCATGTTAGTTCTGGGAGGGACTTTGAGTCTCTACTCTTCACTTTAGAAAGGAAGAAACTGTGGCCTGGAGAAATTTCCTGACTTTTCACATTGCAAAGTCCAGTGTCCAGTTTTCTCCCATTACTGTGCCTCAGGTGGTGTCCAAGATCTGGGACTCCTAGTTGGAACTCCACCTGGTCCTCAGCTGCCGTCAAGGCTGCTTAGTCAGTGATCCCGTTTTTTGGATTTCATTTGTGCTGCTTCTTTGTTCTATTATGGAAAACTTTCAAACATTGAAGTAGAGAATATAATCTAGCTCACCCCCATGCACCCCTCACCTGGCTTCTACAATGATTAACTACAGCCAATACCCAACCCTGTTTCCCCTCCAGCCAGATGATTTTAAAGCAAATCCAAACCTCCTATCATTGCATCTGTGACTACTCCATGTGTAACTGTGAGCAAAACCTCTGATACATACATGAATATCTGCCTTCACAATTTAAAAATCAACAATAATTCCTTAATCTCACTGAACTTCCCATATTCTTTGTCTCTTCCTCTTTGTCTCTGTGTCTGCCCCCCACTCTGTATCTAGTTTGTTAGAATCAAAATCCTAAATCAGAGATCAGGCCAGGTTATCAGGCGGGACCACTGTCTGGTTATTCAAAGTCCTTACATGAGAATGTTTGCTGTACTAAAACACAGAATAAGGACACTTTACCTAAACTGTAGATTATGCTCAAAAGTGCCTTCATGTTCCATAAGCTTCTTTGAACATAACGTGCATGTCAGATAGGGTAGATAGGTCATGTGCCTCTGACAGAGAAAAATGAGGTCCAGAGATATTATGAGATCCAATTTATGGTCAAATTAATAACCATGTTTCCTGATTTGGTTCTTCTTACTGCAACAAAATCTCATGATGGCCTCATCTTATTAAAATTATAACTTCTAATTTTGTGGGGCTCGTTAGGTTCCTGTCCTCTTCTAAACATGTTGTAAGTAGCCTCTCACGTAGTTTTCATAACAATCCCATGAAGTAGGTGCCTTTATTCTCATTGTGCTGGTGAGGAATGCCAGGCCCAGAGAGGTTGAAACATTTTCTCAAGGTCACCCAGCACCAGAATCCAAACCCACACATGATTCAGGAGCTCACAGTGATGATGATTTCTATAGTACACTGGTATCACAGACTAGTACACACGTACAAATATGCACATGCAAGGCAACTGTAATTCTCAGTGTTAAAAAATGAACCTGGGCTGGGGATGTAACTCAGTGGTAGAAGGCTGAGGTCACACCCATGGGGCCCTGGTTTTGAGCTCTGTTTCTGAAAAAAAAAAAAAAAAAAAAGTCCTTCAGTTTATTTCCCTCTTTTTTAGGAAGTGACTTTAAATGTGAGATAAATTCACATTTTAAAAATGTCCTACTATCCGGACATTTCATAGACACGGAGGTGATCTTCCCTTATCCTAAGTTGTGAAGTTCCACAGGACTAAGTAATCAAGAGCTGAACATAAAGTCTAGACTCAGGACCGTCTGCCCTCACCTCACACAGCCAGTGGCAGTGCCGCGGGGTCCCCACCTAGGCCTGGCCCTGCTCGCTCTGTCCTGTGCTTTCAGCAGCATTCAAAGCCCTTTTTAGAAAACGTTGCCTGGTCTTCTGTGGCCTTGGATGGACAAAGTTTTCCACTAGACTTTTTTTTTTTTTTCCCCCAGCCACACTGGCCCTTAAGAAGATGTTACTCAGGCCTCCACACCTACTTCAAACATTTTTAGGGGCCCTGTCTGGGGACCTCATGCGCCATTGCCAGGAACCCTACAGAGAGGAGGAGCCCAGCCTCCGGGCCTGCCCTGTCGCCTGCCCGCCCTGTCTGCTGAGACCTGGTGGAGCTGCAGTCAGTGAGCTGGTTCTTTTTCTCGCACCACCCCAACAGCATGTTCCTGCGAGGCAGCTGTTGCTTGTGGGGCCTTCTTCCTGCCCCAGCTCCTTTTCCCATGTCTCTGTCCCTCGTGTGTCCCCCCTTCCTTTCTTAAGGGCTTCCCCCCGAGTCTCTCGGTCACTGAACAGCTGTGCCCTGATATTAGATAGAATGTTTTCTGTCCCCACCACGAGCTTATGAACAAAAGGGTTTTAAGAACCCTGATAAATGAACAAGGTCTCTGGGAAGATGAAATGTTACCAACATTTCAAACAATCAAAATCCTTGTGCATCTTGAGAGTTTGCCCTTTCAAAGCCGTGCGGGGCGGGTGTTTTGTCTTGGAGCCTTGGAAACCGGGTTTTTCTTTTTTTTCAGTCTTCCTATCGACCTGACATGGGAAAGCTGGGCAGAAGATGGTCCCTTTGCTGGTATCAAAGCCCTGGGCTGGCTTTCCCATCGGCTGTTTGTGCTGGTTCGAGGCCCCTCTGGGGGAGGTTCAGGGGGTCCCGTTGGCAAAGAGAGACGAAGGCTGGGCTTTTTGATGTTGGGGTCCTTTCTTTTCTCCAAGGACATGTAGCTACCCCTGATGAAGTGCTACCTGTTTGCAGGTGCTATGCCAAGGATTATATGTGTGTGTCAGGGGGTGGTAACTGGGAATTGAGCACAGGGGCACTTAACCACTGAGCCACATCCCCAGCCCTTTTTATTTTTCTTGAGACAGTGTCTCACTAAGTTGCTTAAGGTCTTGCTAAGGTGCTGAGGCTGGCCTTGAACTTGCAATCCTCCTGCCTCAGCCTCCTGAGCTGCCACGCCCAGCTGCCAAGTGCTTTTATCTGCAAAGCAAACCTGCAATGTCTTCTATGTCTGCATCACTATCCCTGACTTTCAAAAGGGGGTAATGAGAACTGAGGAAGTTTAGCAGCTTGCTCCAGTTTGCTCCAAGTGGAGGAACTGGTATTCAAATCCCAATTTTTTTTTAAATTTTTATTTTTTCCTCTGAACCCTCTGTTTTCTTTGGTAATCATGAATTCCCTGAGTGTCTGGCTAGACCAGGGGACTCGTAGCTTGTTCAGCCTTCCTACCTCCTTATAGGAACTCCTAAACCAAGGGGGCTGTCCTTTCTTTAAACTCTTCTCTACTCCCCCCGCCTGTCTCCCGTCTCCACTTCTCGAGTGTGTATATCTTGCTTAATTTCTCGTTTCCATGCCACCCGAGTCTTAGGTCGCTTGCCCTGGTTCACTGGCCACCCGGTCCAGGGTCCCAACCCAGACGTTCACTCCCCAGTCCAAGCCTCTTCTTGGTCCTGCCTTACATGGGAACACAAAGGTCAAGGCTTAAAGTAAAATGACAGATGGAAAGAAAAGCCTCCCCCCGTGTGTGGAGCTCCGTGAAATCCTTCATTATGGGATTTCCCTTGTCGGGGCTGCAGGAGAAGCCTCAAGGCTCACGGCAAAAATCGACAACACATCAGGGCACTGTGCACACAGCCCTTTCTCGTCACAGTCACAGGACATCTGATGAGTGGTCCCGGGAGTGGGGGCAACAGGGAGATGGGGCAGGATGAGGGAAGACACGGAAGAAAAGTGGGAAATAATCAGCATCATGACTTCATGTCCTGCCCCTTGGCACCATGCCTGCTCTGCCCCACAGAGACCCTAAAAAGAGGCCTTTTAAAAATGCAGCAGGAAGGACTTAGGCAAGACCTGAGGAAGTTCATAGAAACCATCCAAGTGTATAGACCCAGGAAGAGATCAGTAAGGCCTCTCCTTCTCTGAAGATCTTGCAGATGAGGATTCAGACTGACTCATCATCTGGGGGAATTCAGGGTTGGGGCTGAGCTGGGGTAGAGGCTTGGACTCTGTGACTGACTCTCTGGATTCAGGGGTGAATAGTCCTGGGCTGTCCTCAGAGCCTTCTCATCTCACGGTCACATCAGAAAGTCCACATGAGGGACCACCAAGTGGTGTACAGAGCAAGATTCGGAAACTCCCTCTCCAGCCCCACTTGCCTGTGACCTGGCCTCTCCTCGGCCGCCCGCCTTCTTCCTGAGCCTTGGTCATTTCCTTTACCTTACTTTCGAAGCTTCCCATTACCTTGGAAAGGGTTTCATTCTTCACAAGAGACAGGAAGACAGGTTCTGGTGCCTGGACAAGGTGAGGCTGCTCTCTCTGCTCCCTAAATGAGGGGGCCCTGGGTTCTTCTTTGCTAGGGGAAGGCGATGGAAAGCAAAAAGACATTTTCACAGTGGCTTCTGGGAACACACGGGGGAGTCTCTTGTCGGGTACGTGATGCGTGGTGGCAGTGACTATGTGGCCACAGGAAGGTTCCCCGGGGACCTGTACCCTCTAACAGCCCCGGTCCTCCATCTCTGTAGTCTCTGCTTCTCCTGGGGCCAAGAGGGGTTCATCTGTGTCATCCTGCTTGCTTCCTAGAGAAACCAGGAGGATGGAGTGAGAGAGAAAGTTCGGACAACCCTTTGAAAGGTTCCAAAGGACACTTACAGGCGATTGCTGCTCTTTTGGATTTCAGGGAGTGGAGGAATAGGAACCGACAATAGGCCACCCCATCCCCCTCCGCCAGAATTGGCCAAGCCTCTGTAGTTGCGGTGACTGTGCCCTGCCAGAAGCTGTGGGAGGAGAGGGGCTTCAGAAGCCAGCAGCAGTTGGAACTCAGAGAGGAGTGTGACCGCCTGAGCCTGTGGCCAGCAGAAACCACCCACCTCCCTGCTCGCCTGGCCTGCTCCAAACCCCAGGAAAGCCAGAGTTTCTGTGGAAACTGAAGCTGTGCCTGCTGGACCAGGCTGGGGTGGGGGCAGGGGGCTGCGTTCTGCCAAATGGTGCCAGTGGGCATGGAGGGGGAGCGACAGCTGGAGGGTAGGGACCTAGAGGCAGGCAGGGGCCTGCTCCTGCCAGCCTGGGCTAGGCCTGGGGACTGCCGCCTGCTCCCAGTTTAGGCCGTTCACCAGGTTTCTGAGCGAGCAGGATGAGGCTTGGAGAGCCTGTGGGTAGGATGCCGGAGAGGACTGGGAGCATCAGGCAAGGCACAAGGTGCTCACCACCCATGAAAACCAGCAGGGGGGTGGAGCCGCTCCAGGCAGCCCTGGCCAGCTCTGCTTCCAATGGAGAGGCCCTTGCAAGAGTCAGACCTGCTGCTCCTGGTGTGCGAAGACCCCCATAGCCCTTCTCTGCTGACCCCAGACACACAGCTCCACCTCCAGGAGGGCACCCAGATGGTGGAGGCTGTCCAATCTGCTCCTGTGGGCACATGCGCTCCTGAGCTTCTCGGGTCTTCCTTCTGCTGGGCCGTCTAGCTGAGAAGGGTGGTTCCCAGGGTAGGGGGCCGGGAGACCGAGCCCACGCGCGAAAGATCTACCTGAGGGGTGACTGCTACCGTGTCAGCGCTGTGGGCTCTTAAGATCAGTCCCTCTGACAGTTCCATCCTCCTAGACACTGGGTGGCCGGCAGTTTTTATGGCCTGACCCATGACATCAACTGGCCTCTTCTAAAAGGACCGACATCTCTTTCTGCAGTACACGATAGTTCAAGAACAATTTGAACCACATAACATGATGTGAAAAACGAAAATGCCCAGCTTTTTCTACAGATGGCCATCGAACCAGTGACCATGGCTTCATTGGCTCAAGGAGTCCCCAGTGCTTGTTTCGACCCCACCACTGGTCATTCTGCCCCCGCCCCTCCGCCCCGGGCTCCTCCCCACCTTGGCTTTGGGAGAGTAACTTTGCCTCTCTGATCCCCTCTTAGGCTGTTTTCTGTTGCTAGAAGTAAAAAGTAACTGGATGATTTATGAAGAATAGAGATTTATTTAGATCATGGTCCAGGAGGCTGGCGAATCCAGGAGTGCCGGGGTGGCATCCTCGCATGGCAGAGGGCGACACGTGGCAAGGCAGAGCAAGCATGCTAGCTCAGGTCTGTCTCTCCTGGAAAATCTTCTGATGCCATCATGGGGCCCCCCTCCTCATGACCTCTAGTTGCCTACCCAGGGCCCCAGACTGTCCATTTTGCCTCCAGTCTTCCCAAATCTCCCGCCCCTCTCCTTTGATTGACATTTTCACTGTTCCCAGGAAGGGGTCAATCCTTCACCATGGTCTTTCCAGAATGTTGCACCGGCCTGGAGGATGCCCTCTCCATGGCTGCATTCTCCCTCCAAAAGGCCCTCGGAGAGTGAAGGGACTTGCTCAGGCAGCTGGTCAGGGATGGAGCCATTATTGGAACCCAGGTCTCCTTGATCCAAAGCCACTTTTGTCTCCTTGCCTATCACTTCTCACTCCCCTCACTCAATTACTCACACACCTTGAAGATGCCGTTCAGCTTATGGCCTGTCTTCCTTTCCCTGCAGGGTGTCCTTCCAGCTGGGCAGTCGCCAACATGCTTAGGAGAGCCTCGGTCACGCGGCACGTGCTCAGGTTTCTTAACCTTTCTGAAATCTTCCCAGACCTCCCCGAACAGTGCATGGCGCCAGGTGCAGTGTGATCCCAGCAGCTCCAGAGGCTGAGGCAGGAGGATTGCAAGTTCAAAACCAGCCTCTGCAACTTAGCAAGACCCTAAGCAACTCAGTGAGACCCTGTCTCTAAATAAAATACAAAAAAGGGCTGGGGATGGGGCTCAGTAGTCGAGTGCCCCCAGGATCAATCCCTGGTAGAAAAAAAAAAAAAGAAAAAGAAAGAAAAGAAGAAAAAGAAAAAAGAAAAATCAGTGCATAGTAACCTGGATCAGCATCTTCTCCATTCTTACATTAGTCTGTCAGTCGCATCAGTCACTTAGCATCTTTTGCTGTCTCTGGGGAGCTGTAAGAGCCAGAGGACAGCAAATGTTTTACCTGTCATCCATCCCTATACAGCAACTGGTGCTTACATGTTTTGAATGATTTATCAAAGTGCCAAGTATGGATTATCTCCTTTACCTTTCCTAATAACCACAGTCAATATTATTTACCACCTTTACAGAGGAGGAAATTCAAAGTAAGGGTGCAGTGGTGGCTCTAGAATTTCAATCAATAGGAGGAATTTATGGAATTTAATCTGGTTGCTGGGGTTCCAGAGGATTTTGCCCTGAAGTTGAGATTCACTGGGCCTTCTGTTTACTTTGCACATTATGTATTTTGGGGACTGTAGACCTCCCTTCTGGAGAAAAGTTTAGGTCATGGCTCGAGGTCACATAGCTGGGAAGTAGCACAGTCAGGACACCACCCTGGAGAGCTGCTGGAGGTCACCTGAGATAGTAGCCAGTAGGAGGTTAGTTATAGATTAGTTAATGTCAAGTCACTAAAGTGTCATTAACATGGAGTTTACAAGCAGAAACCCAAAGGCCCCATTTTTTTTTCTAGTTTATTGGTTAATAGGGGAAATAAGTCATTAAAATGTACATAATGACACATACAGAAAAAAAAAAAGAGCACACCCAGCAGGTGCAACAAAATAGCAGCTGGGCAAAAATCTTTATGTGGCATGGCAGAGCTGCTGGGTAACAGGCCTTGGGTAAATACATCGGTTTCTAGCTGGGCATGGTGGTGCACACACCTGTAATCCCAACCACTGGGGAGGCTAAGGCAGGAAGATAGCAAGTTCAAGGCCAGCCTGGGCAACTAAGCAAAATCCTATCTCAAAATAAAAAGTAAAAAGGACTGGGGATGTGACTCAGAGGAAAAGTGACCCTGGATTCAATCCGTAGTACCGGAAAAAAAAAAAAAGTTCGTCTCTAGTTATAGGTGTGTATATGACTCAAGGTGTTTGTTGTTGTTGTTTTTGGTACCAGGGATTGAACTCAGAAGCTCTTAACTACTGAGCCACATCCCCAGCACTTCTTATTTTTTATTTTTAGACAGGGTCTTGCAAAGTTGCTTAGGCTTCGCTAAGTCACTGAGGCTGCTCTTGAACCTGCAAACTTACCGTCTGAGTTGCTGGGATTACAGACATTGCCACCATGCAGGACATGACTCAAAGTTTTGAGGGGAGGCTGTGCTTCCTATTTCAGGGTCAGTCTACCTGCCCTACTGACCACGTGGGTTCTGACTTCCTCCTTTATGTAAAGAGGATGTCAGCTTCAGTGGTCTCAAAGTCCCCTTCTAGCATTGAAACTTTATGGCTAGTTTTGTTTTCAAAGCAGAAAATACTTAGAACCCTTAGACTCTTATCTATTCCCATGACTTTTTAAAAACTCAGGGAACAGCCTCTCAGACATTATCAGGTGGAATCTCTGTTTTGAGACTTGTCTGTAGCCAGGTTTTATCAGAAATCAGCTTCCCTCCCTCCCTATCCCCGGAAAACTTAGATAATTGTTAAAGTTAAGATTTTTTTTAAGTCATAGAATTCTTTAAGCTACATGGAATTGGTTTAGGTTTCTTCCTGACTTTACATTCTTGGAGCCAATCCTCCTTAGGATAGTGTGGGTGACTTGACGGTGGCTGGAGGAAAAGCTGGTTGTGTTTTTCCCCTCTCAGGGAAGCCGGGACAGCTTTATCCCAGCCGGGGTCACCATTCCTGCCCAGTCAGAATTTGAGTGTTGCACATGGTGGGGAGAATCCAGCTGCTTCCCAGAAGCCAGTCCACCCTACCCCCCTTTGGAGACTGAGAGAGAAATATTTAATGACTCTGGTTCCAAGCCCAAGGGTCAGGGTTGCATGGGGCGAAGGTTACCAATATTCAGAGTCTAGGGGGCCAGGGGCTGCCTGGGAAACCCTTGAAGCTGCCAAGTGCCTTACATCCAAGGATCCCAGTGGTATTCTGAGGAAATGGGAGGAGGGTGGCATGCAGCAGTATTGGGAGAAGGCCCGCTGATGGGAACTAGCAATGTCAAGGCTCTGGGCTCTGTGACTGTCTGAGGCCACTGGGTGCTCTCTCTAGGGGCATGCAGGGGAGCCTGTCCTGAGAGCTTCCCAGGAGGGAACAGGTATACAAGTGGAAGAGAGTGAACCTGGGCTGTGCCCCCAAGTGCGACAAGAATCCTTACTGCCTGCTGTGGAGAGACCCTTCCGCAGGGGAGGTATTTTAGACATTCATTTGACAAGTCATTCATTTGTGCTAGAGATGGTTTACCAAGAATACTAACTTTGTATGTTTTATTTCCACCTGGAATAAAGTTGAAGTTTAGTGTGGTAAATTTGGAACCAATCTTTTTTTTTTTATTGGTTGTTCACAACATTACAAAGCTCTTGACATATCATATTTCATACATTAGACTGAAGTGGGTTATGAACCCCCAATTTTACCCCAAATGCAGATTGCAGAATCACGTCGGTTACACATCCACAATTTTACATAATGCCCTATTAGTAATTGTTGTATTCTGCTACCTTTCCTATCCCCTACTATCCCACCTCCCCTCCCCTCCCATCTTATCTCTCTACCCCATCTACTGTAATTCATTTCTCTCCTTGTTTATTTTCCCATTCCCCTCACAACCTCTTATATGTAATTTTGTATAGCAATGAGGGTCTCCCTTCATTTCCATGCAATTTCCCTTTTCTCTCCCTTTCCCTCCCATCTCATGTCTCTGTTTAATGTTAATCTTTTCTTCCTGCTCTTCCTCCCTGCTCTGTTCATAGTTGCTCTTATTATATCAAAGAAGACATTTGGTATTTGTTTTTTAGGGATTGGCTAGCTTCACTAAGCATAATCTGCTCTAGTGCCATCCATTTCCCTGCAAATTCTATGATTTTGTCATTTTTTATTGCTGCATAGTACTCCATTGTGTATAGATGCCACATTTTTTTTATCCATTCATCTATTGAAGGGCATCTGGGTTGGTTCCACAGTCTAGCTATTGTGAATTGTGCTGCTATGAACATCAATGTGGCAGTATCCCTGTAGCATGCTCTTTTAAGGTCTTCAGGGAATAGTCCGAGAAGGGCAATAGCAGGGTCAAATGGTGGTTCCATTCCCATCTTTCCCAGGAATCTCCAAACTGCTTTCCAAATTGGCCGCACCAATTTGCAGCCCCACCAGCAATGTACAAGTGTACCCTTTTCTCCACATCCTTGCCAGCACTTGTTGTTGTTTGACATCATAGTGGCTGCCAATCTTACTGGAGTGAGATGGTATCTTAGGGTGGTTTTGATTTGCATTTCTCTGATTGCTAGAGATGGTGAGCATTTTTTCATGTACTTGTTGATTGATTGTATGTCCTCCTCTGAGAAGTGCCTGTTCAGGTCCTTGGCCCATTTGTTGATTGGGTTATTTGTTATCTTATTGTCTAATTTTTTGAGTTCTTTGTATACTCTGGATATTAGGGCTCTATCTGAAGTATGAGGAGTAAAAATTTGTTCCCAGGATGTAGGCTCTCTATTTACCTCTCTTATTATTTCTCTTGCTGAGAAAAAACTTTTTAGTTTAAGTAAGTCCCATTTGTTGATTCTTGTTATTAACTCTTGTGCTATGGGTGTCCTATTAAGGAATTTGGAGCCTGACCCCACAATATGTAGATCGGAGCCAACTTTTTCTTCTATCAGACGCAGAGTCTCTGATTTGATATCAAGCTCCTTGATCCATTTTGAGTTAACTTTTGTGCATGGCGAGAGAAAGGGATTCAGTTTCATTTTGTTGCATATGGATTTCCAGTTTTCCCAACACCATTTGTTGAAGATGCTATCCTTCCTCCATTGCATGCTTTTAGCCCCTTTATCAAATATAAGATAGTTGTAACTTTGTGGATTAGTCTCTGTGTCCTCTATTCTATACCATTGGTCCACCGCCTGTTTTGGTACCAGTACCATGCTGTTTTTGTCACTATTGCTCTGTAATATAGTTTGAAATCTGGTATCGCTATACCGCCTGATTCACACTTCCTGTTTAGAATTGCTTTTGCTATTCTGGGTCTTTTATTTTTCCATATGAATTTCATGATTGCTTTATCTATTTCTACAAGAAATGCCGTTGGGATTTTGATTGGCATTGCATTAAACCTATAGAGAACTTTTGGTAATATCGCCATTTTGATGATGTTAGTTCTGCCTATCCATGAACAGGGTATATTTTTCCATCTTCTAAGATCTTCTTCTACTTCTCTCTTTAGGGTTCTGTAGTTTTCATTGTATAAATCTTTCACCTCTTTTGTTAGGTTGATTCCCAAGTATTTTATTTTTTTTTTTTTGAGGATATTGTGAATGGAGTGTTTTTCCTCATTTCCGTTTCAGAAGTTTTGTCGCTGATATACAGATATGCCTTTGATTTATGCATGTTGATTTTATATACTGCCACTTTGCTGAATTCATTTATTAGTTCTAGTAGTTTTTTTGTAGACCCTTTTGGGTCTTCTAGGTATAGAATCATATCATCTGCAAATAGTGATAATTTAAGTTCTTCTTTTCCAATTTTTATGCCTTTAATTTCTTTCATCTGTCTAATTTCTCTGGCTAGTGTTTCGAGAACTATATTGAATAGAAGTGGTGATAGAGGGCATCCCTGTCTTGTTCCGGATTTTCGAGGGAATGCCTTTAACTTTTCTCCATTCAGAATGATGCTAGCCTGAGGCTTAGCATAGATAGCTTTTACAATGTCAAGGTAAGTTCCTGTTATCCCTAGTTTTTCTAATGTTTTGAACATAAAGGGATGCTGTACTTTGTCGAATGCTTTCTCTGTGTCTATCGAGATGACCATATGGTTCTTATCTTTAAGTCTATTGATGTGGTGAATAACATTTATTGATTTCCGTATATTGAACCAGCCTTGCATCCCAGGGATGAATCCTACTTAATCATGGTGCACAATTTTTTTTGATGTGTTTTTGTATTCGATTCGCCAGAATTTTATTGAGGATTTTTGCATCTAGGTTCATTAGAGATATTGGTCTGTAGTTTTCTTTATTTGAGGTGTCTTTGTCTGGTTTCGGAATCAGGGTGATGTTGGCCTCATAGAATGAATTTGGAAGAGCTCCCTCTTTTTCTATTTCCTGAAATAACTTGAAAAGTATTGGTATTAATTCTTCTTTAAAGGTTTTGTAAAACTCCGCTGTATACCCATCCGGTCCTGGGCTTTTCTTGGTTGGTAGTCTTTTGATGGCTTCTTCAATTTCATCCATTGATATTGGTCTGTTCAAATTGTGTGTATCCTCCTGACTCAGTCTGGGCAAATCATATGACTTAAGAAATTTATCGATGTCTTCACTATCTTCTATTTTATTGGAATATAGGTTTTCAAAATAATGTCTAATTGTCTTCTGTATTTCTGTAGCATCTGTTGTGATATTGCCTTTTTCATCCCGTATGTTAGTAATTTGAGTTCTCTCTCTTCTTCTCTTCGTTAGCATGGCTAAAGGTCTGTTGATCTTATTTACTTTTTCGAAGAACCAACTTTTAGTTTTGTTAATTTTTTCAATAGTTTCTTTGTTTCAATTTCATTGATTTCCGCTCTGATTTTAATTATTTCTTGCCTTCTGCTACATTTGCTGTTGTTTTGCTCTTCCTTTTCTAGGGCTTTGAAATGAAGTGTGAGCTCATTTATTTGTTGGTTTTTTCTTTTTTTGAGGAATGACCTCCAGGCGATGAATTTCCCTCTTAAAACTGCTTTCATTGTGTCCCATAGATTCCGATATGTTGTGTCTGTATTTTCATTTATCTCTAAGAATTTTTTGATTTCCTCCTTTATGTCTTCTGTAACCCATTGATCATTCAGTAACATATTGTTAATTTTCCATGTGATGTAGGATTTTTCCTTCCTTCTTTTATCATTGATTTCCAGTTTCATTCCATTATGATCAGATAAAATGCAAGGTATTATCTCCACCCCTTTATATTTACTGAGGGTTGCCCTATGGCATAATATATGGTCTATTTTTGAGAAGGATCCATGTGCTGCTGAGAAAAAAGTATATCCATTTGATGATGGTTGATATATTCTATATATGTCAGTTAAGTCTAGGTTATTGATTGTGATATTGAGTTCTATAGTTTCTTTATTCAACTTTTGTTTGGAGGATCTGTCTAATGGTGAGAGAGGTGTGATGAAGTCACCCATAATTATTGTGTTGTGGTCTATTTGATTCTTGAACTTGAGGAGAATTTGTTTTATGAATGTCGCAGCACCATTATTTGGTGCATAAATATTGATAATTGTTATGTCTTGTTGGTGAATGGTTCCTTTTAACAGTATATAATGACCTTCTTTATCCCTTTTGATTAACTTAGTCTTGAAGTCGATTTTATTCGATATGAGGATGGCCACCCCTGCTTGCTTACGAGGACCGTGTGTGTGGTATATTTTTTCCCATCCTTTCACCTTCAGCCTGTGTATGTCTTTTCCAATCAGATGTGTCTCCTGGAGGCAGCATATTGTTGGATTTGTTTTTTTAATCCATGATACCAGCCTATGTCGCTTTATTGGAGAGTTTAAGCCATTAACATTCAGAGTTACTATTGATATATGGTTTGTACTTCCATCCATGTTTGATTATTTATCCTTTTTTTAAAAAAATTTAGTTTGTTTCTCCATGATTATCTTTTCCCTCGCCCTCTGTCTTTACCGAGGCACTTCCTACTGATGGTTTTGGTTATTGTTTTTCATTTCTTCCTCGTGTAGTGTTTTGCTCAAAATGCTTTGCAATGCTGGTTTTCTGGCTACAAATTCTTTTAAGTTTTGTTTATCATGAAAGATTTTTATTTCGTTGTCATACGTGAAGCTTAATTTTGCTGGATACAGAATTCTTGGTTGGCATCCATTGTCTTTCAGTGTTTGAAATACATTGTTCCATGAACTTCTTGCTTTCAGCGTCTGTGATGAACAATCCGTTGTTCACCTTATTGGTTTACCCCTGAATGTAATCTGTCTCCTTTCTCTTGTAGTTTTTAATATTTTCTCTTTGTTCTGTATATTGGATATCTTCATAACAATGTGTCTTGGCGTTGGTCTACTGTGATTTTGTGTGCTCGGTGTCCTGTATGCATCTTCAATTTGTATATCTGTTTCCTTTTTTATTTCTGGAAAGTTTTCTGTAATTATTTCATTCAGCAGGTTACTCATTCCCTTGGTTTGAATCTCTGTACCTTCTTCTATCCCGATGACTCGTAAGTTTGGTTTTTTTATGTTATCCCATAACTCTTGGGTGTTTTTCTCGTGATTTTTTACCAGCCTTTCTGAGTTGGCTAGACTCTTTTCAAGATGATATATTTTGTCTTCATTATCTGACGTTCTGGCTTCTACTTGCTCCACTCTGTTAGTGATACTCTCAATTGAGTTTTTAATTTGGTTTATCGTTTCCTTCATTTCTAGAATTATTGTTTGATTATTTTTATAATCTCTATCTCCTGATAAAGATGCTTAACTTCTTCTTTTATCTGTTTATGTAATTCATTCTCAATGTGTTCTTTCGCTGCTTGAATTTGCTGTCTTATATCCTCTTTAAGGTTCCATTCCATCTGTCTAAGGTTTTCCTTGAGTTCTTTATATGACCATTTTTTCTGATGACTCTAGGTCCTCCTGAATATTTAGGCTGTCCTGCATTGTTTGTACTCCTTTTCTTCCTTGCTTTTTGAAGCTGCTCATGTTACTTCTTGTTCTGTTTGACTGCTGAGTTACTGTTTACTCCTATAAATTTATTAGATGCTTGGGAGGAAAGGTATTAGAAGGTATTCTAAAGAGAATGAGAGTAAGCAGGTAGAATTCAAGGAAGGGGGGATAAGATAATTGAAAAGAAATGAAAAGACAAAAGAAGAAAAAAATAGGAAATAAAAAAAGAAAAAAAATTTAAAAAAATAATAAAAAAATTAAACTTAAAATTAGAAGAAAAAAAATTTAAAAAAAAATTTGTAAAAAAAATTAAAAAAACAACAAGAAAGAAAAATGAAAATGAAAGAAAAACCCAAATCAAAAAAAATAGAAAAGAAAAAAAGAAAAAAAAAACTAATAAATGCAGTCTTAGAGTTTGATTTACTTCTCTTCCAGTAGGTGGCGCTGTGCCCACCAGGCCAAGTTTCTCCTGTCAATAGGCGGGAACCAATCACTGTGCAGCAGCTCCTCCCAGACTGGGCGAGTCTCCAATCCTGAGTTCCTAGGGCCTCCTCTTATGTCTAGTCACTTCCCACTTTTCCTCTAGCCAGGCCCCTCTCACGGGTGCCGCTCACCACAATACTGGCTACACGCCAGGTCTGCTGCTCCCGGGAGCCCTGCTTTCATGAACGACTGGGCACACTCTTCCAGTTTGCCATTCCCTCAGACCCTAAGTTTGTAGAGCTTGGGGCTGAGAATCCTCAGCGAATTTTACTTGCCCTCCGGTAGCCACGCCCCTGGTAGCTGGTGCAAGAGACCTCAGCTGTCAGCACTGGTGGGAGCAGTAGTTCCGTGCCGGGGGTCCCGCGCCACCTCAGATTCCCTCGGTCTGGCTATCGTGCTCACGGGAGAGCTGGGAGGGGCCCTTAAGGTTTCCCCAATGTGTGGAGGGGGAAGGCTAGGGAATTACACACCTGTAGTCGCAGGTTTCACTGAAGTTATCTCCTCCGCCGCAGTCTGATGACGTCAGTTCTCTGCCATGGTGGTGTCTCTTGCAAATGGCGACAGTTCGTTTTCCTTTGCCGGGCGACCAATGCAACGGTTGGGTCCTTACTGTCTCTCCCAAGCCCCGTTTCAAACCTGTGGCCACTACCTATGAAGGCTTGGTAGGCATTTACCTCCGTAGGATGAGAAGGGCTGACCAGTTGTTTCAGCCGGATGGATTAGTGCTGAGTCACAGCTGTTTGTCTGTGGGAAGCAGGCGAACGGGAGCTTGAATTCAGCTGATCCGGGCTCAGTGTGTGTTCTGAGAGGCCCAGACTGTTCACCCCAGATCCACGTCAGCTCAGCATTGCCTAGTGATCCTGAGCAAACAGATTTAGGTTGTTTACGACTCCCTATGCCTGCACAGCTGAAGAGGTCAGAGACTTGATCTCTCTGCGCCCGCCGCCATGTTGGAATCCTGGAACCAATCTTTACAAGGATACTGAAGAGGATTCCAACAAGGGAAGATTGGCATGCCCATCATGTCTTCTAGGCTGTCACTACTGCCTGTCCCTTTTCCCCAGTAGCAGGAGAATGCAGAGCCATGGGATTTGGGGAGCAGGGAGAGGAGAGAAAGTCACTTCACAGGGCTGGCTTAACTGGCTTCCTCTCCTCTTCTGGAACCATGGAGCTGCCTGCGAATCTGTAACTCAGTCCTCCTGCCTGGTTGGGAACCTGGGTGACCTTAGCCAGTTTCTCCCAGCCTGGCTTCTAAGCAGTCCTTTCCTCTTGGGTTTAGATGCTTCTATGGGCAGATGAGATTATGCCTAGGATTTCCTGCTCAATCTCATGGTTCCTGAGTTTGAATTTAACCTCTTAGCACATTATGGTCTCATCTACCTTAAGGGAAAGATGGTCTCACTGGGAGCAGCACCGGTTGCTCTTCCAACACAGGCAAAATGCCACCAACCACTCTCTTCCATTCCTCCATGTAGGATACGTCAGGAGTGTCTTGGGGAAAACAAAGAAGACAGAGAAAACAAAGAGATGGAGAAAACAAAGAAGATGAGACCCAGAGGTTCTTGGGGGCCACAGGTGTATGTAAAACTATGATACCGAGAGGAAACGTAGCCCAGGTGAGAAACAGCCCTGCAGCTGCAAGTGCCCTCACTAGCTCCATGTTCTAATGAGCTTAGTTGAACCACCAGAGGAGAAGATGAGCATAGTTATTCTCGGGGTGGAGGTTACAAGCTGACCAACAGAACCAAAAAGTAGCTGGAACTTCTGCTAGGCCACCTGAGGTCCAGAAGCAATTCCATATAGCAAAGAGCATGTTCAGACCCAACACTCAGGATACCCAGACTCCAGTTGGGTCTGCTGTGAATAAGGTAAGTAAAGGCTGGATGGACAGTTCATTCAACAGATTTATTGAGCACCTGTTAATAGACCGTGGAGATCCAAAAGAAATAAGACCCAGACTCCGTCCTCAGGGATGCTCACAAGTAAACAGGTTATTTCCATGATAAGGATCCATATGTTCTTTCCTCCCAGGTCTGTGACTTCCTTATTCTATGCCTGTGTTTCTACAAAGCAGACTTAAATGATAATCAAGATGCAAAGCCCCAGGCACAACTCCCTGGGCTAATTTTTCCTCAGATGAGAAAAACTGCAGATGGCCCTAGAACCCCTGCTTCTTCCTGAACACCTTCAACCCACAGGTATCTTGCCTGCATAGCTACATAAAACCTCATGCTCACTCTGGGTTGGAAATCAGGGTTTGAACAGAAGCTGGCAGCAAGGGATGGGTCCTGTAGGCATGGGTGCACTCAGGAGAACAGATGCCAGAAAGATCTCGATTCTCCTGAGAACGCTTATCTCCTGGCCTGTCCTGGAAAGCAGAGTCTTGCTCTAAGTGTTCTCTGAAACGCGGCTGCCCTCCAGATACCCGGGCTCCCAAGGGTTGAGGAAAACCCCACCACCCTGAAGAGGGGTCACGCGGAGCACACAGGGCCCTGGGCTCCAAGGCATACAGATAGGCTCTGCAACAAGGAAAGCCCCCAGGACTCAGGGCAGACGCCCACCACCCTGCCTCTGGGCCTCGCTCTGTGCTTTTTCCCAGCCCACATTCCTAATGCAAACCAGATGCCACCTCACCCCCACCCCCACCTCGCCCTTCTCCTTCCACTCCTGGAGTCTGCGCATGGGCTCGACTCCACCTTGGAAATGCCAGGCCTTCTCTCCATCCACCTTGGCCTCTTCCAGCAACAGCTCACTGCCGGCGCACCGCCTCCAAGAGGCTTTCTGAACTTCTTTGTGATACCTAGCACACCATTTCCCAGACCTACTCAGTACTCGAGCTCTTTGGGCTCTAATATGGAAAGCTCAGCTCCCTTCATCTGGTGTCCCCTCTCGGTGCCTCTTTCCTGTGTTGCATGACCAGTGAGAAGACTGTCAGGCATGGTCACAAGGGGCCTGAGCATCAAAGGCAAGGGTATCCTCCATGGGGTGCATGGGGTGCACATGCCAGAAGGGTCAAGCAAGATGCACTGGGTTGGGAAGAAAATAGTAAATTTCTATTGATTTTAAAAATAACATTGCAAGGCAGGAGTTTTAGTTAATAATCGTGTATCAAAATTGGTTCACTAATAGTGACAAATGTATCATGGTAATGTACCATATTAATAATAAAAATGGGGTCTGGGGAATATGGGACCTGCTGCACTATTCTTGTAACATCTCTGTAGATGTAAGCTTATTCTAAAATAAAAACTTAATTAAAAAATCATCCTTTTCAGTTCCTGTGTTATGTGTGTTCTATGCTGCACACAATGTTGTTATAAAAATACAACATAGTTAAAGTATAGGTTCAGGGGCTTGACAGAGGTAACTAAATTAGACAGAAGTGTCTAGAAACAGACAGACAGGCTGATAGGAAGCCTCTGCTCCATCAGATTGTCAAGTGACTCAGGCTTCTCCTTTCTCGTTTCCTTACCATTGCTGGGCTTATCGCTGGGCTTATCCTAATCTAGAGTCCAAGAGAGCTTTCCACCAAACCCATGCTCCAGGGGCAGCCTGAAGGTAGTAAGGTAGAGGGACGAATTCAAGAATTTACACATCACTTCTGTTCAAATCCCACTGTCACCTGTAATCTCAGCGACTTGGGGGGCTGAGGCAGGAAGATCACAAGTTTAAGGCCAGACTGGGCACTTCAGTGAGACCCTGTTTCAAAAACAAAATAAAAAGGGCTGGGGGTGTCTCTCCCTGGTGAAGCACTGGCCTAGCCTGCACAAGCCTGGGTTCCATTCCCATCACCTAAAGAAAAGAAAGAAATCCCATTGGCCACAACCTAATCCAAATGGTTATATCCCTCTACTAAGGCACGGAAAATACACCCTAATTTTAACTGATTGTGTGTTCAGCTAAAATTTAAGGTGGTTAACATTGTAGAAGAAGGGAAACAGTATATTGGGAGGCAACTAGCATTCTTCACCACAATTATTTATGGTTTATGAATAAGTAGACAGGCATAAACTGAGGGTACTGGTCATCTGTTATTGTTTGTTTTTTTTCTAAGAAGGGTGCACCCCCCAAAAAAAAAAAAATTGGCCACCATTTTAAGACACCAGTCAGAGGACAGTTTGCATTTCTGGCTTCTGGGATCCTAACAGGCTAAAGCCCTTTATCCTGTGGGTCTGTTCCCCGGGATCTGGTAAGATCTCTTCCTTCTTGCATGCAAGGAGGCCTGTTGTTTTCTTTGGAGGCTCTTCCTCTCAGGGAGACTGGGGAGTGAGGAAGGGAGGTGAGGAAGGACAAGGACAGTATCTCAGAGAGATGGGCAGACAGAGAAAGAAACAATGACCGATAAAGAATGAGAAAGAGAGATAAGACAGAGTGGCCAGACATCGGGCCTGGAGCCCAGGAGAGGGGCCAAGAGGAGGGAAGGCTGCAGAGAGAGGCTGGCCCAAAAGGAAGTGGGCATTTATCTGGAGCCTGTGAGGTCACTTACTCTCAGAAGGTAGGGAAGTTGGGCAGGGCACAGCCAGGCCCCGCAGGGCTATTCATAGCCAGGGTCTGAGCAAGTCCCAGCATGCTTTGCCAAGGTCGCTCTACCTTGGAGATTTTCTGAGAAGGGAAGAGGGGTGGGGCGGGGTCATAGGTGAAGGAGAGGGTGTGCGCAGTTCTCTCTCCACTGCACCCACCCCTTTGCACTTACGGGGGACAGAGTTTGTGCAGGCTGTTTGCTTCCATAGGTGAGTTTATTTCGGGGTCTTTCTATTTGCCTTCCAGGAGAGCACACAGGCCCCCAAATACCTCCTCCCTGGTGCTTAGGTGAAGTTCAAGCCAAGTGGAATGAGAGCGAGTGCAGGAAGTGCTAGCCATGATTTCCATCTGGGGGAGACTGGGGAGGGCTTCCTGGAGAAAGCATCAGTCTCCAAGCACAGGAAGTGGGATTTTAAACAAGCCAAGACGGGATGAGGAAGGAGGACCTTCAGGGCAGGGAAACCACATGACCAAGGCTAGGAAGCACGGAGTCAGCTAGTAAAGGGCAAGGAGGAAGAAAGCAAGGAGGAAGCAGGATGAGCAGGAGCCCGGCTGCTCCCAGTGTTGGTAACAAGAATGCAACAAAGCCACAGAGCCTCAAGTTGGGACTGATAAACAAACTGTTTCATGTTCTGTCTGCAGAAGATAGGGTCAGGACCAGGTGCCAGGACTCCCGGTGTGACAATGGGCAGCATTCTGTAAACTCCACAGTCCCAGACGCCCTGGACATGTGGCTTTCACAAGTGCTGGACACTAGGGTCATCCCGACCACCATGGAGTGGCCAGTGAGGGGGACCAAAGCTGTCAAATCAATCATCTAGGCAGTCAGTCAACCAGCAAATCATGATCCCTGCCCCCCCAGGCCTCCGCACGCTCTATTGTTGCAAAACTCATTCATCTTTATTTCTGCATGGTTTCATTCTACCCATCACACATTTTCCTTGGGCCTTGTCCTTTCCTTAATTTGCACAACACAGTGTGTTCTAATTCTCTCCCTGGACCCAGTGGGGCTCTTTCTCGGTCTTCTTTCCTCTTTCCTTTTCTTCTCTGCTGCCATACTGTTGGCCTTCCCTGTCGCCCGCTTTCTCTCCGCGCGCTTCCATTGAATTCTACCCACAATCTCCTGTGGATATTTGTCTGCATAGATGGTGAATCGGTTGGGATACTTTTAGCAGCAAATAATGAACTCAACTGCCTTAAACAAAAAGGACACTGATCATCAATCACACAGCAAGGAGTTCTGAGGTAGTTTCTGGCATTGAATGATTTGGAAGCTTAATGATCAGAGACCCACAGTTTCTTTCCATCTTTCCATCCTGCCCTCTCCAGCAGGTTGATTTTTATCCTCAGGCTTGCTGCCTCAGGGTCCTAAGATGGCTCCTCACAGAGCCACGTGGAGAGGTAACAAAGGGAAGAGTCTCTCTTCATTTTGTTTTTCAAATGAAGATGATTTTTCTAGAATCTCCCTTGCAGATCTCTTGTACCATGTCATGGTCCAGAATTGTATTGCATTTCTGATTTAAACACTGTCAAAGAGAACGGAATTATCAGTGGTTGTACTGGAAAATTGAGATTCATCCACTAGATTTGGGTCTGAGACTGGATTAGGTCTGAAACATGAAAACATGACCACTCACATGTGAATGAACAAAAGTGGAACACAGAGTCTGGAGGGGGACTCAGTGGTAGAGGGCTTACCTGGCATGCATGAAGCTCTGTGTTCCATCCCCAGCACCATTAAAAAAAAAAAAAAAAAAAAAAAAAGGAGTACAGTTAGCTAAGAAGGGAGAGGAATGTTTGTTGGGTAATCTGTTTTTGAGCCATCCAGGCTCCCAGCCCACTGAACAGCTCTGCACTAGGGAGAGTATTTAGGGAGGGCATTTCCCCCTCGATTCACTGACCCACAGGCCAGTCATCTCAAACACTCTCATGGACACACCCAGAGGTACACTGTACTAATTTTCTAGGTGTTTCACAATCCAGACAAGTTGACAACCAAGATTGACCATCCCAAGTAGCTAACATTTGTGGGAAGCCATGCTCGCACGTGACTGGGCACCTCCCTGATTGGGTGTGAGGCGTTCTGGCTAAACTGTGTCAGAACTAATCCCCACCCTTTCTAGGTGCGAGAGACCATCCATGTGGGGGTGTGACTGACCATTGATCCTGAGACCAATCACTGACCCTGACCTTGGAATGCTGTCCCCCTCGACCTTCATTGGATGGAATTTTCCCCTGAATTTCTTGTTCCCCAATAAAAGGCCACTCCCTGGCGTGCTCTCTCTCTCTCTCCTGCTAGTCTCTTGTGTAAACCTCGCTGCCCCACCAGGTGGCTTGAAGCAGGAGCCAGAGGGGAGAGCTGTCTCAGACCTGGTCAAAGAAAAAGGTAAATTGAGTTTTGTGTGTTGGTTTTGATCTCACTAGTTCACTTCTATGCTTCGAACCTCTAGTATGAAGCTAGCGTGCTGGTCGCGCGGTTGAAACATTCTCTTAACAATATTGTTCTCCATTTTTCAGATGGAAAAAAAAAAAAGCTGAGGTTAAGAACAGTAAAGTGATCCCCCAACCCCCACCACCCCAGGAACATCAAAAAGTTAAAGAAAGACATGAAGCTAAACTCCAAGTCTTCCAACTCCTGCCTCTGGCCTTTCCCTGAACTTAAGGGTGAGGACTCACCCTTGGGGCTGAGGCTGGGATACAGAACAGAATGCAAGACAGAGGCAGGCAGCATGGAGACACCCAGCTCCAGGAAAGAAGCAGCCCTAGTAACCTTGATATTGCAGGCTGGTTTTCTGCTGGTCTAGGGTTCTTACGATAGCCTGCTTTGAAGCTTTTAGGACTGAACTCTGCAAAAGCACCTGATTTTCTTGCATTCAGATCTATGCCATGCCTTTCTCAATAACAGGGCTAGTATCTTAGCCACAGTTGGGGTTTGGTGTGGGATCTTAAAACAGAGAAGTAAGAGTGAGCTCCAAGGACTTCCTAGTACAAGAATGAGCTGAAGAACATCTACCACTCTGTCAGCCACTACTCAATACCAGTGGAGACAGCGGCCACCAGAGACTCTTCAAATCCTGAAGAATCCCTAAAGTTGCTATTAGCCCCTGTTACTGTTATTTTCATGTTCTAGTCTTTAGCAAGGATCTCTGGCCTCAGTTGAATGTTTCCACATCTCATGGCCCATTTCATCCATGGAAAATTTTTTATTTTTATTTTTTTGGTATTGGGAATTGAACCCAGGGGCACTTTATTACTGAGCTATAATCCCAGATCTTTTTTTATTTTTAAAGTTTGAAACAGGGTCTCACCAAGTTGCTCAAGCTGGCCTTGAACTTGTGATCCTCCTGCCTCAGCCTCCTCGGTGGAGTTGCTGGGATTACAGGTGTACACCCCCACACTCCAGCAACCCCACAGAGAATTAAAAGAAAGAAGGAAAATTTCAGATTGGGCATGAGGAGCTCTAGAGTGTCAGCTCCCAGAGGGCAGGAAACTTGACTGCCCAGGGCTATATTCCCAGTTCCTGGCACATAATAGGCCTCACTTTATTTTTTAATGAATGAATGAATGAATGAATAAACCTATGACCCCAACTGATAGAGATTGTGCAATTTCATTTGTATCTCAGTGCATTTCAGCCACATTGTGAAGTCATCAAAGCCAATCTAGCCCTCCTATCTGCACCCTTCGGCTTCTCTTGAAGTCTTTCTCTCAGCTGTAGAGTTGCAAGGGCCTATGTTTTATGTGTTTGCTGTGTGCTTCCTAAGATCAGTAAATACCACTAGATGAGAGTCAGAAATCCTGACTTCCAGTCCCTGTTTGGTGTACAATTAGCTAGGTGAGCTTAAGCAAGTTACTTTATCTTTCTGAGCCTTTGGCTACAATGATCCCCAAGGTTCCTACAAATTCTCACATTTAAGGATTGTCTCAAGATCTAAGTCATTCCCTTGTTACCATGCATTTATATCCCACATGTCTTTCCAGATACATTTAAAGTTTCATGTCTGACAGGAGAGGGGGAAAAATCCTATATCTCCTAAAAAAGAGATGTGCTCCTAAGCTCAGGAACAAGACAAGGATGTCCTCTTTTTTTTCTTCATTTGTATTCCACAATATCAGAAGTTCTGGCCAGAGCAATTAGGCAAGAAAAAGAAATTAAAAATATCTATTTTAGAAAGAAGGAAGCAAAATTATCACTGTTTATGGATGCATGACATCACATACACACATACCCACATATACACACACAGGGAACAAATGAGTTTAACAAAAATGCAAGATATAAAATCAACTCACAAGAATGCATTGTTTTATGAACAATCTGAAAAGAAAATTAAAGATTCTATTTCTCACAACATTAAGAAAACAAAATATGTAAGAGTAAATTCAATTAAGAATGTGAAAGACAGGAAAAAAAATATAAAACCTTACTAAAATAAATTTAAGATGTAAATAAATGGAAGGACATCTCATACTCATGGACTTAAAGTCTTGAAGTTTTAGTGATGACTATACTACCCAAAGTAACCTAGAGGTTAAATGTGAATCCTACCAATATTATAATATTTTTTTGGAGGAATAGTAAAACTCATACTAACATTTACATGGAATTTCCTTTTTTTATATTTAACTGTAACTATCAAATTTTAATACAATCTTCCTATCTGAAACAGGGCATTTATGAAGGAAAGTACAGAAGATAATGCAAGTTCTGAAGTCAAGTTTCCTTGTTTTAAATTCCTACTGCTATTCTTTTTTTCCCACTTTCATTTTCTTTTAATTTTTATTGTTGGTTGTTCAAAACATTACATAGTTCTTGATATATCATATTTCACAGTTTGATTCAAGTGGGTTATGAACTCCCATTTTTACCCCGTATACAGATTGCAGAGTCACATCAGTTACACATCCACTGATTTACATATTGACATACTCATGTCTGTTGTATTCTGCTGCCTTTCCTATCCTCTACTATCCCCCCTCCCCTCCCCTCCCCTCCCCTCTTCTCTCTCTACCCCCTCTACTGTAATTCATTTCTCCCCCTTGTATTATTTTTCCCTTTCCCCTCACTTCCTCTTGTATGTAATTTTGTATAACCCTGAGGGTGGTCTCCTTCCATTTCCATGCAATTTCCCTTCTCTCTCCCTTTCCCTCCCACCTCTCATCCCTGTTTAATGTTAATCTTCTTCTCATGCTCTTCGTCCCTACTCTGTTCTTAGTTACTCTCCTTATATCAAAGAAGACATTTGGCATTTGTTTTTTAGGGATTGGCTGGCTTCACTTAGCATAATCTTCTCTTATGCCATCCACTTCCCTCCAAATTCTATGATTTTGTCATTTATTAATGCAGAGTAATACTCCATTGTGTATAAATGCCACATTTTTTTAATCCATTCGTCTATTGAAGGGCATCTAGGTTGGTTCCACAGTCTTGCTATTGTGAATTGTGCTGCTATGAACATCGATGTAGCAGTGTCCCTATAGCATGCTCTTTTTAGGTCTTTAGGGAATAGACCGAGAAGGGGAATAGCTGGGTCAAATGGTGGTTCCATTCCCAGCTTTCCAAGAAATCTCCATACTGCTTTCCAAATTGGCTGCACCAATTTGCAGTCCCACCAACAATGAACAAGTGTACCCTTTTCCCCACATCCTCGCCAGCACTTGTTGTTGTTTGACTTCATAACGGCTGCCAATCTTACTGGAGTGAGATGGTATCTTAGGGTGGTTTTGATTTGTATTTCTCTGACTGCTAGAGATGGTGAGCATTTTTTCATGTACTTGTTGATTGATTGTATGTCCTCCTCTGAGAAGTGTCTGTTCAGGTCCTTGGCCCATTTGTTGATTGGGTTATTTGTTATCTTATTGTCTAATTTTTTGAGTTCTTTGTATACTCTGGATATTAGGGCTCTATCTGAAGTGTGAGGAGTAAAGATTTGTTCCCAGGATGTAGGCTCCCTATTTACCTCTCTTATTGTTTCTTTTGCTGAGAAAAAAACTTTTTAGTTTGAGTAAGTCCCATTTGTTGATTCTAGTTATTAACTCTTGTGCTATGGGTGTTCTATTGAGGAATTTGGAGCCCGACCCCACACTATGTAGGTCGTAGCCAACTTTTTTTTTACATGGAATTTCAAGGGACACCAGACAGTGAGAGCTAAAATGATAAATCTCTTAGAAGAAAACATAGGAGAAAAATTTCATGACATTGACTCTAGCAGTGATTTCTTACACAGATACTGAAAGGGGGAAAAGGTAAATTGGACTACATGAAAACAAAGAATGTGCATCAAAGGTCATTCATTCTCAAGAGAATGAAGAAACAACAGAGAATGGGAAAAATTGCAAATTATATATCCATTAGAAGATTACTATCCACTGTATATAAAACAACTCCTACAATTCAACAACAACAACAAATCAGACTACCCAATTAAAAAATGGGCAAAGAACTTAAATAGACAATTCCCCAAAGAGGATATATAGAAAGGGTCAATAAAAGATGCTCAACATCACCCATCATTAGAGAGATACGAATCAAAACCACAATGAGATACCACTTCATAACCAGTGCAATGACTATTATTTTTCTAAAAGACAAAGAAAAAATGAAAATAACAAATGGTGGAGAGGATGTGGAAAAATTGGGACACTTGTGCATTGCATAGTCACTTGGTGTGGAAGAGTTTTAGTGGTTTCTCAAAAAGCCAAATGTAGTTTTACCATATGATCTGTCAATCCTACTCCAAGGTCTATACTCAAAAAAAAAAAAAAAAAAAAAAAAAAAAACAGAAAACAGATACTTATGCACCAATGTTCATTGCAGTATTATTTATAATAGCACAAAGATGGAAAAAAAAGCTAAGCCTCCATTAACTGAGAATAGATAATATCTATTCTAATGATAATATATATACACAATGGAGAACTCAGTTATAAAAAGGAACAAAGTTCTAATACATGCTACAACTTGGGCAAAAAAATGGGCAAAGAACTTAAATAGACAACACCTCAAAGAGACATTATGATAAACATGCCATACAGAAAAGGACAACAATTGTATGATTTCACTATATGAGAATATGCTATGATTCCACTTATACAAGGTACCTAGCACAGTCAAGTTCATAGATACAGAAAGTAGACGAAAGGGATGTTACCAAGGGCTAGAGGAAGAAGGGATGGAGTTGTTTTTTTTTTTTTTTTTTTTTTGGTACTGGGGATCGGGATTGAACCCAGGAGTGCTTTAGCCCTGAGCTACATCTCTAGTCTTTTTTTTTAAAAAATGATTAATTTTTTTTAAAGTTTGAGACAGCTTCCCTAAGTTGCTCAGGCTGGCCTCAAACTTGTGATCCCCCTGCTTTAGCCGCACAAGTCCCTGGGATTCCAAGTGTGCACCACTGTGCCTGGGTGAGGTTTATTGGATACAGAGTTTAATAGACACCGAGTTTTTATCTGGCAAGAAGAAGAAACTCTGAAGATGGTTTCTGGTGGTGGTTGCACAACATTGTGAATGCAATTAATGGCATAAAATATGTAATTTAACATTGGTAAAATGGTGAAATGATTTAAATATATATTTTACCACAATTTTTAAAATACAAACAAAAAAAAAAAAAAAAAGAAAGAAAGAAAAGGTGCAAGAAACTTGGAGAGCCCTTAAGTGATGAGTGGGGAATGGCTGAAGGGCCCCTGACTCTGCCACCCTGGGGGCCTCTTCCTTTTCCTCCAAGGTTGTGGGGCGCAGCCTATACTCAGACAGGCTTAACGAATGCTGTCTGGGGATCCTGCCTATGGCACTTGGGAAGACTGCAGGGAGGAAGAAGGAGAGGTCTCAGCTAACCTCTGGCTGCCCGGCCTCCCTTGAGAGGGCCTGTGGTGAGGACCTGGGGGCCCCTCAGGGCTGCCCCTTAGCGGCCTCTATTCCGTCCCCAAAGCAACTGTGAAATGAGGGGCTCAGACCAGACTGAAAGAGGTCCTGTAAGTTTTCACAGCCATCTGTCCCTAGCAGTCCCTCTGTCCATACGTCCATGCCTCACTAGGGATATTCTCTGGCCTCTGGCTGTCAACCTTACCTTCATACGCAATTAGCATGAGCTGAGCATCCATTCCAGTGCCACCCAGAGTCCTTCCCAGGGCCCTCCCCTGTGGCTCCCAGGGTTCTACTGGGGCTTCATATTCTCATGGTCACACTGGCCTCCTAATTCCTGCCTTTATGGGACTCCTCATTCTCACTTGTATTGGGCTACCCTCTCCCTACCCCCAGCCTGGAGCAGCTGTTCTTCCTCATCCCTTCTTGTCTAGAGTTCAGAGCCTATTCTCCTTGCCCCAGAGCATCACTAACACAAGGCTATTGTGCTGAACAGACTTTCCCAAGGGTTGGGAATAGCTGGCTGGGTGGCACAGGGCAGGGAAAAAAACCCCTACACATTGAAGGTCAGACACCACTGTTTCTAGAAAATTGTTGGCCCTTCCCTGACATACAACAGTGTGTTCACTGGTCATGCCCCCACTTAGTTCCACGCTCCCTCCAGGCTGGTGGGACCGCTCCTCTCTCAAGACTCTTACACCCATCTCTTTCAGAATCCCAGCCGTGTGTAACTGCAGTATGCCTATTTATCTGGATGCAGTAGCAGTGGCTCATGCCTGTAATGACAGCTACCCCGGAGACTGAGGCAGGAGGATGGCAAGTTCAAGGCCTGCTTGGGCAACTTTGTAAGAACTTCTCTCAAAATAAAATAGAAAGAGCTAGAGATATAGCTGGGTGGTGGAGTGCCCCTGGATCCAATCCCTAGTATTGCACAAAACAAACAAATCAATCAAAAATTCTATTTAGTAGCTCACAAAGTCATTTTATTTTTAACCTCAGCTTGGAACTCTTCAGCTCTACTTCCCTTTGCATATCTAAAAATCCCTTCAACATTCCTAAAACCCTGATGTCCCACCATTAGGTACACACACACACACATACACACACACACACCAAAAAAAAAAAAAGTCTGAAGTTACAGTTCTCTAATTTGGGCTGGATTAAATCTTAGGCATGGAGGACTCATTCATCTATAAATCATGGCCACCCCCGAGGACTATAGAGTTTTTTCTCTTTTCATTGCAAATGTTTTCCTCAGCTTTAGTAAAACTGCAGATGAGGACCCCTGTCCTGCTGGGATACAGAAGGGGTTTCCATTGCCATGGGAGTTGGTGGTGGATGGTCTAGACAGAGATGCCTGGTGTTAGAGTCAAGGAGGAGTGAGATCTTGAGCCCCAGGCACTGAAGGGTGAGCAAGTCGGGGGTGAACAAGAGAGGGATCAGGTTCTTGGCCTTCCAACTCCTGTGTGGAGAGGCTCTGGTTATGACGAGTAGCACACTGTGGGCTGAGTCATGAGGGAGAAAGGAAATGTATCAGAACCATAAGGTTCTAGAGAGAGGTGACCAGTGCTAGTTTGGGGAGAAGCAGAGCCAGGAGAAGCCAACCTCACACTGCCTCAGTAATCCAGACACTGCCACAATGCCGCAGGATGGACACGTTGGACAATGGAATAGGATAGAAGGCACAGAAACAGACCTGTGTGTGCTTGGAACTTTGACATGTGAAGTAGGGGCATCGCTGAAAGAGGGGAAAGGGGGACTGTTATGGTTTGGATTTAAGGTGTCCTCTAAAAACTCATTAATGCAGAAAAATTCATATTTGAATGAACTGACTGGGTAATAACTGTAGAGAAATGGGGCATGGCTGGAGGAGGTGAGTCACTGGGGACGTGCCTTAGAAGGTTGCATCTTCCCTGAAGGGCACCCCCAGCCTGCTTCCTGACCTCACCGTGAGCTGACTGGGCCTTTCCGTCATCTGCCTTACCTTGGATCCAGAGCAATGGAGTCAGCTGTCTATGGACTGAGGCCTCTGAATCTGTGAGCCCCAAATAAACTTTCCTTCCTCTAAGTTGTTCTTGTCAGGTGTTTTGGTCACGCAAAAGCTGACTGAAACAGGAGCTATTCCTCTCCTGCATTTCTTGTTAGCTCAGGTTGTTTCATTTGTATGCATCCATAAGTGGTATATATTATTATTTGATTTGTTTTTAATTTTACGAAGAGAATATCTCTATTGCAGATTCTGTTTGGAGTTTGAAATTTGCATTGAATATGTCACCCATATGGATTCCTAAGACTCATCCCTATGTGTATTACAGTGGAGCTTTGATTTGGAACACTATGTAATATCCCATTGTGTAGAACAATATGTTTTATGCTACCCCCTTATTTTTGCTATTGTGAGGCACACTCCTGTGAAATGTCTTTGTTGTGTCTGTGGGTAAGTTTTATATAGCTTACATGGGTAAGCTTTTGCTGACACTAGAATTTGTCACTGCAGCATAGCTTAGCCTATCCTGACTAAAACAGCTTTTCCTCAGATCATTCTGGATCAGAATGCTGATTCCATTATGTTTAGGCTTTATGATCTGCATGGAACAAGTCACTTGATGACTCTGATCCTTAGTTTCTCATCTTTCAAACAGTAACCACAATATTTAACCCTTGCCAAGCTAAGCTAAGCGTATGAATGTCCAATTCCTTTCACTGTGTCCAGAACAGAGTAGGTACTCATAACTTACAGCTGTTGTTGTTGTTATAATTATTATTATCTTTATTATTATTTGCCAGACTTGATGCTAGGTATCAGGGGGAAGATGATGAAGGGTAAGACACATCCTTTCTCCTTAAATAGATTTTATTTGAGAAAATGAGCCATGTGTTCAGGGTAACTTAGCAAAGCCTTCCAAGGGATCATTAAAGGAGTTGAACAGTTAGTGCTAGACTATAGAGGAGGGAGTGCTTTGAGGGGACCAGGAGAGGAGAGGGGTGCATCTTGATGCATCCTGAGTCACACACTTACACTTTGAGGGGGGTACCAGGGGTTGAACTCAGGGGCACTTGACCACTGAGTCACATCCCCAGCCCTACTTTGTATTTTATTTAGGGACAGGGTCTCAGAGTTGCTTAGCACTTAGTTTTTTTCTGAGGCTGGCTTTGAACTCGCCATTCTTCTGCCTCAGCCTCCAAGCCACTGGGATTACAGGCGTGCGCCACCGTGCCCGGCAGACCTGCACTTTCTGAGCCTTCTAAAGCAGTGGGTAGCAAATATGGGTCACCAAGTCACCGTCTGTGCATGCCTTAAGCTTCTTGCTGGCACAGGATGGTGAGAATCTTTGGAGATGCCTGGTTGATCTGATTAAAGGATTCCCTAAGCCTGCGCAGATGTGGACCTAAAGAAGCAGGGAGGGGACAGAGAGGCCTGGGGAGCTCTAGATGAGGCCAACCCAGAGGCAGTGGGATGAAGCTTAGGACATGCCAAGCCCTTCCAGCCCTAAGAGGCTAAACTTGACCACGTCAGAGCTTCAGAAGCCAGAGATATTTGTGGCCCTTTAGTTAGTTGAAAAACATCTTTTCTTCTTAGAGCAGAGGGCCTGCGGCGGGGCAGAGAGTAAAATGGGCAAGAAACGAGGCAGAGTTAGCCCCTGGGTCATTAGGCAGCCTGGTCCTGTTTTTATTAAGGGTCTGACAGATAAGGCTCTGGAAGCCTGGACCAGTGCCAGAACGCAGGGGTGTGGCGTGGGCTGCTGGGTTAATGTTCAGAAGAGAGACCATCAGCGCCCTCACTGGGTGAGCGTAATTGCTCGCCTGTTAAGCCTGCATTACAAGATCTGAGGAAAAGGGCCCACTGCCCCCACTCACCAGTTCCCCATCTCTGTCAAGGGAAACCAAAAGCAAATGGATGTCACGAGGATTTGGACAGAGCTTCAGAGACAGAAGCACTTGCAACTTTGGTGCACCAAACCTTGGCTTGCAAGATGACCTTGACTTGTCAGATCTCTTGACTCCGTCTGCTCAAATCTCAGTAGTCCGAGCAGTTTTCTATATGGTCAACTCTTTGAGCAACCTGTCCCTAAACCAAGAGTTGTACCTGAATGATGTCATAGTATGAGCTCAATTTCAAAAAGCATTTTTCTTTTTTCTCTTCAGGCCACTTATTCCAGCCATTGAACCGAGCTCTTTCCAGGCCACAGGTTCACAGATTGGGAACCTAAGGCCTGGCAAAGGCGATGTGTGTGTTTGTGTGTGTGTGTGTGTGTGTGTGTGTGTGTGTGTGTGTGTGTGAATGATCACATGGCCCCTTAGACAAGGAACCTGGAAGGAGCCAGAAATAGACCAATATTTCACTACACAGTTGATAATGCCACTTCTGGTTTGGGCTCAGGCAAATAACGTAAGCTCTCTGAGCCCTAGTTTCATCATCTTTAAAATAGGGGCAGGCAATGTTGCTTATTACACAGGGATGGTGTGGGGATCTAAGGGGTTAATGATAAGAATGATATCAAGCTCTGAGACTGGCTAGTTCCTAAAGGCCTTTATGACAAGTGGAATCTTGAATCTGGATTTCCAGTAAGGAGCAAGACGTCCTCCAACACTAGAACAGTTTCACCCTCATATCCACAGACAGCCCCAGTCCTGCGCGTACCTAGGCCAAGTGCATATCTGATAGCCTCCCTCTTTCTCCTTCATCAGCAATTTTCAGGAGCACCCCCATCTCCCAGTTCCTTTGCTAATCTCCCTGTATCTCTCTTGCTTCACAGCATGGTCATATTGGCTTTGGATTTGGGGGGAGACGTTCCCCTGATCCTTTGGAATGGGGTTTGGTGGGGGAAACTGGTCAAGGACAGGCCAGGGGGTATCGCTGCAGTTCTTCAGAACAAACCAGCTTTGGGAATCCTGCTACCCACTCTCAATTTCTCTTCTATCCCCTTCTAGACAAGCTTTTATGGCTTGTTCCTGTCTTCTTTTCCTTTCTCTCCCCCTCCCTTCTTTCCATCCTTCTTTCCTTCACTTTGCATGTTCATTTCAAACAGGATAATGATGCTCAGGAGAGGATCACATTGTGGAATCTCCCCCCGTACAGTTCTTCTCCTCCCAGCTAGCTCCCCATTTGCAAAATGAGGAATAATTAAATTTATTTGACAAGGTCTTTGTGAGGATTCTGGATAATGCATAGAGCCTGATACATGCTGGACTTTTGATAAATGGCTGTGACTCTGTTGGGGTGTCAAATGCCATTTGTAATGGGGGACTGTATACCTGTTGGGACTATACCTGTTTCCCCGTTTCCTAGATCTGCTGAATGTGTGATACACAGGTGACTCACGTCCATGGGGCAGCTCTAATATGGGAAGAAAACAACAAGGTCCCCAGAGATCTCTTCTCCAGGCTAAGAGGAGCTGGTTCTTCAGTGGTTCCTCATGTGATCTGGTCCTTTTCTTGTTTGTCCACACTTCTTTGGGTTGAGCCCAAATTTATCAGTGTCCCTTTTAAAGGGACACCAGGAATTAACTGTGTGTGTCATGGGAAAAATCACCTCTGAGGCTGCCCTGTCTTACTGTAGACCACGGAAGTTAATGTCTGCTGCCACCAATGACCTATTCCAGGGATGTGCAGTAAGATTTCTGGAGATAGAGGAACAAATAAACACATTAAAAATACATGTTCTTACAGGAGATAAGAAGACTTCAGGAATTCTGGAATGTTCCATTTCTTGATCTGGGTGATGGTTATCTGGGTAACTCATTTTGTAATAATTTGTTAAACTAAATATTTAAAAACAATTGCCTTATTGAGATACAATTCCACTCATTTCAAATCTACAATTCATAGGTTTTTATAATATTCTCAGAGTATTATAATACTCTGTATTATAATATTTATAATATTCTGCAGTCATCTCCACGTTCGATTTTTAGAACTTTTCCATTACATCAAAAAGAAACCCTAAGCAACTCAGTGAAACTCTGTTTCAAAACAACAACAACAAAACAAACAAACAAACAAAAATAGAAAGGTCTGGGGTAGCTCAGTGGTTAAGTGGCCCTGGGCTCAATCCCTAGTACAAAAAAAGACATGAGACCTTGTATACTCCAGCCATCGTCCTCCGCTAGCCCCAACCTCACCAGTTCTAAGCAATCACTAATCTACTTTCTATCTCTAGAATCACCTTTGGATAAAAGGCGAGATGTAACAGTAGGTGTTACCTGTCCCATTTTACTTATGGGAAAACTGAGGCTGAGAGCAGTAAAAGAATTTACTCCAGCTTCAAGATAATAGAAGAAATCCTTGTCATACCACCTAAGTGCAGTTTGCTGCTTGGAGGGGAACCTGACACCCTGGTTCTGATCAGCCCTGAGTAGCTCTGGTGCCAGCTGCTGCCATCAAAGCCTCCAGTCACTTAGCTGTCATTTACTTGTGGTGGTCTGTGGGCAGAGTTCTTCCTTCTCCTTCTACTAGGCGCCCTATCTTGCTGTTTCTAGTTTTGTCCAGGCACTACACATCCTCATTGCTTTGAAAGTTAAGGTAGGCACGTCTGTTGGGTTCTCCAGCAAGCAGATACTTAGGTGGAGTTAAGTCTTGCAGGGAGTAAAACCTGGGAAAGGAAAAAGCAGGATCAGGCAAGTACAATCTAAGGAAGTCTCAGCCAGCCCACTGGGCAATGCCAGGGCAGGTGTTCATACTACCATTTTTCTTAGTCATTGACTGACTCCCATCTGCCCCCCTCCAAGGAACTTGTGACCTCACTAAGAACCTGAAGTGGACCATAAGGAAGCAGATGATTACCCTCTTCAAGTCCTTTTCGGAAGAATATCTGATCCGTACATGTCCTCATCTGCCAGTGCCCCCAGACAAAGCTAGACACCCCTGTAGGAAGAGGGAATTCCTGGAATCCAGAACCACTAACCGTAGACCGACTAAACGTTAAAGGGCAGGTTGCTTCTGGTCTCTGTGCACCCCCTTTTCTGTTAGGATCCATTGGTCACCGTGTGGGGGGAATTCTTCAGGGTCTTTGGTCCTTAGTGCTGAAGGACTTGGAATTAGGTGGCCTGCTCTAGTGCACTCTGTGCTGTTATTTCTGAGTGAACTCAGATCTCTGCTAATGGTCACAGTCACCATTGTCATTCTCATCACCACCTTCACCATGACCGTCTTCCCCAGCATCAAAGAACATTCTTAGAATACCAGCTCCTCTGTGATGCCTGATTGAATTACCATGCAAAGGAAAGATTCCAACTCACTGTCTGCTCGACCTTCTTGTATGAAGGTCAATCACATCCTAAACCAAACAGAGAATAAACAGTGAATTTCTGAGCTCCATGGTCCTGGGCTTGCAGTTTCCTCTCTGTGAAATAAGAATGGCTTTGGCCGCCTCCTGCCCAGCCCTAAAGGATCAGGGAGACTTCAGAAGATAATGGAGGTGAGAGCCTGTGAGCACTCCATTCCACTCTTATCAAAGCATCTTTCGCCCGAGGCTCTTGAAACCTCTTAAAAGCACCATCACATTTTCATCATCTAAAAATTGCCCAAGAGAGACTTTGTCATGACCAGCTCTTGGTGGGAATCTGGCATGCATCCTCACGTTCCTCTATGATCACAGAGTCTTGTTGATCCAAAGAGACCACAAAGGGCATCATTCTTCTGGTCTATCTGCAGAGAAGTCTGGGGCCAAAGGCAAAAGCACCAGAGGACCTTTTTGTGCCTCCCTCTGCATGGGTCCAGGAAGTGGTTCACAAGTGTGGTCCTCTTGGCAGGCCGACTCTTTTCCAAGCTAACTTCTATTTAATTCTACTTCCTACTGCAGACCCACTAAAAGGATTTTGCCAGCTGTCCATATTTATGTAGCTAGTATGTCACAGGGACAGAGCATGTCCAAGGTTCTGTGGGAACACGGAGGCCAGGGAAAGCAGTTAGGGACTTCCCTCCACCTCCTCCTTCACAGGTGAGGCATGCAGAGGAGCAGGCACAGAGCCTGCAGGACACGGCTCCCTGATTGAAGTGTCCTTGCTCTTGCTTCCAGGGTGTACTGTAAGATGGAAAGGGGCTGGGGATGTGGCTCAAGCGGTAGCGCGCTCGCCTGGCATGCGTGCGGCCCGGGTTCGATCCTCAGCACCACATACCAACAAAGATGTTGTGTCCGCTGAAAACTAAAAATAAATAAATAAATAAATATTAAAAATTCTCTCTCTCTCTCTCTCCTCTCTCACTCTCTCTTTAAAAAAAAAGATGGAAAGAACTTGGGCTTTAGAGGTAATTGGATCTGGTCTGCCACTTACTGACTGTTTGACCTTGGGCAAATGACTTTACCACGCAGAGCCTCAGTTTCCTCAGCGGTTAATTAGAGATAATAATACTCACTCTGCCGAGTGACAGAATCACAATAGGTACTTGATAAATGGTAATTATAATAATCCTTAAATTTTCTGCTATAAATTCCACAGGTAGCTATTGAAAATTTACTCTTTCTTTATTCATTTGTTCAATGAATAAAGAAAAAAAGAAGGAATGTTCCATCCATTCATAAAATATTTATGAACTCGGAAATGAGTCGGACTCATAGGAGGTTCTACCAAGAAATGGAAAGCAGGATCCCTGGGGTTGGGGGTTTAACTCAGTGGCAGGGTACTTGCTTAGTACCTACAAGGCTCTGGGTTTGGTCCTTGGCACTGGGGGAAAAAAATTAAAAAGGAAAGAAAAGAAAGAGAAAGCAGAATCCCTGAGCTCAAGAAACTCAAACTTGGAAACAGTTGAATCGTTGAATTATAAGATGGGGACAGTCGTACCTTCTTTTTGTGTTGCTATGACAGTTGAGTGAGCTAAGCCTGCCAGGTGTATAGCTTGGTGTCTGGCCCCACGTGGACTCAATGAGGGTGTAACCAGACTGAGGTTGGGTCTGATGTAGGACCTCCCAATATGGCCTTCACTTAGATGGGCTTCTTTCAAGCATCTGTGTATCTAATTCTGTTTTTGTTGTCACTTTGTTTTGATCTGGTTTTCATTCCTGTAGAGGGCCTCTCAAGTTGCATTACCTTCAGGGCCCACAAGTCTTGGATTGCACTTCACAGGGGACTGGGTTTTAAAGTTGGATGATAAAATAGAGATCTCATGCCCTGAGCGTCTGAGAATTACACAGGTAATCAGGATACCTTGAGATCTGAAAGAAAGGTATTAATCAAGGAGAGCTAAATAATGGAACAAGGATTTGAAAATGGCAAGTTACAAGACTGAGAGGAAAAAATGAGATGAAGGCATGTACTTTGAGCAGAATCCCCATTCCACTTTTAGTTTATCTGTTCAAGAAATGTGATGATTTTGGGCCTTTGAAGCCACAGTGTTCTGATTTTACTTATTTCTGTCACTAGGGCAGATACCTGAGATAAGCAACTTATAAAGGAGAAGATTTATTTTGGCTTCTGGTTTCAGAGGTTCCGGTCCATGATCAGTTGGCCCCGTGGCCGTTAGAGCTGTGGCGAGGTGATACCTCATGTCACGACAGGAGGAACGAAACTGCTCACCTTAAAGCAAGCCGGGGCGAGGAGATGGAGGAGGACGGTTCCACAATCCCCTTCAAGGACAGGCTCCCTACAACCTAAAGACCTTCCACCAGCCCCACCTCTCACAGGTTCTGCCACCTCCCAATATGACCTCCCTATGACCAAGCCTTGAACACATGGGCCTTCCAGAGCCAAATCATAGTGCACCATGACTGTGGACAGACCAAGCAACCTTTTCAGAATTTCAGTTTTCTCATGTATAAAATGATGATGATTGTAATATTATTTAGTAATGCAAGTAATGTTGTGTGAAATTAGAGAGATATTTTTGAGAAAGTGCTTTGTAATCCGTAAAGAGCTCTGTTGGTCAATATTGATTCCAATTCATTTTCAGGATTTTCCCAGATGAAAACCTGGCTCATTACATTATTTTAAGCAATTCCCTTAACTTTTCCAAGCCTTGGTTTCCACATCTCAATCATGAAAATAATTATAGTTTGCCTTCAGTGCAGTTATTAAACACCAATGAAGTCTTTTTTTTTTTTTTTTTTTTTTTTTTTTTTTTTTTTTTTTTGGTGAGACTGATCTTTAAGTTCTTTGGGAGGAAATAAATTAAGACATTCCAATTCACTCTTATTCTGACCATTACTAGAGTGTCGAAAGGAGAATTTCTCAAGACCCAGTGTCATTGTGCCCACTTGGACAAGATGTTAATGAAAACATCAGTGGTAGCGGAATGTAGCTGGGTGCAGCATTGTGACAGTGGCTTCCCTTGGTTGAATGCTTGGTGTATGCTCGATGTTTTATCAGGTAGCTTTGCTTCAAAGTCTTATAATGCACTTCTGTGCTTGGAATTATGTTGTACTCCATATAGATGAGGAAAATTAGGGTTATGATATTCCCCAAAATACCATTCTTAGTGAACAGAGGAGATTCCAACCCAGGCCACTGAGGTAGTCTGCTTTTCCTGGTGTTCCTAGTTGATTTTCAGCTCCTTTATGGTCCCAAATAAGGGATACCTGAGTTCTATAGGAGGCACCATAAGATCTGTAGACTCTAGTACACTGTGAAGATGTTTTATACTTGAGAAAGTCTGCATCTTTGCTTTTACAGCCACTGTGATGGCTCCTGACATCACAGTGGCCATTGCCTGTATAACAATGTCCAAAATAGAAAGCTTCAGCTTCTCTATCCATTATGGCTATGTCTGTTAAACAGTCTCTTCAAAGGTCTAATAACAGAGGCCACCATGAAGATGGCTTGACCCAGAAAGAGGCTGGACTTGAGTCCATAATGCTAGGGACAGGCTCTACAGCAAAAATGGCAGTCCATGATGGAGTGCATTTCTTCTGTGATGTTGGAGAGCACACAGACACCTCTGAGGGACAGACAAGATCATACCGCTGAGTGTGATACAGACAAGCAGTCACCCCCCAACCTCTAAAACCACACCCGTAGCACTGACCTCTACCCATGCCCTAAGGAAGTGTTTTCTTCCACCCCACGCTCACACTGGTTGGTTCATGGGTCTCTACTATTAGATGAGTAATGAAGAGTAGGGTAGAAGTCTACCCTTCTGGCCAATTCCAAGCTAAAATAACATGTTCAAACACCCTGTCATTATTATTACCAATGATAATAAGAGGAATAATGAGCAGGAATTGCTTTTATTAAATAAATCAGGAAAACACACTTTACAACATGCTCCAAAGATGTCAAGAGGCCCTCTAGGTGCTGGGAGGGTGTTGGAGCATGTGTTGCTCTCCATTATAAGGGAGTTTCTCCTCAATTACTCGTCTCTGCACAGCAGGTCAGGACTCATCTTTTAAATATATAATAACATAAACGGATTTTCTGTTTATCAGCTACTATATTATAAGCGTGTGTTTCCTCCCCATAAACTCCCACTTTTAATAGGTGTGTTTTGGAAATGATACCATAATTGTAGCCATTTAAAGACCCAGATAGTTAACCTTCATCTCCTGCTATTTTTCTCAGTTTTGGAATAAGTAGGGAAACCTGAGCTTCTGGAGCCCTGTAACCTCCAGGGTCAAGTGTAGAGCTCTGCTATGCTGGAGTGCACAGAGATGATCAGGAAGTGCTTTTTGAATAAATAAATGATACCTAACTCATCTCCATCACCCCCTGCTTCTTAACAGGAATATACCTGAAACCATCCTGTAAAAGTAACTAGGCTAGGAATGTTGCTCAGTGGTACAACACTTGCCTAGCATGCCCGAGGCCTGGGTTCAATTACCCACACCACAAAACAACAACAACAACAACAAGTAGCAATAGTAATGTAGCAGGACATCAGCTGAAGAGTAAAATATGTCCACCATTTTAGTGGGCTTGGGCCTTAGCTCAGCGGCAGAGTGCTTACCTAGCATGGCACAGACCCTGGATTTGATGCCCCTGCCCAAAAAAAAAAAAAAAAAAATCCATCATTTGATCTCAGTTTATATATATGGGAGGGGGTGGTACTGGGGATTGAACCCAGGAGCTCAGGCGTGCACCACTGAGCGACATTCCTAGCCCACAGTATGTGTGATTAAGTAGTAATCACAGTCTTTGGGGATGCATTTGATACATTTGTAATCATTAATTTCTTTATACCTCCCTTTACATGTCAACATTATTTTTCTTAACAATCATGAAATAGTCATTTTCTTGATTCATTCTTTGGTTTTAAAATAATAATTTAAAAATAATGGATAAATAATCATATTAAAGATATTATCCAAATTTAGTGATGTGTTTCATGCTGGAACCCAAATAAATGGTTACTAAGCAACATATCGTACCTTGAAGTTCATACTATTCCATGGTCTTAGATTTTTAACACAGATGAAAACTTTATGTCTTCTCAAAAGATGATAGAATGGAAGTCACTCAAATTATGTCTTTGCCTTTATAATCACTCTGCTATTAATGTTTATCTCAACTCAACCCTTTAAATTCAAGAATACATGACAGCCCCGGGGCTGCAAATATGACTGTGTCTAGAATAACACTCTAGCTATTCTAAACTGTTATGCCATTAGGAATGGACTGTGGGAACACAGGTATTTAGCTAACTAAGTCTTTGGGGAAGGGGATAGGGAACAGTACTACCCAATTAACTCCCAGGTAGAATAAAATGTTTTTTTAAAAATAAGTAATGAAAAGGTGATTATAGATGTAATTATAATTTATATATAGAAATATAATTAAAGTCAATAAATAGTAATCAGAGCAACTCTCTTGGACTTAGACCAATATAAGGTTTGGTCTCGGGGGTGGGAGTGGTGTTTTGTCACTGATTTTGTTTAGAACTGCCGGTGCATGGAAGTTATAAAAGGCAGCTGGACTTTGGTTCCGCTAATGTTTAAAATTCTCTGCAGACAATGCCCACCACCCTGGGCCCTTGAGTATCTCTCTGCCAGCAACTGACCCCTTGGAAAACCCATTTGAAGTAACCATGCTCTCAACACAGCGTGACCTTGGCCTCTCACGTTGATTCTACGGGTCCCTCTCTGGATTAAGATCTGAGACCTGTTGGGTTGAGGTAATGGTAATGGAAAGGGCTGTTGATTAATCCCCTGAGACTTTAGGGTAAAACTAATTCGGTTTTGGGGTCCTCAAAAACACACCATTTCCCAAAAGGAGCAGAAGGTGTTTTGTCCCCTCACTGTAGAATGCCTCAGGGGGACCTGAAGTCCCATAGCAGGAGCCAGTGCCCAGCAGAGGGTGATGAGCACAGACCAGAGGAGACAGTGGCAGAGCCCAAGAAGGAACTGACCACAGAAGCAACCCAGTGGGTGCTCTCAGTTGAAACACCAGATACATTCGTGTGTATAAAATGAAGATTTCTGAGGTCTCCAGGTACAAGAACTTTCAATGACTTTATCTCTTTTCCATCTCGTGGTGGTTTTGCCAGGTGGATGCCATTGTTACCAACCTCAGTTCATAGTTTAGAAACTGAGATCCAGAGAGGTTGCTGAGCTCCCCCAATACCATGGAACCGCCATGGTGTTGAAGCTTGTGTTTCTCTGAGCGAATCTTGAGTCTGGAGCAGGCTTGTGGAGAGGACACCATGAAACACGTGCTAGAAATGTGGCTCTTACGCAGCTTGCGAATATGCAACCTCAGATGCCACAAGTGAAAAGCTAAGGACTCTTTTTTTTTTTTTCATTTTTAAAAATTGAGGTGCGTTTTCATCAGCTTTTTTTTTTTTTTTTCTGCTGTGACTAAAAGATCTGACCAGAACAATTGTAGTGGAGGAAAAGTTTATATAGGGTCTCATGATTTCAGAGGTCTCAGTCCATAGACAGCAGTCTCCATTCCTCGGGGTTTGAGGTGAGGCAGGACATCATGGCAGAGACCAGATCACACGTTGAAGCAGAGAAAGAGAGGTGTCCACTTCCCATGCAAATATAGACCCCAAAGCCACGCCCCCAATTCTCACCTCCTCCAGCCACACCCCGCCTGCCTTCAGTTACCACATAATTAATCCCATCAGGAGATTAATTCACTGATTGGGTTAAGGCTCTTGAGAGCCAATTATTTCTCCTCTGAACCTTCTTGCGGTGTCTCACACGTGAGCTCTGTGGGGGACACCTCACATGAGGTCTGTGGGGGACACCTCCCATCCAAACCCTAACAAGGTGTAAGTTCATAAAGGGCACATTTCCAGCACTCTCTCAAACTCCTCCCTCCCTCCCAGCAGGGCCCAACCTCTTTCAGGGTAACTGCTGATCAGGATTCTAGCTCAGAGACTAATTTCAAGATTTTTTCCCTCTCTCTCTTTCTCTCTCTCTCTCTCGTCATTTAAAATATCAAACAACTCAACGAATGATGTTTTTTTCACAAGACTCACTTATCTTTGTAATAAACGGAGCAACACAGCACCCTCTACCTCAGACTGTTCCCACATCTGGAGTGAACTTTCGCCAGGGAGCCATGTGCCTTATCCACCTCCGTCAAGTTTTGTTTGAATTCCTTCTTTTCAATCAGGTCTGGCTTGAACAGCCCATTCAAAGTTACAATCCCGGCCCTGATGGTCCACGCTTACTTCTCAGCATTTCCCACTATCTGATGCTGTGGTCTGAGTGTGGTTTGCCTCCTCTGAAGCTCATGTTGGAGTTTAATCACCACTGAGAAATATTAAGAGGATAGAAGTGATCCAGGTGCAGTGGCCTACTCCTGTAATCCCAGCTACTCAGGAGGCTGAGTTGGAGGCCAGCCTCAGCAACTTAGTGATACCATATATCAAAATAAAAACTAAAAAGGGCTGGAGATGTAGCTCAGTGGTAGAGTGTCCCTGGGTTCAATCTCAGTATTGGAAGATAAAGAAAAGATAGAAGCTTATTCTGACTTTGGTATTTAGAGGTAGGCATTTGGGAGGTGATTAGGGTCAGATCAGGACATCAGGGTGGAACCCCCCCCCCCCCGCCCCTGGTTGAATGAATGCTGGTGGATTTATAAGAAGAGAAAGGAGACTTGCACACATACATGACCTCCCCATGTCTTGCCATGTGATGGATGCCCTGCATCACCTTGGGACTCTTCCAGCAAGGTCATCACCAGGTGCAGCCCCTTGACTTTGGACCAGAACTGTGAGCTGAAACAAACCTCTTTTCATTATAACTTACCCAGAATTTGGGTCTGTGTTACAGAAACAGAAAACTCTCAAATACACTGAATCCAATTTCCCTTATTTGTTTCTTCTCATCTCCCCCCAGTAGAAATGAGCTTTCCCAGAGAGGATAGTTATAGTCCTCATTGTTTATCACCGTCCCCCCCCAAATAGTATCTGCTGCTTAGTATCTCCTCCGTTAATATTTGTTTAAGAAGTGAACATCCAGTAGACCCACTAAAACACTTGAGCAAATGAGACCTGAAACTTAAACACTCACTTCTAATTCAGAATGTTAAAAATAACTGCATCCATCCATTCTATTGGGAATTACAAACTCATTCTTCAACAGGTCTCCCTAACTTATAATTGTGAACAGAGAAACTCAAAAATCTTTGGAATCAAAAGGAACCCAGGCTCTGCCAATCCCTAATTATATGAACGTGGGCACATTAGTTTACTTTCTCGGGCCTTAGTTTCTTCTCAGTTGAAAAATGAGAATAGTCACGTCTATTTCATAGGACAGCTGTGAACATTATGCAAAGCACCACTCAGTAAGTAGAAATGGTACTATTACAGTGTTCTCAGAGTCATGCCAGCATCACATGGCTCACACCTTTGCACAGTGACAGGGGCTAGTCTTGCCCATGAAACTGCAGCTAGAAAGGGGGATTTTTTTCTGTTTATTTGTTGTTGGGTTTTGTTTGTTATGTTTGTTTTGTTACCAGGGATCGAACCCAGGGGCACTCAACCACTGAGCCACATCCCCAGCCCCTTTTTGTATTTTATTTTGAGATAATTGTTTTGCACTGAGTTTCTTAGTGCCTCACTAAGTTGCTGAGACTGGCTTTGAACTCACGATCCTCCTGTCTCAGCCTCCCAAGTTGCTGGGATTAGAGGTGTGCACCACCATGCCCAGATTATTTTTCTTTTCATTTGTTCTTTTTAGGTACACATGATAGTGGAGTGTATTTTGACATGTTATACGTACATGGAATATAACTTGTTTTAATTAGGATTCCATTCTTGCGGCTGTACATGATGTGGAGTTTCACTGGTCATGCATTCATATATTAACGTGGAAATGTTATCTCTGGTTGAGTCTTAGGATCCAGTTTCCGTTGTTACTGATGTTTTCCTGCCTGACCACCATAGGTGCCTTGAGTTGGAAATGGTTTGCATTTACACTATAAATTTATTAATTCTAATTTATGTAAGGTTGTTTTAGTACTCGATTCTTTAAGAGATGATAAATTTTTGGTTTTCTACGTTGTGAGAACATTCAGCCCCAGCAACACTTCATTGAGTAAGGAAAAATAAAGTGCTACAGTACAAAAAAAGAAAAAGAAAAAGAAATGTTACATCTGATTTATTCTACTGTCTTTCTTTTTCTATCTCCCCTCCCTTCCCTTCATTCCCCTTTATCAAATCCAATGAATTTCTATTCTTCTTTCCCTTATCCCTTATTGTGCATTAGCATCTGCATATCAGAGAAAACATTTGGCCTTTGGTTTTTTGGGGATTGGTTTATTTCACTTATCATGATAGTCTCCAGCTCCATCCATTTACCAGCAAATGCCATAGTTTCATTCTTCTTTATAACTGAATAATATTCCATTGTGTATATATACCACATTTTCTTTATCCATTCATCTGTTGAAGGGCATCTAGGCTGGTTCCATAAATTCACTATTATGAATTGTGCTGCTATAAATATTGATGTGGTTGTGTCACTGTAATACGCTGATTTTAAGTCCTTTGGGTATATGCCAAGGAGTGGGATAATTGGGTCAAATGGTGGTTCCATTCCTAGTTTAGAAAGGGGTATTTTGTAGACAAGTGATTATTTTCCTTAAAGTTCTTTAAACCCACACTCATTCTCTGTGATCACTGGGGCAAGAGAAGAGAGAAGAGTTCTGTGGCAAAATGCTTGTTAAGATGCACCTACTGTGAAAAAAATGTTCAACTTCTCTAGCAATTAGAGAAATGCAAATCAAAACTACTCTAAGATATCATCTCACTCCAGTCAGAATGGCAGCTATTAAGAATACAAGCAACAATAAGTGTTGGCGAGGATGTAGGGAGAAAGGCACACTCATACATTGCTGGGGGGACTGAAAATTGGTGCAGCCAATCTGGAAAGCAGTATGGAGATTCCTTAGAAAACTTGGAATGGTACTACCATTTGACCCAGCTATCCCTCGCCTTCTTTGGTTTATACCCCAAAGACTAAAAACAGCATACTGCAGTGACACAGCCACATCAATGTTTATAGCAGCACAATTCACAATAGCTAAACTGTGGAACCAACCTAGATGCCCTTCAATAAATGAATGGATAAAGAAACTGTGGTGCATATATACACAATGGAACATTACTCAGCAATAAAAGAGAACAAAATCATAGCATTTGCAGGTAAGTGGATGGAGCTGGAGAATATCATACTAAGTGAAGTAAGCCAATCCCAAAAAACCAAAGGCCAAACATTTTCTCTGATGGGTGGATGCTGATCCACAATGGGTATGGCAGTGGGAGCGTGGGAGAAATGGAGGAACTTTGGATAGGGCAAAGTAGAGGGAGGGGAAGGGAGGAGGCAGGGGGTAGGAAAGATGGTGGAATTAGATGGACATCATTACCCTAGGTGCGTGTATGAAGACATGAATTGTGTGAATCTACTTTGTGTACAACCTGAGACATGAAAAATTGTGCTCCATATGTGTACTATGAATTGAAATGCATTCTGCTGTCATGTGTAACAAATTAGAATAAATAAATAAATAAATAAGAGAGAGAGAGAGAGAGAGAGAGAGGGAGAGAGAGAGAGAGAGAGGGAGAGAGAGAGAGAGAGAGAGAGAGAGAGAGAGAGAGAGAGAGAGAGAGAGAGGATGCACGTGCTGATGGGACGTTCACACAAGGTGGTGGATGTAGGAAGACACACATATATCTTCATGTTTCCAGATTCATGACCAGGCCATAATTAGTTGTCATTAACTTTGCCACAGGCTCTTCACTGCCACAGATGCAGGGTCCCTGTGTGTAGCAGCTCAGCTAGACAGACTCTCAGCTCCTTCTTCCACTACACCTGAAGACTTGGAGGGAGAAGGAGCAGTGCAGAGCCCTTCCAGCCAGCAGCTGCAGGATGCCTGGGTTGGCCCTGGGAGTTGGTCTCATAGTGTAGCTCTCTTCTTGGTCATTCTGCAGGGATGCCTCAGAGGTTATCAGTCATTGATACCTTGATGTGAATGAGTTTGCTTTAGCTCCTTTCGTAAGAGCAAGTGAGATGAAGAAAGAGGGGAAAGAAGACAGAAGCAGTAGGAGAAGCAACTGAGGAGAATCCACCAACCATGAAGGAAAGGGCTGATGATGGGGAGAGTCTTGGGCCAAGGAGAGCCAGCTTTGTTTTCTTGTTGGCCAAGTTCTAAGGCCAGGGGTGGAAGTATCCACTCTGGCTGGATGCCCAGCCCCTCTGTGACCCGCCAGTGTTTCTCACTTGATGGCTCTGCAGAAGCAGTCAGTTGTCCACTGCCCAGGACTTATGATCTCCCCACCCTCACCCTCAGTTAGGGAGTGGCGGCACCTAGGGAGCTGTGGACGGCAGAGCTGTGTCCAGGATGCTCCGTGTAAACACAGACCAGGATTCACACTGTCTGTGGACGTATCTATGGCTGCTGAAACCATGGGTAACTACATCTCAGTATTACTCACAGAAGGCTTTTCCCTTTTACCTGTAGCCCTTAACAATTTCTGCATGCTGTCCACAGACCAACGGAGTACATTACAATAAAGACTTACTGATTTTATTCGATGAATATTGATTGAGTGCTTGCTACATATTAAACATAGGTCAGGAACCTCCTTCAGGGAAAAAGGCAGATGAGGCCCCTGGCCACTGTGTGCCTGTGAGACTGGTGGTGAGAGTGACAAACAAACAAACAAAAATAAACTAGAAATACTTAGATAGTGATTAGTGCCATGGAAAATTAAAAGGAGCAAGATGGAGAGTGGCTGAGTGTTGTGATGGTCAAGAAAATCCTTTCTGAGGACATGACATTTGAGCTCAGATCTAAATTATGAGAATAGTGCAGATGAGTTTGTACTGAGGGAGTGGCATGGGCAAAGGCCCCGAGGCAGGAGTCAGTATGGCTGGCGTCACTGAGACCTTGAAAGGTTAGTGTGCTTAGAATATATAGAGGCAGTGGGAAGAAGCAGGGAATGAGGTCAAAGATCAGCCAAATTATTAGGATCTTGTCGGCCACGGTAAGAAGTGTCAAGACATGGAGACAACATCAAGAACAGGGCAATGACATGATGTTACTACTCTCTTGGACATCTGATCTCACAATGGGATTGGAAGAAAAATGGGCATCTCTCACATGCATGAGCTACGTCACAGTGGAAAGCACACTGGCCTCTACCTGGAGTGAGAAGCAGCAGCTACACAGCTTCCCGCTTGCATGGCCTTGGGTGATCTCGCTGCTCAGTTTTGAAGCCTGATTTCCTTATCCATAGAATGGGATAACAGCACCCTGAACCACCTCCTGAAGGTGTGGGTCCAATAAGACATTGTGAAAGGTGCGCATGTGAAGAGGGTGGAAGGGATGATGGTCTGTTGTGTTCAGACGCAGTGGCCTTGATCCGAACCTCAAAACTCTGGACATTTGTGATCATTTGTTTGGAACCTTGGAACCTGCAGTGCTTTTCAGACTGTGCTCCTCTTACTTGGGTGGTTTTCCCCTGAATAAAAGTCAATGCTGCCTCTATTTACTTCCAAGGCCTCGGGAGAGAGCCCCAGCTCCTGCACACAATGGGAACCTGATCCTTGTGCTGACACCACAGGGCTGACCAGCTCTCCAAGACGTTATCTTCCTTGATCCTGGCAACTCCACCAAGGGGCAGGTAGGTTTGATTTCCCAGGTAGAACGCCCCCCCCCCTTCCCTGCCTCACGTCATCAGGCACTTATCCACAACGTTTCCAGACTAAAAGGTTTGCATTTGTCCTTGTTCAGAGGCTCTACCTAAGTCAGGTGAGGGGTGTCGATTTCCCAAGATTTTCTGAGAACTCTCCCTAATTGCTGCCAAGTTGAGTTCCTCCACAGGAAGCCTTTCTTCCTCTCTGATAGAAATCCTGACGGTATCTGAGCACCTGACCTCTGGTTCTGCCTTCACATGTATCCTCTCCGGCATCCAGATGTCTGTGAGACTCACCCTTGCAGCTTGTCAAAGTGAGAAGGAATCTCAGAGACCAGGGAACCTGAGGTCTGGCAGGACATGGCCCCAGAGTGACAGACTTCTAAGGTTCTGTCAAACTCCAGGCAGTATCGGCACCACTTACTCCCCAAATACTAGGATCTGTGGTTCAGGAGATGATAAATTCTCAATGCTCATAGTACAGTATCCAATACCCAGAGCTGATTTGCTGGGTCACTGAGAGAGGAGTTTTCTAGTTTCCTGCTAACGTAGACCTTCTGGGTGAGGAAACTGAGAAGCCAGGTGAAGCTTCAGCTATGGGCCACATCCTTGGAGCTGAACGGACTGCTTCCTGGGGGAGGCTTGGGAGTTGGGCAGATCCGATTTTACAGCCCTGTTCTTTCACTTGCAAACTATAAGGCAGGTGACTGTCCCTGAGCCTTGGTGCACTCATCTTGAACCAGGGAAAAGAATCATGAGCTATTTGGGAGGATTAAATCTACTCCTGCATGGTGTCCGGGCTCCCTTCCCCACTATTAATTTGGGTGGCACCTCTCTAGCTTCTGGCCTGAGTTGGAATTGAGAGTAGATGGACTCAGATGACCAGGAAAGAGAGGCTGGGGTTGTGGCTCAGTGGTAGACCACTTGCCTACCAGGTGTGAGGCTCTGGGTTCGATTCTGAGCACCACATATAAATAAATCAATAAAATAAAGGTCCATCAACATCTTAAAAATTTAAAAAAAAAAGAAGAAGAAGAAGAAGAGATGACGACAATGACCAGAAAAGAAAGTCATGTTAGTCATCAACTCTCAAAAATCAGACCTTGATCTGGGTGCAGTGGCACACACCTGTAATCCCAGCTACTCAGGAGGCTGAGGTGGGAGGATTGAGAGTTCAAAACCAGCCTCAGCAACAGCGAGGCTGGCTAAACAACTAAACATCCTAAACAACTCAGTGAGACCTTGTCTGTAAATAAAATACAAAATAGGGCTGGGGATGTGGCCCAGTGGTCAAGTGCCCCTAAATTCAATCCCTGGAACGCCCTCCCCCACAAAAAAATCAGACCTTGTGGAGCTATTTTCAATGAATCAGAGACCTCTGAATTAAAGGTATGGAAATCGAGGAAGAACATGCTGGGGTCAAAATACTTTTTTGGGGTTGTGCCAGTTCAGGTTCTTGCGGAAAATAGACCCATGGGTGATGCATGGCTGAATCTGGACCCTGGCTGGCTCCCCAGCCACTGCAGGGTCTTGGGTTCACCAGCCACACCCACAGCTACCCAGAGTCAAGATGTGCCAGGGGAGCTGGGCTCACACTGTACGGGTTCACTACACAGATCCTTTAAATATGCACGTGCCAAATGCACTCATTCCCTAAACATTGACTGACAACAGCGTCAGTAAATAGACCCTGGCATCCTGACCAGGGCGGAAGGGAATCTCAAAGCCTTTGGAGTATTCGAGAGTTTTTTTTCAGGGCAGGGGTAGGCAGTGAACACATAGGACTACTTTAAAAAAAAATGAAACATTATAAGGACAAAATTTTCTGCTTTCTATTGATGATGGATTAAAATTGGAAGATAATTTTGGAGTATTTCAACTTTTGGTAACAAAAATTAAAATAGTCTAACTTTGTGCCACATAACAATGTTTTAGTCAGTGAAATACCACTTCTATGACAATGGTTCCATAAAGTTACAAAAGAGTTGAAGAACTCCTGCTGGCTAGTGACATTGTAACATCGTAGTGCAACACATTATTCACGTGCGGGGTCCACGGTGTTGGAACAAACCTGCTGTCTACCAGCTCCATGACCACACCGTTATGTGTGATACACAATATTTGGTAATGATAATAAACAACTATGTTGCTGATTTAGGTGTTCACTAGTTTGTACTTTAATGGTTATTTCATTTTATTCTGCAGTACCTGGGGTGGAACCCAGGGCCTTGCACATGCTAGGAAAGTGCTCTATCACTGAGCTGCATCCCCAGCCCTTGGTGGTTACTTTAGAGTGCATTCCTGGTTACATATTTTAAAAGGTTTATTATAAACAGTGTGCCCTGTTATGCTGGCAGCAGACTCATAGATCTCATATATACCCGTCTCTTGCCAAGCACAGTAGCAATCCTAGTGGCTCAGAGGCTGAGGCAAGAGGATCTCAAGTTCAAAGCCAGCTTCAGCAATTTAGCAAGATCCTAAGCAACTTAGTGAGACCCCATCTCAAAATTAAAAATAAAAGAGTTGGGGATGTGGCTCAGTGGTTAAGCACCCCTGGGCTCAATCCCTGGTACCAAAAATAAAAACAACGAAAAACCCAAACCTTGTTACTCCATACCTTCAAGGGGCCACATTGAGTGACTGACCAGCTAGACTTATATAAATGCACTCAAGGTACTCTGATATTCCCATGGACAAAATTGCCTAGAGATGAACTTCTCAGAATGTATCCCCATTCTCTTTTAATTTTCTTTCTTTTTTTACTTTACCACTGAGCTATATCTCCAATCTTTTTATTTTTTATTTTGAGACAGGGTCTCACTAAGTTGCTGAGGCTGGCCTCCAACTTACCATCTTCCTGACTCAGCCTCCTGAGTTGCTGGGATTACCAGCCTATGCCACTATACCAACCTGTTGTGTCCCCATTCTTAAATAACTCCTGACTATGCTTACCTCTTACTGAGAACTTATTGAGTACTGGACATTGTGCCAAAAATTTCACAAACACCTACTTTCAAATTTCACAACAACCTAAGGGGCATCACTCTCCCCAGTTTTCAAGCAAGGAAACTAAAAATTAAAAAGAACATGTAAATGTCCCCTAACCACACAGTTAGCATATGACAGAAGTAGGATTTGAACCAAGGTGGAGGAGAAACTCAGAAACACCACCGCTCGGTGTCTGAGTCCACATCACGGTTCTGGTATTAAACCTTCTCTCTTTTGTGATCCATGTATATTTATCATTTAGCTTATTTTCCAAGGATGCAACCGTGCTTCTCAGGGGGAACTGGTGTTGCTGATGTCCCTGTGAGGCACAGGCTGTAGACATCCAATTATATTTCTAAGGTAATACATTTTTTCCTTTCTCTTAACACTGTTTTTTTTTCCCTAGCACTAAATGTCACTTGATATTTTATATCTATTTCATTATCAATATGTGGCCTGGTGGCCCAAGTGAAAGGAAAACTCCAAGGCAGGGGCTACATCCGTCCCATTTCCCTCTCGACTACCCAGGGCTTAGAACAGTGCCAAGCACAAAGTGGGAACCAAATTAATATATATTTGTGAAATAAATGAACAAGGGGAGGGACGGCTTTGCAATCGTTCCTGTGCATTATTTGGTCCTGTCTCCTTCCATCTAGTGACCATGGCTCTGGAATTATCTAGCCTGTGACTGGGTTAGATTGTAACACACTCTATGAACGTGCATGCCAGACAATGGGAGACATAGTCTCAGAATCCCTGGTGGGGTTTCCCCCAAATAAATTTGCTTGCCCGTTTGTTCCTAACCTCAATCCCACCCTCTCTTTCTGACCCTTCTGTTTTACTCTCCTAAGGACTCTCTGAGGGCAGGGTACATATCTGAGTCATGTTTGGTATTCCACACTTGGTACTCTTCCAGCACTCTGCAACTGCACGGGAAATATTAGTGAATTGCACTCGTGGTCTTGGTCTCTTTAACTTGGTGCTCCAACCACCTGGGCCAACAATGGCTCCATCTACACATGATTGAGGACCAAAGCTGTCTTGAGCTGGGTGCAGTGGTGCATGTCTATAATCCCAGAGGCCTGGGAGGCTGAGGCAGGAGGATCCTGAATTCAAAGCCAGCCTCAGCAACTTGGCGAGGCCCTAAGCAACTTAGCAAGACCCTTCTCTAAAAAAAGAAAAAGAAAAAAGAAAAAGAACTGGCTTGGCTTGAAGGCGGAATCCAACTGGGTTGATGATTTTAGCTCTGCAGGGCCAGGAGAGGGAGATGGGGAGGGAAGGAAGCTCTTGCTGAAGGTCCTACCTGCATGCATGCCAGGGTCCTATTCATTGCTGTCCCCAGGAGTGATAAAAATTCCACCTCCTATAAACCTCACCAATAGAAATAGATTAGAAAGGGAAAAGATTAAAACAGCATCCCAACTAGGTTTGAACACCACTCTGGAGCAGGTTTCTTAGCTCACCCACTCTGAAGTACTTTCTCTGCAAAATGGAAACAACAGTAACTTATTGGGTTGCTGAGAATAAAGGGAGAGGGTGTATACAAACAACTGGAAAAAAAAAAGCCATTAGTAAATTGATTACTAGCTTTGAAATACCATGCTGATGAAGGGGATGATTAGTGGACAGTAGGAGGCTCCCCAAAGGTCTGGGAGGGGACCCTCCCTCCCGCTGGCCTCCTCCTTGGCACTCCCCAGATGTTTGACATTCCAGCCTGTGGCCCTCAGAAGCCCAAGTTTACATGCAGATTGTATCTGGTACTGTTAATGGCATTCATTCACCTTATTAGCACCTTCACTGTAATCAGATTATTATTTATTTTATTTTATTTTTTTTATTGGTTGTTCACAACATTACAAAGCTCTTGACATATCATATTTCATACATTAGATTGAAGTGGGTTATGAACCCCCAATTTTACCCCAAATGCAGATTGCAGAATCACATCGGTTACACATCCACAATTTTACATAATGCCCTATTAGTAATTGTTGTATTCTGCTACCTTTCCTATCTCCTACTATCCCCCCTCCCCTCCCCTCCCATCTTCTCTCTCTACCCCATCTACTGTAATTCATTTCTCTCCTTGTTTATTTTCCCATTTCCCTCACAACCTCTTATATGTAATTTTGTATAACAATGAGGGTCTCCCTTCATTTCCATGCAATTTCCCTTTTCTCTCCCTTTCCCTCCCATCTCATGTCTCTGTTTAATGTTAATCTTTTCTTCCTGCTCTTCCTCCCTGCTCTGTTCATAGTTGCTCTCATTATATCAAAGAAGACATTTGGTAATCAGATTAGCCTCAGTTAAAAAATAAAAATGTCCTGGGCACAGAAATGTGAGGGGAAAGGTAAAGAAGAGGGTTCACAGGACACAACAAAAAGGTGCAGCACTGCAGGTGGAATGATAAAGAGGCTGAGAAGCTGTGAGCACAGCAGGGGCCCTCTGTGGATCCTGAGCTGGGGGATGGATGGACAGGTATAGGGATGATGGGGCCCTGCTCTTCTCAGTGTGTGTCTGCAGGAGGCCACTGGGGATGAATCCTTGTGTTGATTAATTTATTTACTGACTTATTAAAAAGATTGAAGGCATTAAAGGCTCTGTGTGATCCTGTCATTTCTCAATCAACCACTCTCCTAGGGAGGGTGAGGGGAGAGAAAGAGGAGAACTAGTAGGTAGGGTCTTATTTTAATGAATAGATTTTATTTTTTAGATCAGTTTTACCTTCACAGAAAAACTGAGCAGGGTACAGAATCCCCATGTCCTTCATCCCCTTTCCTTTCTCCTGTCATTAACAACTAACCAAGTGTGATACATGTGTTGCAATTGATAACTGATATTGAAACATCATTATTAAAAAAGGTAGGCCTGGACAATCTAGTCCAGCAACTGTGGAAAACAAGATGGGCTTTTGCAGGATTAAGTCCTAGAATTTTTGACTATTATCTCCTAATCCACATAGTGGTAGGAATGGATAATGGGAGAACAATCAGAAGAACATTAGGTATTTTTCTTTGTGTGCATAACGTATTTTACTCAACACATGTCCTCCAGACTTGTCAATGTAGCTTGCAAATTCCATAAGAAAAAAAAAAAAAGAAGAAACATCATTATTGACTAAAGTGTACCCCTGACGTTAGGCTTCACTCTGTGTTATGAAGTCCTACACATTTTGCCTAATCCACAATGTCCTGATCCCATCATTATCACATCATATATAAGGGTGGCACTGTGCAGAAAGTCCCCTTGATGGGTCTTTATCCCAAAGGCTGGTTTAGACTTGGGACTCTAAACCAAATTCTAAACTCTAAATTGGGGGAGTGACTTTTTGTGATTTGCACAAGTTGGGGTTGCCGCACCTGGGGAGACACACAGTCCCACATGTGGGGCCCTTGGAGGGGTAGAGAGAAGGCTGATCTCAGCCTCTGTGGGACACGATTCAAAGTTTCTTTATTTCTTTATTTCCTACCCCATTTCTTTTCTCCTTCCTTCTTGCCTTTTCTTTCTTAATATTTTTCCCTCTTTAGGTTTCAAATCTTTTGGCAGGTACTTAATAAAATCGGGGAGGCCCTTTGTCATTGGTTCTTAACCCCAAGTTACACATTTGACTTTCATAGAAGTATTTAAAAAGTCATCCTGATGCCTGGGGCCCATCCTGGTTTGATTTAATCAGATTTTCTGCAGATGAGGCCCGGGTACAAGGCCTTATGCAGACTCTCCCAGTGGTCCTAAGGGTAGCCAGGGTCCTAGGTAATGTACCTGCGGCCACTCAGATTCTCAGGGGGTGCTGAGGTCCAGAGAGCTGGGCCTCCTTTGGGGAGGAGTGTTCCCCCTACAGTACAGGAAGAGATCACAGGTGTCCTTATTGGGAAGGTGTTCAGGCAGAGATTGTTTCATATTCTCACACATGTTCACAGATAGAAACTGGATACTGGGGTCCATCCTATTGAAATAGTGAAAATTGGGGAAAACCTAAATGTACACAAAGAGCAGATGATTACATAAAAGTGGCAGCCCAAAGCACTGCACAGCAATTTTTTTTGAATATTTATTTTTTAGTTGTAGTTGGACACAATACCTTTATTTTATTTATTTAAATGTGGTGCTGAGGATCGAACCCAGGGCCTCGCACATGCTAGATGAACACTTTACTGCTGAGCCACAACCCCAGCCCTACATAGCAATTTAAACGAATGACACCAAACCTGTACATATTGACACACAGGGCAATATTCAAAAGAAGCAACCCCAGTGCTGGGGGTGTGGCTCGGCTGTGGCTTGGTGGTAGGGCCATTTAGCATGCAAGAAGCTTGGGGTTCAATCCCAGCAACGCCAGTACACATGTACATGTGTGGGCACCCACACACAAACAAGAAAGAAAAGAAATGAAATATGTCACTCTGGTCTGAGCACGGGTGGTGACCAGAAACTGGCCCTGCTGTTGTGCTGGTACATCCAGGAGGAACATCAGTTCTGCTGACACATGAAAAAAAATCATCTCCAGGGTGTTGTTAAGTGGAAAATGTCAGTCCTAGCACAGCATGCAGAATGTGATCCCTTTTATGTAAATAAAAAGCAAGCCCTAAAAATAGACATAATATACATATTTGACAGTAAATTAGAGAGAGAGAGAGAGAGACAGAGAGAGAGAGAGAGAGAGAGGAAGAAAAATGAGGCTGCCAGGCAGAGTTTTAGACCTGGGAGTGGTGTGGGGATGATGAAGAGAGTTGTGGTATTTTGCTGTATGTAACTGTGTTATTTGAAAAAAAAATATGGTAAACACATGTTCATACATGATAAATGTAATGAAAAAATAGATAGTTTTTTTTTAAATGAGAAGAAAAAATTGGCTTTAGGGAAAAAAATTATGTGGACTATAGTCCTGATTTTTTTACTCATTATTAGGGCTTGCTGCATAATCCTCTGCATCTCGGTTTCCCCATCCATGCAATGGGAATAATACTATATCATACTCCATTGGGTGTAGTAATATTCAATGAATTGAGGTATATGATCTTGGGTATGGATAAAAATGTGCAACTCCCTAGGCACGGTGGCACACACCTGTAATCCAAGCTACTTAGGAGGCTGTGGAAGGAGGATGACATGTTCAAGGCCAGCCTGGGCAACTTAGTGAGACTCTGTCTCAAAATGAAAAATAAAAAGGGCTAGAGAGGCCACTCAGTGGTAGAGGGCTCCTGGGTTCAACCCCAGTACTGCAAAACAAAGTGCAACTGAAGAGATGGAGAGGGTGATTTATTTTACTGGATAAATGTGGGAATGGTTTACTGTTCAGCAATTCCCCATGGAAAAGAATGAAAATGATCAATACGTAAAATATGTCAATTAGAAGCTCTGTGCCAATGAGAGGAATTATTCATTGGCTGCTTCTCCAATTTCCAGGTAAGTACCTCTGTTCTTCATTCGTTTATTAACCCATTCATCAAATGTATACTAGGCAAATGCTGTTGATTAAATAGTGTCTTCCAAAAAGTCAGGCCTAAATTCTAATCCTCAGTCCCTTGGAATGTGACCCCATTTGAAGATAGAGTAGTTGCAGCTGTAATTATTGAAGAGGTCAGATTGAAGTAGTGTGCACCCTTCATTTAATATGACTGATATTTGAGTAAGAAGAGGAAAAGAGACAGACACATGCAGGAACGATCCCACGTGATGTTAGAGGCAGAGACCCAAGTGCTGAACATGCAAACCAAGGGATGCCCAGGACTTCAGGTAAATCACCAGAAGCCAGGAAGGGGGAGAAAAGGAGTCTCCTTTCAGAAGAGCATAACTTTTGCGTGTCATCTTGATTTTAGACTTTGAGCTTCAGACCTGTGACACAATGGATTTCTGCCTTCGTTAGCTGTCTAGTTGGTGGAACATAACATAGCAAGCAAGATGGGAAGGTAAGAGAGCATATTTGGACTCTGAAATCAGATCAGGGTGTACATTCTGTGTCATTGTACTGGTTATTTGATCCCAGATACACCACTTAATGTACCTGATTCCTAGTTTCCTTAACAATAGGGACTGAGATGAGACTAGTGCCTGGGTCAGATAATCACTGATATCAAGCGAATAACATATATGAAGTATTTAGCTCAGTCATTGGCACAGGAGAGACATTAAGTACAACGTTAGTTTCCCCTTAAGCACTTACTCTATTGTCAGCTCTGGGTTATATGTGCTATGAAGTTTAAAAGAGCACAGTCTATCCTTCAAAGATCTGGAATTAAGGAAATGCCAAGTAAATTGAATTCTTTGTTTCACCATGGCTTCTCCCTTCTATATCCCTCTTGGGTGCAGTGAAATCCTCTGCTTGGTCCATCAAGAGGGGAAACCAACATTTACACTGATGTGGCCAGCATCTTACATGGCGACTCTGATGGGGACTGTTTTAGCCTCACCTCCACTGAAGGGACGTCGTTTCTACTGAGTCAAACCTCGTTCAGACTTTGTGCAGATGATTCCCAGCCCAAGTTTGTTCTAGCCTCCTAGATGTACCACGCCCTTCCAAGGATGCCGCAAAAAAAAAAAAAAAAAAAAAAAAAGGTGGAAGAAGTTCTCCCTGTGTTGAGGCTTGTGCCTCTCTGCCTTCCAAGAGTGCAGAAGTCTGGAATAGCTGCACAGGCGTGAGTGTGAATCCTCTTGGTCCTATTACTGCACAGCAACCGGGTCTGCGCAGGCTGTGTCCAGCTTTGTCCAGGTTCTCCTATCCTCACTCAGCTGCCTCCTGCTTCCTGGCCAGGGCCTGGGCTTCCTGGAAACTCCACTCATACAGGCACAATTTGTGGGGCCACCCTTGAGCAATAGGGTGCAGGCGTTTGGGGATAAGTGCTGAGAGCCACAGCCAAGTCGGAATGACGCATGGCATTTTTGCCATAAGGGAGTGGTTGAGAGGTGAAGCCAGCAAGCCATTGAGATGATAATGGTTATGTTAAGCTGTGTATTCAATTGTATATTAGACCCCTGCTGTCCACCTCAGCCTGCTACTTTGGAGTTCTCCCGAGATTCCTGGAGAGTTCCCATTGGTTGGGGAAGTGCCGGAGGAGGGATTTCTCCTTGGCTGGTGGTGTGTCCCGGGAGAAGGCCGCATGCGTGGCATTAGTGGCATTTGCAGGAGTTCGGAGAATAAAGGAGTTCCTGTTTTGAACCTACAAGGCTGTGTGGCAGCTCGGTTGTTTTGTGCCCAGACTGCGGCAGATAAGTGCATCATCCTTTGCTGTCCAGAGCTGTGGTTCCCAAAGGCACTTCATCAGCTTGTCAGGGCTCTTGTGCAATCTAGTATCCCTCGCTCTTGGTAGCCGCCAACCCAAAGCATTCTTGTACAGAGATGTTCCCTTCTTCCCTGTTCCAGACATAGAATCACATTTTCAAGGAAAATACCTGTCTCAAGCTCTACTTTTGGGAAGACACTTGTATGGTCACCTTTTCAGATGCAGGTCAAATATCCAGAAATGGAAGTCATCCTTCCACCCAACCCCACCGTCTATACATTTCTGCACATAGAGACAGGTTCAATCTTCAGGTGCCCCAGGCAACTCCGCTTCCCACCACTTTGTGCAAACTGTGTGTGTGTGTGTGTGTGTGTGTGTGTGTGTGTGTGTAGGGCGGGTATCGGGGATTGCACCCAGGGGCACTCTAACACTGATATCCCAGCCCTTTTATTTTATTTTGAGATGGGACCCAGGCTGGCTTCAAACTTGAAATCTTCCTGCCTCAGTCTCCCAAGTAGCTGCGATCACAGGCATGCTCCATTAGGCCCAGCATCTACTGCACTAATTTGTTTTCATTTGTGTGTGTGTGTGTGTGTGTGTGTGTGTGTGTGTCTGTCTGTCTTAGGGATTGAATCCATGGCCTTGCACAAGTAAGGCAGGTGCTCTACCACGGGCTTCATTCCCCGCCCACACTGCACTACTTGGTAATTGCTCCTGGTGAGTTCTGCAACCAGACAAGTCCAAGGAGGGAAGACTACATGTCTTTTCTTCATTTTTAGCACCCAGTGGAGTACTGTCTGCAGGAGCTTGACAAATGCATGTTAAATCTACTCTGGTTATAAGGACTCTCTCACTAACAACAAATGCAACTCAGTGGCACAGTAAACAGCTTGGGTTGTGTTCTAGTGGCCCTGGCTCTGATTCCCCAAGACAGCTGAGGTCCCTGCCTCCCCCCACCTGTGGCAGGGTGTGGGGAGGTCCACACATTCCTGGGCGGTTGCTAATGTTTCCTCCTGCTCCACCACTTGGTCGGCTTCACTAGGACACCTGTGGTGATCTCTACCTCTTCTCCCTCCCTATCAGATATTATGCCTTGTGTTATGGTTTGGATTTGGATTGTCCCTCAAAGACTCAAGTTTTGAAGGCTTGGTCTCCAATACAGTAGTGTTCAGAAGTGGGGCTTTTGGGGAGTGATTGGATCATGAGGTCGCTGACCTTTTTAGTGGATTCATCCACTGATAACTGAATGCACTACTGGGCAGGGATGGAGGCTGTGGGAAGTGGGACCTGGTCAAAGGGAGTAGGCCTTCGTGGGCATGCCCTTGGGGACTATACCTTGTCCCCCGGCTTTTCTCTCTCTTTCTCTCTGCTTCCTGGCTGCCATAAGCTGAGCAGCTTTCCTTGGCCACACCCTTCTGCTATGATGTTCTTCCTTGCCTCAGACTCAATGTGATGGAAATAGCCAACCATGGACTGAAACTTCTGTAACCGTGAGTCTAAATAAACTTTTTCTCTTTTAAGTAGTTTATATCAGGTATTTTTGTCATAGTGATGAAAAGCTGACTAACACACCTTGTAAGCAGGACACCTCAGATTCTCCAGCTCCCTTCTTCAATACGCTTGGGTGACAAGATGTTGAGTCCTGATGATTTGTATTACGCACAAAAGCATTTCTTTTGGAGAGAGTGCTGCCTATATTATGCAAAAAGAAATGAACATATCAACACAATTGTAATTCTGAACAAGGAAACAATCACAAACCTGTACTGAATGAATACATTTCAAATGAAAAAGTGCTCATGATTAAAGGAAATGATCAAGATGCAAAACTATACACAGCTGAGCCAACATCAGTAATTTAATATGCAAAACTCTCTCTTAACACACCCACCACTGAATAAAATTAAATGCTCATTTTTTTTAAAAAAAAAGGGAATTGAAAAGTAATCACCAAAATGTTGTTATCTTTAGTGGTGATAGTATGTATTTTTTCTTCCTTGCTGCCTTTATATTTTCTGCAATGAACTTATATATTGCTTTATTTTAAAATGTGTTCCATATGTATACTATACAAAAGGGCATTAAATAAAAAGAAAGTCCCCCATACATTCCTCTCCCCCATCTACCTGACTTCTTTCTTCACAAACAACCATAACTGCCATCTTCCTCACACACCACACACACATACACACAATATATTTTATACAGTGGTAGCACAGTGTATACATTGCTCTATATTTTGCTTCTGTATTTTAGCGGATTTTCTGTGTCAGAACAAATAGCTGCCTCACATTTTTTGTTGTTGTTGTTTGGTTTTTGAGAAGGAGTTCTTGCTCTTTTGCCCAGGTTGGGCTTGAATCCCTGGGCTCTAAGTAATCCTCCTGCCTCAGCTTCCTGAATAGCTGGGGCTGTGGGCACACACCAATGCACCCAGCTCTGTCCCACATATTTTTATAGATGATTCACAGTATTTCATTATATATATGATATATATCCTATGTCCTTTTAAGCACATTTTTCATACAAGAAGGCATATTTGCAGAATACATGCTTGGAAATGAAATTGTTGACTCAAAGCATACATGAATTTACAATTTTGCTAGTTTGACAAATATAACTGCATAGAGGGTGCATCAATTTGCACTCCCATCAAAATATGAAAATGTCTGTATTCCCACATTCTCATTAGTACACTAGGTCATCAAACATATAAAAAAAACTTTACCAACCTTATAGATGAAAATATTTTTTATAGCTTTAATTTGCATTTCTTTTATTATTAGTGAGGGTAACGTTTTTTTCATATGTTCAAGAGCCATTTGCGGGGGCTGGGGATGTGGCTCAAGCGGTAGCGCGCTCGCCTGGCATGCGTGTGGCCCGGGTTCGTTGCTCAGCACCACATACAAACAAAGATGTTGTGTCTGCCGAAAACTAAAAAATAAATAAATAAATTTTTAAAAAAAGAGCCATTTGGGTTTCCTTTTCTGTGAGCGAGTTCTATTCTTTGTTCATTTTTTCCTTTAGAAAGTTTGTTCTTCTTATTTACTTTTATTAAGGAATACATTTTTTCCTGTCCTATGAGTTATGTTTCCCCAAATTTCTTGTTTATTTTTGTCTTTACTGAGGAGTCATTTTTACTATTATTATTATTATTATTCTTTGTAGAAGTGATATAAAGTTTTTATAGGTTAACATTCATTACTTTTTCTTTAATGTGTTGAGTTTTGTGTCCCTTGGACATGAGGTTATACAATACTTCTCACACCTACTTTCTAGTCATTGCATGATTTTATTTAAACCTTTCATCTATCAGAATCTAGTTTTGAGTTACTTGTGAAGTTGGGATCAACTTTCTTGTTGTTCAGATGGATATACAGTTGAGCCAACATTGTTAATTTACTATGCAAAACTCTCTCATGTACTTTAACTTATTTTTGAGTTTTCTATCTGGTTTTGGTGGTCTTTCTCTCTGTTCACGTTGTTTTGGTTAGGGAGGACTTATAATGGTTTTTATACCTGGCACTTTTAACCTTCCTTGTTACCCTTAATTTTTCTAAAAAATTTCCTGGCTATTCTTAGTAATTTTTCCACATGAAATTTAGAATCAGCTAGTTTAGTTCCCCTGAAATACTCTTTTGGCATTTTTATCAGGATCACAGGAGATTTTATGGGTTTCCCTATCTTTGACAGCTTTATGAGGCTGAGAACCTGAGGACATGGTGAGCTTTTCCATTGTGAAGCCTTCATTCATGTCCTTCGGTAGCATTAAACTTTCAAACTATAAATCCTGCATACTTCTCATTAAGTTTATTCTTAGTAATTTTATTTTTTGTGGCTGTTTTGAATAGGATCTTTTCTTTATATCTTCTAACCAGCTATTTTTGTAGATGGGAGTGCTGTTTGATTTTTCATATATAAAAATGGAATTTATTGAATTCTGTTCAAGTTTGTAATGTTTTTATTTGATCCCCCCCTTTTTTTTCTGGGTATACAGGGGCCTGCAAACTGTAGCTGTGGGCTTGATCCACTGTGTTCTATCTTTGTACAGCCAAGAACTCACTTTAAAAGGACTGTTTAAGGGCTGGAGAGGTAGCTCAAGTGGTACAGTGTTTGTCTAGCATGTTCAAAGCCCTGGGTTTGAGCCTCAGAACCAAATTAATTAGAATATACACACACATATATCTAAATGTTATGTGTCAACTAAAAACTTTAAGTGTTTAAAAATAAAGTAAAAATTTTCCTAAAGGATGCAATGATACCACTTACATATAAGGACAATTGATTTCCACATTTCCAGTTTTTATATGTTTAATTTCTGTTTCTTCTTCAATTGCATTTCCCAGTACCTGATGATAGTGAACACCCTTGGCTATTTCTGAGTTCAGTAGGATTCCTTCTCATGTTTTGTACTTATGGTAGGTACATGCTGTCATGTTCAGAAAGAACTTGTCTGTTACTATCTAACCTTTTACAGAAAAAAAAAGTATTTTATTTTCACCATCTAGTAGAATTTTATCTGTTAATCTATCACAATGAAGAATTATATTAATTATTTTTCAATATTGAATCATCCTTCAATTCTGGAAGCAATGTTGTGCTTTGGTATTTGAAAGCGGGCATAATTTGTTTTAATCTAAACTTTGTCAGGTTTACTTGGTTCACAAATATAATGAAACATGTTGCCTTTCTCAAAGTCAAAGATAACTGTGTCAACAATTCAAAGAAGTATATAATTTTATGAGATTTATTATAAGAGGAGTCCCCTGGGGGATGGGGATGTGGCTCAAGCGGTAGCACGCTCGCCTGGCATGCGTCGGGGGCTGGGTTCGATCCTCAGCACCACATAATAATAAAATAAAGATGTTGTGTCCACTGAAAACTATAAAAAAATATATATTAAAAACTTCTCTAAAAAAAAAAAAAAGAGGAGTCCCCTGCTCCACTTCTTATCCCATTTTCTAATCCCCAGAAGCAACTACTTTTGATTCTGTTAGCCATTTATTTTGGTATTATTTGGTATTTAGGTACACCTTTATATCTAAATAATAATTTGTATTTCTACTTCTTGAATTTCTACTTAAGCATTATTTGTTAAATTTCCATAATGGGATGGAGAAATTACCTTTCTTGTGGGATGGGGTTGTGTCTCAGTGATAGAGTGCTTGCCTAGCATGTGTGAAGCAGTGGGTTTGATCCTCAGCACTACATAAAAAAATAAAAAATAAATGAATAAAATAAAGGTATTGTGCCTACAGCTAAAAAAAATTTTTTTTAATTACCTTTCTTTCTTCTACTCCAACTCTCATAACACAAAAGTACATTTTGGCTTCACTGCCTCCTCCATACAATTATAATTTTCATTTAGATCTATATCACATTTAACATTATTATGTATTCATATTTAACCATATATAATATTGTTTGCTTTTATATATACTTTTGTTTTTCAATAATTATTGCCTTTTTTGTTTAGTTTTCTATGCTTTTGTAGCTGATCTGTAGCTCCACTCTTCACTGTGTTCACCAAAAGTTTCATTAGTTCCATCTCCTTGAAGACATTGCTCCTGAGGGATTCTGACCTGTGCCAATAATAATGTTGTAGAATTGGTAAGATGGTAGTCCTCCTTCCTCCACAGGGGTTACACTAAGTCCCCTGGTGGATTCCTGAAACCACGATATTACCCAATCCTATGTGTGTTACATTTTTTCTTACATATACACATCTATGATCAAGTTTGATTTGTAAATTGGGCACAATAAGAAATTAACAAAGTAACTCACAATAAGATAGAATAATTATAGGGGCTGGGATTGTGGATCAGCGGTAGATTGCTTGCCTAGCATGCGCGGGGCCCTCGGTTCGATCCTCAGCACCACATAAAATAAATGAATGGAATAAAGGTATTGTGTCCAACTACAACTAAAAAAATAAATAAAAAAGATAGAATAATTATAATAATATACTGTAATAAAAGTTATGTGACTGGGGTTTCTCTCTCTCTCTCTCTCTCAATTTGCTTTGCTGTTACTTTTCCCTGGTGTTGGGATTGAACCCAGGATTCTGCACACTCCACGCTGTGCCTTCCATAGAGCTGCACCCCCAGCCTGATTTGCTCGTACTTTTATGAGGATCATTTTGTGTCTATTTTCATGAGGGATATTGTTTTGAACTTTTTTCCTTATATTGTTCTTCCCAGATTTTAATATCAGGGTTATTATTATTTCATAGAATTAGTTGATAAGCATTTCCTTTGTAAAGAGCAAATCTGAAGAAGGTATATATGAATAAATTTATTGTGAAATCATCCAGGCCGAGTTTTATTTATAGTAAAAATTCTCTTTACAGACACACTTTCTTTAGCAGATCTAATACTATTCATGTTTTCCATTTTTATGTGTTGGTTTCAATAACTTGTATTTCTCAAAATATTGTCCACTTATCTAAGTTGTTGAATTTATTGGCATAAAGTGATCAGTATAGTAGCCTTCTATTTTAATTTAATGTCTGTAGAATTTGTAATAATATCGCCTTTTCATGCCTGATATTGAAATTTGTATTCTTTCTTATCTTCTTAATTAGCCTTGCTGTGGCCTTATCAAATATGCTTATCTTTGCTCTATATCTATCCTAGATCTATTTTCTGATTTATTAATTTATTATTATTAATAAATAATAACCTTATCTGTATTATTTCCTTCCTTTCATTGCCTTTGATTGGATTTCATTTTCTAGCTCCTTGAAAAGAATTTATTTAAATTTGTAAGTTTCTGAGTGCTGCTTTAGCTGCATTCCATAAATTTTAAAGTTTTATTTACATATCATTTGATTTCAAGTGACAGTCAATATACTAAGTGAATCTTCATTTATATTCATTGTAAATATGAACATTTTAACATTTTTCTTCATTATCTTTGTGTGTGTGTGTGAGGGGGGAAGTAACATAACGGAGCCAAGTCCCAGAAGGGAAAGATTTGGCATACCAGGGAGCCATTTGTACTAGGTATGTGGGAGTGATACCATCCTAGAGATGGAATAGTAGAGTTCAGGACAAAATATTGGTGATTAGGACAGCGTGGGAGAGATGGGGCCAAGTACTTAGGATGAGGCATTAGCACTGAAGATGGAAGTTGTAAGTGAATAACTATGGCAAGGTTCATAAACACCCAAATGGAGAGCTTTTAAATAAAAGGCAGCAGCCTCATCCCTGGCCCCTCCTGCCCTGCTGGGTTTTATATTTGATCTCAGGTTAGGAAGTGGTAGAGTGGGATTCTGCCCAGGCCACCTGACTCCTCCAGTCCAGAGCATGTTCTACAAGGCATGGATTATCCACTTACCCTCAACCCTCAGGATGCCTCCCCTTCCGCCGGTACCCCCTACTGTAACATCAACCCTGAATTCAGAGGCAAAAATAGAAGCTCTCAAAAGGAACTCACTCTAGACACCAAACTCACAACCTCCTTGCATTCACCCTCCTGCTTCTGTCCAGAGGTCTCTGCTCTAAGTTGATCTCCCTGGATACTCAGAATTCTATCCTCTCCCTTCTCAACAGTCTTGGGGCTACTGAAGATTGTTCTTCTCTCTTATTTCTTCAATCTCTTTCTCCCTCTCTAAAGGCTTCTTATAAAAGTGAACATATATTCACTCTCTTCTATAGATAAAAACCTCCCTGTATCCCACAGCCTTTTCTAATGTGTTAGCTTTTTTTACTGTTGTGATTAAAATACCTGATCAGAACAAATGATGAGGTGCAAAAGTGTATCTGGGGGCTCACGGTTTCAGAGATCTCAGTTCATAGTCAGTTTGTTCAAGATGAGGCAGAACATCATGTCAGAAGAGTGTGGCAGAGAGAAGCAGCTCCCAAGAAGATCAGAAACAGAGGAATGACTTCAACTCTCAGGATTCAAAATATATACCCCAAAGGCACGCCCCCACCTCCTCCAGCCACGCCCTGCCTGTCTTCAAGATTAACCGCTCGGTTATTCCCATCAGGGAACCAATCATTTCTCCTCTAAACCTTCTTGCTTGACTCACACATGAGATTTTGGGGACACCTCATATCCAAACCATAACATTAGGTCTTCCTTTTCTCTTTCTCTCCACAGCCATCATCTTTGGAAGATTTGATACACCTGCATCTGGTTTTCTTCAGGCTCCTGCAGGTTGGGTGTCACCCAAACATGTCAGTGGAACTGTGCTCACCAGAGCACTATGGACCTCCATGGCACTGATTCAGTGGACACTTTTCTGTCCTCATCCTTGATATTTCTCTGACATTTGGCACAGTGGTCTACACTGGACATCTGTCCTGAGATTCCCTGAGACCACACTCTGCTGGGCTTCTTCCTTTTTTTCTGACTTTCCTTTACTCTGAGAGCAACCAACCTGAAAAGGACCGCTCTCCGGAACTTTTCTTTTATCCACAACCTGCACACTCTTCCTTGGGATCTCGGCCTATCTCAAGGCTTTGTGTGACCTGCCAATGACCCCAAGATCTATAGTTTCAACACAGGTTTCTTTCATTGAAATCCAATTAATTGCCCACTAGAAATTTCCATGGGTATGTCTCCAGAATATTAACTTCCACCTGATCAAAAAGTCACTCACTTTCCCTCCAAAACTGTTTCTCCTTTTTGTGTTCATTAGCTTGTTAAATGCCACTAACACCCACTCAGTTGTCTGATCCAGAAATCCACACATCGTTCTAGCTGGTTCCTTTTACCCCCTTACATTTTACAGTAAATCAAATACGAGGTCCTGTGATTCTAAATCTGGAATTTCTCTCAACTGCATCTGTTTCTATCTAGCCCCACTGCTACCATCTGAGACCAGGCCGTTGTACAATCTCACCTTGATTATCAATATCCTTTTTAAAACTGGCCTTCCTACCTACACTGCTGATCCCTGCTCATTGATTCTCCTTGCTGCCATCAGAATGGTCCTCCTAAGACAGAAACCTGATCAGATTTGAAGTCCTTTCATTTCCAGTTGGTTTCCTTAATGAGCCTTGAAACTTTCCTCATTCTCTGGCCTTAACCTTTGCACCTTGCTAGTCTCTTTCCATCCCACACTTTGTATCCACTCTAACACAGGGCTTTCAAATTGGCTACCCATTGGCCCATTAAAACCCACAGGTGTGTTTTATTTGGCACATACACTTTGTTTTTTTTTTTTTTTTAAGTCAAGCCGTTATTTAAAATTAGGGAATTTCTCATAAAAATCCAGGTTTTCAGATTCTTTTAAAAAATTGGAATAGACTTGAACACACTCCTCCTGCCATTCTTGCCTGGCCGTGACATGTTGAAGCTGCACGCTGGTGGTCCCTTTGGCTGAGCATTAGCTCTCGGTTTCCAGGCTCCTGCTCCCTGTCGCCTCTGTGGCATGATGTGGAATATGAAGTCAACGTTGCCATCATGGTCCTTCTGTTTGCAATACTCTGATTCATTCCTCTTTGCCCTGCCAGCTCCTGCTTTTCCTTGAGCTTTATTCTTTTCATCACTTCTCTAGGGGCATAGGGGCATTGCTCTTGAGTCCTAGGGTCCTCTTTACAGGGTCTTGTAATACAAAGCAAAAAGCCTTTTCCATACTGGAGGACTGATGATTGCTCCAGAGAGGAGAGAAGGCAGGTTCTAAGGTAGCAAAGGGAAACTAAAAGTGGAGCCTGGAATGAAATATTTGTGACCTCCATACCCCTCTGTGTTAGCAAAAGCCGACTTATCCAACCCTCATAATGTGAAGTGCTCACCTAGCTCAGGTGGCAGAGGACTTCCTGAGTCTTGGTTTGTCCTGCATTTCTGGTTGCAGTCCTTCCTTGTGCTCTCTCTGATAGGGAGAACCAAATCAGTTAGCAGTAGACATGTGCCTAAGAGGCATCAGGCACTGTGCTAGGAACAGGACATAAGAAATCAGGAAAAGCTATGAAGAGGAAATGTGGAGCTGGGTGCAGTGGTGCATGCTTGTAATCCCAGTGGCTCGGGAGGCTGAGGCAGGAGGATGGAGAGTTCAAAGCCAGCCTCAGTAACTTACAAGGTGCTGGGCAACTCAGTGAGACTCTGTATCTAAATAAAATACAAAATAGGGCTGGGAATGTGGCTCAGTGGTTGAGTGCCCCTGAGTTCAATGCCTGGTACCGAAAAAAAAAAAAAAAAAAAAGGAAATGCAGGAGCAAAACATAGGATAGACAAACCCAGTATAACACAGAGCTGGAAGAAGAGCCCAGAAGGGAGGCAGCTCAAGTCCATCCGGTCTGTATCATGTTAAAGGACTTATGTTAGCAGAGTTTCAAAACACACAGAGCAAAGTCTATAAAACTGAAAGAACAAACAGGCAGTTCTGGTTATTATGGGACATTTCCAAGCTCCTTTCTTACTAATTCTTGCCCTGGAGAAATCACTCAACAATTTGCAAGACTTAGTTTGCTCATCTGTAAAGTAGGGGTAGTGCTAGTCTAGGCTTACTTTTTAGAGTTGTGGAACCATACGGGGTGGAAAAACTTAGCAATCTCTTGGTAAGAGCTGTACAAATGCAAGTCTAACTACTTTCCTCCCCATAATAGTCAACAAACAAGCCAATAAACTCCTGAGCACATTTACTTTTACCCAGTTGCTGGGCTGAAGCTGAGTCCAAGAGAGGTCTCAGGGAACATGCACAAGTAGCTTGCAGTGTGGTCCAAAAGACAGACACCGATAATTATGTGTTACATATTTATTTATTATATGCACATACCATTATATATATACCTTATGTGTTAATGTAATGCTTATGTTATGTGTAATAGTTGAGTGTGAAAAGCTTTAACATAGAAGGCTGCAGAGGGCATGAGGGTCACCAATGCCCAGCATGTCTTCCTTCAGTGTCTTTATTTTTTATTTTATCTTATTTGAGAGAGAGAGAGAGAGAGAGAGAGAGAGAGAGAGAGAGAGAGAGAGAGAGAGAGAATTTTTTAATATTTATTTTTCAGTTTTCGGTGGACACAACATCTTTTATTTTATTTTTATGTGGTGCTGAGGATCGAACCCAGCACCTCACCCATGCCAGGCGAGCGTGTTACCGCTTGAGCCACATCCCCAGACCCCAGTGACTTTAATTCAACAAGTATTATCTCCAAGGTACCAGTCCCATTCTAGGGTTGTGTAAATGGTGAACCTGGCAAAATCTCTGTTTGTGGAACTCACACTCCTATGAGCTGTGTGTGTGTGTGTGTGTGTGTTTAACATTCTTGATAATGAATAAGTGAACAAATAAATAGACAAAAATCAAATTAAATAATAAAATTTCTTGGAGGAAAATAAATAGGGTCAGATAACAGATACTAGGGAGAGCAACTTTAGACAAAGTGGCTGGAAAAGGCCTCTTCGATAGAGACCTGAAGGGTGAGGAGGATGCCGGGTAGATGGTGGGACACAGGGAATGTATGGGTGCAGGGAAGAGGGATTGAAAGTATTTGAGAGGGAGAAACAGCAAACTGGGCTATATTTATTATTTTCTATTAATCGATGGCTGGGTGACTCTGATGTGCACAAAGCACACATAGGACAGAATAAAGATTTGTACAGAATTCTTAGAGGGGAGATGCCAAGGGCAGGGCCATTGAACCAGTAGTCCAGAGAGGGGTGGACCTGAGGAGAAGCAGGGAAGGAGGTGCCCACCAATCTTCCTGTATAACTTAGGGGCTGGCTCCTGGCTTGCAGGTGCATGCCCCCCAGGGGAATGATTTGGAGGGGGACAGAGCCATTTACTCCCTGCTCTTTCTGAGCCTCACCAGCTCTGCTCTTGCATCTTCTCCCATTTCCTAGGGGGCTGGGGTATGTGTGTGTGGGGGCGTGGTATCTCTCTACCCTGAGGTACTTGGATTTAAAGCAAGAATCCTGGAAGATTGGAGACCCTGAAGATCCCAAAGGAATTTAGCTTCATTGTAGGGAATTCAGATACAACTTAGAGACTTTTTTTTTTTTTTTTTTTTTTTTTTTTTTTCAGGATTACTGTCTGGCCATGCTTAGCCCATGCTACCAGTTCCAGAGCAGGCTGCTGGCTCTCAAGATGGAGTTCCTCAGGCCTTCTGTCCCATGCTGTTACGGCAGCTCTGGGATTCAGGTGTCTATGGTTCCTGGAGATAGTGCTATGAAGGGGAAATGGAGAAGAAAACGCTTTAGCCTTAATTCATGCCTTTTGATTATATTGGGGCAGGAGTGAGTTAGGGGTGGGGGTTGGGGTGGGGGTTTCCGGCTCGCGCCTGAGCCATGCCTGAGCGGGTGTATGTGTGGAGCTCTGTGTATGGGATTCCAGTTTGGGGAATGTTTTACATAAAGTGAATGTCTAGCCAAGTTCACTTCCTCTCCCATCTGCCCCTTTCTCAGAAATGTAGTGTCCCTTCCCTCCAAACTAAGTCCTCTGGCTGTCCACTGCGTCCCTCCTTGGATGGAAAGAGGGACACTGGGAGCCAGGATGGGGGGGCCCGCCTGGGTGGGAGCCCTGGGGCACCCCTGGGCTCAGATGCCTCGCAGATGAGGTCACATCCTCTCCCTCCCCGGCTCCTCCGCGGATGAAAGGCAAGAGGAGACTGAAATGTATGCGGAGCGGGAAGGGCCAGGCTTTGCTTGGCCGGGGCTGGAATTACATAATAGTGATGTGGGAGATCAGGGTCCACCTTCCAGCTCTCCCCGGGCGGAAGGCGAGGCCCCCGTCGCGCGCTACGTCCGCGACTGTCTGTCCCCCAGTCGCCTGGAGGTGGAGGACGCAGAGCGCAGCGCCCAGGCTGGATCAAGGAGAGCGTTTCAGGGGGAGCGGGAGGGTGCCCAGGGACTGGGGGGCATGCATTGCGGGGAACCCCGAGTCAGACTAGGAAGAGCGAAGAGAGGAGGAGCTAGGAGAGGGGTGGAGTGAGAGGAGAGGATGACACCCATTCCATTCTCTGCAGAAAAGCAGCTGTAATAGTTGTTACCGAGCCAGTGACAATGATGACAGATCAGAGGGAAAGGGAAGTGGCAATGAAAGCATTGTCTGGGAAAGGATGAGAAAGTGAGGGAAAGGGGGAAATCAAGAGAGATGGGAAGCGCGGTGGCGGTTCATGTTCTGGGGACCAACTGGGAGCTTGTTGCAAACGATGTAATTTTTGCCATTGACACTTTATTAACATTTTTATTATATATTGGCAATTTATAGTCATGTATTTTCGGGGTACAAAGTGATGCCATGTATTTGAATGCAATGTGGAATGATTAAATTATGCTAATTAAGTATCTAACACCTCATAAAATTTATCTCGGAAACATTTGAGATTTAATTTCTTAGAGATATTGATACGTACAATACCCACTTACCTATGTTGATTACTCTATCCAATAGATAGATAAAAATCAAACTTATGCCTCCTAAGACTTTATACCCTTTGGGGATCATCTTAGGATTCCCCTCACCTCCTTCTGCCCAGGCTCTGGTAATGACTATTCTACTCTCTGCTTCTACAAATTGAATTGTTTTATATTCTACATTTAAGTGAGACCACACAGCATTTGTCTTGTTTGGCTTATTTTACTTAGCATCATGTCCTCCAGTTCTTTTCATGTTATCACAAATGACACAATTTCTCCCTTTCTGTGTCTGTTGGTATTCCACTGTGCATAGGCACCACATCTTCTTTATCCATTCACAGACACTGACATTGACTCCTGGCTGTGGTGAACTGGGCTACAATGGAGACAGGTGTGTAGACATCTCTTTCACATACTGATTTCAGATCTGTCAGGTAAATACCCAGAAATGGGATCACCGAATCATAAAGTAGTTTTGCTTTTAGGTTTTTGAGGAATATTCATATAGTTTTCCACAATGGCTGCATTAATTTACATTCCCATCGACAATATACAAGGGTTTCCTTTATGTCCACTCCTTGTAATACTTGAATGGCTCATCTTGTTGATAACAGCCATTCTCACAGGTGTGAGGTGATACCCTATTGTGGCTTTAACTTCTATCTCCCTTATGACTAGTGAGGTTGAGCCTTTTTAATGTAATACCTGTTAGTCATTCATATATCATGAACATACTCAGTTTGAAATATAGCAGGTTAATCACTTTATAATTCATCAGATGGAATGTAGCTTTTTTGATTTGGATCCTCATCCAAGAGCTTGCCTGACATTTAATCTCTAGTATGGCAAAAAAAGAGAAAGAAATGAATGAATGAATAATTAAAATGTATGTATAAGTTCTTGAAAATTGAAAGCTTTACATGCGTTTTTTTTACTTTGCTTTGTTTTTATGTCCTAGAACACCACAGAATTTTATTGGGTTATATTTTTCTGACTGAAAATATTTTATTGATCATTCTGTTATGTTTCTCTGCTACAAAAGTATGTATTAAAATTAAATGTCCCTGACTTTACACAATGCACATATTTTTGTGAATAATTATTAAATAGAGGATAAATTTTAATGGAAATGCATTTTCAATTAACCCATATTTCCATGAATAAATAATGCTTACATGATTCAACATCAATTCCATTCTCATTTTTTGTTTTTATGGAAATTATGTTCACATAAAAAATAGATGACAAGAGTTCGATTATGGCAATGCCACAATTTGTTGACTATTTGCTCAAAATTACCTGGTGACACATCATCAAAACTGTTTTTTGCCACTTGATGATACATTGATGATCTGAGTGCTCCTTCAATTTGTTGTTAACAAATAAACAAAACCCACTCAACTTACGATGGATTTGTTATTCAGGTCATAGTGTATTCTTTTCAATTACTGGAAATTCAAATATGAAGGCTTTAACCCAGCCATGTTTAAGGCTTTTAATTTTACTATAGCTACTCTGTCATTTAAAGGCAGCTTATTTAGCCAGAGGTCCTCAGAAAATCTAGGAAAATAGAAATATTTATTAAATTCAATATATCTTTGTATTAAGATGTTTTTATTTCATCGATTGCTTTAAATATATATTTTATCAGAACCTTGGTGGCACAGATTAATCACATTTAATTCGTGGAAAATATTTAATGGATAACCAATTGGCCAAAGTAGACTTCTGCCAGAGACAGTCTGCTTTCACTGCTCAGTTCAAGGAAATGTGTTAATGGAAATCCTTTTAACAGCTTCACCACTTCCGAATCCTAATTTCTAGATAGTCAGAGACAAGAGACAGAAAGAAATGGCAAGGAGACTTACCCTGTGTTTGCCACGATTAAAACATGGAGGCTCTCTAGAGTCTGTCCCATAGCACGGTCTCTTAGGAGCCACACAAACTTTTGCTACAGTGGGATGGAAAATTGCTATCGCTCCAGTTCCACTCAGTAGAGGCATTTGTCACTTAATGATGGGACACATTTTGAGGATTGCAGCAGGAGTTGATCAGGTCATTGTGTGAACATCACAGAGGGCACTTACACAAACTTAGCACAGGTCAGTCACTTGGCAAGATGCAATCAGAGACAGGATAAACAGCAGATGGATGAGGCCACTGCAGGCCTAACACAGCACAATGTTTACAGTAAACTTTTAATTTATTAGTAGTAGGAGCACAACTCTAAAATGATGATAGAAGCCAGGCGTGGTGGCACAGGCCTGTAATCCCAGTGACTCAGAAGGCTAAGGCAGGAGGAGTGCAAGTTCAAGGACAGCCTCAGCATCTTGACAAGACCCTGTCTCAAAGCAAATTAAAACATGAAAATGGCAGGTGCATGTAGCTCCTTGGTAAAGTGCCCCTGGGTTCAATCCCCACTATGCAAAAATAAAATAAAATAATGATAAAAAGTACAACATGTAAATACAGAAACCTGTAACATGGTTGTTGAAAATTATCATCATCAAGCATGATATACTATACACAGTTGTAAGTGCTATATTTTTACACGACAGCATAGTTGGTTTATTTGCACCAGCATTTCTACAACTGTGTAAGTAATGCTTGAATCACATCTTCACGATGGCCAGGTACTAGGAATCTCTGTCATCTTCTGGGAGTGCTGTCACATAGGCTGTCTATTACAGATGGAAATACCATTATACAATGCATTATACAACGACTATCCATCTGAATGGAGAGCAGTCCACCAGGGGCCCAACTCCCCTATTTTTAAGGCCAAGCTTTGTGCTTGACATAAAGGGAAGTCTCAACCTTGATTAGAGGTTTTACTGACATTGATTTTGGAAACTGTATTCCTTTTTGGATGACTCCTGAGGTTTTCATTCGTGCAAAGGAGCAATATACTATTTTTATGAGATTCTAGGAGGGAGGAGAGATGGACTTTTATTTTGTGAATTAGGAGAGGTGTGATATGGGAGCAGAGGTGGGAAAAGAGACCCAGCCTGGGGCCTTGACAGACGGCAGTCACAAACATCCTTGAAGAGTGTTGGTGCATGTGGAGAAGGTGCATTTGGGAGTCGGGGACTTGCCTGCGGTTCCTCTTGTCAACAGTGGTGAGCAACAGGCAATAAGCAATGCTCCATCTTTCCCCCCATCCATGAGATTATTCCATCTGCTGTGCATTCTTAGATCCTTCCCCTCCTTTCCATCTCCACTAATCTTGCCTTATTTCAGAGCCTTGTTTTCTCTCACATGAACCATACCATAGCTTTCAATCTGAACTTGTTTTTTCTGTTCCATCCTTCACCACTCAATGCAGACAAGACCATGCCACCCCCTTAGATAAGGGCTCCTCAGGGCTCCCTTCCACTTGCAGGATGAGGTACAAATTCCTTATTCTGGTGGCTAAAACTATACTTGTCTCTTCTAATCTCTTTCCCATGATGTGTCTCTGCAGTGAAAAATGGAACTTCCTATGGAGAACTTCACACTTTACAGTGACAGTTGCTCTGATGGGCCCCAGTTTCAGGCACCTCAGAGTTGGTGCTCACCCACACTATACATTATCCAAGACACAGATGAACTTCTTTCTAGCCAGGTGTGGTAGCTCATGCCTATAATCTCAACTATAAGCCTCAACTCCAGAGGCTGAGGCAGGAGGATTACAAGTTGGAGGCCAGTCTGGGCAATTTATAGAGACTCTGTCTCAAAATAAAAAATAAAAAGGAGTGGCGATGTATCTCAGAGGTAGAGCATCCCTGGGCTCAATCCCCAGTACTGTCAAAAAAGAAAAAATTTCTTTTTACTCACAGTAGCTGGCTAAAATCCTTGAGAAAGACAATAACACTGCACCCCAAGGAAGATTAGTTGAACAGATCATTTGTTGCCCAGACAATTAGTTGAGAGAAAAGGATGCAGTAACGAGAGGAATAAATGATCCTTGCAGTTGGAATACTGTCCAGGATGGGTTGTCCCGGATCTTGCAGCAATAACATCCACTGGGGATGGTGGTGAACCACGTGGAGCTGCTAAGCCAAGGGTGACCTTCACCAGCTAATTGTCGTGCTTTCTGGGACTGGCGGCTTTGGTAAGATTAGAAGTGAGAATCCTGTTCCATACAGGAAGTGCCAGCCTGTTCTCTGGCCTACAGGTTGACAGTTGATTGCATAATCGTGAAAAGAAGATCCCTCGATGGTTTCCACAATGCAGCAGGTGGCCGGCCAGGCAAACAGCTGCGGGGGTGTCTTAGAACACTAATGACATATAGCAAAAAATAGAAATTTCTTTTAGCAGTAGTGCTTCTTAGGGACAACAGTACACATGATTAAAATGCTCTGATAAGCCACTCGATGGATTTTTATGCATGTCAAACCCAAAAGGGACATTTTCAAGTAATAACTAGCACCCCCTAATTTGCTGGCTAAGGAGGGTGGATGTAAACTGTTTATCTCTTGATGAATGGGGATGGGAAAGTGCAGGGCTGGAACAGAACTGCTCAGGGCAATGGAAATCTTCTTCACCCCACTCCTGCAGGAAGCACCCACATCTCCTGTAGAAATCTGAAGAAAACGTGACCTCATCTTCTCTGGGCCAAGCAGTAAGCACTTCAGAGCAGGCTCTAGCACTCTTCTAGGTCTGTAATCTAGAGGAGTAACTTCAATTCTCTGGCAGTTATTAGCAAGGAGATTTGGCAAGATTTAAATCAGGCCATCTAATATAATATTATCAGTAATCAAAGCAGAATTTTGATATGCATCTGTCTGACCTGCCATTGATGTCTCGGTTTAGAACTAGAATAGGAAGAAGAGGGATATTATATATGTGGCCCTCTCTGGTGGTTTTCTTGGTGTAGCATAACAAATTGCCACACACTGATTGGCTTAGACAACAGAAATTTATTCTTTTACAGTTCTGGAGGCTGGAAGTCTGAAATCAAAGTGTTGGCAGGACCAACTGGAGGCTCCCTTCCTTGCATCTTCTAGTTTCTTCTGGTGGCTCCTTATTTCTTGGTCTGTGGCAGCAGTATTCCCTTCTCTGCGTCTTCACATGGCCTTCTCTATGTTTTTCTTTGTGTCTCTGTGTAGACAGTTTGATGAATTAAAAAAAAAAATTTTTAGTTTGATGAATTTTTACAACCAGAATATTCTTATGTAAACAGCACCCAGTCAAGAAATAAAACATGACCAGCACCCTGGAAGGCTTCTCGTGGGTAATCACAACCTGCCAACTAATATCCTGACCTCTGATAGCATAAGGATTGTTCTTGTTTGCTTTTGTGATTTACATAAATGCAATCATGCCACATAAACTCTGTGTCTGGCTTCCTTCACTCAATACTGTACTTATTAGGTCATCCATATTGGCATGGATAGTTGCATATCATTCATTCTCAGTGTTTCACAACCCAGCTTGCTTTTAATGGGTATGGCCTGGGTAGGCACCTTTAGGATTTGGTTAGCATGGGCCACATGGGACTCTTACCTTGGTGGGTCACTGCAGCTGAAGGCCCTCTTGTCTACCAGCAAGGGGCTATTTCACACAGGCATAGCGACAGGCTGGGTCCCTCTCAGAGGGACTTAGGATGCAAAAGTAGCACAGGCAAGGATTTGATTGAAACAAAACAAGAGCATCTCAGTATATGGGCTTTTTAGGTGTCAGGGAGTGAGGACAATTTTTGCTGCAATCTTTGTCTCTGAGCCAGGAGGCCAGGACTAGAAATTAAGGTTTGGGATGTTTTTCCAAATAGCAGTGACTTTTTAGAATGTCAGTGGCAGGATCTTTAAGCTGTATAAGATAAACTTCCTCAAAATTCTATTCTTCTCTAATGCTGCTTTAAACTGTCCTCAGGACCAAGAGTGGGAACTGTAGGGGAGCTAACTTAATTCCTGCAACTCAGCTACAGGTAGTTCAGGAGAAATGTTCACCATGTGATTTCAAAATGACTCTAGATTTGTTACTAATATAAAATCTAATTATGGCTTTAAATATCAGAGGCCCAAATTATAGATTTTATGAAGGTTAAAAAAAAATGAAGAAGAAGAAGGAGGAGGAGGAGGAGACAGAGAAGGAAAATAAAAGGAGAAGAAGGAAGAAGGGGATTCACCATCATAAAGAGCATGACATCTTCTAAGTTTGTGGCCAAGAAATCGATCAATATTACTGAAAACCCAACGCTAATTACTATTAAAGAAGGAAATAGAAATGAGGGACCTATTTTCGATAAGTCTATAACAGAAACAGTGTTTAAATTCCAGCAAAGTGCAATGGAAGGAGAGAAGTGAACTTTCACAAAAAAGCAGACTGGAATGACTTCTGCAGGATCCAGGAAAATCTGAGAAGAGTCCTCTTAGATCTGCCCAGAAAAGGGCTGCTGACCAAGAGTGCATTGTGAGAACGCTTGGCAACCACCCCTTCCAGCATGTAATACAAAGTGGTTACAGAAATTTGGATAGACTTAGAAAGATCAGTGTAAAATACTCAAGTCATTGTATGAACCTTCTTGTGACCCAGGAGATGCCTATGCCTAAGGGAATACCTGAGAAATTTGTGGAATTTGGTCTCTAAAAGAAAACACAGGAAAGATGAGATATATTGAAGTGCAGCCAGGCAGGATGAAAAGAAAGCAAGTCCAGGCCTGGGGTCAATGACGGGTGGATGGAAGGAGATCTCTGGATAGGATTTTCCAACCCAGTAAGGTTTGTCTGACCAGTGACTACTTTTAACAGACTCAGGGTTAATGACTATATTTCTCACTATGGAAAATCTTATTTAAAAAAAAAAAAACAACTCAAGGATTATGTTCAGAAAACAATTACAGAAAAGCAAAAAACAACTGATTTTATAGGAAATAAATGGACCCACTTAAACAATAGATTAAACAGATACAAGACTGAACCTTCCTTAAAAAAAACAACAGATGCTCAAGAGAAATAAAACACAGGAGCAATATCTCTCCATTGCAGAAAAAGATGTGACAGAAATAAATCATATATATGTATATTTGGTACTGGGGATTGAACTCAGGGGCATTTGACCACCAAGCCACATCCCCAGCCCTATTTTGTATTTTATTTAGAGACAGGTCTCACTGAATTGCTTAGCGCCTTGCTTTTGCTGAGTCTGGCTTTGAACTCGAGATCCTTCCGTCTCAGCCTCCCAAGCAGCTGGGATTACAGGTGTGCACCACTGCACCTGGCAGAAATAAATGATATTTTAAATGCTGGTATTTTCCCAAATCTATGAAAAGAGCACCTTTAGAAGTTCACACCAAGAAATTGGTCCTTGTTACATCCCAAGGGTCACAGATTTCTGGATCGTCAATACAACTTTAACTCATGATTCTATCAAGGGAAAAAATGGGGACCAGGGAGAAATGCTCCTCAGGCCACAGGTCTAACAGGTGAAAGCTACTGCACAAAAAGCAATGGTCACTGTCACTGTGGGATGGTGCCCCTAATGCCTAACCAGTGCCTAGAAAGAAGCAAACGTTAGAAGGTTTCAAGCTGTGAAAGAAAAGTGTCTCAAGGAAGGATTCCTGGTGACAAGAGCTGCCATGATTGTAAACGGCTAAAGTTAGCACAAAGACAATGGAGTCTTAAATGTCACTGAAAAAGGAGAGCGTGTGCATGGTACTTCCCCCTACCCCCAATATGGTGCTTTCACCGTGGCCCAAGTAACCTCTCAAGGGGACACTTGACCCTACACATTTTAGTGGATTCCAGAGCCCCGTCTAACTTTGTCTGAGTGGCATCTAGGGAGAAGTGCAAAGATATTCTGGGTCTGTGCCTTTCCTCATGTCCTCTGATGGCTCCTGTGGTCTCTGGCAGAATTACCTACAAGGTCCAGGAAGTATCGTTTTTTTCCAAAGCCAGGGACTTCCTGAATGTGCAGCTGGCCCGGTGCTCCTCTTCTGGGTTTCACTTGCTGGCTGTTTGGACTGCTTTTGGAGGAGGCTCAAAAGAGACTTTTAGGTCATCATTGCTGCTGAGGTACTCACTCTTACCAAGACAGCCTGGGCTGGCCACTGGCTGAATCCTAACTCCATCCAGCCACTCAGCACTCCACCAGCTGAGACTGAGCAGAATCGGAAATAGAGAGGGACTTTAGTTCATTCAAGCTTCCTATATTATGATTCATTAAACCAGTTCCCTATCAATGTACATTAGTGGGTCTCCCCTTTTGCTCTTACAATTAATAGCACAATGGACTGTGAAAATGTTGATCTCTGTATGTGTGAGTATATTTGTAGTTCAGCTTTCTAGAAGCTTTCCTGTTGAGCCAAAGAATATTAAGAAAATATTTCAAGAATATAGGCTTGAAGGGCCAGCAAGTTATTAAGTGGTGCTTAGCCCTGTTCCCCAGCGGTGAGTCTTAAAGGGTAAAGCAGTTCACTCTTCTTTTCATGGCACTAAACTTAATAAATTATTAGCATGCTCCATGGCCCAGGCCAGCACTCATCAACATTGTCCAACGGATAAAGCCACTATGGTGGCAAGATAAGCAGGCACTCGGATCCCAGTTCTGTCGCTTACCATTTGTATGAAGCTGGGCAAGTCATTTTCACAAATCTCAGTCTTTTCACTTAAAAAAATTGCAAAGAAAATGAATAATTATATAAAGGAGAAATCAGACAACAGTTTGACTAAGTGATCAAAACTATCATCAGCAATAAGGGACAGGTGGCTCTTGGGTCCTTTTAGCTGAGACGTCCTGAAAAGGCCATACCTCATATTTAGTAGATCAACGAGAATCTGAACATGAGGAATCACTAGAAAACCATAGTGAGAAAAAAACTGATTCACTATAAAAAGAGGGAGGACCATATTCTTTTAAAAAATATATAGAAGAAAGGGAAGGACTGTAGAAATATTCCAAATCTGCACAGCCCAACATGATAGCCACTGGCTACATACTGCTATTAAGCACACAGAATTTGGCTAATGAGACTAAGTTGTGCCAGAAGTATAAAGTACATGCTGGATTTCAAAGAAATATGTAAAGTAGATAATTAATAATTTATATATTGATTCTGTGTTGAAATAATATGTTTGAGATGTTGTTAAAGAATATATATAGTTGGCTAAGCACAGTGGTACATGCCTGCAGTCTCAGTGACTTGGGAGGCTGAGGCAGGAAGATCACAGGTTTGAGGTCAGCTTGGGCAACTTAGTGAGAGTCTCAGCAACTCAGTGAGATCCTGTCTCAAAAAAAGGGGTGGGAGGTGCGGTCTGGGCATATCACTCAGTGGTAAAATTCCCCTGGGTTCAATATCCAGTACCAAAAAATAAAACATAAATATATAGATACATATAGCGAAAATTAAATTCACTTGTTTCTATTTTACTTTTTTAATGTAGCTACTGGAAATTTTTAAATTAAAAATGTGACTTGTGTTGTGTGTCAAATAATATTTCTATTTGAAAGTGCTGGTGCAGATTACAGGAAGCTAATGAGGCATGACAACTCAAAGCAATACCAGACCCTAGACTGGAACCTGTGTTGAGGGAGAAAAAAATGCTATCAAGGACTGTTTTGGGTCAGTTGCCAAAATTGGAATACAAACAGTAGATTAGATAAAAGGGCTGTTTCAATGGTAAATTTCTGTAACTGATAAGTATACTGTGGTCATGTAAGATAATATCCCCACCTTAGGAAATATACAGTGAGCACTTAAGCATGAAGGACCAAGAGGTCTGTCATTTACCCTCAAATGGTTCAGAAAGAATTTACACATAATATGCAATCATACACAACTAGAAACCTCCAAAGTTGTTAGAGTGAGCAAGAGATAAAACGAGTGGGGTAACATGTGAATAGGTGAATCTGGACAAAGGTGCTTTTTACACGAGTGCTCTTGGAATTATTTTTACTTTTGCAACTTTTCTAAAAGCGTGACATGATTTCCAAATAAAAACTTTTAAAATCGGAGGAATTTTTCTACCTCATGGAGACAGCTCAACCTTTATTCATTCAATAAATCCCTGCTGAGGCCCCATGGCATGTCAGAGCTGGGTGACTGGAGAAATAGGCAGCTACAGTCCTGCTCTGATGGAACTTCAAGAAAAGCAGGCTTGTTTTAAGAGGAGAAAAATGGACTTAGTTTGAGTTAATGTCTGTGCTCAGTACTGGGAAGGAGCGGTGCAGAGCATGCAGAACATTGAAGAGACACCTCGCCTCTTTTGGAACATAAAATGGAATACCCAATTTTGCCTGAAGTTTATTATTCTAGAGATGAGAGTGATAGAACAGAGGGGGCCCTGGAGATAGGAAAGGGAGAGAGGAGAGTGTATGTGGTGGAAGAGAAGCTTAGGAGGTGAAATCCACAGGGCTGGGTAATGGAGGGCCAGCCATCATGGGGGTGTGTTGAGGGAAACTCCCAGGTTTCCACCATAAATAACTGACCCTGGTGGGGTTCAGAGGAATTCTGGAAAAAGAGCAAAAGAATAGAGGCGGATGGTCTCTCTGATTTGTGGTGGGGGAGGTCGCCCACACAGCTGAGAACTGAGTGGGAGGGTCTCCTCCTCACTTGTGCAGACTCCTCCTCTCTTTCAGCTCTGACTTTTCCCCTCCCCTCTTTCCCACTGGGACCTCTTTCCCACTGCTGTTCCCAGGGATCATCCTTGGTCCTTGGCCCTCTATGTGAAGGATGATGTCCTTTCATGACTCAGAAAACTACATCCTCAGTCTAAACCTTACCCAGGAATACTAGACCCAGATTTCCAACTTCCTCCCGGACGTCTCCATCTCTAACGCAAATGGGTGTGCAGAGATGGCAAGAATCGCCCAGTGGAAAGGGAGCAGAAGATGAGCCCAAGAGCGGAGGTAAGTCATGCCCAAAGCTGAGCTCACCTTTCCCTCCTTTTCCTGTATTTCTTTTTCTCAGGAAGGACTCCACTATCTAGCTCGTCCTGGGCATCGTCCTGGACTCCTCTCTGTCCCTCTTTCTTTTATACCCCATATTGGGTCACTAAGCACTCTGATGCCCCCTCATTCATGTCTCCATGTCTGCCTCCTCCTCTCCAGTCCCACTGCTGCCCACGCTCATCTCCCAGCTCACTGTCCTGCCTACAGCCTGGCACCCCTCCTGCATCCCTCCCTCTTGTGGAGCCAGAAAGAATTTTTAAAAATCACAAAAATCCAACATGCCATTCCTCTACTTAAAATCCATCAGCTGCTTCTGGTCACCTGCAGGCTAGGACTTGGCCCCTGTCCCCTCTCCAGATTTAACGTCTTGCCTGACTCTCTTGTATACACACACCCATGGCTCACTCACCCAAGCAGTGCGGCATTCAGAGGCACCAGGCTGCTTCACACATCAGTACCCGACTTCTACCTGGAAAGCCCACCCTGCTTTGGCCAGGAAGCACCTACTCATCTTTGAAGAATCACTTCTCCTAAATGACCAAGAACAGTAGAATTTGTGGTTTAAAGTTGGTTTCTTTATTTGCTTTATTGATAATATGAATGTTAATGTACTTTTTTTTTTCCTGAAACAAGGTCTCACTATATTACCCAGGCTGGCCTTGAACTTGTGGTATCAGGGAATCCTCCTGCCTCAGCCTCCTGAGTAGCTGGGACCACAGGTGTGTACCATGGTCACTGTTCCCAGCTCTGTTTAACTACTTTAATAATGAGATTGATTATGATTTCTATGAAAGAATAAATTCTCTCCCAGGGATCAAAGCTGAGACAATTTGAGTAATAAAATAACTAATGAAGCTAGGCACAGCCTGCATGCTGGTTAACCCCAGCTCCTCGGGGAGCTAAGTTCGAGGACAGCCTGGGCAACTTAGGAAAAACCTAAACTAAAAAGTAAAAAGGGCTGGGGATGTGGCTCAGTGCTAGAGCAACCCCACGCCAATCCCCAGTACCAATGGAGGTGGGGAGTGGGGAAGAAAAAGAAAAGGAAAAAAAACATTCTCCAGTGGTAGAGATTATAACCAGTAATAGACTAGATACAATAGAATAATATTCATGAGTCCACTTGCTAAGAATCATCGAGAAGCTAAGGGTGACAATGTGAAGTGAAATAGGACATTTGCATTATCTCAAATTATTGTCCTATAGGATATTTATTCATTTATTTCAAAGGGAAGCCCAATAATTTTACAGAGGAGAAACGTGGCAGCCACGACTTCACCAAATGGTCAGTTTCCATTGCCAGTATGTTGACAGCATGCCATGGCACCCCAAGGAGGATGCACTATCTCTGCTGTGGTGTTCTTGGCATGACCTTTGTCTAATCATGCATAAACATCAGACAAATGCAAACAAAGGGTCATTCTACAAAATAACTGGCGAATACGCTTCAAAATTGTCAAGGTTATGACAGAGAAATGCAATCAAATGGAAAGTGGGATCCAGGACTGGAAGCCAGACCAGTTCGGAGGGAGCTAAATGACAAAGTGTGGCAGGTGAGTGTCAGAGTTATGAAGGATGCACCTAGGTCCACAGGAGGGCAACTCATCCTGCCAGCAGCACTGGGAAGTGTTCCTCCCGGAAGTGACAGATAAGGATATACCTGAAGGGTAAGCAAGAAGTATATGATCAATGAGGTGAGCAGAGAGCCTACATTTTGGGAGCAAATTTTTGCAACATACACGTCAGATAGAGCACTAATCTCCAGGATATATAAAGAACTCAAAAAACTTAACACCAAAAAAACAAACATCCTAATCAATAAATGGGCTAAGGAATTGAACAGAGACTTCTCAGAAGAAGATACACACTCGATCAACAAATATATGAAAAAATGTCCAACATTTCTAGTAATTAGAGAAATGCAAATCGAAACTCTGATATTTCATCTCATGCCAGTCAGAATGGCAGTTATCAAGAATACAGACAACATTAAGTGTTGGTGAGGATGTGGGGGAAAGAGCACATTCATACTTTTCTGGTGGGACAGCAAATTGATGCAATCAATCTGGAAATCAGTATGGAGAGTCCTTAGAAAACTTGGAATGGAACTGCCATTTGACCCAGCTATCCCACTCCTTGGTCTATAACCCAAAGGACTTAAAATCAGCATACTACAGTGATGCAGACACATCAATGTTCATAGCAGCTCAATTCACAATAGCTAAACTGTGTAAGCAACCTAGATGCCCTTCAATGGATGAATGGATAAAGAAACTGTGGTGTATACACACAATGGAATATTATGAAGCATTTAAAGAGAATAAAACTATGGCATTTGCAGGTAAACGGATGGAGTTGGAGAATATTATGCCAAGTGGAGTAAGCCAATTCCCCAAACCAAAGGCTGAATGTTCTCTCTGATAAGTGGATGCTGATCCATAAGAGGGAAGAGTGAGGCATGGGGAAAATGGAGGAATTTTGATTGGGCAAAGCAGAGGGGGGGTAGGGAGGGTGCATGGGGGCAGGAAAGATGGTGGAATGAGATAGACATCATTACCCTAGGTACATTTATGACTGCACATATGTTGTGACGCTACATCTTGCACAACCATAGAAATGTAAAGTTGTGCTGCAATTGTGTCCAATGAATCAAAATGCATTCTGCTGTCATATCTACCTAATTAAAATAGATTAATTAATTTTTTAAAAAAGAAGTATACAGTCAGAAAGGGGCAGAGGAATAATGGTCCAGGCAGGGGGAAAGAGCATATGCAAAAGCCCAGAGGGGGAAAAGAGAAGCAAGAAGGAAAGGGCGGAGTGGGCTATAAGTTGACATGTGAGATGAAGGGTGCTGATGCGGGCTGAGGCTGGGTCACAGAGGGTCTTGTGAGTCGGGAGAGGGCTTTCACGTTTTATGGAGGGCAAAAGATGTGGGGGAAACCCAGGTGGTCCTTTAAAAGAGTGCTCCAGTGAGATTTCTGCTGGAGAAGGAATACTCTGGCTACATGTGGAGAGAATGAGGACCAGTTGGGAGGTTGTTCCCGTGGAGGACTGGATACACAGAGTGAGGGGGGAGGGTGAAAATGCAGTGGGAACTTTGGCTTAGGCAAATGGAGAAGAATATGGTTTGGGGAGGAAATCAGGACGGTCAGCTATTATTGAGTGCTGGCATTATGTTAGGAACGTTCAGGGAAGGAGGGTCTCTCACCTTCTGATTTCAGTCTGTCAACTCAAATTTTCAAAAGAGAGACCCAGACTCCTCTGTCTGCTCCAAGCAGCGGTGGTGCTGGTCTTATCATTACTGTGCCTGGGGCAGAGGTACAGCAGGACTGAGGTAAGGGTCAGGGTTCCGTGGTACAAATAAGTGGTCTAGATACGTCCCCCTTCCCTTCCTCGAGGTGAGCGGAGAGCAGATGCTCAGACAGGGGGATTGAGGTAGGAAAGGCACCTCAGGAGGCTCCTGTGGGACCTCTAAGTGGAGCTGTCAGATATTCCCGCTGATGCTCAGAGGAGAGATGTGACTGAGTTCTCAATATTTATACTGGAGAATCTTTTTTTTTTTTTTTAATAAAATCACATTTATATATTTTCACTATCATTCACATTAATCATATTGACAACAGATTGAAATGGACTCATTGAAATGACAATACCTATAATATACTGGAGAATCTTCAGCATGGAGATAATAGTTGAAGCCAGGTGAGCCGCTGGGATTACCCAGGTGTAGAGTGTGGGGAGAGAAGAAGTGAAGGGGTGGATAGAACTAGGTAGCTTATAAAGAAAAGTGACTTATTTTTTTTACAGGTCAAGGTCAAGGAACCCACATCTGGTGAGGCAGCGGCAGACTCACAGCTTCTATGCAAAAGGATGGAAGGAAGGAGCCGGTGAGGTTGCAGAGGGCAGGGAGGCTGGTGGAAACTGAGGAAGATTGCCATCTGCTGAGGGTGTGTGAGTGTGTGGAGGGGGTGGTGAGATAGGTTTGACCAGGTTAGCAAAAGTTTGTAAAGGAGGAAAGGAAACTGAGAAACGAGAAATGATTTATAAGCAGCCAACCATCGAGGACTCAGCTGAGGTTGGAGACGGAGAATTTGAAATGGCACCAGTTTCTGCATGTGTGACAGGCTTCAGCAGTACTCCAAGGCCTGGGCCAAGGGACAGAGGGGGTTGGGAGTGGGCCTGGCTTTGGATTGCTTTTGGATGGGTGGGTGCTGTGCATCTGCCTGTTCCCAGTCCCCAAAGCCTGCATTCTCCCTGCAGCACCTATAAATGAGGACATTTGCACAGCTGTGCTCTCTGATTTCAGTCTGTCAACTCAGATTTTCAAAAGAGAGATGCAGACTCTTCTGTCTGCTCCAAGAAGTGGTGGTGCTGGTCTTATCATTACTGTGCCTGGGGCAGAGGTACAACAGGACTTTCTTTCTCTCCTCTCTCCAGTATATCGATGGGGGGCTTCTGCTTGCTCCCCAGGACTTAATTCAGGTGCCCTGTCTTCTGGGAAAGTCATTCTTCTTTGTCACTACTTCATGGTGTTTTGACAATAATGCTTCTGTTACATCTAACCCCTTATGGGGGACTGAGACTTGATCCCTAGGCCTGGGGTCTTCCTGGTTTTAGCTCTGAGACTCGTCTGAGGAAGATGTCCTTCAGGCTGGGCAAACTGGGACTGTGGTCACTCTGTCTCCAGCATCCATTGCTGGGGGTGGGATTAAGGTGGACATTCAGATAATGTTGACCATGAAGACCACCTGAATGATTGAACAGGGACAAAGATAATTATAATACTAGAGCTTTCATAGCTATTGGCAGCGGTGGTGGGGGAGTGGGACAGGTTTATTTGCCTTTATACTGAAGGACCCACATGGCTTTTCCCTATTTGAGGACTCATAGGGTCACATCATTAAAGCCCCTCATTTCAAAGACAAGGAAACTAAAATGAGGGTGAAGAAAGGTCAAACATTCAAGATGATAGAATTAATTTTTTTAAAAAATTACTACTCTTTACAAAAAAATTTTAGACTTAAGATTAAAAAATGAGTGGAAAGTACAGAGAGTTCCCATATACTCCCTCATAGCCCTCCTCCGATTTCCCCAATTATGAACATCTTGCCTTGGTGTGGTACATTTCTTATAATTGATGAATAATATTCACTGCTATGTTATTATTAGCTGAAGTCAGTCATTTACATCCAGGTCACTCCCGCTGTTGTTTGTACCATGAATTTGGACAATGATATATGTCAACCATTGCAGTGTCAAATGGATTAGTTTCCCTGCCTCAATGATGTGCTAGTTTCCCTATTCATCTCTCTCCCACACTCCCAAATCCTTGGCAACCTGTGGTTTTTCCTTTTCCGGTCATACAGTTGGAATTGTACAGTATGTGGGCCTTTCAGATTGACTTCTTTCATTTAGCTATACACATTTGAGATTCCTCCCTATATTTTTGTGGTTTGATAACTCATTTCTCTTTAGTGCTGAATATCCATTATCTGAATGTACCGCTGTTTGTTTACTGAAGGACAACTTGGCTGCTTCCAAGTTTGGGCCATTACAAATGGAGCTGCTGTAATTATTTGTGAATAGGTTTTTGTGTGGACAAAAGTTATCAACTCCTTTGGGAGTGTAATTGCTGGATCATGAGGTATATGAGTATTTAGTTTCCTAAGAAATTGCCAAACTGCCTTCGAAAGTTGCAGCAATGTTTGCATTCCCAACAGCAATCCCTGAGGGTGCCTGCTGCTCCCCATCCTCACCAGCTTTGGGCAGTGTTAGTGACCTGGATTTTGACCATTCTGACAGGTGTGTAGTGGTGTCTCCTTGTTGTTTTAATTTGCAATTCCTTGATGTTATATGATGTGGAACATCTTTTCATGGGCTTATTTATCAAATATATAGGGCGGGGGATATAGCTCAGTTGGTAGAGTGCTTTCCTCACACGCACAAGGCCCTGGGTTCAATACCCAGCAAAACACACACACACACACACACACACACACACACACTCTCACACAAAATGCCTCAAATATATATATATATGTACAATTTTACAATTTTTAAAAAATCTTTGTTCATATTTTTAACTGATTTTAAATTGAATTAGTTTTCTTTTTTTCCCCTAATTGTTGAATTTAAGAATTCTTTCTATTTTGGCTAAGTCTTCATCAGATATGTGTTTTGTAATGATTTTCTTCCAGTCTGTGGCTTCTTGTCTTTTCATTCTACTTTTTGTGGGAGCAGAATATTTACACAGAAAAAATGTAAATATACAGATCTGAAGTGTACGGCTCTGAATGTAAATATCTATCATGTATTCATGACATGTGCCCTTAACAAAATAAGTGTGCTTCATTTCCCATAGTGCGCACGCCCAAGTCACCAGCACCCAGGTCCAGATGGACTATCACCAGCCACCCCCACCCCTCCTGCGCCCCCAGCTACCTCAAGCTTCTTTCCAATCCCTCATGAGGGCACTAGAGATGACTATAATGACTTTGAAAAACTTAGATTCATTTTGCCCATTTTGTCATCAGAATGAACTGAATGCACTGTCTTTTTCTTTCAACTTCTCTGGCTCAACCACGTATTTTTGAGAATCGTCCATCCTCGCCCTTGATATGTACAGCAATATCTCTTTCACTCTGCTCTTCTTTAAATTGCATATTACAGAAACCACCAAGTGATGGTTGGTTTGTGTGTGGGTGTGCACATGCGTGTGCATAGTGTGTGAGTGTGCTATGTTCCATGCATTCCTTTTCCTGTTTATAGGTCTCTGACTTGCTGGAATTTCAAGGTCCTCCAGGTCTTGTAGGAACTGGCCTAAGACAGCACCTTTGACACATGGTTCTTAGTGAGGGACACGGTCATCAGTGTTCTACAACCCCCTTCGCATCAGGGGCTCACAGTGAGGACAGCTCTGTGGAGAGGATCAGGGAGCTTTAGTAAACTAAAAGTGTAGTCAGAGGAGCCAGGGAGCTGGCGGAGCAGAGAGAGGATGGCATTCTCTCTGTCCTCTGTCATCCAGACACTGTAGCCTGTGATAAGAGAGGCTGTGTTGAAGAAAGGACAGGGGACCAGAAAACCAATGGAGCGATTTATCCAGATCACACAGCTGAGAATTAGTAGAGCCAGGAGATTTGAAATCAGATATAGCTGACTCCAAATTCCTGGTCATCCTGCCACATTTCCTGTCTGATGTCTCCTGCTCACTGGTCCTTTTTCTGACATCAGGAAACTGGGGGAATTGAGGGCAGGATTTGGCGAGGGATTGTGCTGTGCAGGTGCAGGGTTCACAGGGAGTCCCCAGGGCCAGCCCCACCATGCCAGGGACTCTGCAGTTGCTCTCACATGACCCAGACCCCCTTGGGCACCTGGGGTCCCTCATTTACATTAGTGGCACTCTTAGTGTTGTTCATTGTGTGGGTTTGGGCAAATGTAATGATGCGTACTCACCATGATTTTATCATATAGAGTATTTTATTTGCTGCCAAATCCTCTGCACTTTGCTTCTTCGCTCTTCTGTCCCCCCAACCTCTTGCAACAGCTGGTCCTTCTATGTCAGCAAAGTCTTATGTTTTCCAAAATGTCATGTAGTTGGAACCACACAGTATGTGGCTTTTTCAGTCAGATTGACTTCTTTCACTCATTAGTATGCATTCAAGATTCCTGCATGTCCTCTCATGGCTCAATAGCTCATTCCTTTTTCAGGGGATGGGTACTGGGGATTGAACTATGCTAGACAATCACTCTGCAGCTGAGCTAATACTCCCAGCCCTTTTAAAAAATTTTTTATTTTTAAGGTAGCGGCTTGCTGTGTTGTCCAGGCTCAGCCTCTAGAGTAGCTAGTGTGTGTGTGTGTGTGTGTGTGTGTGTGTGTGTGTGAAATAATATTCTATTTCAGATGTTACAGTTTCTTCACCTACCAGAGGACCCCTTGGTCTAAGTTTTGGCAATCTTGAATAAAGTTGCTATTAATACCAATGTACAGGTTTTGTGGGGACATAGTTTCTAGTTTCTTTCAGCAGTATCAAAATGTGTAATGAATTGTTGGATTCTATGCTAAGAGTATGTTTTGTTTTATAAGAAACCATCAAACTATCTTCCAAAATTGCTGACCATTTTTGCATTTCCACCACAGCAGTGACGGAGAGTTCCTGGGACCCCATATCCTCCTCAGCATGTCGTTTCTTCAGTGTCATGGATCACAGCCATTCTGATAGCTGTGTATTGGTATCTCCTTGTTTTAATTCATATTTCCTTAGTGATGTGGAACATTTTTGCACACACTTATTCACCACTTGTTCTACTTTGGTGAGGGGAATGTGAAGGTCTTTGATCCCTCCTGCTTTTTGTTCCAGTACTGAAGATGGAACTCAGGGCCTTGTACATGCTAGGCAAGTGCTCTACCACCAACCTTCATCCCCAGACTTTTGGTCCTTTTAAAATATTGGGTCATTTGCTTATCTCATTTAACTTCTACAATAACCTTTTGAAGTTGCCCTAAGAACTATTATTCTAATTGACCCCCCGCCCCCCCACCCCGTGGGAAGGACACAGTAGTTCTCAGGTTAAGTGGCTTGCCCACTTCCCATACCTAGGTGGCCAGCCTCCTGCTTCCTGGCTCTGGGCTCTTTCAATTCATTACCAGGTGGTCTGTGCTCCTCCTACTCCCACCTAGTTTTGTTGAATGCAGCTGAGGACAAGATAGCAGTTTTCCGATTAATGCCAGGCAGGCTTCCTGGAATTGGGTGTGGGGAGCTGGGGGACACCTCAGAATAGCCCAGGGGCCCTGCACAGTGCTCCACCCACAGGAAATCCCCTGGTCGGTGGCCCCTCTGACTGAGGGCTCTGAACAGCTGCCCTGCGGTGCAGCAGAACAGGACCAGCTCAGGACTTTCCTGGATGCTCCTCTGGGGCTGGCTCTGTATGTGCTGGATATGAGGCAGTGGGTGGACGTGGGGACCCCGTTCTGCTAACTGCTATGGCTTTTGCTTCTGGGGAATTCCACTTTTGCCCCATAACCCCATACGGCCATTGAAAGAGGCTTTCTTTCTTTAAAATTAGTAATTGACACCTGTCACTTAGAGTAACTGAGACTTCTGTTTCCCTCATGACTTCAGTTCCTCCCTCTCCTTCCCCTTTAGTCCCCACGAGCCATAATCAAGAGCTGCCAATAAAGACTGTTAGTTCCGATTTCTGAATGAGCATGGAGTATTTAAAGGTTTTTCTTTATTATGGTTTCATTAATTGTTCAGTCTGTGAACAATACAAAAATAATTCTCCCTGTAACACTTGAACCTTGCAGATAAAGTCTACAGAAGGAGAGAACCTGTCTATCTCCTGGCACCCCGTCCTGCCTCTAACATTAGTAGGTTGGGCAAGAGGACCGGGGCAGGCTTCCTGCTCTCTCACCCCTCTTCACACCCCTGTATCCCTTGATAGATGGTTGAGGGTAGATGCAAAGGCAGCAGCTGCCAGAAGAAAGGATCTGGAAAAGAGTCCCATGTGGGCCTGAAATGGGCTCAGGAAGAGAATTCTGGGGTCGTAAGTATGCTCTAGAAAGGGAGCTCCTTTAAATGGTAGTATCTTTGGTTAAGAAAAGGGTCCAGAGGGGTTGCCAAGGGCAGGACACCCTCACCTAGGTTCAAGGGCAATGGTGCTGGAACCCCTCCCCCACTTAGGACAAATTAGTTAGCATATTTCCCTTGAACTGACTGACATGGAATATATGTTCCCGTAGAGATTAAAAGGTGTTGTTTTGAAGGTTATTTCCCCTCCCCCACGAATAACATCATGCTGTGTGCATTGTTCTGCAACTTGCTTTTGTTCACTTGCTCTGAAGCGGGGATTTTTCCACACACCTCTACGGTTTTTCACTGCCGCTTATTGTCCTGCGGGTATGGTTATGCTATAGCTTAGTGAAAGATAAGCAGTATTGGCTTACGACAGGTTTTGCACAATAACATAGTACATACATTCCTGAAAACCCTGGCAATCTATAAAATTGCACACTAAAAATAACAGGCTAAAAATAATAGGGTTGGGAAGGCCTGTAAAACCCATGCGACTTGGTAATAGAGTGCTGACCAAAACAGTAATTGACGCCTCTAGAGGAAACCTGGACGGCCCAGGCAAGCAGCTCTAGATTGGGAGGTTGCCTCCAGGGACACTGAATGCCACACAACACTACAGTGTGGTGCTGGGGCTGCAGGTGCCCAGAAAGTGCAGGTGGCCTGAACTCTCAGCCAGGTGGGCACAGGAGGAAGTGCAAGCTGCTTCCTGGGATGCATCTCTCTGGGGAGTGGACCCCAGGTGCAGGCCTGAATTTGACATTTTCTTAAAATAGAGCTAAAGGGCTGTTCCTGAGCAGAAGCTAAGTTGAAGGCTTTTCCTTTCCTGCTAAAGGTGACAGTTCTCCTGCTGATCCAGCCTCTTTGAGAGGACAATTTCATGTGCCCCAATCCAGCTGCTTCATAATCACATCATCTTCCCATCCAGTTCTGAGGGTGAGCTCTTGGGATTATAGAGACATATATGGTAGAAGATGGCATAAAGGTGACTAGATCATGGCCCACGCTCAGTAATGACTTGCAAAGGATAGGAGGGAAGGAAAGACGGAAGGGAAAGAGAGAAGAAAGGAAGGAGAGGCGGAGGGTGGGAGGAAAGAAGGAAAGAGGGAATGAAGGACCAGGAATAACATAAGGAAATAGTGAACACCTTTCATTAAGAATGCCCACGTAAACCGGGGAAGGTGGTACACGCCTGTAATCCTGGCAGCTTGGGAGGCTGAGGCAGGAGGATAGTAAGTTAAAAGCCAGTCTCAGCAATTTAGCAGGGTCCTAAGCAACTGAGCAAGACTGTCTCAAAATAAAACATAAAAAGGGGCTGGGGATGTGGCTCAGCGGCTAAGTGGATTTCAATCTCTGTACAAAAATAAAATAAAATAAAATAAGGAATGCCTACTTAACATCACCAAGTTCAGTACTTCTAAATGAAAGTTCATGATGGACCTCTGAAGGAGTTGATGAAATTTTTGTTAGTTTATGGGAAAATAAAGACTATGCATGAAACAAACACTTCTCAAAAGAAGAAGTATGAATGGCCAATAATTATATGAAAAATGTTCAACATCTCTAGTCATTAGGGAAATGCAAATTAAAACCACCTTGAAATTCCATCTTATCCCAATCAGAATGGCAATCATCAAGAAGACAAAAAACAATAAATGCTGGTGACTCTGTCGTGGGAAAGAAACATTTACAGTGTTGGTGGAAATGTAAATTAGTACAGCTATGATGGCAATCAGTATGGAGGTTCCTCAAATAACTAAAAATAGAACTGCCATATGATCCAGCTATACCACTGCCTGGTATATACCGGAGAGAGTTGAGTCAGCATACCATAGCAATACATGCAAACTCATGCTTATATCAGCATAATTCACAATAGTCAAGTTATGGAATTGACCTAGCTGTCTGTCAACAGATGAATGGATAAAGAAAATGTGGTATACATACACAATGGAGTATTATTCAGCCATAAAGAAGTACAAAATAATGTCATTTGCAGGAAAATGGATGTGGAGATCATCATGTTAAGTGAAATAAGCCAGCCTCTGAAAGACAGGTATTGCATATTTTCTCTTATATGTGACTCTGGACAATGGCATAAATGGAGCAGGGAGACTACTAGTGAAGAGGTATGGGGTCAGGGGAGGGGAGGACAAAGGTGGATAACAGGGAGGAGAAAATGATCAAAAATGTTATATGCACTATGAATACTAAAGCCACTGAAACCACTAAACTGTGAATTAATATGCACTAATAAATATTTAAAGACTACGCATGGAATAGAAAATATCCCCGAAGAATCATCTTATTCTGAAATTTATTTTATAACATTGAAATGCCCTTTTCTATGAATAGGATACGAATATTGATATCAAGTGGTATTTATATCTCCGTAGCCATACACATATCCTTCTATAATAAAATACAAAGTTGTCAACCTTTTTTTGGTCCCTAGATTTTTGCTGATCTATCAAATGCAAAATTCTAGTAACCACTGTGTTTCAGGTCATCTCTGATCTTCCAGTAAAATGATTCCTAAACCACGCAGGAAAATGACATCTGGTCTATTCCTCAGATCCGAGGTTCTCCCCAGGGTGCCAAAGGGAAATCTTGTCTTTATACCTTCTGTCCTTGTAAAGTTCATATAAGGTGTCCCCCGTAAGTGCAGTTCTCTCTGCTGTAAGAAGCAGTATTATAATCTTGTTTGAGTGTCATGCTGTGGAAGTTCCCTTCAAGTATAACTTCTCATTTCTCACAACATATCTGGGGAAAATTGGGGGATGGAGACCCAGAGGGTGGGGTAGACCCCAGAATTCACCACCAATGACTTTACTCCCCCAGGGCACAGCTCTCTGAGGCTCTCTTCTGATCTCCCTGGGTGGACATCTTGGTCACTTTACCCCGCGTGAAGGTGAGGCTAGGAAGGAAGAGGTGGGATCCGAGGCTCAGGGAACATGAACATGGTCCCTATGAACTGAGGGCTCAGGAAAACAGTGCCTCTGAACATGAACATGGTCCCTATGAACTGAGGGCACACACCCAGATTTGTCTCTTTTTAAGAGGAACTGAAGCCAGGCCAGGGGTTCCTCCACAGTGATCTGGATCCCAGGGTACCGCCCACAGCAGTCTGGGCTGACGCCACCACTCTGCCATCACCTGTGGGACTGGGCCACCCTTGCTTATCACATACGCAGAGGGTCTCCTGGGCTAGTGCTGACAGCCACGAGACTGCCCTCTCAGGGTGTTGGTGCTTTCACCTGTGGATGCAGACAGCTGACCACATGATCTCTAACCCTGTCCCAGCTGCCTTGTTCTATGGCCCTATCATTAAACCAAACCTAACTAAAGACCATCATTCAGAAATGGGCTTTGAAAACACGACTTAAAAAAAAAAAATTAAAACACATAGAACTATAAAAGCAAAGTGTAGGACAATAGCACCTGACTATTTGAGATAAAAGCATAGACAAAAAAATATTCATATATATTAGAATACATATGTAGAGAATATCTTTCAAATGATATGTGAGAAACCGATTGATCCTGGTAGTAAGGTGGCAGTGGAGGAGGCAGGGGTGGGAGGGAGGTTTTTCATTGTTTAACCTTTTGTGACATAAGTTTATTTGCTATTGTATACATTTGGTGCTGGGAATGGAATTTGGAGCCTTGGGCATGCTAGGCTAATACCCTACCACTGGGCTACATCCCTGGCCTCACATGACACAAATTTTGAACCAATAAAATTTTAAAAATTAACTTTCAAAATATTCCTATTTTACCCATTTACTATATATTAGTCTTTGGTCAAGAGACTGAACTTCTAGTTTGAGTTACTTATCGAGAAGGTGATGGTCATTGCTCCACAATGTTTTTTTTTTTTTTTAAACTTTTTTTTTTTTTTAGTTGTAGATGGACATAATACCTTTATTTTATTTTATTTGTGGTGCTGAGGATTGAACCCAGCACCTTACAAGTGAGGGGCAAGCGCTCTACCTCTGAGCTACAACCCCAGCCCTCCACAATGTTATGCATGGAAGCAAAGTGAAGAAATAATATCTAATGCCTTCACATAACAAAGATTCATTAAGTGCTTTAATCCCAGCGACTGAGGAAGGCTGAGGCAGGAGGATCGAAAGTTCAAGGCCAGACTCAGCAATTTAGCGAGGCCTTAAGCAACTTAATGAGACCCTGCTTCAAAATAAAGCATAAAAAGGTCTGGGGATATGGTTCAGTGGTAGAGTGCCTCTGGGTTCAACCCGTGGTACCAAAAAAAAAAAAAAAAAAAAAAGAATTCCCAAAGTAGTAGCCAATTACTCCTAAGACCAAAGATTCTAGCTGCTCAACCCGAAGAAGCTCACAAACAAACTGGGAAGACAATATTGGCAAGGAACCTTCATTCAGGGCATGAGAGTGTGCCCTGAGGCTGTCCTCCTTCTCATCACAGTTCTTCTTGTAACAGCCCAGGGCAAGGCAAGGGAGGACACGCCATGCTACCCTGTTTTACGAACAGGGAACCCGAGGCTGACTTTCTGAAGGTCACACCTATGATGGCAGAGCAGGTCTAGAATTCAACCTTTAGCTTTCTGACGTGACCTCCTTGTGTTCGAGCTTCCCTGGAGTTGAAGGCTATTCGGTACTGGCCTGAGGGGTCAGGTCAGGGGAGGACCTGAGATGTTCTGCACCTCCTGCCCTGTATCTCCCAGAGGCAGTTCCTTGCTGGCAGGTGTGTGATTGATGGCTAGAAGATAGTGTAGCCCAGAAGGGGGCAGGAAAACAATTCATCTGGCTTCATTACTTGAGCCTGGGGATCTGTGCACTTGTGCCGTTTGCATTTCTTTCTTAATGCCTTCTACTTCCTATTTCCACTCTGGGTGGAACCATCTCTGATCTCTGAGCATTACAATGGTGGTTTTCTAAGCCTTAAGACTATTGGATTCATCAGGGTAGTTTGCATCCTTGGATACTAGGCTGCATGGCTGTGGAAAGGTCACCCAACTGCTCCATGCCCAACATCATAGAGGAGGACAAGGAGGGTAACAGAAGCGAGAGTGACACTCTCAAGTAACACTCCTTCTTGAAATGCTAGACTTGGACACAGATCTATTCTAGAAAAAGTGGCAACTGAGGTTCTCAAGAATTTTTAGCTTCAGAAAATAGCAACAGAAGGTTTTCTATGGACTCATCAGTGTCTCTGCATATGCAGATGGGTCTGGGATACACAAGTGTGCTGGTAATAACTTGCCAAGCAGGTGTTAAGTTCAAGTGGTTCCAACCTCAGTAAGATTCAGAGAGGTAAACGTCATGGTCTCCATTGTCTAGCTGAGAGAACTGGGATTCAGAGAGCTTAAGAAAACTTCCCAGTATTTCATAGCTAGTAGGAAAGAAAACCAGGATTTGAACCCACATCCAGGTGTTTTGAAACATCACACGGTCTCTATACCATAAAGTTGGGAGTTAGAACCGAGGCTGAAGTTATCCATGAATGAAACCACAGCGTGGCTAGTCGAGTGGAACTGCTACCTTCTTTGGGTCTGACCAAGACATCACGAGTTGGTCTCTGAAAACCTGGGGACTGCCAGCAAAATTCCCCTAGAGGGTAGATGTTCAGGCTTCCTGGCCTGGTGCAGGGTGAAACCCAGAGTTGGTTCTCTGAGCTGGATGTGAGCCAGCTTGATCTGTGATACTCTGGGGACTGCCATTTAGTTGTCACAGGCAGCCCCTTCCACAGCCTGCAGTTGCTCCTGTGCTAGGAGTTCCGCCATCCAGGCCACAGAAGATTGGCCCTGGAACTGGTGCCGGAGCCAGTGGTCTGACTCCTTGGCAAAGACTCTGTCCCATAGAGAGGGGTCTTCCTTATGAGATGGTGACTCGGTGACCCCTGTTGGATCCTTTCTCATGGAAAGTGTGAGTACATGATGTGCACTTGGAAGTGACGTTGCAGCTGTGCCCTGAGAGAGGATGAGCCATCTGGAGATGGGTTTTCAGGAGGGCCCATGTGGAAGGGACTGTGTTCAGAAGAACCCCTCGGCCGGGCTGATGGAGTTTCTGCAGGGAGTTTTAGCGTCCTCATAAATCCTCACCTAAACCAAGGTCCTCGGATTCTCCGGCTGTGAAGGAGCAGGTTTTGCTTCCATGATCCAGTCACACCAGCTGTAGTCCTCTATCTCCTGCAGCTGCAGGGAGTCTCAGGGTTGTGAGGGGCAGCAAGGAATGCTCACACATTCCTGGTGGTCTTGCCACACCTCTGCCTTATGCAGAGGTAAGAGGGACCAAGGAACTGGGGACATATCCAAGGGGGTGATCACAATGATTGGCCATGGAATTGAAAATGGATAAGGAGGGTGGAGGGGTGAAGTACAAAATGAGTGAGGAAGGGAGAGGTGGGAAGAGATGGTGGAGCCGAGGGTTATTGGAATTGAGGTCTCAGAGGAGGAGTGGAGAGAGAGGAATTCAAGAGAGGGTGCAGGAAATTGAGATTAGGATGGGAGTGGATGTTTTGGTATTAACAAGGTCTAGCCAGGCACAAGCCAGTAATCCCAGCAACTCAGGAGGCTGAGACAGGAGGATCACAAGGTCAGGGCCAACCTAAGCCACTTAGCACGACCTTGTCTCAAAATGAAAAAACAAAAAGGTCTGGGGATGTAGCTCTGTGGTAAAGCACCCTGGGTTCAAATGTCTAGGGTACACCCTTGGGAGCTGGTGACTGGGACAGGACAAGGACAGGGTCGTGGGAAAAGAGGTATTTAAGGAACTGTCTTGACTACATTTTAAGACCTCTGAGCCTTCAGATGAGGGACTAAGAGCTGAAGGAGAGTGTGAGTGGTTGGGGGGCTGAGAGCATGGAGAAATGAAGGCGCAGGAACCAGTGGGATAAGTAGGCATGTGGGAAGGTGTGTGCAAGGACAGCAGCCCTTCTCAGATGTGAAGATGGACCAGTATAAAAGGCGTGCCCCTGCTGGGAGTCTGTCTCCAGGTGACAAGACGGCAGCCTCTCAATAATTCATAACGTTAGGTCATCCATTGCGGACTGACGGACCTCTCTTGAAGGCCTTTCTTTCTTTTTTCTTTCAAATATTTAGTTGTAGGTGGACACAATATCTTTATTTTTTATTGTTATGTGGTGCTGAGGACCGAACCCAGTGCCTCACGTGGGCCAGACAAGCGCTCTGCCACTGGGCCCCAGCCCCGGCCCTTAAAGGCCTTTCTTGACTTCTGTAGGTGGGGAGAAGAATCGAAGATGTTCCATAAAAACCATTGTCACTCCTGCCCTGCTGTCAACTGCATCTGAACTTAGTCTGCCCCAGACACATCAAAACATCTCCAATGCTAATATGGAGCTTTGACCTTCGATACACATGAGTAAGAGTCTTGACTAAGAAATCTGCTCTTGATGCCAAGGCCTACTCCAGGTCTATTCTAGATCTGTGTCCATGCCTATGAAATTAAGAAGTGTGACCGTGATTGGTGAGTTACATTCCAGCTTTCAATCTTTAATTCCAACCATGAGGCTGGGCCCCTGGGTAGTCGGCACGTTTGCTGAGGCCATGTTCCTGTGCCCTAGAGAGGTGTTATCTTAGCTCTCTCTTCCCCTAGTAGCATGTTGTTTGTACCCTCTTGCTGCACCACCAAGTGGTTTTGCCACTTTTTACCTGGTGATCAGAGGCAAGTCAACTTGTCCTAGCTTCTGGGAGCCTGGGGTGACAGTGTGCATTCAATAGCAATCCTGTGTACAAACCCACTACAATGTAGCTTCTGAAATTATGAAAGGAAGAGGTGTTTGGAGGGTAGGAGTCTAGGAACTATGTGTTTGATTTCTGTAGTGTTTGGGTTTTTGCTGTTAGCATGTATAGGTGGTCTATTTATGAGGGTTCAACTTGATTTTTTTTTAAATTGCAATGGTAGGAAAGCAATATACACTTAGTAGAAAGCTTACTTTGAATTTTGATATTTTCCTGGTCTCCTGACATAGAATAATCTTTCTGGTTTTCATTTATTTATTTGTATTTATTTACTTATTTTTGACATGCCCAGGATAGAACCCAGGGCCTCGTGTATGCTAAATGAGCCCTCAACCACTGAGCCTCATCCCCAGCCCTGTTTTTCACTTTTAGAACAATATTCAATTCATGTCATTTCATGAGCTATTGAATACTTTATTATAAAAGCATACTTTAGGTTAGATGTTTTGCCCAACTGTGGGTTAACAGAAGTGTTCTGAACTTGTTTAACGTAGATGCAGCTAAGCTCAGATATTTGCTAGACTAGGTGTGTTCGACGCATTTTCAACTTGTATTTTCTACTTCTGATGGTTCAACAGGACGTCATCATTGTAAGTTGAGGAGCCCTGCATATTGCTTTTGTACTAAAAATTGTTTTTCTTTTGTGGTTCTGGAAATTGAACCCTGTGCCTCACATATGCCAGGCAAGTGCTCTATCACTGAGCTACATCTCCAGCACCACCCCCACCAATGTTTATTTTTAAAAGTTAAGTTTTTGTGTTTTTGACTTGAATGGTACCCTGTCAGTTGTGAATCCATAATACACACTCAGAAGTTTTGGTCATTATATATGTCTTAGACGGATTTGTTAAATGTTAGATTTGGTTCTTATTTAATAAGTGGAGTCAAGATATAAAAAGGAGTGAGGTTTGATAAGAAAGCTGGGATATTGGCTCTGCTTGAAGGGTGTGTCTCTCCACTGCCCCTGGCTCTGACTTCTGTGTGGGTGGGAGGGGACCGGAGAAGCAGAGTCCTTAGGGCTGTGCAGAGGGTGCCCGGTTGAACACAACGGTCAGCGGTCAGCGAGGTTGAGGGTTTGGGCTGGGAAGGGTGCGGCAGGCCTGGGAAGGCCTCAAGCCCGGCTCTGCTGAGCTGAACTCAGGGCTTGCTAGTGAAGAGAGCGGGGGAAGTGGGTGGTTTTGAGTTTTACTTTCAGTTTTCATTCAAAGTCATTTCAGGATGAAACCCATGTAACGGTCAGATCTCTCAGCCAGATTTCTCAGCAAACCTGTGCTCTGCCCCACCCCAGTCCTCTGAGATGGGCTTGGGGGTGGCCTGGGGCAGGTGAGCAGCAGGAATGAGGGTTTTGCAGCACAATGGGTTAGACTCTGCATGTAGAAAATGTCACAGCTTTGCCTGAGGATTGACACTGCCACAAAGTCCAAGTGAGATCCACTCTTTACTCCATAATTGTGAGTCTCCAAAGGGTCTCCAAAGCATTCCTGAGGCCCCAAACATTGTTAGAGCACCACTGTGTACCAAGCTGCCACTGTGCCTTCAAAGATAATTAAGACACAGCCTTGCCCTCAAGGAGCTCAGAGAGGAGAGGGCGAGGTGGTGGCGGGAGGTTCAACAGGATGACAATGGCCATGCATGGTGGCCCTCTCTGTGCCAGGTGCTTTACTCATGTTGTTATGGACTTTGCCATGACCCAAAGGCAGTGTTTCCGAAAGACTGACCTCTGACCCATCTATCAGCATCCCCACTGAGGTGATTGCCAAAATGCAGACTCCTACATCATGTCTTACCCTTTGGGTCAGTTTCTAGGCACTGTGCTAGGAACCTGTGCTTTCTGTTTTTGTTGGTTTCTTGTTATTTTTTATTGTGTTACTGGGGATTGAACACAGGGGTGCTTTACCACTGAGTTACTACTTAGTTCCCCCCTGTTTTATTTAAATTTAAATTTAATTTGGAGACAGGGTCTTTCTCAATTACTGAGAGTCTAAGATGCTATGGCTGACCTTGAACTTGTGATCTCCTTGTCTGTGCAAATGCTGGGATTATAAGGCATGCGCCACTGCACCCAGCTGAGCACTTGGGATTTTGAAAAACACCCCGAATAACTCCTGTACTTCAAAGACCAAGACTCTCTGCCTTTGGGGGCAGATATCTTACCTTGGTAAGTTTCACCAATGAGAAACTTGAGCCTTAATTGCTCAGGATTGGCCAAAAAACAAGGTGGAGAGACTTGATTCAAATCCAGAGCTAGGGTGACCGGCGTCTTGCTCTGCCTGGGAAAATCCTGGTGTATGCCTGTTGTCCCGCATAATTAATAGCAGCCCTTTCACGATGTAAGGCATCCTGGATTGGATAATAAATTATATGGCTACACCATTCAGAGCCCCTCGCTGTTCCTCTGCACCACTCTTAGCCCCTTCAAAAGGTCAACTGATGTGCCGATGGGAACATATGGGGGATGGAAGCCACAACCTGGCTGGGGACAGAGTGTGAGTGGAGTCGGGAACAGATCAGGGAAGACATTCCGGTAAGGCATTTACCCACATCCCCTTTCTGCCTTTAGGACAGCATCGAGAGCAATAAGTACTTTTGAGAAGGAAATTGAAGAATAAGTGATCTCCATCTACCCAGCAGCACCTAACAGTTAACGGGATGCTCACCAAGGCTCACACACCATTAGAACCACTTTGCATATTTTATGTGGATGGGCACAGGCCCTGTGCAGAAGCTGGAAGGTTGGGGCTGAACAGCAAGAACTTTCTTCCCTAGGAAACTTGGGATCACAATGCACAATGGACCAAAGGCCCAGGAGTCCAGACATTCAGCCTGGTCACAAAGCAGTCTCTGGTGAGGGCTTCGTAAACTGTGAGCCCTTCTGAATGATGTGGACAAAGTTGACACCATGATCCTGAGTCTAATAGTCAGTGAAAAGGAGCTCAGTTATTTCCTTCTCCAGAGAATTTAAGAACAGAGTTGCCTGCACATCTTGACTAGTTTAGATATAGCCTCTCCAGGAAACAGGAGGATGGAGGAGATGAACTCTGAGGCCCCCCTGAGCCTATGGAGTCTGTGATCATTACAACCATGTGTCGGGACCCGGAGACATTCCCGTTTCCTCTCTTTCACCTGGGGATCCAGGCTGTGGGGCCCCCTTTGCCTGTGTATTTAGTAGGTCACGACCTTTCCCCTGGGCCTCCCCTCCTCCTCTCTCGACTTCACTCCCACCCACCAGCAGGCCCCTGTGTTCTTTCTTTGCCTGGACCAACCCTGAGGAGAGTCTGGGTGTGGATGCAGGACACAGGCGCCATTCCTTCTGCCTACTTCATCTCCACCCACCTCTGGGCTTTCCAGGCCCAGTGTGGATCTTTTGCTGAAACTGAACCCATCCAAGGTGCTATGGTTTGAATGCAGAAGCTCACATGTGAGACAATGCAAGAAGGTTTAGAGGACAAATTATTGGGTTATGAGAACCTTAACCCCATCAGTGCATTAATCCCCCGACGGGATTACCTGAGTGGTAACTGAGGGTGGGTAGGGTATGGCTGGAGGAGGTCGGTCACTAGGGGTGTGCCTTTGGGGTATAGATTTTGTATCTGGCAAGTGAAACCTCTTGGTGCTTTCTGATCATCATGTGAGCTGCTTCCCTATGCCACAGTCTTCCGCTATGATGTTCAGCCTCACCTCGAACCTCAGGAATGGAACCTACTTTCTATGGACTAAGACCTCTGAAACTGTGAGCCTCCAAATAAACTTTTCTTTCTCTAAAATTGTTCTGGTCAGGTGTTTTAGTCACAGCAGCGAAAAAATTAACTAAAACATAGGGATACAGAGCAGAATGCCCTCTTTGGAAAATAGACTAAGACCCTGTGCTGACATTCCCTGCACATCGGCATCTCGGGTCAGTAGGGCCCAGGGCCACAGCAGCTGAGGGTGTGGTCAGACATGCCCAAACTGGCCAGATGTGCCGCCCCAGTCCAATACAGATATTCTCCGAGGGTGCTTTTGGACCCAGAGGACTGGTAGAGGGAGTCTGTTGAAGACAGTAGCCCTACACACACACTTATTTAGATCACCCTGAATCGGGCAGCTGGAAGAAGGCATCGGCCAAAGGCCCAGCAGACAGAGGTTCCTAGGAGCCAGTTGCTTGGCTGGAGCAAAGCTGACCATTCAATAGATGGAAAGAAAAGGAGAGAAAGGGGAGAGGGGAGAGGATAGGGAAAGAACTAAGGGAGACCGGCAAACAGGAGGGAGGCCCTGGCTCACTGGGGGGAGACGAGGGAAGAGGCAGGAGCATGGGGCCAGGGGAGCGTGTGGCTACCAGACCTCTCCCATCAACTTGGGGAAGCAGAGAGACTTGGGAATAAGGATTTCATCTTGAGCCTGATCAAAAAGGGTTGGGGAGGAAGAAACTGAGCTATGCTTGGGCATTCTTTTCTTTTTTTTTTTTCTTTCCAGTGCTGGGGATGGAACCCAGGGCCTCACAGGTGCGAGGCAAGCTCTTCTCCACTGAGTCATACCCCACCCCTGCCAGCCCAGCTGCGCTCTTCTTGACTCTTAGAATGGAACCTCACCTTCTCCCAAACTCAGCCCCTTGGAAGAGTCTAGAGATAGTCCTTGCCAACCAGTTAGTTGAGCGAAGAGGAAAAAGCGTTAGAACAACCCTGGCTTCGCTTCCGGGTCAGCTTACATTTTTTTTATGCAACCCTTTTCTTTTTTCTGCAGGGTTGGGGTTGAAACCCAGGCCCTGGCGCACATGTTCAGCAAGTGTTCTACAACTGAGCGACATCCCGGCCCCTTACCCACAGCTTTCTATGCCAAGCCCTGCACCAGGCTCTAGGCATAACCTAGGTGGGTGAGATGAAGGGCCTGGTAATCCGTGTGTGTGCTCAGTCGGCACGTGTGGGTGCAGGGGAGTGAAGGGCGGGGGGTACTGAGATCCCTTCCAGAGGAGAGGAAAATACGCATTCATTTTTATGTGTCAGTTGGGGGATCTAAAACCTGGAGAAGTCATATAGGGTGGTCCCCGAAACCATTCTGGACAAAAGCTTCCATCTTCGGGGCTAGCAGAGCACTCAGAGAGGGTAGTACTTGAACTTATCCCAGGAACAGGGGAAGAGAGGAGACACTGGATCTGCAGTTCAGAAGAACCAGAAACTCAAGCAGGAGTCCCAAGAGGCCCCTCCGTCCATCCTCTGTCTTCTAACCGAGGCAGTTGTCTGCCACTCAGCTGTCGACATCCCATCTTCTCTCACTATCACTCAGCTCACTACCCGCCCGGACCCCTTGATACATTGTTGGAGGACTCTGGATGTTATTTCCCAAAATAAATTCCCCAGAATGATAAGTTCCTGGTATTGTTAATAGGCATTCCTTGGAATGGAGAAAAAAATTCCTAGGACAAACAACATGGGATTAAACTAATAATTTCCCCATTTTTTTGAGGGCAATTTTACTATTTTAGGTATTTTGTTTGTTTTCTTTGGGTTTTCCCTGCAGGACTTCTCAGAGCCTTTAATATGTAAATTTCCAAGCCCTGAACAGGATGAAGGAACTCTGAAGCTTGCCTATTCTGGTCCCTCATTATTTTTTTCCCATCAAGCTTTTTGAGGCTGCAGTACCTCCCCTGATTTACTTTGGGGCATTTTGCTTCTATGTTGAATTGAAGGGGTTGGGGTGGGGGAAGGCCATAGATGTGAGCACTGATCTTTTAGGCTCCTCCTGGGAGGTCTGGGTCTCTAGTCTGCCATCCCACCTGCTCCCAAAAGCTCTTTGAAAACCCTTCAACTGGATTAAGGATTTGATTAACTTGCTTTTGTTCTCTGAGATCTGACCTTGGGTGAACTGCTCCATTTCTTTATGGCCCTTCCCTTTTCTCCTGTTGAATTGGGATAATGGGACCCAATTCATCCCTGTCTTCAGGGGCTACCCATCCTCAAGGCATTTCTGTCCTGTGTCCTTAGCCCCCACTTCCTGGGATTGCTCTGTATTATTTCCTCCGTGGCTCCCAGGCCCCTGCTAGTTAGAAAGCACCCTGCAGGCAGTGGCCTTCTTAGATGGTGGCTCTAGGTCCCCCCAACAAGGTGGCAAGATGGAAACATCATGGAACCTCAAGTCCGGGGACTGGATTTGTTTTCTGTTCTGTCACTGGTTGCATGACCAGTCATCTAAGCTCCTACGGGCTCATTTCCTTTATCTTTAAAACAAAGGGGTTAACTGAGCCGAGGGAAAGTGATTTACCCTGAGGTATTTGTACTGATTCTGTCTCCAGCACACGCTGACGCTGACGTGCGGTGGGGCCCGAGCAGCACAGAGGCTGAGCACCCCTCTGGTCTCCCACTGAGTGGGTTCAGATGCAGATGCAAGGGTGACGATCCTGGAAATCTGTCCTATGAAGTTGGCCAAAACCCCTCTGCATCCTGAAGAGGGACATGGGTATGTTTAAAATGTGGGAATAATGAGTGACATTCGTGAGTTCTGGTCCCCAAGCCATCTCTTCCTTTGAGGGGCAGCCATATCCACAACAGAGAGCACGGCATGTTGGACATGTGCTTTTTATCCTGAAAGGAGAACTTAGAAAAATGCATTCCTGAACTCAGGTCACCTGGAAGTCCGGGATGCTGGGGGGAGGGGAGGGCCAAGGCCGAGGGGGAGGCAGGGGGATGAAGGGGGGTGCAGAGAGCCCAGTGGCACAGCAGACAGACCCCCCGACACAGACGTCAGACTGAAACAAGGGAATGTTGTGAGGCTGCATGCCCGGCATGCCTCCATGCCGGGCCCCCTTAAGGACCACCCTGGGAAGTCCTCTAAAACCCCATCCATCACGGACAATAGTCTGCTTTCTTCCCCCCCCTGGTTCAACATCCATAGCACAAAAATGTGCTTCACTAATGGAAACCTTGTGCTGGGTTCTCAGAGGATCGTGGCAGCAAGTGGTGGAAGAGGAAGCGGGTATGTGTGGAGCAATGCACACACACACACACACACACACACACGCACACACAGGAACAGCTCCCAAGTCCACGGATCCATGCACACACATCCTCGCACGTACGCAGATGCACTCAGAGCACCTCAGGAAGCGCCGCTGGCGTCTGGTCCTGTGATGGCAAGGATTTCCTTGGCTTTCCAAGGAAGTCATCCTGGATCACCAAGAAGGGGCTGGCACTTCCCTCTCCAGGGATGAGGAGTCTGCTCATATGTCTGGCTGGGGTCGTCATTGCACCCATCATACTGTGTTGGGGGTGGCAGGGAGAAAAAAAATGACAAAATTTCAGTTCCCCTCAGTAACTCTGGGTTTGTGCAACCAACCCAGTCTCACTGTGCTGCTGCCCTGGGTCCCCAGAGGGGCCTGAATGTGGATCCGTCTGCACCTAGACCAGAGCAGTTCCTTCTTCCTGCAGTGATGGACAGCCTGCCCACCAGGGGCTCCCACCCCACCACCCAAGCCATTGGTGCCACCCATGGGGTTGACTGGGAAGAAGCAGCCAATAAGCACTTACTGTACATGCAGATCAAAATCAAGTGTAGGGAATGGAATATCCCTGATCTCTGGCCTGAGTTCTAGTCCTGGATTTGCTGGGAATTGGCTGTGGGACCATAATCAAGACACTAACCCTCTCTGATCCTTAGAAATATCTACTGAAAAGTGTAGATGAAGGGCAGATGAAGACAGAATCTGAGGCCTTCCATTTCTGAGTTGCAGAACCATGGATAATACAAAACAGTGGTGACCTAACTTTTTTTTTTTACCCTATTTTCCTGTGTGTTTGCCTCTGGAATATACCTGGAACACATATTTCGACACTCTCAAACTTCCTTCCTCCCCTGCCCCCTTTCTTTGCTCCTCTGTTCAGCCCTCCTGGCCAGGGATGGGGGTGGAAGAATGTGTGGCTGGCTGAGAGGCTGGAGAAGGTTTCTGGTTGGGGGCAGGGAGGTGGTGGGGGAGGAGGGCTCCAGTCACTGGAGAATTGATCAGCTCTAAGTCATTCCAATCCCTTCCTCTATCTAAAAAGGTAGGAGAAGTGAATAGCACATTCCTCACATGAACTACCATATATACCTGCCTATGAGAAGCCCCAGGAAAAACAGTGTGTGTGTGTGTGTGTGTGTGCACCTAGATGATGAGCCCTTAGTAAAATCATTAGAGAAGTTGTTCTCTTGTCAATGACACAATCGAGTCTTAGTTTCCAGCCAGCAACACTGGGATTGTGAGGGCAATGGTGGAGACAAGAAAGGGATGGGACTTAAACAGGGAGTAAGTGTGCTCTTGTTGCCATTTTTACCAGGGCCAGGGCTTGGGAAATAGTCTACACTATTTGCAGTGGCCTCTTCTACGTGAGCATATACGGTAACTGCAACCTTCTGGAGTCCAGCCGCTTAGCCAATCAGGAGTTGGGGCCTGTCTGCATTTTTCCTTTAAGGAAATTTTGGGTCCTCTAAGGAGCTGCAAATCAACTGTAGTCCACAGAGTTCTCAACCCCACCCCCGGCCTCCCCCCACCCTGGGGGTGATGGGTTGAGTTCCGTCAACCTGGGTGTCAGCCTGGGAGAGCCCCCTGGGGAAACACACAGTCCCAGGTGCAGGGTCTGTGGGTGCTGGGGACACAGGAGATGCTAGGTGGCCCCGTGGGGTCTTGGATGGTGCTAAGGGTGGCTGGAGGGTGGTGGGAGGGGGAGGAAGGGAGAAGGAAGGAGGAAGAGACTCTGTAAATATGTGCATCCGTGGATGGGGGAGAGGGAATCTCACCCTGTGGCCTCCTGACTGGACAAGCAGCAGTGTCCTGGAGGACAGAGGCTTCGTGCAGGAAGAGGAGGGCAGCAGTTGGGCCCCTAGGGGGCGCTGTCAGCTGCCAGCCGGGGTGAGTCTGATGGCCAGAGAGCTGCCAGCTGCAGGGATGGACCAGGAGAGCCAGACTGGGGGCCACACCTGGCTGTTCTGCAGTCAGGCTCAGAGATGGCAACCTGGGATTTCTCACTGGCCCTCGAACCCTGGCTCTTAACTCAGGGTTCCTCCTCCTCAGGCCTGGCCAGACCCCACGGTTCTGCCTGGACCCTGCCTCCATGACTTCTGCTCAACCAGGGGGTTCTCTTTCCCCCCTGGAGGCTGTTAATGTGGGTGACTTGCCACTTCCAGTTACCCTCCTAGTTCTTCACTTCTCCTTCATGGTGAGTTCTCCTTTTGTTCATGGCTGGACAGGTGCAAAAGGCAGTGGGATGAGCAGACAGCAGATTGGAAGGAGTATCTGTCCTCCAGGTTTATTTCTTAGTCTGGCCACTAGAAATATTTAACTCCTGCCCTTCACACTCCTTTTAATTGCTGGACTCTTCTCCAGATGAGGAAATTGAGATGGCGAAAGATCAAATACAATAACTTCTGACTCAGGCACTCACCAAATATTCACCAAGCTCGCGCCATGGTCCGGGATCTGGGTCTATGGAGGATGCTCAAGTCTCAACTGAACTTCTCCAGGATTCATGCGCTAAATGGGACTCCGGGCCCAGCAATTGAATTACTTGGTGTGATAGTTTGGATCTGAGATGTCCCCTAAGTGTGAAAGGCTTGGTCACCCATCTAACGATGCTAGGAGGTAGTGAAACTTTGGGGAGGTGTGGCTAGTGGGAAGAAGTTAGGTCACTGGTTGGAAGTATGCCCTGGGAGGGGATCTTAAGAGCCTGTCCCCGTCCCTGTCCCCCTCTCTATGCTTCCTGGATGCCATGCAGAGAGCAGTTTTGTTCCTCTACCACCATGATGTTCCACATTGCTCCAGGCGCCCAAATAAGGACGCCTATCAATCATGGACGGAAACCTCCGAAACCATGAGCCCAAACAAACGTTTCCTCCTTTTAAGTTGATTATCTCGGGACAAACTTGTCACCGCTACAGAAAGCTAATACACTTGGGGGCTTCTTAGAAATGCACATTCTCCTGTCCCCCTGACTGAATTGGAAACTCTGGAAGTGGCGCTGTACCCCTCCCCCGCCAACATATGAGAAGCATTTCCCGCCCAGCTGTGGCCTCACCGGGCCTCCCTGCTTGAGGACAGCTGTAGGGGCTCCACAGACACTTGAGGTCCATTCTTCAGCTCCCAGGTTCCTCTTCCGATGATGTTAGCACGGAAGGAAGTTGAGTGTTCATCTCCAGCAGGCCGACTGTGACTCCTGTTTTCAGAGGCAGTGGCCAGGGCCCTTTGACCTTTGCTTGGCCCTCTGAGAATGAGGATGGTCAACTCTAGCACATTTTACTCTCTATTCCTTTTTTCACTTGATTATTTTAAGCTTTTCCTTTTCCTTCCCCTTTGGCAAGTTTCCAGAACTTTTTTTTTTTTTCTTTTGTTCTCCAGAAGTAGTGGTTTAGGGATTTCAAGTCCAGGAAGGCACATGGGAGAGAGATTCTATGCTCTGAAGACAGACTAACAGGAAATAGAGCAGGAGGGATTTAGGTTAGATAATCAGTTTGGTAACATCACCATGTTGATCTGTATGTTTTGAGAAGAGTTTAGGCTGTTAAGAATAGAAATGGAAGTGTGTAACTTTCAATCTTGTAGAAGGGGGAAAATGGATTTTTTTTTCTTATACACACACACACATACAGGGCAAATAGAGAGGAAGAAACAAAGAATAACATGATAGAAAAAAATGTTCAATTATATCAGTAGCAATGATATCACTAAATGGGTTAAATTCTTCTATTTTAAAAGCAGGGGACAGATCAGAGCCTTCAGAAGGAACCAACACTGCTGTCACTTTGGTTTTGAATTTCTAGCCTCCAGAACTAGAAAAATACATTTCTTCTTTTCAAGCCATCCAATTTCTGGTGCTCCATTATAGTAGCTCCAGAAAATTATCTACTACTGGTACAGCAGAAAGAAAAATATGAAAAAATAACTTCATCTATGGCCAATAAATTTGATAACTTCAATAAAAAGGAAAAATATTGCTAGCAAAATAATGGATTGCTGAAATGGCTGAAGAAGAAATGGAAATCCCATAGTGACCATTGAAAACCATTACATTTGGGCAAAGAGCCCTTGATAATCTCCCTACAGAGAAAATATCAATCCCAGATCATTTTACAGGTGAGTTATGCCAAACATTGAAGAAAAAGATCGTTCCAAGAGTGTTGAAATTCTATAGAGAAGAAGAGAAGAAGCATTTCTCAGGCCCCCCTCTGACACCCAAATCAGATATAGTTATAGGGAAAAAAAAATCACAGAACCATTTTGCTATTAAACACGGATGTAAAAATTTTAAACAAAACTTGAACATATTGACCCTATCCGTGGTTCAACAGATTATTGATTATGACTAAAATGAATTCATCCCACAAATGCAAAGTTGGTTTATTAGGAGATTTCTAAATGTTGTTCACCACATAGCAGTTCATTCAAAGAAGAAAAATCACATGATCACCTCAATAGAGGCAGAAAACGTTTGATAACATTCAATATTTGCTTATGATAACAACTCTTACCCAACTGGGATTCAAAGGTGACTTCCTTAACCTGATAAGAGTTTTTTTTAGCACACCTGCGATGTGAGTGTGCCCTGGATTCTCTTCTTTTCTGCTCCCCTCCACAAACCCAGAGTCATACTAATTACATATTCAATATGAAATATTAAAAATGTCCCCTTTGAGATCGGTAACAAACTGCTCTCATTGCTTTTATTCAGTGTTGCTTGAAGTAATGGCCAGTATAATAGGAAAGAGAAAGAAACTGAAATTAGAAGGAAGAAAAAGAAATGCAGCTCTCACGTTGGCAGATCATTCGATTGTCCATGTAGGTAACCTGAAGCAGCCATCAGTCAAATGGCTAGGAGGAATAGGGAAGTTTATCAAACCTGTCAGATGGAAGATTGCTACACAAAAGTGAATTTTAATGTATCATCAAACCCCCCAAAATTTTAATTTAAAGAAAAAAGAAAACTCAAGGGTAACCAAAAATAAGATACTGAGGAATATTGAACAGAGGTGCAAAATTTTTATGAGGAAAACTAGAAAGTGTTACCAAAATGCTATCCCGCCTCATCTGGAATGGATGCTTAAAATGAAAAGCCATGGTTCTGGGTAGGAAGACTCAGGGGTAGGGCACTATAAATTTTCCTCATTTTGAATTTATTTACCTTTAGATTCAATGGGATTGCAAATAAAATTTCCAGCAGTTGCGCTTTTTCACTTTTGGTGCTATGTGGATATCTGTCCCCCAAATTTATTTGAAGCCTGAAGACAAGGAATAGCTGAGAAATTCCCAAAGACGTTACAATGAGGAAATTGTCTGATTAAACATCAACACTTATTATAAAGCTATGATACTTAAGATAATTACCACTGACAAAGGGCTGAAGAATAAATCAACACAGTTCAGAAACTAACTCACTGAATTTAGTTAGTTCGATATGAGAGAACTGTTATTGAAAATAGGTGGGAAAAATATATTGTGTTGGGACAATTGATTTTTCAGATGAAATTGTCTCTGTACCTTAAACAATATGTATATAACCATGGGATGAGATGGACATTATTACCCGATGTACATATATGGTTGCACAACCGGTGTGACTCTGCACCACGCACAGTCAGAAGAATGAGAATTTGTGCTCCATTTGTGTACAATGTGTCAAAATGCATTCTACTGTCATGTATAACTAATTAAAATAAATATAAAACCAATAGTCATATGCAAATATATAAACAAACTTAAAATTTTGGCTGAATTAAAAATGTAAATATGCAAATCACAGCTTTAAAACTTGGGCTAGGAGTGTAGTTCAGAGGTTGAGCATGTGTGTAGCATGTGCAAGACCCTGGGTTTTATCTCCAACACCAAAAACAAACAAAAAACAGAAAACAAAACAAAGCAAAACAAAACAAATCATTAGATATCTTAAGAGAAAACAGTGGCAAGGATATTTATGAATTCAGGATATGGAAAGATTTTATAAACTATGCATGATACGCAAAATAACACAAAGCAATGGGCTGATAATTAAAAAAAAACACTTTTCTTTTAGTTGTTAATGGACCTTTAATTTATTTATATGTGGTGCTGAGAATCGAACCCAGTGCCTCACATGTGCTAGGCAAGCATTCTACCACTAAGCCACAACCCGAGCCCTGGCTGATAATTTTGACAACATAAAAATAGAGAACTTCAGGTCATCAAAAGTCACCATTGAAAGGGCAGAAGGGTATAGGCCAGGAGAAATGACACCTACACACACAAGATGGATCAGCATTCAGAATATATAAAAATTCATCAGATCAGTAAAAAACAACAACAATAACAACAGGAAAATGAGCAAAATATGCAGGTAGCTTACAATGAAGCTCCAACTGTCAGTCCTTTCTGAAAAGACAAAGAGCACAATAAAGTATGTTGGGCTGGGGTGTAGGTCAGGAGTAGAGCACCTGCCTAGCACGTGTGAAGTCCTGGGTTCCATCTCCATCACTCAGGGAAAAAAGAAAAAAAAAAAACCTCTTTCATATCCAGGGATATGCAAATCAAAAGTACAATGAGGCATAATTTCTAGTTAAAAAGTCTAACAATACCAAGGGAAGGTGGGGTGGAACACGGAAAACTTCTGTACCCTACTGCAAGGGTGGAAATTGATATAATACATGAAGAAATGGTGTTGTCTAGCAAAGAGAAGATTCCTATGCCCAGGGACCCAGTAATTCCATACATAGGTTTAAACCCTGAAGAAATCTTGCATGTGTCACTATTGGACATGTACATAAACTTCACACAACATAGTTTGGAAGAACTGAGATCTGAAAGCAATTTATATGTCAACCAACAGTAGAATGAATGATAAAAAAAAAACTGTGGGTAGACATACAAAGTAGTGAAAATGAAGGCGTTATTATAGGTCTGTACCTCAATGAAGCTGAATCTCAAAATTAATGTAGAAAAAGCAGATAAAGAATGCATATAGTATGATTCTATTATATAAACATCAAAAATGAACAATATCCTAATTTTTAGGCTTTCTATAAAGCAGGGACAGTCAAGGCATTACAGTGTTGGTCTAGTATGTAGAAGAGACATATCTAAAAGAATAAAGAACAGGGTCTAGAAACAGATCCACACCTGTGTGGTCAATTCATTTTTGACAAGCAATTTAGTAAGAAAGTCTGAACTGTTCAAGAAATGGTGATTGAACATTTGGACATCCATATGAAAAAAAGAATAGACCTATAAGAATGTAAGCCTTATCGTATCTCACACCATATAAAAAACTAACTCTAAGTGGGATCATAGATCTAAACAGAAAAACCCAAGACTGTAAAAATTTTAGAAGCAAACAGGAGAAAGTTTTTGTGACTTTATACAAAGATTTCTTAGAAATGACACAAAAAACATTAACCTTAAAAGAAAGATTTGATAAAAATAGATGGTGTCAAAACTAAAAACTTCTGCTCTTTGAAAAGATATTGTCAGGAAAAGAAAAAGATAGGCCACAGGGTGAGAGAATGTTTGCAATATCTATATTCCTGATGAAGTATTTTCATCCGGACTATATAAAGAACACAACACAATAATCATGACATAGTAAGCACTGGGGCTGTGGTATGGTTTAGTGGTAGAGTTCTTGTCTAGCATGTAGGAGCCCTGGTTTCAATCCCTGGCACATGCACAATATGGAGTGTTTGGTCAGAATATGGAGCAACTAAAATTCTTACATATTGTTGCTAGAAATGCAAGATGGGTTCAGCACATTTAGAAGGTGGTTTGTCAATTTCTTATATAATTTAATATATATTTGCTTTATGATGCAGAAGTCTCACCCCTAGATCTTTTCCCAAATTTTTGTGAGGATGTCCACACAAACAGTTGTACACAAATGTAACGATATCTTTATTCGTAATTGCCCCAAACTGAAAGCAACTCAAATGATAAACTGATCCATCCGCATGCTCTGGCACAATGAGAGACAGTGAAGTGTTAGAACTCCTCTAACAACATGCATGAATTTCAGCGGCATTGTGTCCAGTGTCAGAAGCTAGACTCAGAGCCACTTCATATACAATGCCTTTTATATGACATTCTGGAAAAGGAAAAACCATCGGAGTAGGAAAGATATCCAGTTGCCACAGCCAAAGTATTAGAAGAGGAAAAATTCTCCGCAAAGAGGCACAAGGAACATTTGGGGAGATGAGAATCTTCCATATCTTTTCCACAGTGCTTGGGGTGGAACCCAGGGCCTCCTGTATGCTAGGGAAGGGCTCTGCCCCGAGCTACACCCCGAACCCCTATGTTCTATATCTTGAACATAAGAGTAGGTGCACAATTCAGTTTGTCAACATTCATAAAATGCAAAAACATAAAAAAGAGTGAATTTTACTGCATACAAATGATGCCTTGGGCCAGTGGTGTAGCTCAGTGGTAGAGTCCTTGTCTAATGTGTGCAAGGCCCTGGGATTGATTCCCAATGCTGCAATAAAAAAACAAATGCCTTTGGCTGGGGATGTGGCTCAAGCGGTAGTGCGCTCTCCTGGCATGCGCGGGGCGCTGGGTTCGATCCTCAGCACCGCATAAGAATAAAATAAAGATGTTGTGTCCACCAAAAACTAAAAAATAAATATCATCACCTAGGAGGGCCTCTGGGGAGAAGAAGAAACAGAAGGTGTGGAAATCAGGAGCAGAGTAGGGTAGGGAAAGACCTTGCCCATTGTCCCCCAGGCCTCCTTCTCCATTCTTCCTTGCTGAGCACGGGTGTGGAGGTGGAGGCAGCCCTTAATGCATTCCCCACTCCGCCCCAGGAGTGAAGAAGGCAAGCAGATATGACAAACCTGATCCTTGGTTGCAGAGGGGAGCTACAGGCGGGTGACCATTCTGCTGCCTCGTCCCCACCTTCCCCACCACACACAACTTCTTACTAACACACCAGAGAGGAAGTCCTTGAAGTCAGGGGCCACCTGAAGTCAGAAGGACTTTGGAGTGAGAACAGGTATGAAATCTAGGCTGGTTTATTCATTTGAAGCAACTCTTGCAGAGCTTTGTTTGATGGATTCTGATGTGTTTTGAAATAGACATTGTCTGAAAGCACAATAGGAAGAGTCAGGGAGCCAGGAGCTTCCTGGGAAGTCAGGTCTCATGGTGGCATGACCTTGGTCTGCGTGTGGCTTTCTGCTCCAACTTCAACAGGCGGACGGACGGCTGTGGGAGACACTGACTCTCCCTAAAAGCCAGCTGAGGGAATCTGAATAGAATTGCTAAGGGGCCAACTCCCACTCTGTCCCCAAGGACCAAGGACTTGGGATGTCCGGCTTCACTGCTACGGATACTTGGTGAGCACAGAGCAAAAACACAGAAGTTAGTTGCAAAATTTAGATATGTCATGGTATCAAGTGATGATAATTTGATATACATACTACCCATTGCCACAAGGAAGACACAGCTGTCTTTCAGGCCAAAGTACTCCTTCTCTGGGCCAGTGTCCTGGGTCTTCCCTAGGACTCTCTTCTGTGTTTCAGTTGCTGTCCCCTTTAGGACAGACCAGCTTGTACATGGCCCTTCAGATAAGCCCAGGGAGGCTGGACAACTGAGAATCATGCTCTCTTTTTAAAAATATTTATTTATCTATTTTTTAAAATTTATTTTAGTTGTAGATGGACCCAAGACCTTTAGTTTATTTATTTATTTTTATGTGGTGCTGAGGATCGAACCCAGGGCCTCACACGTGTTAGGTGAGCGCTCTACTGCTGAGCCGCAACCCCTGCCTAAGAATCATGCTCTCTTTAGAGTGGCTGCAAGCTTGGCTCTGATGCATTGTTGTGTTCATCCATGGTCTCACTGTCCAAGAGAAGTTTTATTCCTTTATTTCCAAAATTTCAGGGGCAAGGGCTGGGGTCATGGCTCAGTGGTAGAGTGCTTGCCCAGCATGTGTGAGGCACTGGGTTTGATTCTCAACACTAAATAAATAAAGATCCATTGACAACTAAAAACTAAAAATTCCAGGGGCAGAGAAGATGAGAAAGTGTTCATCTCCATATCGGATGCATGTACAACCCACCAGTAGTGCTTCTTCCTAACGTCCTCTTCCCACCTATGAAGGGCTTCATTCAGTCACCACAGAAGTCACTTTTGGGGCTCTTTGTGTGTGTGTGTGTCCAGCATGGTGCAGGGTTCCACCAGGATGCTGATATGTTGACTATCCATTCTGCTGCCTGAAGGTTTTCGGTTGGTAGAGGGGTGACCACCTTGCCCTTGGCACATTGATCCCTAAATGTGAAGGTGTTTCCCCAGGTATCCTCCTAAGAATGGAGATGGAGTCTCTCTAAGACCCCAATCACATTGTTTGCTGGATGGTTTCAATCGATGAGTGACCTGATACAGTCACTCAGACTCCAGGACAGGAGGACAATCTGGGGCTGCTTGCTTCTGCTGGGCACAGTGTTAAGTCCCCTGTACACACAGAATTCTTATAGCCACCCAGTAAAGTAGGCCATGAGACGCCCATTTTATAGACAACAGAGCTAGGCCAAGAGGGCTTAAAAAACTCGCTCAGGCTCACGCCACTGAGAAGGGACACTTGGATTCAAACCCAGGTCTGCTCACACTGAAGGTCTTTGTCACCATTCCCAGCACCCCCTGAAACGGTGGCATCAGGGGCCTCAGGCATGCTGCAAACACAGCTCAGCTACTGAGCCCACCCTTCTCCCCCTTCCCTTCCAAATAGGACCCACTGACACTGTGTGAATCATGACCTCTCCGCAGTCTATAGATCAAGGCCAGCCCCTGGCAGTCCCTCAGAGCACTACCTCTCAAGATCCCAGCATCCCTTGGTAATCTTTTCTCTGCCTGCAAACCACAATTTCTCCTGCATAGAGTCTGTGTTCCTCAGGATCTTGGATTTGCTGCTCTCTTCACTGGTACCAAGCATTTGATCCAATTCAAGCTTTGGCTGAAGATGGCATCAGCTCTCACTCAAGGGCCTAATGTAGTCCTGCCCCACAATGAGGCCATGTCTCATGAGCAGCCCCCAGGCCACTCTGAGCAATCATCGCGTCACATCGTTCGTAGGTGGTGCTGCCTTGGCCATTTGTTTTTCAAAACCACAGAAGGATCTTGGAGGCAAGAAGGTGAGACTAGGCCTGAGCTAACGATGGGATAACTCCTCTGAGGCCCAGGAATATTCATAATGTCTCTCCACTGATCATGCTTCCAAATGACCACGTCTCTCCTAGACTTTAGGAATGGTGTTAAAGTAGTCTGCATGTCCCGGGCTGACCACAGGGTAGATATGGAGTCTTTCCCTTGCATATGTAGAAATGGGGAAAGAACGAGAGGCTGCTGAATAATGCCCGCTGTTCCTATGGTTGTGGGTGCCCGAATGCTCGTGGATCTGGTGAGGAATAAGGGATTCAGGGGTGCTCAGAGAAAGACCTCAGGGCGCTGAGGACCTGTGCTTTGGAGTTTGATGGGTTTGAATCTAAGTTCTTCCACTTAACAGTTGTGTGATCTGGGCCAAGTTACTCACCCTCTCTGTGCTTCTCCTTCTGATGTAAGGAAATGGATTTTTATGGCTAAATAAGATAATCTGTGCTAGTGCCTGGCACAGAGGGAATGTTTCATCAAAGATAGCTCACAGTGGTTGGAGAGGGATGGAGGAAGAAAGAGGTAGTCTGAGGAGTACCATGCTTACGGGGTTTTGGAGCATGTCCAGTGTCGTCCCACCCTGGTCCTGTCCACTTCAGCATCCTCACTGTCTTAGCAGAGCCATGCTGAGCCCCAGTTTGGTCATGGTTCTCTTGGGTTTCTGGAAGAGGCAGCAGCAGCTGTCTGCTGGGCGGCCGCAGGGATGAGGCTGTTGCTGGGAGGGTGTGTGACATTAAGGGGGGATGGGGAGGAGTGCCAGGGAACCGTTGGTTTATTTCAAGGTTGCAAGACCTCCGATCATCTCTTCCTACAAGCCCCCTGACACCAGGGCGGAGGCACTGAACCCAGACCAGATGTTTCCTCTCTTTCACTGTCGATGGGCGGCTTGGGGAAAGGGGAGAGGGAAGAGGGAAGGAAATGAAGACAGTGAGGGAGATTCTTTAGTGGTGAACCCATCCTTCTCCACCTGGGCTGGGGTCCCTGGAGTTCTAGAAGCACCCAACAAGTGTTAATCACACGGCCAAAGCTAAGGTCAAGGCAAAGCAGGGCAATAATGTGACATAGCTCATTTCCTGGAGGATCCTCTGGGGGAGGGGATTTGGGGGATGGTTAGAAGTTTCTGTCCAATTCAGTGAAGAATAACTCAGGATGGGAGAGGATAAAAATAGCCCTTTGTGTCCTCTGTACCACGTGGAGAAACAGCAGGGATAGCAGCCTGGAGAATTCCAGCAGCTTCCAACTCCATAGCCAAGACCTCCGTGGACATCAGTTTTCCCCATCTGTAAAAGGGGGAGAATGATACTTGTCAAGCGAGTCCCCTCCCTCAGTGGGAAGGGTTCATCAGTAACAATCGTCCTGGGCATGCTTTGCAAAGGTGCGGGATCAGCGAGAATGAGATTTCCTGGGGCACCAACAGCACAGGGGATGTTGGCTACTGCAGGGAAAGTACCTAAGTGCTCTTCCACCGGCTGTGCCCACGGAGGGACCTCAGCAGGGGTGACAGGTGCACCTCCTCCCAAAATTGCACTGAAATCACTGTGGGTGCCCCGTAAGCACTTCTTAGCCAGAGTCAGAGAAAAACAACTGAAAGCCACGTAGGGTTTGACCTCTCCTGTTGCGGTTAATCATTTTGGGGACTTTGGTTCAGTCTTCTTTTCAGAGACAGGCCTTCTTTCTCACACAAATGATGGTGAGGCTCCAGTAAATCAGGGAGTAGATTGAGCTGTGCTGGGTACATATGTTTTTTCCTCGGTGAGCATTCCAGTTTCTATTCCTAAAGTCAAAGAAGGTGCCTCTAACCCTCCCAAGACTTGAAAAGTACAGCAGAATTGGTGGCATCTTCACCATGTTGCTGAAAAATGGAACAGACTGCCTCCAGATGTGGGGAGGCCCCTCTCTGGAGGAAAAGAACATTTGCCATTACTGTATACCGTGCTAAGGATTGTGTGTGTGTGTGTGTGTGTGTGTGTGTGTGTGCGCGCGCGGTACTGAGGACTGGACCCAGGGGTGCTTTACCACTGAGCTACATTTTCAACCATTTTTATTTTGTTTTGAGACAAGTTCTGGCTAAGTTGCAAGAACTGACCTTGAACTTGTGATCCTCTGGCCTCAGCCTCTCTAGTAGCTAGGATTACAGGCTGCACCACCATATCCAGCTATGGATATTATCCTAATCATTGCAACCCTAGGAGGAGGCTATCGTTATGATCATATCCAGTAAATAAAGAGAGGGAGTTAGTTAGGCTAGGTGCAGTAGCACATGCCTGTAATCCCAGCGACTTGGGAGGCTGAGGCAGGAGGATCACAGGTTGGAGGGCAACCTCAGCAACTTTGTGAGATTCTGTCTCAAAATGAAAACAAAAGTGGGTAGGAGGCTGGAGATGTGGCTCAGAAGTTAAGCATGCCTGAGCTTAATCCTTGGTACCAAAAAGAGAGAGAGAGGAAGGGAAGGAAGGAGAGAGGGGAGAGTTAACAGGCAAATAGGGTCTTTAAAAAGCTCGGAAACCATGCCACTAGTGATATGCATGGCTAGCCAGAGGCATCTCGTGGCTGGCTGAGGTGGACCCAACAAGAGAGAAATGAATTTCTCCTCAAAGAGAAAGCCTTGTGTCAGGCCTCAGAGCAGCTGCTCATGGTCAGCCTTGACCTCCCTCCCAGCCCACCTCTGAAGGGCTGAGCTCCCACCAAGGGCTGACTCTTAGCAGCCCACACCAGCCAGGCCTGGAAGGGAGAAGCACAGGGTGTTGGGCGTGCAGCATGATCCGGGAACGTGTGTGTGTGTGTGTGTGTGTGTGTGTGTGTGTGTGTGAGAGAGAGAGAGAGAGAGAGAGAGAGAGAGAGAGAGAGAGCGAGCGAGCATGAGAGAGGGGGACAAAGTTTTGGGGAGGAAGAGTATTGCTTTTTGTATGAATCTTTCTTTTTTTCAGCAAACCACAGACCAGCTACACATTCTTTGGCAATTTCCTGAGGATGAACTTTATATTTTGAGAGGCAAAAAAAAAAAAAAAGAAAAAAAGAAAAAAGGAAGAGTGGGAGCAGGGGAAAAAGTGACACAGAAAGCAATTGTCCCCTCTGTGCCAGCGTAAACACACACACACACACACACACACACACACACGCACACACACACACCCTCCACACACGACTCCTGGTAATAAGGAAGTGAGACTAGATCTTTTTCATGAATGGGCTTAACTCAGCCTGCTGAACTTCCGCTCTCCCATTCACCAGCATTCAAATTTCACCTTCTGACCATCCCAGGCAGCTGGCGGCTGGCCCAGGAACGAGGAGCAGTTTGAGATCATCCCCCTGACCACAGGCGACTGTGTGCTTACAAGAATCTTCTTTTCAGGGCTAGTAAATCCAAAGTGACCAGGATGTTTACTGGATAGCAGGCTTGAGGGGTGCTGGCCCCTGGACACCCCCGCCTGTCCCTGGACTTGTTGCTTATCCCCCCTCCCCCTGACCCCCTAGAAGCTCAGAAATCCCTGCTGGCCGTGCCTGCAGAGGAAACATTTCTTCCTGGGATGCATGGGACACAGCCCCGGGGAACTCTCTGGGGAATGTCAATGCCTGCCTTGCCATTAGTTTGGGGGAAATGATAGTCAGCATTTTCCAGGGGACACTCATCATCCTTCCCTTGGGGGCGATGGGGTAATTGATGTGGCGGTGCCTGTGAGGATGCCATTCTTTCAATTTGGATGGGGTTGGGTGAGGAACAGGCAGCAGTACAAGCTTCTGTCCCTTGAGAATCCGCCTGGGCTCCCCGGGGTGAACTACCTGGGACGGTGGTGGTCGGGGTCTCAGTCTGGGAAGGCTTCCACCCCTGCAGGGAGGACTGACGAAACAGATGCCACTCTTAGGAAAGAATAAGGACGAGTCCTGCATTTAAACTTCCAGGAACGGTGACTGTCACAGATGTGTGGCCCAGAGGGGAGGAAGACACTGGGAGGTATACAGGGACCCCGACCTGGAGACCAAAGAAGGAGCAAGAGAGAAGAAAAGGGCTGGGGAGGTCAGAGATCCTGTGGGGGCTAAGCATTTCTCTTTTTCTTCCCTGTCTCCTGCAGTCCCTTCTAGTGGAAGATCACAGGGACATCACTTTCCTGTCCCCACCCTGCAGACTTATTCCTTGGTCCTCACACTTGTATAGGTTACAGGGGATTCCCAAGCACCGATGGCTGGCAATGCTTGTGCCAGAGGCAGGGGCATGGATGAGATGACCTTCTGAGTGCTTCCCCATTTCCGGCTGGGCGTCTTTCCCCAAGGCTAACCCCAGGGCAGGGTGCTGGGGAGCTGCATTCCACTCTTCGCAGCTGCTGAGCGGCTGGGACCAGCTCTGGGTACTGGGAATGGACTCGGAAATACCAGTGGGCTTTGTTCGGGCCGATTACTCACAGCAAAGGAATGATATCCATTCCACTGGACTTTCTAGGAACTTGCCTGCAGCTGGAGTGTCCCTGTCCCTATCTCCCCTCTCTAATACAGAGAGGCTGCAAGCAGAGGCCTGGGGATAGGAAGCTCAGAGGGGCTGCAGGTGGACCCCAGGAAGGGTTGGCAGGACTTGCCTTTTAGGAAGTCGGGCTCTGGGTCCTTCCCCCGTGGAAATGAGGGACAGCTTGCTGTCCCTGTTTTCCTGGCCTCTTCTCCCTGCTCTGCTTCCTCCTCTCACAGAGCAAAGGAGAGAGCTGAATCCCCACAGGACAACATCCGAGGAGTGGGGGTCGGGACAGCAGTGGTCTCAGTGGCTCTATAAAGAGTTGCCAGGTGTGTGCTTGGGAATCCCAGGCTCCTTCTCACTTCCTCCTCCTGGCCCTGTGGCATGATCATCCTGTCCATCTTACAAAAGAGAAAACTAAAGCTTAGAGAGATTAGGACACTATCCCGAGACAATGTAGCTAGCAAATGGCAGCTGGGAAGGAAGTCCCTTGGTGTTCCATTACAATTCTGCCTGTGGGTTCAGCTGCCATCCTAAATTTTGTGGGTACTCTTAGCTCACCTTGGCTGAGAAACGGAGACCTAGCCCTACCCCAGGGTAAAGGCAATCTCTTATTTCCTTCCCTATTTATCTCTAGGATATAACAGAAACTCGTTTTCAAAAGCTGCTGTTGGAAGGAGTTGGGATGGTGGGGCCGAGAAGCCCCAGGAGCAGCAGGGTCCCTACAGTACTTCTGGAACCATCTATTCTGCAGAAACGCCCCTTCCAGGTCTGCTGACCGCTCTGTCAGCAGCTATTTAGCTGAATTCTTTTCCTGTCTGCCTATTCAGGGCTCTTCTGGCTGCCAGGTCCCCAGTGTGTTCCCTCTCTGGAGTGTCTTGGTACCTACTCTACCTAGCTTTAGAGGTCTACCCCCAACACTGTGCTTTTTTCTACTCTTCTTTCCTGTTGCATGTTTCCGTTTCCTGGACTTCCCTGGCGCTCTCTCTCTCTCTCTCTCTCTCTCTCTCTCTCTCTCTCCCTCCAAGAGAGGCACAGAGGGTCAATGACCGTCCAATCTAGAGATCTCTGTAGCTCAAGCTGCCAACATCCTGTAGGTGGTGCGGGGCCCAGCGGTGGTCCAAGTGATGCGTCCAGGCAGGCAGGGCCATGTGGTCCCCATCCTGTGGACTGAGTTTTGTTGTCATCTCCACTGTAAAGGGAAAGGACCCGAAGCTCAGAGATGACAGTCACCTTGCTGAAGTCGCACGCCGAAAAGGTGGTGGACTCCAGATGAGAAGGGAAGTCATCTGGTCTCGGAGCCTGAGAATTTACTGTATCGCACTACCTCTCAAAAAAAAAAAAAAAAAAAAAAAAAAGATTTACTTGTGTTTATTTTGTTCTGGGTTGAAAGTACTTGGTTCCAGCTTAAATCATAGAAAATTTGTAGTTCCTGTAAGATACTCTACCTGTAACTTTCATTCTCCTGAATAAATGAAACGTCTCATCATTGGGGTGTGAAGGTCATGAAGCCACCGCATGATGGACATGTGTATTAGTGAGAGGAAATGTTCCTATGCCCTGTGACTCGTGGGAGAACTTCTAGAATGGCTCATAAACAGCCCCCGAACATTTTCACGATGCGCAGAATGTTTTGCCCTTTCCTCTTTGGCCAGGTCAGGTGGCCACAGTGGGTGAGCCAGAGGGGCTTCCTGCAGCCATTCACAGAGAGCAATGGCTTTTGTAGCTTTCCTGAAGAATATGAATAAATGGCATGCACTGGGCCTCCGTAGGGTTAGGAGGACACAGCGCTATCAGGTGCACAGCTGGCCAGTGTTTTCAGCTTGATGGAAGGATTTAGACAGCATTTTGGATGAACAGCTGGGGCTGCAGTTTAGTCGAAGGTCCCCCGAAGGTCCATGTGTTGAAGGATTGGTCCCCAACCCATGGCACTATTGGGAAGTGGTGGAACCTTTAGGAGATGGGGCCTCACGGGAGAAAGTAGGTCACTGGTGACATGCCCTTGAAGGTGACACTGGGACCCCAGCCCCTTCCCATCTCCATGATTCTCAGCTGCCATTAAGTGAATAGTCCTCCTCTAGTACATGCTCCCTGCCTCACCACAGCCCAGGCTATAAGACCAAGTGACCATGGTCTTGTTGCTAAAACCTTTGAAACCACGAACCCAAATAAACTTTTTATCCTTATAATAAGTGGATTATCTCAGGTATTTTGTCACAGGAATGGAAAGTTGACTAATAACAGTAGTTATGGGTGTGAACTCTACTTTTGACCAAAATGGGTTCAAGTACCAGTTTCTGGTTCTATTATTATGTTGGGTATGTTCCCCAACTTTACTGAGAGTTTATTTCCTCATGTATGCAATGGAGATAAGGAAGATGAATGGATAAACAAAATGTGGTCTTTTCATGCAATGTAATATTACACAGCCTTAAAAAGGAATAGAATTCTGACACATGCTGTGGCATGGAGGGACCTTGAAAACATTGCCCAAGGTAAAATAAGTCTGCCACAAAGAACAAGCTCTGGATGATCCCACTTGTATGAGGTACCTAGTAGTCAAGTCCATAGAGACAGAAAGTAGGGAGTTGTTGCCAGGGGCTGAGGGGCTGATGGGAAGTTGGTGTTTCAATCTGTATAGTTTCAATTTGGGAAGATGAAGAAAGTCCTGGAGATGGCTGCTGATGATGGTTGTGCAACAACATGAGTGTGGTCAAGCCACTGAACTGCACACTTACAAATGGTCAAAATGGTAATCTTATGTCATGTATCTTTTATCATAATAAGAAATGGTTAAAGGGTAAAAAAAATAATCTCATGCGATTTTTTAAAAAATTTTGAGTTTTGTTCTTTTTAGTTATACAGGACAGTAGAGCCTCATGGGTTTTTTGTTTGTTTATTGGTGGGGTACTGGGGATTGAACTCAGGGACACTTAACCACTGAGCCACATCCCCAGCCCTATTTTGTATCTTATTTAGAGAGAGAGTCTCACTGAGTTGCTTAGAACCTTGCTTTTGCTGAGGCTGGCTTTGAACTCATGATCCTCCTGTCTCAGACTCCAGAGGTGCTGGGATTACAGGAGCATGCCACCACACCTGGCTCATGGGTTTTTAATTGGATTAAATGAAATATTGTACCTAAAACTCTTGGTGTCAAGCCTGGAACATATTAGAAGTTAAATGATTAATTTTATTAATTTTACCATTTGGCTTCCTCATCTATAACATGGGGAAAATAAGGTAGCTTTTAGGGATATTTTTTCCTCCTTAGAAACTTACTGAGGTAAGTTTATGCATATGTAACTTGAATTAATATGTGTGTGTGTGTGTGTGTGTGTGTGTGTGTGTGTGTGTGTGTGCATGGGTTGTGGAGGACTGAGTCCAGGGCCTCATGCATCTCATGCATGCTAGGTAAGTGTTCTACCACTAAGCTGCTTTCCCAGCTCATATAACATTATTTTTTTAAAATTGATATAACCCAGAGCATAAGAATTAAGTGTCCAGCTGGTTGAGCTTGACTGCATGTATTTATTAGAGTGATCACACCCAGGCCAGATGGTCTGGTACCTTTAGAACACTTCCCAGGCCCAGAAGTCTTCTTTGTGCCTCTCCCAGTTAGTACCACCCTCCCTTCCTATTTTAGGGCTTTTTATTAGATTAAATCAATCCCTTAGCACCATGTCTGCTAGAAAATTGCTTGATCAATGATAATATTACAAATAACCAATACTATGTTAATCTTAGGAACATGTTAAATACCGTTATTTGTAAGAGATAAAAATGGCACTGTAAGGGGCTGGGGTTGTAGCTCAGTCAGTGGTAGAGTGCTTACCTAGCATGTATGTGGCACTGGGTTTGATTCTCAGGACCACACAAAAATAAATGAAAGCATTGTGTCCATATACAACTAAGATTTTTTTTTAAATAGCACTGTAATAATAATTCTGTAAAACCTTAGTACACACTTTCACAGGAGCACTGGGCATGGAACCAGGAGGCTGACTGTAGCTGCTATCAGCTAGCAATGTGGCCTGTAGCAAGAAGATAACCCCTGGGCTCCAGGTCCTCATCCATCAAACAAGGGACTTGGTTAATATAAACTCTGTGGCCCCTTCCAGCTCCAACATCCTACATATCTAGGATTCTGCTTCGTAGCCCGGCAAGAGACTGAAGAAAGGATGGAAACCGAGGGCTGAAGGGGAGTGGATCCCATGGACTATTCCCACCACAACAATAAGGTCGTGCACATGGTAGTGCCAGCCAGGTACAGACAGGTTTTTTTTGTTTTGTTTTTTTTTTTAATTTCCGGTGCTGGGGATAGAACCCAGGGCCTTGCTTCTTACAGGCAAGTGCTATACCTCTGAGCTCCACCCTCAGCCCTACAGATTTCTTAGCACAACTTTTGAAGACTGCGGTCTGAACCAGTAGGTCTTCAGGGATGAAACGCCTCCTCCTTGTTAGGATGGACAAGTCCGCCCTCTGTGTTCTCAGCTGTTGGTCTCTGGGATACAGTCTTCATCCACTGGAGCAGCTGTGCTGATAGCCGAAGGGCCTGGGGTGGTCTCTGTTACCCCCACCAGCTGCTGAAGCAGCAGGCAGGGGAGCTGCCCTGGATTCCTCTGCACTGCAGCTGTCACAGGGGACAATGGTTGCCTTCCACGACAAGAATGTGTCAAAACCAATTTCACAATGCAGAAGATTATTTCAGGTTGACTTACAAGCTCACCCAAATAAGTTCTCTGGAATATAAAACACGGTAAGAAAGAGCCCCAAATGGTGTCTTGCACAGAGCAAGCTCTTATTATTAGTAAGATTAGGTCTCATGGAATTAAGAGATTAGAATAATGATGTTATCCAAACTCTGCTAATCTTTCCAAGGCCAGCTCAGATACTCCGTCCTCTGGGAATTCTTCCTGGGCTCCTCAATCTATACTTGTCATTCATTCATTCATGCATTCATTCAGCAAATACTTCTAAATGTTATGAGTTGCAGGTGTTGACTGTATCATGATGAATAATGCAGGCCAGCTCCCCGTCCTTGTGAATTTGTATTTTGGTGAGTGGAAACAAAAAATTTTTTTAAAGACAATATTCACTTCATCATATATTCACAGAGTAACTACTACGTGCCAGACACAGTTTTAGGGACTAAAGACACTGTGTGTTCAATAAGACAAACATGGTTTCTCAACTTCGAGGGCTTTTTTGTTTTAGTGGAGAGATAGACAATAACCATCTGAACAAATGAATTAAAAAATGGAGAGATGGCATGCCTCTGAGCAAGGGGAAACAGGATCATGTGTCCAGAGAGGAGCAGAAAGTGAGAAGGTCTGGTTTTTGTTGAAGGAGTCAGGATTTCTGGAACGTACAAATCACAGTGGAAACCTGAATCACCCTCACCGTCCTGTGTGTTTTCCTGCTGTGTATTGGTAAGTGTCTCTGCTGTCTAAACCTCCTGAATGGGATGGCTGGAGGGTAAGCTCCTTGGGGTTGAGAAAGGAAGTCAGTGTGAGTCCTCCAGAAACCCCCAAAGACGAGCCACCTACTAAGTTCCAGGCATTTCTTCACTGGCTTTAGTAAAGCTGCTTTTTTTTTAAAAAAAAAAATATTTATTTATTTTTTAGTTCTCGGCGGACACAACATCTTTGTTGGTATGTGGTGCTGAGGATCGAACCGGGGCCGCACGCATGCCAGGCCAGCACGCTACCGCTTGAGCCACATCCCCAGCCCTAAAGCTGCTTTTTAATGAGAACGAAGGTATTTCCAAAGTGTCTCCTTAACAAAGGTTTTATGCCTCCCAGGGCTGAGTGGCCCAGGGCTGAGTGGCGGAAAGGTGACTTTGAGGAGGGGCCCTGCAGGATGAAACTGCAAAGAAGTACCAGGACATGGAGTATTTCTTTCCAGTGGAAAGAACCCGTGACATTATGGACAGCTGGATGCACCGCCTGGCTCCCTCCCAACCCTGCTACCAGGTAACTGTCCTCACACCACCACTGCCTTCCTCGTGCATCAGGATTTTAACTTTCAGAACACTTCTCTTCTAACCTTCTCTTTCTAACCAAGACAAAAATGATAAATAGTAGTAACTCTGAGAGTGAGAGTGGGAAAACAGAGAAAAAGGTCAGCTGTCTTATTCAGGGTCACCCAGGAAGTTGGGGGGAAACAGGAATGGACAGAGGTTCCTAACTCAGGGTCCTTTGTTCTTCTGCTGCATGCTTTGTTGGTACCATAAATTGCCAGATCTGCACGACCCCTTCCTTAACTCTTGTTTAGAGTTTAGACTGATTATCTGACTTAGAGTTTTTCTTCCCAGGATATTCTGGGCTTTCCTTCTGCTCGGCTGCCCAGTAATTCAGCTCCAACTTCCCACACCTTCTCTTGGGTGGTGGGAAGGAACCAATCACTAGGGGCCATGTGGGAGGTGGACACTTGGGGCTACAGCTCAGCACAGCTGTCACTGGTTATGGAAGGGTGCACAGGAGCCCCCAGCACATCACCAAAGGCAGATCTGAAAAGCTCAGCCAGAGGGTGGGCCAGAAGCCCAGCTGCAGGGAGGCTCAAGCGGATGAGACCTCCACCAGCGCCCAAGCCTATCTCCTCTCTTCTTACTTGATCTCCTTCCCCTGCAGGAAAACGTACACTGACCCGTGTGGGTGGGCAGTGCCTGGAGAACCATTTGGAAAGAGGGCAATTTCCTGTCCTGCAATCACTTCCCTCAAGTAACCCTACAAGTCTTCTCCTGGGTCCCAGACCCTGTGCAGCCATCACAGGAGTCTCAGAAAACACACATCTCATGGTTACTGGGCCCAGCTTAAAAACCTCTTCTCTCCTGCTATAAGGATAAAACCTCCACCCGGTTCACCCCTCCTTGCAGGCTGTAGCTCCTGCTCAGTTCTCCAGCCTCACGGAGGTGCTCAGCTTCTCTTCCTTGACTCTACCCACATTTCTTTTTTTCAAAGAGTGAGGTCTTGCCAGTTTGGGTGGTGCAAGCCTGATATCCCAGCGACTCAGTAGACTGAGGCAGGAGGATGGAAAAGTTCGAGGCCAGCCTCAGCAACTTAGCAAAACCCCCACCTCAAGAGAAAATAAATAGGACTGGGGATGTAACTCAGTGGTAGATCACCCCTGGGCCCAATCCCCAGTTACCCTGCTCTTCCCCAAACAAAACAAAACAAAACAAAGGTGTTTATGCCTTGGGGCTTTAGAGGGGCTGTTCTCTGTATTTGTTACTCAGCTTTCAGGTCTCAGCTTAAAGCATGCTTCCCATGGCCTCCCCCAGACCCCTCCTCTTTCCCTTGATTTTGGTAATATGATCTCTCTGGGTTCCTAGGGCCTGGCACTCCATGCATAGTTGCTGAATGATTGAGTATTCACTCCGTCAAGCCCTAACGGTTGGGAGGACTTTCAGATCACTGAATTCCTGGAGTCTCCTTTGCAGCCTTCCTGCAAAGTCCTCCCACCTGGGCTCCACTGCCTCTGTGCTGGGGACTTGACTGCCAAGGCAGCCTCACCAGTGACCAGACGCTCAGGAGCACATTCAACATACATATATACTTTAAACTCCTTTATGGTGTGTGAAAGTGTAATAAGGATACCTGCTTCACAGAAATGTCATTATTAAAGGAGATCAGGCATGTGAAACGGAGCGCCTGGCTGAGCAGTGGTTCCCAGCGTAAGTCATGACACTACCATGGTCACCGGCCTTGGGATGGCTAGGACAGAAGGTGGCAGTTTCCTTCTGTTGCATTTATGATCAATTTCTCTATAACTTGGGGTTCCACTCTTGGGCTCACGTGTTCTGCCTGGCAGCTGTGGGAATCTTTGAAAACTGTGTCTTATTGAGCACGTCTTTTCCGGGTTGCCAAGGTCTTCTCAACATCTTGGCTCCTCTCTGAACAACTCCTCTTTGTCTGGGTCCCCTCTCTTCTCAGGCCAGGGGTAGACACCAAGAAAGTGCAGGCACCATGCTGGGAGCCAGGGAAGTGCCGTCTGCACACAGCCAAGGTACAAGGAGCTTTCTGGGCTGTTCCTCGCACCTGGGGGGACCCTGGCCTCCATGATGCCCTGGCAGCTGAAGCCAACAGCCTGTCCATGGTTTCACTCTGCCATTTCTTTTCTGCCTGTCCTTTTTTTTTTTTAATAAAAGAAAACTATAACTCTGGGGCCCAGAGCCTGCCCACTACTCTAGCTTATTCTCAAAATGGTCTACTTACGTGACCACCAAAGCTTGGCAGATCCTCCTGCAAGACTTATGAGTCTTCTATCAAGTTCCTTTCTCTCCCGGGTGAATATACCAAATTAGTTCCTGCTAAAGTGTTAATGACTAACTCCAGTTTTCTGTCCTGCCTGCCATCTGCCCACCTCCACAAAAGGTGGAATAAATAGGAATATTAGACAAAAATGGCAGAACCCAGGAGAAAGTTAATTTTGAGCAGGTGGAGACACCACCCAGTGTTCTCCAGTTCACACTGTGCCAGGTAGCTTTCTGTTCCACCCATGCATTAAGTCAGCCAACCCCTACCCATATGATCTAGTACAAAGAAGGGCTGTTCCAGGGAACAGCCAGTTAATATGAAGACCGCCATCTACTGGCAGATGGTATCTATTGGCCCTATCCATGCGCTGGAGGAGTTACTGCTATTGCAGGAAATTTCTTGATTAGATTGCCTGAGGGTGAGAACAAATTCTCTCCCCCATTCCATTTCCCTAGTTCTCCTTCTTTATTATTCCTTTGTTACTTTGATTCCTTAATGTATACTCCATTTCACAAACCCTTTGAGCTAAAAGGGATCATTGGCTGATGTAACTACTGGGAGCCATTAACACTTTAGTATAAATTAATCCATTTGGCTACCACTAGTTCAGAAGTTGAGTGGAAATTCCAAGGCTGCAAATTCCTCTCTTTTTCTCTCGGTTTTTCTTTCTTTCTCCTATGACTAAACATAAAAATCTGGCTCAAGACCCAATCTTATCTATGGAGAGGAAAGAATTGCAGGTCATTTTCATTCACCAGGAGACAGCTATGACAGTTTTGAAAAGGTCTCCACCATTGACCTTACACCATCAAATCTCATTCAAGCCCTTCTCTGAGTCTCTAAAACAAATGAAACCAGAAAACCTCAGTCTTTGTGACCAAAAATTTCCAGTCCCTTTAAACCTCTACAGCCATCTTGTCCTTCCCTTCTGCTGACATATATATGTCTTTGCCAAGTTCTCACACACACCTCACCTGTGGTGTGTCTGCTTCCTGGGTGTCTGCCTAGCCTCATGTCGTGGGCTGTTGACTTCCTGAAGACTCTGGGCTCCTGCTTCTCTGTGTCTCACTGTTGTACTTGGAGCACGTTTCAGCACTGACCACATGAGCAGATAGGTCATTGGATAGGGGTCAGGCAGGGGTGAAAGGACGGTGGAAGAACTTTCTGGGCCTCCACACACACTGCTTCCGTGTGTGGATTGGAAGAAGAGGGCCCTGGAAGAGCAGTTTACCAGCTGGGTGAATCTCCCTGAAGGGACAGGGGGCTAGTGCAGGTCTGTCCAGGAGGCATGCATCACGTTCTGGGAATCGACATCCAGTTCCTCATTTCCACATTGGCCCTTCCTAAAGCCATCTACCCAGAAATGCGTGTGTAGTGGGAGGTTCAGGTGTGTTCTCTGGTCCCGCCTGCCCTTTCTCCATAGCCCTTCTCTCACTTTCCAAAGAGGAAAATAATTGTTAATCTCACCCATCCCACACCTACCTATGGTGCATTAGACCAAGTGTACAAACCTCCAGGACACCAAAGGACAGCTTGAAACGTGAACGAGGGCCACACAGATCCTCAGAGCGCGCCTTGCCCTGTCCTGTATGCATTTCTGTTAAGGACAAAGCGTGGCATTAGAAACAGAGCACTTTGTTCCTTTGGGGGAGATTTTGAATTCAGATATATTGTAACAGAGCAATTTTTGTTTGATGATTCTCTCCATTCTTCCCAGCGACTGTCATCCTGCAAATCCTAATCCCAGGAAAATGAAGTGAGAAGGGGTAGAAAGTGTTGAAGAGGTGCTCAAATTATTTTATCTAGGTAATAAATTCATAGTAGGCATCATGTCCTGTTCCTGTATCGATATCTATCTATCTACCTATCTATCTATCTATCTCTGTCATCTTCGAATTAAAATTTAAAATATTTGTCATGGGATGATATATATGAACTCATTGAATTGGATTGAAAAATGAAAAGTAAGTGTTCTTTGGTGGGGGACAAATAATAAATTTACTCTGGGTAATTAATTGTATACTGATGACAGTCTTCCACAATTAGACTAAATTGTGAATGCTATTCATAAATTGAATGCACTAAATCTGCAGATCTTAAAAATTTGAGGACAATATAAGTACAGCATATAATAATCTAAAATCAGTGTACAAAATAAAATTTGGGGAAATATGTATTGAAATGAGCAATATTTCAATTCCTGTAACCCTTTCTAAATCTATTAATTAGAAGTTGCCTCTAAGAAAATAACTAAAAAGGATAATTAATAATCATTTGTAAAGTCTTGGTAAAGTGAATTCCCAGGAACAGAGAAATTTAATAATGGACACAATGAGTAGTAATTATTTGCATGCCAAATGTTTTCCAATTCTTTGCCTTCAATAATATCAGAGGAGGACTTAATCGAGTTGTCAGCTGATAGATTATTAAAAATAATTCTTGATGATAGAGCAGTATGTTATTTTTGGCATAGCACTTGGAAAGAGTTCAGAGAGTTAAATCATATTGCTATAATAAAACTCTATCCAAACTTACTTATGTGAACAAAGTTTCCCAGCACGACTCCTATAAAAATGAAAAGTAGGACCAGAATAGATGCTGCCCCTGGTCTAGTTTTAATAACAAGTAATATCATGCATGAATGCATTAATTAAAACTAATTTCATTAAGAAATCCCTTTCTAATTTTAAAATTCTTAATTGAACTTTTGAGAAATTTATAGAACCACATGCAGTTTTGGAAACAATACCGAGATCCCTTGATGCTCGACTCCTGGAACCCTGGGCAGTATGGGGTCGGGCTGGGGTGTTGGTACTGGTGTAGTTACATGTAAAGCATTTCAATAATCACAAGGATGTCGATGTCGCCTTCTTACAATCACAACTACTTCCCTCTTACTCTGTCCCTCCACTCTTTTCTTCTCCATTTCTCTAAATTTATTATTTCAAGAATGATATATGAATGGAATCACACAGTACATAACTTTCTGGAATTGGATCCCCTTCCTCCTGTTCTTCAGTCAACACAGGTATCCGGAGATTCATGCAGGTTGTTGTATCAATAGGTTCTTCTTTCTCATTGCTGACTAATATTCCACAGTATGGCTGTGTCCTGGTGTGTTGAATTATTCACTCATAGAAGGATGCCTGAGTTGTTTCAAGTTTGGGACTATTACAAATAATCTTTCTTTAAAAATTTATGCACAGCTTGTATGTGTAAACACAAGTTTTCATTCCTTTGGCATATATATCTAGGAGTGCAATTGCTGGGTTATATGAATTGCATGTTTAAATTTTTAAAGAAACTTCCAAATTCTTCCAGAGTGGTTGCATTGTTTTATGTTCCCACCAACCATGCACGAGTGATCCAGATTCTTTACTGGGCTTGACCCATTTCTTCCTCCTCCTCCTCATTATTATTTTGCTGTACTGGTGACTGAACCCAGTGGCACTCTACCAATGAACTAAATTCCCAGCCCTTTTTGAGATAGTCTTGCTAAGTTGCTGAGGCTGTCCTTGAACTTGTGATCCTCCTGTCTCAGTCTCCCAAAATCACTGGGATTACAAGTGTTCACTAGCATGCCTTGCTTACATGTTATTTTAAGATACATTTAATTTTAAAATAGTTTGATTTATAGAAAATTTGCATAGCAGGCGCTGTGGTGCACACCTGTAATCCCAGCTACTTGGGCTGACTCCACATTACTGATGACCTTAACCTCGATCACCTGGGTAGAGCATTAGCATGTGTTCACCAGGTTTCTCTACTGCCCAGTTTACTTTTTTCTCCCTTTCTACATATGACTCTCTGAAAGGAAGTTACAGAGCACAAACCAGCCCTCAAGGGGATAGGAGTGAAATGAAAAGTAGATAAATAAATTGTCTCAAATTTTTCTTTATGGGAGATTTAACTATTTTTAAAAATAGATGCATTTTTTGGGAGCAGTTTTAGGTTTTCAGAAAAACTGAGCAATGTGTAGAGAGAGGTACCACGTACTTTCTCCCCCGTCTTCTCCCAAGACAGCAGTTTCCTCCATGATCAATACCTGTCATTAAAATAGTACACTTGTTACAACTAATGAATCAATATTTATATACTATTGACTAAATTGATTATTCATTAGTTACATTATTAGTTTTGTTAGTTAAATCAATGCCTAATGAACTATTTGTATATTATCACCCAAAGTCCATAGCTTACCTTAGGGTTAACTTTTCCTGTCATATAGTTTTATAGGTTTTGATAAGTGCATAATATCACATTTCCCCCCCACAGTACCAAAATAGTATGCAATATCTAAACACACTAGACAAAAGAGTTCACTGCCATAAAAATCCTCCACACTCTACCTATTTATTCATCCCTCCTTCCTTCTACTGGCAACTAGTATTTTTACTGTGTTTGACCTTTTCTAGAATGTTCTATAATTGTAATCATATGGTGTGAAGTTGATTTGGACTGGCATCTTTCTCATAGCCATAGCTTTTGAGGTTCCTCCATGTCTTTTCATGGCTTCCTAATTCTTTTCACCACTGAATAATACATCATTTCAGGCATGTACCACTGTTTATTCACTTATGGAAGGATATCTTAGTAGCTTCCAAATTTGGGCAATTAAGAATAACCTTCTATTAGCACTTGTTTGGGTCAATACCAAGGAGTGCCTTTGCTGGATCATATAGGAAGACTGAGTTTAGCTTTGTAAGAAAATGCCAGATAGTCTTCCTGAGTGGCTGTATCATTTTGCATAATGAGAGAGTTGCTGTTGTTCTGTCTCCCTGTCAATGTCTGGCATTGTCGATGTTTTGGATTTTAGCTACTATTCTAATGGCTATACTCCAGGATCTTGTTTTAATTTGCAATTCCCTAATGACTATATTGTTGAGCATCTTATCATGTTTATATTTGCAATCTGGTAAAGGGTCTGTTTAGATCTTTGGCTTACTTTTTAATTGTGCGTTTTGTTTCCTCACTATTGGGTTTTAGGAGTTCTTTGTATATTCTGTGTACAAATCCACCATCAGATGTGTGTTTGGAAAAGATTTTCTCCTAGTTTGTGACTTGTCTTTTCATTCTCTTAGCAGTGACTTTCACAGCAGCTTTTAATTTTAAATGAAGTCCATTTTATCAACTTTTTCTTTTCTGGATCATATTTTTGGTATTGTATCTAAAAAGGTCATTGCCAAACTCAAGATCACTTAGATTTTCTTCTATATCATCTTCTAGAAATTTTATAATTAGCATTTTACATTTATGTTCATGATCCATTAGGAGTTGTGGAAAAGGTTAGATCTGTGCCTTGATTCTTAATTAATTTACCTTTGGGTGTCTGGTTGTTCTTAGTATACATTTTGTTAGATTTATATTCAAGTATTTCATTTGGGAGGTGCTAATATAAATGCTGATAAGTTCTTAATCTTCAATTCCAACCATTCCTCAGTTGATATATAGGAAAACAATTCACTTTTGTATAGAGTCAACCATCATTTAATAGTAGGGATACATTTTGAGAACTGTTGAGAATTTCATTGTTGTGCAAACATCACAGAGTGTAGTTATATACATCTAAATGGTAAATCCTAGCGCACACCTAGGATATATGGTATGTTGTGCCCTATGTGAAACATATCCAATGACACAAAGTCTTTTCGGCAGTTCTGACTGTACCAACTGTGTATCCTGCAAACTTGCTATAATTATTTGAGGAATTTTTGGATTTGGTCAGTATTTTTGGATTTTCTACATAGATAATGATGTTACCTGCAAGCAGAGAAAATTTTATTTTCTTTCTTCTCATTGTGCGTACTGTTTATTTCCTTTTCTTCTCTTACTATATTAGCTAGGTTCTCTATTCTTTCCCTTGATCACTATGTCAATTCTTTTGCCATATAGCTTTGTTTATCATTGCTATAAAACGAGTCTTAAAATCATTGTAGACTGGGGTTGTGGCTCAGCAGTAGAGCGCTCGCCTAACATGTGCAAGGCCCTGGGTTCAATCCTCAGCACCACATAAAAATAAATAAGTAAAATAAAGGTATTGTGTCCAACTACACCTAAAAAATAAATATTAAAAAATAATTTTAGACTTACAAAATTGTTTTGGCTAACCTAGTTGCCTTTTCTTTCTATGTAAATTTTAGAATAATCTGTGTGTATATTGATCAAAAATCTTGCTGAGATTTAGTTAAGAATTGTGCTCTGCATGTCTACAAATCTGGGAAGAATTCACATATTTACTATGTTGAGTCTTTCAATGCATAAGCACAGCACATCTGTCCATTTATTTAGATTTTTTTTTCTTTCTGGTACTGAAGATTGAACCCTCAGTTTACCAGGGGCAGCTTACCACTGAGCTATGTCCCCAGACTTTTTTTTTAGACAGAATCTTGCCAAGTCACTGAGACTGACCTCAAACTTGGGATCCTTTTGCCTCAGCTTCCCAAGTCTCTAGGATTGAAATGTGTACTACCACACCTGGCCATTTATTTATACCTTATTGATTTCTTTCATCGATACAGTGAAACTTTTTGGTGTACAAGTATTGTACATGTTTTATTAGACCTAAGTATTTCATTTTATTGGAGCAATTGTAATTTTAATTTTGGTGTCCACATATTCACTGCAAATATGTGAAAATATAATTGATAGATTTTTGTGTATTTATCTCTTTTTCTGTGATCTTGCTAGACTTACCTATTAGTTCTTTGAGTTTTTTTATAGATTCTTGGGATTTTTTCATTGATAATCATGTTATTTGCAAAAGAGAGAGTTTTAGTTCTGTTAAATCTATATGCTTCTCTTTTCGTCTTCCTCTCTGCCCTTTCTTTCTATTTGCTCTGTCCAGAACTTCCAGCACCATGCTGAATAAGAGTTCAGAGTAAACATCCATGACTGGTTCCCAAACTTGGAGGGAAAGCATTTGATTTTCTATCTTTAAAAATGATGCTAGCTGCAGGGTTGTTTTGTTTTGGTAGATGTTCTTTTTCAAGTTGAAGAACTTCTTCTCTATCAGTTTTCTTTTAAACTCAGACATTTATGATCATGAATGAATGTCAAATGTTTTTATTTTGTCAATTGACATGGAATTTTTTTCCCTTAGCTTGTTAATAGAATTGATTACATTGATATGTTTTAAAATACTAAAACTGCCTTGCTTCACTGGAATAAATACCATTTGGTCATGGTCTATAGTTCTTTTTATACATTGCCGAGTTCTATTTGCTAATATTTTTATGTGGTGCTGAGAATCGAACCTGGGTCCCGCCCATGCTAGACAAGCACTCTACCGCTGAGCCGCAATCCCAGCCCCTGCTAATATTTTACGTGTCTAAGGGCTGGGGATGTGGCTCAGTGGTAGAGCACTTGCTTAGCTCTACCACTGGGCTCAATCCCCAGTACAGCAAAAAAATAAAGTAAAGTAAAATTCTAGGTCCACACTTATAAAACCTATTGGTCTATATTTTTCTTTTTTGTATACTGTCTTCTTTCTAGGTTTGGTATCAGGATAGTACTAGCTTCAAAAAATGAACTGACAAGTATTTGCTCTTCCTTAACTTTCTGGAAGAGATTTTATAGAACCGGTGTTAATTCTTCTCTAAACTTTTGGTAGATTCTCCAGTAAACTCCATATGGGACTGAAGATTGATCTTTTGAGAACTTTTAAATTATGAGTTTATTTTTCCTAATAATTACATAGTTACTCTCATTATTTATTTCACATTGGGTGAGTTGTGATAATTTCTGGTTTTTAGGAATTGGTCCACTTTATCTAAGTTGTCAAATTTATAATAGTGAAGTGGCTTGTAGCATTCTTTATTATCACTCTTGTTTGGAGTCTGCAGTGACTTTCCCCGTTTCCACACAGAGTTCATGTATCTTGTCTTTGTCTTTTGTCAGTCTTAGTAGAGGTCTGTCAATTTTATTGATCTTTCCCAAGAACCAGTGCTTTGTTTGATAGATTTTTATCTTGCTTTTTTTCTGTTTCTAAATTTCACTGATTTCTATTCTTTACTATTTCCCATCTTTCATTTCCTGCTGAGATTATTGTCTTTGTTTTCTGGGTTCTGGAGTAGGGTATTGGGCTTCTGATAGGGTGCTTTTCCTCTTTCCCAATGTAGCATTTAGTGCTACATATTTTCCTTTCAGCACTGTTTAGATGCATCCCATAACTTTTGATATGTGGTATTTTCATTTTCTTTCTGTTCACTGTATTTTTGGATTTCCCTTGAGGCATTCTCTCTTCCCATGGACTAGTTCACAGTGTTTTGATAGCTCCCTGTTATCTTTCTGTTATTGATTGCTAGTTTGAGTGTACTGTAGTTTGAGAACCAACTATATTATACAACTCTTTTAAATTTGTTTTGTAAGTTTGTTTATGAATGGGGAGATAGTCTAAAATGGGTAATCTCAGCTTTTTACTTTAAAAATGTGTCATAGTATATATTGTTTTGATCAATTGTTATACTAATAATAATCATCACTATAACTGAATACAGAAAATTTTTAACAATTAGGATGCAAGAGTTTTAGGAAATTGGAAAACTTATGTTACCAAACACTAGTTGCTAAAAATTTTGACAAGTGAAGTAGAGATATAATTTCAAAGAGAAAAAGAAACAATATAAGATTTCCGACTAGAAAAAAATAATTTGTTCACAAAGTTTGTAAATGTGAGATGTCATGTATCAAAAAATTACTTCCACTGGACATCCGCAAAAGTGTGATTTAAGATTTTTACTTTAGAATGTCAATATTTATAATGTTCTGGAAAGTATGTCCATGTGAACTACATATTAAAACTTTTGATGTAAACTATTAAATGCTGACTTACAAATCAAAAAGGGAACATAATTTCTCAAATTTTGTGGAGAGAGGGTGAGGTAAACAAGATTGGAAGATCACTGTTCTAGAATACAAGATTGAGACCAGTGAGGAGGCATCGATTAAGGGGATTATGATCAAGATATTGTACATTCCTAGATATTCCTTCCTTCCTTCCTTCCTTCCTTCCTTCCTTCCTTCCTTCCTTCCTTCCTTCCTTCCTTCCTTCCACTATTTGTATTTATTAAATGCCATTTATCATGAGCTACTCTTTTGTAAATACTAGGAATATTTTTCTTTCCTTCTTCCCCTTGTTTGTGGTGCTGAGGATCAAACCCAGAACCTTGTGCATGCCAGGCAAGCTACGGAGCTATAACCCCAGTCCTAATGCTAGGAATATATAGATGAGTAATTCAAGACACTGCCCTCCAGGAGCCTGTCCAACCAAGAAACAATGAGGAATGTTATCATTCAGTCTGGCTCTCTCCCTGTTCTCCAGCCTCAATTGTTGTAACGGGCCAAGGGGTGAGGATGTGCAGAGGTTTTGTTCTTTGAACTTAGAGCCCGGTGTAGACCCTCACAGTCTTACCCTGCACCTTCTATAGTTCTTGTCATCTATACTCACCTACTAACCAGTTTTCACAGTGAGAAGAATAACAGGGCACAAGTTACATGGACTTCAGCAAATTACAGGCGTGTGGCTTAGTCACAGAAGCCTGGCTTCATCCGGTTTACCACAAAAGAAGTCTGGTTTCTTGGTGCAGACCCCCTGCACCCCAGGCCAGCTAGACTTCTTGCAGCAGCCACTGGTCCTTGAGGAGGAAGAGCAGAGTGGTGTGGTGAAGTGGAAGGGCTTGGTGAGAACCAGGGGAACTGAGTGCTTCTCCCAGCCGTGCCACTTCTTTCCTGAGCCCAGTGTCTTCATCTCCAAAAGGAGACGGTGGAACAGGTGATCTAGAGAGAGGCTTCCCTCTGAGGGCTCTAAGTCTCTTCTGGCTGGGTTCCACAGATAATCCCCAACCCAAGCCCTCTTTTCATGGTTTTTAGTTCAGATTCTGCCAACTTCCTGTCTCCTTCAGCATCCTTCATCTGAGAGTATCAGCCTTTTTTCTGGTTTCTCTACCTGAGCAGTTTTCTGAAGCCACCCTGCTTTGTGTCCAGGCCTCTGCCTGTCCTTTTTCCACTGATTCCTGTCTCTGGACCACCCCTCTGGTGCCAAGAGTCAGCCAGGCACCAGATTCTAGTTTCTGAATCATCAGCTCTGAATACGAATCTCACCCACAGCTGTCTACACTTGTAAATGGGCAAGAACTCTCACACCACACCTTAGATAGGCTCTCCCCCACACCCCCGCCAACCCCAAACAAAGGAGGCCCTAAGACCCTAAAATCTGCAGCCCTTTCAAAGCCAAAAAACTGGTTTCCCCATGTCACTAGGATCAGCCTTAAGCCTGGCAACCACGAGAATACCATACATGGCCCAGAAATCCAAGAATTGTGCAATAAATCTCTTTTGTCTCTGTAAGCCCTGAAAATTTCTGGGAACCCATCTCAGCACAATGATCTTTATCAGCACTAAAAATTGGGACAAGCAGCCATGAGGTACCTGGAGAAGCAATGCCACAGTAAGCCTTCTGCACCATCCATGAGGTGCTCTGGCTACCGAATGAGCCTCACCAAACCATCCAATCTACACCTCATCAGAAAACACAGGAGACAGAAGAACAAGTGAAACATCACCACCAGCAAGTCATCCGACACATCCAGAGGATGAGTGTTCTGCAGGACAATGGACAGTCTCTTTAAGGATCAGTGACACAGAAAACAAAAAGAAGATAAAATTCTGAGTTAAAAGACTTAGGAGACATAATCAAATACTGTAGGTGGGTTTGTTTGGCCTTTTGGTTGAACAAGCCAAATGTAAAAATGCATTTGGGGCACACTAGGAGAAATTTGAATTGAACTGGTTATTAGGTGATAAGAGGAAATCATGATTTGTGTTAGGTGTTTGGTTTTGTAGTTAGGTAAGAAATCCCTTCTTGCTCCCTCCTCCCCTCTTTTAAGAGCTACATATGGAAGTATTTAGGGACAAAATGACACAGAATGTCAGGAATTCCTTTAAAGTACTATAGGAAAAAAAAAGAAAAAGAAAAAATGGATAGACGTATGGCAAAAAATGTTGGTGATTGTTAAACCTGGGGGATGGGGGTCATTTCCTACTCCTGTGACTTTTCTGTATGTTTGAAAACTTTCATTATAAAAATCTTTTTTAAAAAGGCCTGCAGAATGCCAGTGTTTTGGTGTCCAAATGGTATGTGACTTTTTACAAAGCCCAGACTTCCATATAAGAGTTGAGTGTTATGGTAAAAATTCTGAGCCCTGAAGCCAGACAGGATAGGCTCCAACCCTAGCTTTGCCATTCACTAGCTGGATGGGATCTTGAACCCAATCTTTCCGAATCTCATTGTTCTTATGTGGTTGGTGTGAAGTGAAATGCAGTACTGCCTTTAGAGTGTTCACCAAAATAAATATTCAGTAAATGGTTTAAATGGGATCTAATCTCATCATTATCCTCAGGCCACAAAGCATCAGAGAAATCCTTTGTTAGGCTGCATGTCCTAGGTTGGGTTCAGGAAATAGAAATTGAGGGCTGGGGAGGTGGCTCTGTGGCTGGTCCTGGGTTCCATTCCCAGAAATGCAAAATAAATAGATAAATCAGAGACAGAGGAACCAGGAAACACTGGAACGCCCAAGGATGAAGCTCCATCACTGGGCAGTGCTGGCCTGCGACGTTAATCTCCACACCCACCCTCCCAGGTAGGGAGGGTGCCCGGGCATCAAACAGAGAAGCCAACCAATCAAGGGCCCTGAGGTGGTCAGGGGACCCAGGAAGGGGACTCAGATGTTCTGCCTTCTGTTTGTACTGCATCCTTCAGGAGCATGTGTTGCTAGGAAGAATCTAAATATACAGAGTTGTTGTTGCAATGTTTCCTCTGACAGCCTGCTGGGCATTTTCTCTCATGAAGCTCATATTCCCCAAACTGGAAAGTAGAATGGTTTACAGACTCCCAAGGGAAGCTGAAGCCCCGGATTCATTTTTCCCTAGAGAAAGCATGTTTGCTGGAAACTGGAGAAGGTAACTGGAGAGGCATTGGGCAGAGAGGGACTTGCAGGGGTCATTGAGTCCATCCTCCGCCCTCCAGGCAGGAGTGAAACTAACCTGTTCCAGATGGTAATTGTCCCCCCCCACCCCATTCGCTGCAGATCGCCAGGAGAGACCCTGGAACCCGTCTTAGTAGTTTCCCAAGAGGCTGAGCTCTCAGAATTGAGGCCTCAGCCCAGTCACACAGACTGGCTTCAGGTTTGCAAGAAGTTGTTCGTCTTGGACCCCAATCTGTAAGATGAGGGAAACTGGTCCCTGCCTTGCTGTGCTAGGGTTAAATCATCACAAGATTGTGCCCAGGAAGGGGCCGGCATGTCAAAGGCCCAAGAGCAGAGCCTTCTCAGCTCTTTGAAGAGGTTTAAAAAATTCTTTTAAAAGCTCCCTGAAAGTGTTCTCGCTGTTCCTTCTTTCTTTGTAGAACACAAGTAAAGGTGGCAATATACCCCAGGGAGAGGAAAAAATCCCTACTGGAATAATGTAGTGATATTTGCTCACAACAAATCTAGTTTTCTGGATGTTATGGAGAAATACACAGAGGTATTACAGTTAGGGTAGCAACACCCCTGTTAGAAAACACCTCTACAGCAACACTAAGGAGTCAGGCTTAGCCTTCCCACTATGTGGGTGGAGCCCAGGAAAACAACTGAGCAAAGGTCTGAAGCCTAGCATTTGAGGCCCATAGAGGATCAATAAGTTTCTCCAGGTAGCACAGTTTTTGTTTTTGTTTTTGTTTGGAGGTAGACAATTAAAACCAGAGCTCTTTTATTTACTGAGTTCCTGCTCTGTGTGAGATACTGTGGAGGAGGTGTGAAAAGGACCAACTAGCTATTATAAAGCAGAGAGGCTAATGGGGAAGACAGACACCTGACAGGCAGGCACACACACACAGTAGCGATTGTGGTAAATACTCCAAAAGAGAACTCAGGGCTAGGAGGGCAGGTGACAGGGCAAGAGTGCCCGGCCCATACCTCTTCAATTCCTTAGTTACCATGACTATAGAAAAGTCATATCCAATGAGTACCTTGCACTTGACCTCTGCCCCCAGTCACAGCTGGACTACTAACATCTCTTCCACAGTTATTTGACTCTACTCTCTTTCTTCAGGTTTTATTTTCTTTCAGCAGTTTTAGATTCATAGGAAAATTAATTGATATCTTAAAAACTTTTTTATTGAAGTGAAATTCACATAGTATAAAATTAGCCATTTTAAAGTGAACAATTCAGTAACCTTCAGCATGTGCCCAATATGGTACAGCCATCCCCGTTATCTAGTTCCAAACTCATCACCCCAAAATAAGACCCTGTACCCATTAAACGGTTACTCTCCATTCCCTGCTATCCCCAGCCCCAGTCCATCACCAGTCTGCCTTTGGTTTCTATGGAATTGCATATTCTAAGAATTACGAACACACAACTGGACACATACCCGATGTGACGTCTTGTGTCTGGCTTCTTTCATTTAGCATGTTTCCAAAGCTCATGCACCTTGTAGGCTGTATCAGCACTTCATTCTTTTTTATAGCTGAATAACAACTGGCATTTTTATATAGGTTGACAAATGGATGTTCTAGAAAGAGCACTGGACTTGATAAGAAGAAACCTGGCTACCAAATATGTTAATCACCCTCAACCTGTTCTCGGATCTATAAATTAGTGATAATAGCTCAGTTCTCCTTGCAGAATGTTTGGGAGTTAAAAGAAGACATAATTAAAAATCACAAAACATTTTTCAAATATAACTATTTGAAACTACTAATAACTATTAGTAAATGTCTCATGTGTACATCTTTTCTCTCCAACTAGGTTTTAAGTTTCTTGGAGGTAGTGACTGTGTGCTGCCCATTTCTACCCTCGCAACTCTTAGAATTTTATCTATCACTTATTAGTTATTTGATATGCCTCTTGATTGATAACTACTTGAATAAGTGAACAGATGAATGAAGAAGATGCTGTCTTCCAGGTCCCTGAATGAAGAGGTGGTCAAGAAACCTAATCCTGGCTTGGAAACCCAGGACTTGGCTTCCTGTTGCCTTCCTACCACTGGTCGCAGCCTTGCATGGGAACCCCAAAGGATCAATTTGCAAATAACAATGGCACCAAGGCAACCCCAACCTTCAGTCTAGAAACAAAGTTTTAGGCAAAGAACAGTGGAGGGACTGACTGTTTGCTCTTCCTTCAAGTCTCTCCCAGTGGTTAGGCCTCAAAGAGGGTCAAGTATGGATGATGACCATAGATGTGAATCCCGATGTCAAGTTTAAAAAAATCCAGCCTAACTTGATCCTCCTTGATGGTGGCAAGGAAAAGGAGGCAGCGAAGGGGACAGCCCTGGTCAATGGAAAATTCAGTGTCTCAGACCTCGAGTTACGAATAAACTGAAGAAAAAGTCAAACCAACACAAAAGCACTTGTTTAGTGAGCTGACCTCTATGTTAAAGTTAGCCTGCCTTCACATATCCCTTCTTAACATGATGATATCTTAACAAGGGGGTGTCTGTGCAAAATTCAATTGTGAACCTTACCAAAGACTACTTTGTTGCCATTGCTGCTTCTTGTTTTGTTTTATTTTGACACTGGAGATTGAACCCAGGGCTTTGCGCATGGAGGCAAGCGATCCACCACCAAGCCACATCCCCAGCCTCTTGCCAAAGGTATTGAATCTTATAAGTTGAGGAAAGAGATGCTGGCTGGAGTCACATGGGGGAGCCAACAACTGGCCAAGTTGTTGGTGAGTGGACACAGGGATAACAAAGGGGGAATTAACAGAGGGTTTTGGGTGTCAGAAAGATTCCAGGGACCAAGGAATAAGGAAGAGCTCTTAGGACAGCGAATGAAACGACTCTGTAACTGTTCTTCTCAAGGCAAAAATGAAGAAAAGATGTTATATGGTTCTATTATAAAATTGTGCAAGAAAAAATTATGCTCAGAGAAATCAATTTGACTATTTATCCTGATGTTGCACATAGCAGAAACTATAACCCACATTTTAAGTGCATACTTTCATAATTTGCAGTAGGATTTTCATGTTGTTTGCTATTTACTATAAAATTTTTTTCTTAAATCCCAAAATCTATTAGTGGCCCCTTTCCTGTACTAATTATGCTTTATGAAGAGGAGCTCCTGGATTTTATTTAGAGATGGGATGGTTATAATTCTAAGTTCACTGTCACCTCTCTGTCAGAAGTAGAGAGGTCTGACTTGTATTATTTCAGTTCCACTCTCGTTTAACCATGTGATTCTGACAGTGTTGCTTAATGTCTTTGAATCCCAGATTGCAAGTCTGCAAAAGTCAGGATAATGGTGTTTTCCATCCTTCACCACCGCAGGGGTCTTGGTGGAACCATATTATGATCCTTGGTGGACTGGGGCTGGGACTGGGGTTGTGGCTCAGGGGTAGAGCGCTCGCCTAGCAAGTGCCAGGCCCTGGGTTCAATCTCAGCACCACATATAAATAAATAAAATAAAGGTATTGTTCCCAACTACAACTAAAAAAGAAGAAAGAAAGTACCTGGTGGTCTTCAGAGGAAGGATGATGCCCACCTGGTCAATGTCATTCCCTTTGTAATAGCAATAGAGGCTGAAACCAGGCAACAGATGATCTGAACATGATTTCTATTTAATTTTGATACCCTTACAATAAACAGACTCTAAGAATCCTTTCAGGACAGACATCCTATGGTGTACATCTTCACATACTTCCTAATTAGTATGGTTTAGTCAGGCTAACTTTATAATTTTATTTCCTGAGCAACTGACAAGAGTGGTGTAATTGCTTTGGATCTTAAATGTCTTCCAAAAGCCCATGTATTACAGGCTTGGTCACCAGGCTGCAGCACTATGGGGGGATGGTGAAAATTTGGGAGTCTAAAGGAAGGAAGTTTGGTTACTGGGGGTGTGCTCTTAAAGGGGTTCTTTTTACTTTTTAAAAAATATTTTTTTAATTGTTGATTCATTTACTTATATGCGGTGCTGAGAATCAAACCCAGTGCCTCACACATGTGAGGCAAGCACACTACAACTGAGCCACAGCCCCAGTCCTTAAAGAGGTTCTTGAGATACCCATTCTTTCTCTCTCTCCCTCCCTCCATCTCTCTCTCTCTCTCTCTCTGCTCTCTCTCCTTTCTGCTTCCTGGACTCTATGAGGTAGCAGCTTCGCTCCACCTCAAGCTCTCTGCCACAATGTGCTGCCTTGCCACAGCTCCCCAGACGGTAGAGCCAACCAACCATAGACTGAAATCCTGGAAACACGAGCCAGAATAAACCTTTTCTCCTTATAAGTTGTTGGCTCAATTATTTTGTCACAGTGACGAAAAGCTTACTGACACACTTGGGGAAAAAGCACAGGGGAACATTGGACTGAAGTGCTTATGATTGATCTCCATGATGATGCTCAAGGGTTCAAGGATGTATTATTATCACCCTGTGATTCACTTTGCCTCTGACACACTGTGAGCTTAGAGAAGCTGAACCTTTCTATTTTGCAGATAACGAATCTGAGGCATTAGCAGACTCTGAATCCAATGAAACCATTATCCACCTTAAGATGAAATCTGCCACGTCTCTCAACCCCATCAAGTTTTCCCATCAAGTTCTACTACCTTCTTTGCAAGATTGCAGGAAAAGAGGCTGAAACCAGCAAGGGGCCTGACCCCTGACCCACAGTGTTTTGGCACCATCCTGGGAGGCAGGGAGCAGCAGGGGCGGAGGGAGGAGGTGGGCTGGGCCCTTGAGCAGTTCCTCCACAGCTCTAAGCTGGACTCCACCCCCAGGACTGAGGTGCAAGCCCTTTCCTCTTAATTGCTGTAGCCCTATGAATATTGGGAGAAAATGTCATCCAGCTGGTCTGGATTTCTCAGCCCATAAGGGATCCAGAGAGTGTTTTGTAAGCTCTCTTGGATGACCATTCTGGGTCTGTGTTAGGAATCAGCAGAGGCCCTTTCTAATTAATGGAAGGAAGTCACATTTTAACAACTGGCCCAGCCTGGGAGGTGGCAGGGAGTGCCTGCAGGAGAGAGGGCCCAGGCGAGGCTGAACTACCAGCAAGACCAGGCTCCTCAGTTCCCTGTGCTGGCCAAGCGCTCTCTCACAGCACAATTTGCAGACCCAACAAAGACCTGGGCATCACACAGGCAGCAGGAGGATGTCCCCAGACTGACTTGAGAAAGAGTCACTCAAAGCATGACAGCCTTCAGTCATGCTCTAGTGGAGGCCCGGCGGGAGGCAGATGGACTGCTCCAAGGGTTGTTTCCTCTCAAAGCTTCCCTCGGACCAACCTGGGTTCCAGTTTTGGTGACATTGGGAAATGGCTAAATTCTCCTACAACTTAAATGCACTCCTCTATGAGGAGAGATAAGAATACCTCCTGCACTGGTGGGAAGATCCGAGCAAAACACCCAGAACAATGCCAGGAGGCACACTGGACACCAGCAAGGAACTGGTGTCACGAGGGGGAGAGAGGAGGGCAGATGGCAGGTGTGGACTGAGATGACCACCCTCTGGGGCAGGAGACCTTAAACAACAGAACAAAGCAACAGAGTAGGAGAGTTCCAGTGTGGAGAGCAGCCCTGGCTCCAGAAGGGGCAGGCGGGGGAGGATTTCTTGGAGAAGCGGAAACAACTGACTTTCTTGTTCTGCTTGACCCAGAAGGCTCACGTTGGTTATCCAGGGAGCCTGCTGAGCCTGGGGGTGCTCAGTGCTGGCCTCTTCCACAACCTGGCCATCCATCACCTGACACTTGCATGCATCTTTGGGGTGGGAAGAAGCATGCATGGAGCCTTTGCTCAAACTCAGCTAGATCCTGGGCCCTGGGTGTCCTGCTGGTTGTGCTCATTCTACCCTAGGGAGGCAGGGGTTGAGGCAGCCTGATTTTTGCCCCTGGGACTAGCAACTAGGCCAGAAATTAGGGATTTTTACCAAGTTTTTTAGATCTCTGGGTTAGACTCTAAAGCACACCCACCTCAAGATTGGTCTGTTCTTGAAAACACTCATGAGCATATTTTGGGGGCTTTGTCCACTTGGAGGGCAGTGGGACCTGGAGATTCCAAATCTAGAAGGTCACCTGAAAGGTAGTCCCTGCGAGAAATGCTTTGCAGAAATCACTCTCCTTGGAAGGAAGTTCATGTGCTGTCTTCAAAGGATGAGTGAGTGTGAGAGGGGGAGGGGGCGGGGGCGGGGGAGGCAGAAGAAAAGCCAGCAGCAAATCCAGGCACAGCGTGGTGAAGTTTGTTTTCTTCACGGGTCCTTTATCTTGTGTCAAATACATCTCCTGGGAAAAGAAAACATTTCTCAGGGCAATCAATTTCTCCCTCCTTCCTGTGATTTACATTGAGGTGGCTGAGAGATCCCCGCAGCAGTCCCATCGGGGAGTGCAAGGGGTTCGCAGCCCTGCAAGGGAGGTGGGGGCAAGAGAAACATGCCTTCCAGCCTCAGCCCTCCCCGATTGCCTGGAGTCCCAGCCAGCCTCTGTCCTGTGTCTGCTCTGGAGCCCAATTATTTGAGAGACTCATTCCAAAAAAAAGAAACTTATTAGGCAGGAGTGATGGTGTGTGCCTATAATTCCAGTGACTCAGGAGGCTGAGGCAGGAGGATGGCAAGTTCAAAGCCAGCTTCAGCAAGTTGGCAAGACCCTGTCTCGAAACAAAATATAAGAAGTACTGGGGATGTGGCTCAGTAGTTAAGCACCCTTGAATTCAATCCCTGGTACCAAAAAAAAAAATATGACATTTAAAGTGCTGGGTTCAAGTTCTGGTCTTGCAACTAACCATTGTTATGCCTCAGTTTCCATGGGTATAATATGGAAATTTAATAATTGTTCTGTCTCCCTGGCATGGTTATTATGAGGATCCACCAAAACATCAGAGATAAATGTGGGCTTATGACTTTAGAGAGTGTGTGGATATATGTTTATTATTCGATAGATGATGTAAAAGAAGAAGTTGGAATTGAAGTCAGAAGATCTAGAGTTCCATTCCTGCCACAGCATGAGCATGCCAGAGGGGAGCAAGAGCATTTGCTCCATATCACACTGGTTCAGAGGAATAAATGGGGTCACCACCCTGAAAGTGCTCTGTATAGGAAACTCTCTATAAAGCACATGGGTTAATAGTCTGATAGATTATTTTTAGGGTTGCACTAGCTCAAAGGACAGATGGGAACTTGCAAAAAAGGACCAGTATTTTCTACCCTTTGACTCAGTCACTTGAATCTATGAACTTCCAGTGGTCTGGCATCTTAAGAACATTCTTGCTTTGAATGAAACAATTTGGTAATGAATGTGGACACTTATTACAAATTTGTGGATAATGAATGTCCCTAATAATATCAAAAAAGCCCAGGTTGATTCGTAGCGTGTTGGTAGCAGAGTCTGTAACTGCCAATTTTCCCCTCCTTCCTTACTGACAGGACCCTGTTTGAGGATGCAGGTATCAATGGGCTCAGGTGAGTGAACACCGTTTCCCATCCCCATTTGCACACAGTGTGGCCCACGTGGCCAACTCTGGACTAAGATACAAGTAGAAGATCTTGTTGGGGATTAAAGAGAGTTCTTACATACGAGGACTAACTGAGCTGGCATAAGCCTTTTGCTTCTACTCTTCATTTTCTTAATGTTTGGAATTGACAAGTTGTGGCTGGAGTTCCAATCGCCATTTTGTGTCCATGAAGCTATCCTGAGAACAGAGGCAGTATATTAATTGTGAAGCAGAATGACAAGGGAACTGGTACATTTGTGACTGATTTGCCAATCTGGCCTTTTAAACTGCCTACCTCTGAGCTCTTTGTATACAGAAAGATTAGCCTATTTATTTAATCTCTGTGTGTGTGTGTGTTTAATTTAAGGAAAGGATCAAATTAGTATATTTTTTTCTTCACATTTTTTATTGGTGCGTTATAATTGTGTGAAACAGTGGGATCTGTTGTTACATATGCACACAATATAACAATATGATTTGGCAAATGTCACCCCCCAGCATTTCTCCATTCCCCCACCCCAATCCATCCCCTTCCTCTATTCTACTGATCTCCCTTGGCTTTTCACACCATCACCCCCACCCTTCTTTTCCGTTTCCTCTCTAGCTTCCACATATGAGGGAAAACATATGGATCGACTTTTCTTTTTTCAAGGTCTCTGTTACCACTGCATTCAATCACCCAGTGGATGAAGTCTTATCCTAGGTTATTACCATTATATGGCAGGCCTACATGATTATTCTCTCAAAAGTTGGACAATGAATGTTATTTTTTCGCATAATAATTCCATAACATTAGATTTACAGGTAGGTAAGCTGAAGCTGGGCGTGGTGTCACATACCTGTAATGCCAGCAATTTGGGAGGCTAAGGCAGGAGGATTGCAAGATTGAGGCCAGCCTGGGCAATTTAGCAAGACCCTGTCTCAAAATGAAAAATGAAAAGGACTAGGGATGTAGCTTGGCAGGAAAATGTCCCTGGGTATTCAATCCCCTTTTCCAATAAGAACAACAAACAAAAACAAAAACAAACAAACAAAAACCCAAAACAGGTAAGCAGAGGTCTGCAGAACAGTAACAGCTGCAGAAAGCGTGTGTTTCAGTTCCCAAGTCAGCGACATCATCCTCAACCAAAGTGACTAACTCTGTAAGCTCTCCTAAGACTGTTTTTTGAGCAGGGAAAGCTACCAGGCATCCTTTGCCACCTACAGTCTGAAACAGTAAATCAGAGGCTAGGTTTCTAGACAAAGATCTTGCAGATCTTTGCAAAGAGTAAGAACACACCCAGAGAGAGGGCTGGTGATCTGAAGGCCTCCAATCTTCACTGGAGAAAGGAAGAGTGGGTGGGCAGCAGGGAGCTGCAAGACACCCAGGAGCCCCAAGGGAGTAACTCTGCCAAGCACACACCCTTTCATACACCCCATGAAAGCCACACCCCACATTAGCCAAGAGCACACACAACCCTTCATCCCTCAAAGCTATGTGTGAGGAGGCTGTATTCAACACAATGCCAGCACATCTGAATAGAATGGAAACTCAACCTCTGTCTGTCCAGAGGGAATCATGTATCTCTTTGGAAACACCTGGAAGACTGGAGACTTCTTCTTTCTTAAAATAGATATCTTTACACAACAGGAATCTGGTGTTAGGCTTGGAGCCTCAGTCCACACAGGGATACTGGACTGTGTAATGTGGTGTTTATGTAAGATGACTCACTGTGATATTCATCTCTGAATAACCCTACTGGATGAATTGACAGAATTGAGTACTGGGGTGATATCATGGAAATAAGGCCTGTCTACACAGATATCATTGAATGCCTCATATGATTATCAGCTATTTTTCAAACCTCAGTCTTACTTGAAATGCTCAGTGTTGCAAGAGTACTCTTTTAAATACCCCAACAAAAATATTTTACAATATACAAAGACATGCAGAGGTCTTTCTTTCTTCTGTTCCCTTTCTTTAAATTCCCACAATCCTGATGTTCTGACACTGCAAAATTTAGCCTAGATTTTAACTGTCTTCTATAGATCCCCAGTTTATGTGTGTTGTGTTCCTGCGACTTAACTTTAAACTGCTTAAATGTAAGGGATTCTGTGTAAGTCAGTTTAATTACAGTGAAAAGTCTGACCTTGCTTCCAAAATGATGGAGTAGATGTATGTTTCTCTATTTTGATCACTAAGCACAATGAGCACTCCTAGACATTAATAAGTAAAACAAACATAAGGATGAAAGTTGAAAAGAAGATAGACTTGCCAAGGACCTCAGACTCAAGGAAAAGCACAGTGTTGAGTTCCCACAGTTATTATTTTGTCTGGTGTATCTCAGACATAGAGAAAATCCTATGACCATCAAAGGATACTAAATGAATGCCACAAACAATTCAACACATATATATTTGGAAAGTTACATGAAATGACACTTCCTTGAAAAACATAAACCACCAGAAGCTCAACAAATATTGAATAGAAAATTTGAATAGACTGATAATACTGAGTGAATTTAATTTATAGTTTTAAGAGTCAGATAAAGAAGTTCTCAAGACCACATGGTTTCACTAGAGAATTCTACAAAACATTGCAGAGGGAATTAGCATTAATTCTGCACTATTTCTTCTAGAAATTAAAAGAAACATTTCCTAATACATTTTATGGAACTAATATTACCCTGAGAGCAAAACTAAAGATAGTTGGGGGGGGGGACACAAAAGACCAATATGTCTCATGATTACAGATATATGATTCTATCACAACAAATAATTCAGCAATGTATAAAAAGAACCACACGTCATGACCGACTGTAGTTTATGCAAGGGATGTAATGTTGGTTTAATATTTGAAAATCAGCAAATCTACCATATCAACAAGTAAAATAATAAAAATCACATCATCATATAAAGTAATGTAGAAAAAGCATTTGTCAAATTTTAATTCGCATTAATGTTAAAAACTTACAGGAAAAAAAAAGGAGAGAAGAAAATTCCTTCCACTTGATTAAAAAAAAAAAATCTACTAAAACCCTGTAGCTGAAATTGTACTGAGTAGTGAAAGACTGAATGTTTTTTCCATAAGAACAGGAACAAGATGAAGATGTCTATACTCACTACTTCTTTTGACATAATGCCAAAAATTTTAGTCAGTTCAAAGAGGCAAGCAAAGAAAGTAAAAAAGCACATAGATTGAAAAGAAAGAAATAAAACTGTCCTTATTTGCAGATGACATGGTTGTCTGGTTCAGAAAAAGATTCCAAGTAATCAAACAACAAAAAAGCTAACCTAACATATGAATTTATAAGAGAAACAAATTAATTGTGTTTCTATACATTAGCAACAAATATGTGGACACCAAAAATTAAAAATATAAAACAGTAAAACAACAACAACAAAAACAAAAACAAAATTTACACATACTGTTGTGGGGAGGACACAAATACATAGATATAAGACTGAAAAAACATGTACGAGATCTCTAGGTTGGAAACTACAAAATACTGATGAAAGAAACCAAAGAAGATATAAGTAAACAGAGATGTGTTCCATGTTCATGGATTAAGAGAGTCAAAGTAGTAAGAATGTCAGTTCTTCCCAAATTGATACACAGATTTGACACAATTTCTATCAAAATTCTAGAAAAAAATTTAGTAAATATATATAAGATTATTCTAAAATACATATGGAAAGCAAAAGAACTAAAATAGTTAAAAACAATTTTGACAAAGAATGAAGTGGGAGGAATCAGTTTGCCCAGTTTTAAGTCTTTTTGATAGCTACAGTAAGATTTAAAGCAAAATGATAGACACACATATTAATGTAACTGACTGGAGAACTTACACAAGTGTATCCAACTGATTTTGGATAAAGGTACAAAAACAATATAATGGAGGAATGATAGTGTTTGTTAACAAAAGAGGCTAAGGAAATTGGATGGCTGTAGATATTAAAATAAACTTCTACTTAAATCACACTGTACACAAAAATTAACTTGAAATCAATTTCAGACTTAAATTCAGGTCTTATGCAAAATTTTTAGATAAAAACATAGGAAATCCAGGTGTGGTGGTATACACTCCTAATCCCTGTGATTCAAGAGGTTGAGGCAGGAGTATTGCAAATTTGAGGTCAGCCTCAGCAATTGAGCAAGGCCCTAAGAAACTTCGCAAGACCCTCTCTCAAAAATAAAAAATATAAAGGGCTGGGGGATGTAACTCAGTGGTAAAGTGGTCTGGGTTCAATCCTTAATAACGTGTCCCCACCCTCCTCCCCACCCTCCACCCCCCCCACCCCCCAAAAAAACAAGAAAAGTTTCATGATCTAGTGAGAGGTAAAGAGCTCTTAGACTTGAGACCAAAAGTGTGATCCACAAAAGGAAAACATGACAAATTAGACTTCATCAAAATTAAAAATCTTTGCTCTGTGAAGGACCCTGTTAACAGGATGAAAAGAAAGATAAGTTATAGACTGAGGAAAATATTTTCAAACAACATACCTGAAAATAGACTATAATCTAAAAAATATTTTTAATACTCTCTTAACAGTAAAATGAAACAATCCCATCAAAAAGTGAGAAAAAGAAGTGGAGAGAGATTTCACCTAAGAGAATGGACAGTTGGCTAAGCACATGCATAGATGTTCAATATCATTAGCCATTAGAGAAATGCAAATATCACTACACAGCTATCAAAATGGCTAAAATAAAAAATAATACAGAATAATTCCAAATAATGTATGTAGATACTTCCCTTCAATGTGATGGAGTTTAAGCCCTAGCCCCTGTGAGTGTGGGTGTGCTGGGGACTGATCTGGAAGGATTAGGTATGGAAGGGATGTGGGGACAGGCAGAAAGGGGACTTGACAGTAGAGAGGCCTGGTAAACACTCCCTTTTGCAGGTGATCAAGGTTGACATGATCAGTCACGTTGATTTTGTGTTCCTTTGATATGATGTGGTGGGAGTGGCACCTCAACCTTCGTGAATCCTTCCCAAATCCACAAACCCAGTTAATCATGAGAAAAACATCAAACAAATCCAAAACCAAATCCACTACCGCAGTTAATCCTCCCCAAATCCACTACCCTAGTTAATCATGAGAAAAGCATCAAACAAATCCAAATTGAGAGATACCCTACCAAATACCTGGCCATCACTCTTCAAGACTGTCAGGGTTAACATACAAGGAAAGTCTGAGAAACTAGTACAGACTACAAAAAGCTAAGGAGGCATGACCAAAGAAAGTAGGGCGGCACCCTGTATGGGATCCTAGAAGATCAAAAGGACATTAGAAGCAAATTAGTGAAATCTAAATAAACCTTGGGGCTTAGTTAATAGTAATGTGCCTTGGTTTTGATAAAAAGCAGCACACAAATGTAAGATGTCAACAAAGGAGAAAAGTGGGCAAGCTGCTATGAGTGAATGCTGTGGACTGGGTAGCTCACAAGCAAGTGACATTTATTTCTCAAAGTTCTGGATGCTGGAAAGAGAAAGGGAGGGGGAGGGAGGGGGAGAAGGGGGTAGGGAAGGGGGAGAGAAAGAGAAAACTGAATCCTTTTTTTTTTAATGAGGTCTTCTCCCTCTTGGATGAGGTTAGTGCCCTTTTTTTTTTTTTTGAGAGAGAGAGAGAGAGAGAGAGAGAGAGAGAGAGAGAGATTTTAATATTTATTTTTTAGTTTTCGGCGGACACAACATCTTTGTTGGTATGTGGTGCTGAGGATCGAACCTGGGCCTCACGCATGCCAGGCGAACACGCTACCGCTTGAGCCACATCCCCTGCCCAAACTCTGAGTCCTTTAAAAAAATTTTTTTAGATGTACATGAACACAATATCTTTATTTTTATGTGATGCTGAGGATCGAACCCATCACCTCAAATGTGCAAGGCAAGAGCTCTACCACTGAGCCCCAGCTCCAGCCCTGTTATCTTATAAGAATGCTAACTGCATCAGAGGACCCCAACTTCATGAACCCATCTAAACCTAATTATCTCCCAAAGACCCCACATCTAAATGCCATCACATTGGGAGTTAGGGATTCAGCATCTGAATTTAAGGGGGACACAATTCATCCCACAGCTGAATTGGTACAGTCAACCACAGGGATAGATGGAGCTCTCCGTTGTATCTTCTCAACCGTTCCATACATCTAAAACTACTTCAAATTTAAAATTTGTTTAAAAATAATTTGTAGCTGGGCTCAGTGGAGCATGCCTGTAATCCCAACTACTGAGGAGGCTGTTTGTGGCTAACCAAGGGCAACTTGAACCCTATCTCAAAATAAAAAATTTAAAAAGGGCTGGGCATGTAGCTCCGTAATAGAGCACTTGCCTTGGAAGCACAAGATCCTGGTTCAGTCTCTCTGGTTCTACAAAAATAAATAAATGAATAAGTAAAAAGATGGCAACACCAAGTGCTGGTGAAGATGCAGAGCAATCAGATTGTGCATACGTTTTTGGCAGAAATGTAAAATGGTACAACCACTCTGAAAAGCAGCTGGGAAGTTTCTTTAAAAATTAAGCCTTCGACCATTTTAAGACCCAATGATTGCACTGCTGGATATTGACTCCATAAAAAAAGAGGAACTACATTCACATGAAATCTGTGGGAAAATGTTTATAGCAGCTTTATTTATATTAGCCACAGCTGGAAATAACCTTCCTTCCTCCCTTCCTCCCTCCCTCCCTCCCTTCTTTCTATCTGTTTGTCTTTTTCTGGTTTTGCTATATCAAGGTAATATGTCTTTTGATAAGTGAATGATGGTATAGTCAACATCATGTAATACTAAGATAAACAAAGATAAACTACATATCTGAAGTGATCTGGATCAACCTCCAAAGAAATGAGGAAAAAAAGCCAATCCCAAGGGATTACACACTATATGATGCCATTCATGGGAACATTTTTGAAATGACAGAATCATAAATGTGGAGAAGAGATTAGAGGTTGCAAGGGGTTAACAACGGGAAAGTTGAGGGAGAGAGGTAGATACGGATATAAAAGGGGAATGGGAAGGATATTCCTGGGGATGGAAAGGTCTAGATCCATGTCAATATTGTGATTATGACATTGTACCATAACATTGAAAGATGTTACCCCTGGGGTAAATTGGATAAAGGGTGTGTGGGACCTTTCTGTATCATTTCTTAAAATCGTATGTGAATCTACAGTTTTCTCAAAATAAAAGCTTAAATTCCAAAAAGTCAGAAGTCCCAAACTAAGCCACAGTGCAATCAAATCACAGATGACAGAAGGTTTCTTAAGCAGTTGTATTAGTCAGGATTCTCTGGAGGAACAAAGTGTGTGTGTGTGTGTGTGTGTGTGTGTGTGTGTGTGTGTGTGTATATATATATATATATATATATATATATATATAGAGAGAGAGAGAGAGAGAGAGAGAGAGAGAGAGAGAGAGGCAGGATTATTAAAAAGAATTTACTAGATTGGCTTACATAGTCAGGAGCTGAATAACCCCACAATGGCCACCTGCAGGCTGAAGAGATGGAGAAATTAGTACCCTTCAGTCCAAGAAGCTGGAGCCTCAAAACAAGAAGGAGCGGTGGTGCAGCCCCAGTTTGGGACCAAAGAAACTCTCTAGAGAGCCATTGGTCAGAGCCCACTTTGGAAGAGCGAAGGAGCTGGAGTCTGACGTCCTCAGGTGGTTGCAGCAGAAGAAGCCGCTCAAGAAGAATTGAGCTTTTGTCCACTCTTGCTTCCTCATTCTTCCACATTTTTGTTCCATTGAGGTCCCCAACCTATTTGACTATCTCTTACATTTAGGGTGGGTTTCCTCCTCAGTTTGCTGGTCCACGTGTCAATCATTCCTAGAAACACCCTCCTTGACATACTCAGAAGTCTCTTAATCTTAGCCATCTCTTAATCCAATCAAGTTGACAGTTCAGAGTAACCATCACAGCTGTCAAACGACATCACAGAGATCTGAATGTCTGTAATTGTTCTCAAGTCTCTCCCATGCAAAATGGGGGGGGGAACCCATCAAATTTGAAAGCTTAGAAACCAGGAAATAATTACAGGTGCAAAAATGCACAGACAACAAAACAGATGGAAGAGACAAATAGGGTATGAAGGTAACAGTAAGGCAGTTAAACTGATAAGCACTTGGTCATGTCTTCTTTGAAGCTGTCACTCTCTGACACTGGCCGCTGTCATTGTTAAAAACAGTTCAAAACCACATTTTTGAGCCCCTAATGTGTAAAAAAAATAATACTCAGGGGATGGCACTGCATACAGTGTACAAACAAAAAAATTCTACACTTTGTAAACCTGCTATCCAGAACAGATTTTGTTTTTATGAAACCAGTAAATATGATGAAAGGCAGCACAGTAATACAGAACATATTCCATACATCGAATCAACCATTATAGCTTAGCCTATCCTACCTTAAACATGCTCAGAGCACTTAGACTAGCCTACAATTGGACAAAATCACCTAATGTAAGTATATCTCACAATAAAGTGTTAACCATCTTTTGCAATTTATGGAATACAAACTGAAAATTGTAAACAGAAAGGTTGTGTGGATACACTTCTGCACCACGTAAAGGTAAAAAAATGTTGTCAAACTATCAAATCAGGGAACATCTGTGTGGTGGTGAGCACAGCTTTGGGGGTCAGCCAGAGCCAGGATTGAGTAAATCTCTGCTGCTTGGTGACTGAGTGACCTTAGGCCTGTAACCCAATCTTAATATCATTTGAGTCAGTTTCATAATCTGAAGACTAGAGACAATTATGCCCATCTGGTAGGATTTGTGTCAGATTAAGTGTAATAACGGATATGAAACAACAGGTTATGTGCCTGGCCCAGAATCAAGTTTTAATAAATTCCCATTTTTCAATATGGTTGAAGTGTATACAAGTTGATTTTCTTGTAAGGTGCCTGAATGAAATCTGAAGGACATCCAAGAAGAGTCTAAAAATGCACTTAGTGGGGCTGGGGTGGTGGCTCAGAGGTAGAGCGCTCGCCTAGCATGTGCAAAGTCCTGGGTTTGATCCTCAGAACCACATAAAAATAAATAAACAAAATAAATGTATTGTGTACAAATAAAAAATAAGTATTAAAAAATGCGCTTAGTTGCATCAGGCCACTACCTTGGCATATTCTAATAGTGTACTAAGCTGTGTGAAGAACAGGTCACATTTTATTTAAGAGGTTCTGGCATGTTTACTATAAAACCAATTTTATTTTCTTAGCATCAAGTCCCAAGTGACATGGCATCATTTTTAAACGAGTGGTCAGCATCTTCTCCTTCATTGGGTCTGAAGGAATCATGACTGATCCAAAAATATCTCAACTGTGGGTTCAGTAGATTTTGTTTCTGATACATATATCTTGAACATTTTTGTATATAAAATGGTTCAAATAGTTCTTTTAGTCAGCTTTTTCACTGCCATGATAAAAGACCCAAAAAGAACAGTTAGAAGAAGAAAAATTTCTTCTAGGGCTCATGGTTTCAGAGGTCTCAGTCCATATACAACCAGCTCCATTCCTTGGGGCCCAAGGTGAAATAAACATCATAGTAGAAGTGTGTGGTGGAGAAAAGCAGCTGAGAACATGGCACCCAGGAAAGAGAGAGAGAGAGAGAGAGAGAGAGAGAGAGAGAGAGAGAGAGAGAGAGCCCCTCATAGACAAAATATAAACCCCAAGGACATGCCCCCAATGAGCCCCCTCCTCCAGCAGCACCTTTTCTGTCTGTAGTTAGGGTATTATAACTCAGGCACTCGACCTCTAAGCTTTCTTGCAAGGTCTCACAGATAAGCTTTTGGGGGGACATCTAATCTAAACCATAACAGTGTGGTTTAAAACACTCCATCTTAAAAAAATACAGGGCACTTTCAGCATTAGAAAGAATAATAAGTACAAATGGTTGAAATACTTCAAATATTCTACAAAAAACACATCAGTTCAGATAATATTCTTGGAATAAATATAACTAACAAAGAATTTACAACCAGAATATACAAGAAGACAAACAATATATAAGAAGACAAACAAGCTGGGCATGGTGGCACATACCTGTAATCTCAGTGACTTGGCAGGCTGAGGCAGGAGGATTGAGTTTTGAGGCCAACTGAGCGGGACTCATGAAGCTCACAGTGCAGAAGCACATTGTTCACCAAAAGACTGAACGTCATCATAGGACTGTGGGATGCTTTCCATGCCGCCCCCCCCCCCCGCCCCTGCTTCTTACCACCACATACTAAAGGCCTTTATACAACAATTTATTTTTCCTAGTACATCATGCCTAGCTATCAAGGAAAAAAGTTATAAGAGATACAAAAAGGCAGATGACAATTTGAAGAGACAGAGCAAGCATCACAACCAGATTCGGATGTCAGAAATGTTGGAATTATCAGATTGGAAATGTAAAGTAACTCTGCTAAATTTTCTAAGGGTTCTAATGGATAAAGTAGACAGTGTGCAAGAACAGTGAGATGGAAATTCTAAGAAATAACCAAAAAGAAATGCTAGAGATTTAAAAAAAATGACTAACACTGTAACAGAAATGAAGAATGACATTAATAAGCTAATTGGAACTTGGACACAGCTGAGGAAAGAATTTCTGAGCTTAATGATATCTCAAAAGAAAACTCGAAACCTGAAAAGCATACAAAAACAGATTGAAAAATAAAGTTCCAGAACAGAATATCTAAGAACTTTGGGTTGACCATAAAATTGCAACCTATATGTAATGGAACACCCGAAAGAGAAGACAGAGAAAAAGATGCAGAAGCATATTTGAAACAATAATGACAGAATTTCTCCAAATTAATGTGAGATACCAAACCAAAGCTTCTGGAGGTTTAGAGAAAACAAACTAGGTTAAACACCCCAAAACAAAACAAAAATTATGACTAAGCATACCGTATTCAAACTATAAAAAATGAAAGGTGAAGAAAAATATTGAAAGAGGTCAGAGGAAAAAGCAACTTACTTATAGAGAAGTGAACATAATAATTAATCCAGCTTTTTTTCATTCAAGGAAGAAAAAAGTGAGTGAATATTTATATTGGTAAGGCAGGGGGAAATCAACAATTGTGAATTCTGTACCCTGTGAAATTATCCTTCAAAAGTGAAGAAGAAATAAAGAGTTTCTCAGTAAAACAAAAATTGAATTTGTTTGCCAGTAGGTCTACCTTGCAAGAAATGATAGAAATTCTAAGAAGAAAACTAACAGATCCCGAAACTTAGATCAACATAAAGAAAGGAAGACCATCAGAGAAGGAATAAGTTAAGGTAAAATAGCATTTTCCTTATTTGACCTAATAGACCTATTATTTGTTCAAAATAATAATAGCAAAATAGTATTCAATTATATAAAATATAAGTATATATAATATTTATAGATAAAATAAACAGTAGTAATAATACAAGGAATGGGAGAGGGAGGAATGAGGATTGATTTTTGATTAAAAGGCACTTCTACTACCAGTGAAGCAGCATAATGTTATTTAAAAGAAGACTCGAATTAGTTGTAAACATATATTGCAAACTTAGAGAAACCAACCATAAGGAGGAAGAAAAGAAGCTGGACATATTGGCACACACCTGTAATCCCAGCACCTCTGGGGCTGAGGCAGGAGGATCACAAATTCAAGGCCAGTCTGGAAAATTTAATAGAGAACCTGTCTCAAAATAAAAAACACAAAAAGGGGTGGGGATGTAGCACAGGTTTAAGTACTCTGTTTTGTTTTTGTTTTTTAATGTCTGACAATGTATTAAGAAAGGAGAGAAGATGTAATTATACAAGACTACAAAAAGCAGAAAACAAGTGGGAGATAAAAATAAGAGGAACACAGACCACAAGTAGATATACTCTGATTTGCTGTATCTACAAAAAAATAGAAAATAATAACAAATATCATAGATGTTAATCCAAATATATCAATAATCAACTTGTGCACTAATGGTTTAAATTCACCAATTGAAAGGGAGAGATTGTCAGAGTGGATATGTTGTCTACAAGCATCTCACTTCATATACTCAGAAAAGGAGTGGGGATGATCTCATGAAAATAAAAGGGAGACCAGTCGGGTAGAGGAAGAGGACCGGGGGGAGGAAAGACAAGAGGAAAAGGGGAGGTATTAGGAAATAAAACTGACTAAATTATATTGTTCTATTTTGTACATATATGAATATATAACAACAAATCTCACTATCATGTATACTTTTAATATATCAATCAAATTTTTTGAAAAATAAAGACACAAAGAGATTAGAAGTAAATGCATGGAGAACGATATAACATGTTAACACTAATCAAAGAAAGTAGGGAAGGCTATATTTAATTTTAGACTTCAGAGCAAGAAAAGTTTCAGAGAAACAGAAGGATATTACAAAATAATAAAGGGTTCACTTATCCAAGAAGTAATAATAATCCCTAACTTGTATGTGCCTAACAACAGAACATCAAAATACATAGGGCTTCTAGAGACAAAAGACTACCTTACTTAATAGCAGAATAGAAATTCTTCTCAAGCCCACGTAGAATATTCATCAGGGTAGACCACATTCTGGACCACAGAATATCCTGGCACACTTAAAAGACAGAAATTATACAATGTCTATCCTCAGACTGCAATGGAATTCAACTAGAAATCAACAACAGAAAGATAGCTGAAAAATTCCAAAATACTTGGAGATTAAGTGACACACTTAAATAACACATTGGTCAAAGATGAAATATCAAGACAAATTTTAAAATATTTGAACTAAATTAAAATAAAAATACAATTTACCAAAATTTATGGGCTGTAGCATAAATGGTGCTTAGGGGAAATTTATGTGAATGCATATTTAGAAAAGAAAAAACCCTAGAAATAATCTAATCACCTTAGGAAATTGGAAAGAGAAGACCAAATTAATCCAAAGTAAGCAGGAAAAGACAGAAAAGAAATATTAATGCAGAAATCAATGAACATAAAACAGTGAATCAATAGGGAAAATTAGTGAAACCCTAGACTAGATCTTTGAAAAGATCAATAAAACCAACAAGCCTCTAGCTGGGCTAATTAAGGCGGGGGAGGAAGAAGCATGTCTCAATTTACTTATATCAGAAAAGAAATAAAGGACATTAAGAAGCTAATAAAGGAATATTATGAAAAACTCTATGTTCACAGATTTGATAACTTAGATGAATGGATCAATGTCTTGAAAGACACAACTTACTAACACACACAAAAGAAGGAATAGATCATCTGACTAGGTGCATATTTATCGAATAAATGGAATCAATATTTATTACTTTTAAACAGAAGTGCCAGGCCCAAATGAGTTCTTTGGTGAATTCCACCAAACATTTAAGGAAGAAATTATACCAATTCTCTACAATCTCTTTCAGAAGATAGAAGCACAGGGACAATTCCTTTTCTATAAGGCCAGCCGTAATCTAATACCAAAGCTGGATGAAGATATTATAAGAAGAGAAATCTATAGACCAACATCTATCATGAACATAGGTGCAAACCAGAAGAATGGGAAATTATTCTCCATTTATGTAAGATGTATCAAAGTGCATTCTACTGTCACGTATAACTAAATAAAAAAAAATTCCCAATAAAATACTAGCAAATTGAATTCAAACATGTATAAAAAGAATTATGCAACTCAGCCAAGTTTCATTTATCTTATGATGACCCAACATTCAAAGAACAATGAAATCCACCATATCAAGAAGGTAAAAAAGAAAAACTACATGATCATATCAGTTGATGCAAAAGCAGTATTTAAAAACATCTATTATCCATTTATTATAAAAACCTATAACAAGCTAGGAATATAGAAGAACTTAATCAACTTGATAAAAGAACATCTATAGCAGGGCACAGTGGTGCAAGCCTGTAATCCCAGCAGCTCGGGAGGCTCAGGAAGGAAGATTGTGAGTTCAAAGCCAGCCAATTTATCGAGGCTCTAGGCAACTTAGCAACACCCTGTCTCTAAATAAAATATTTTTTAAAATGGCTGGGAATGTGGTTCAGTGGTTAAGTACCCCTGGGCTCAACTCCCAGTACTCCCCCCCACACACAAAAAAGAATATCTACATCTAACGTTGTATTTAATCGTGATAAACTATGATATTTCCCACTAAGATCAAGAAGAAAAGAATATCCTCTTTCACTACTCCTTTTGGACATCATATTGGACGTCCTAGCTAATGCAAAAAGATCAGGAAAGAAAACAAAATGTATATTGGTTGGGAAGAAAAATATAAAACTGTCTTTGCAATTCCATAGGATTGCCTGTGTAGAAATCTGAAAGAATCAACAAAGGCCAGACATGGTGGCACATACCTGTAATCCCAGTGACTCTGGAGGCTGAGGCAGAATGATATAAGTTCAAGGCCAGCCTCAGCAACTTAGGGAGACCTCATCTCAAAATAAAGGAGGATAAGGAATATAACTCAGCATCTGGGATCATTTTCTAGTAGTCATATATATATATGTGTGTGTGTGTATGCATACTAAAAAATGAAAAAATAAAATTAACAAAAAGTTCCAAAATTAATAAGCAATTATAGCAAGGTTGCAGGATACAAGGTTAATATGCAAAAGTCAGCTAATTTTCTATATACTAGCTATGGAAAAATCAAATTTGAAATGAAAAACATAATACCATTTAATTAGCATCTAAAAATGAATAAATATAAATCTTACAAAATCTGTATAAGACATGAAGGAATCAACAAAACTCTGATGATACAAATCAAAGAAGAGATAAATAAGTTGGGTGATATTCCATGTTTATGGACAGGAAAATTTAATATTGTTAAATATCAGTTCTTCTCAACTATACTTTCAGTGCAATCCCAATCAAAATCTGAGCAAGCTAGTTTGTGGATATTGGCAAACATCTGATATGGAGTTCAGTAGAGAAGCAAAAGACCCAGAATAACCAGTGCAATGTAGAAGGAACAAAGTTGCTGATATTACCTGATTTCAAGACTTACTATAAAGCTAGAGTAATGAAGACAATGAGGAATTGGCAAAAGAAGAGATAAATTGAATAATGGAGGGAGAATAGAGAAACCAAAGATAGATCCACATCAATATAGTCATCTGATATTTGATAAGTGGGAAAAGACAATATAATGGAGAAAAGATATTCTTTTAAACAAATGATGCAGGATCAATAGGATATACACATGCCAAATAAATAAACAAATAAATAATGATCTTGACTTAGAACTTACAAAATTTAGCTCAAGATTTATTATAAAACCATAAAAGGCAAAACTATAAAATTCATAGAAGATTACATAGAAGAAAAAATCTAGTTGATCTTGGGTTTGGCAATGATGGTTTAGATATAATATGAAAGGCACAATCCACAGAAGAATTGATAAGTTGAACTTTGTTAAAATTAGAAAATTTTGTCCTGTGAAAGATATTGCCAAGAGAATGAAAAGATAAATCTCAAACTAGGGGAGAAAATATTTGTAAAAGGCATATTTGATAAAGAAAACTTCTATCCAAAACATACAGAGACCCATGACATCATGTTGTATACCTAATATTTATTTTAAATTGTATTTTAAATAACAAAATATATAAAAAAATACTCTTAAAACTAAACAATAAGAAAAAAACCTGAATAAAAAATAGGCAAAAGATCTTAAGATATTCTATCAAAAAAGACCTGCAGATGACAAATAAGCTCATGAAAAGCTGTTTGACATCATGTGTCATCAGGGAACTGCAAATTAAAACAAAAAAGTGAGGTGACATTATATACCATTCTAATATGGCCCAAACCAGAATACTGTCACATCAAATGCTGGTGAGGATGTGGTGCCATGAGAACTCTCATCCATTGCTAGTGGGAATGAAAAACATTACAGCTGTTTTAGAAGACAGCTTGGCAGTATCTTACAAAGCTAAATATTTGTACGTTATCATCCACCAACCACGCTCCTTGATATTTACCCAAACGAGCTGAAAACTATGCCCACACCAAAACCTTCACACAAATATTTATAGCAGCTTTGTTCTTACTTGGTGAAACTTGGGAACATAATACCATTTACATTAGCATCTAAAAATGAATAAATATAAATCTTACAAAATGTGTACAAGACATGTCCTTCAGTAGGTGAAATGGATCAATAAACTAGATGATGGAATCGTATTCAGTGTGCAAAAGAAATGAAGGATCAAGTCATGAAAATCCATGGAGGAAACTTAAATACATATTACTAAATGGAAGGAACCAATCTAAAAGCCCGTATGCTGTATAATTCCAAATATATGACATCCTAGAAATGGCAAAACAACAGGATTTGCCAGGGGGTGAGAAGGGAAGAAGAATAGGCAGATCATAGAAGACTGTAGGGAACTGCTGTGTATGAAACTATAATGGTGGATACATGCCATCATACAACACCAAGAGCGAGACCCAAGGTAAACTATCAACTTTGAGGGATAATGATATGCCAATGTGAGTTCCAGTTCAAAGAAATGTTCCACTCTTCTGAGAACATTGACAAGGGGAGAAGCAACACTAGGGTGGGAGCCAAGGGGATGTGAGACATCTCTGTTCTTCCCTCTAGGTTTGCTCTGAGCCTAAAATTGACAGACATACAAAAAAAGAGGTATGAATGGCTAATAAGTCCATGAGAGGATGCCCGTTAGTCATCAGGAAGTACATGTTAAAACCACAAAGAGATACCTTTTCACACCTCTGAGGTGGCTATAATTAAAAAGAGCTCTGGAACCACTGGAACTCATATGTTGCTGGTGGGAACGCAAAAGTACAACTGCTTTGAAAATGGTGGGCACTTCCTTATGAAGTTGAACATTCACCTACCACTCAACTCAGAAATTCTACTTGTAGGCATTTACCCAAGATTAAAGAAAACACTTGTCCTCACAAAGACTTGTACCCCAACATTCACAACAGCTTTATTTGTAATAGCCCCCAAACTAAAAAACATCCCTAGTATTTAACAGATGAATAGATAAACAAGTTTTGGTGTGTTTGTAAAGTGAAATACACCACAGTAATGAAAAGGAAAAAAAACCGTTAATGTATGTAACAACATAGAGGAATCTAAAAAACATCATGCCGGGTGAACCAGCCAGACACAAAGAGTATACACTATGTAACTGTCCTTGTATGGATGTCTAGAACAGGCAAACCAATAAAGAGAGGAAGGAGATTCATGGGTTCCTGGGATGGAAATGGCAGGGGTGATTATGAAGGAAAATGAGAAAACTTTTAGAGTGATGGAAATGTTCTGTATTTTGGTTGTGTTGGTGGTTACATAGTAGGCCATCTGTTGGTGAATGTGTACAATGCATTTTATGTAAACTATAAATAAAGTTAACCTAAAAAATCTGACTGCAGCTAGACATGGTGGTGCATACCTATAATCTCACTACTTGGGAGGCTGAGGCAGGAAAATCTCAAGTTGGAGGCCAATCTGGGCAACTTAATAAGACCCTGTCTCAAAATAAAATAAAAAGGGTCTGGGATGTAGCTCAGTAGTAGAGCACCCCTGGCTTCAGTCCCCAGAACCAAAAATAATGCATGAATAAAACGAAACACCACCAACAAAAAATTCCTGTGTCCATAATTCAAAACAAAGCAACAAATGATTCTCATTGAACACCTTTGGAAACTACTAGGGGACAAATACATTCTTCTGAAAATGTATGAAGTATTTATCCTGCTTTTCCGAGGATATTCAAAGAATTGAGAGAGAGTCCCATCTTGTAGAAGAACCCAACTGATACATGGAAGAGGAATGGCATTTGGTAAAGTCTAATGCCCTCATCAATGGATTGTGAAGCCATTAATTGAAAGACTGATGGGAAACATCACCCCTCATGGGTCTGGTTGGCAGTCCCTTAATCCACCAGTCAAACCTCATGTCACTAAGTATGGGACAGGGAACTTGAAACTAATCTGGGTTTTACCTCATAAATTTGCAAAACCATTCTTGATAAAATGAGAGCTCTGTAAATAAAGAGTAATTCTAGGACTAGGAAAGGGAAAATACAAGATGACCGTGGAGCATCTTTGAGTGCTGGGCAGTAAGAGAAGGGAAAGGAAGATGGAGAAAGTCAAAAGGATATAGATGCTAAGCAGAAAGAGCCATTGGCCAAAGCTGGAACAATCTGAGGTAATAAATGAATGAATAAATTATTTGATTCTAATCCAAAGAATGAAAGAAATATCCATAAGTCAATACTAATTATAAGGAGTTGAATTGTGTCCCCTCAAAATTCATGTCCACTGGAACCTCAGAATGTAACCTTATTTAGAAATAACATCTTTGCAGATGTAATCAGTTAAGGATCTTGAGATGAAACCATCCTGAATTTAGGGTGAGCCCTAAACTTAATGACTGTTGTCCTTATAAGAAGAGAGCACAATGGGCACGGTGTCGCACATCTGTAATGCTAGCGGTTCAGGAGGCTGAGGCAGAAGGATCGTGAGTTCAAAGTCAGCCTCAGCAAAAGCAAAGTGCTAAGCAACTCACTGAGACTCTGCCTCTAAATAAAATACAAAATAGAGCTGGGGATGTGGCTCAGTGGTCGAATGTCCCTGAGATCCACCCCTAGTACCCCCCACCCCCCAAAAAGAGAAGAGGCAGAGGACAGAGACATGTGAAGCAGGCAGTGTGAGGATGGAGGTAGATTGAGTGATAGATCCTTCTGTCATCGAATAACCGTGGAGTTTAGTGAATAGTACTATGCCCACGTTAAGTTCTTAGTTTTAACTAACACGCCGTGGTTTTGTGAGGGCTGCTGGATGAGAGAGCTTTGGAAACTCTCTTTACTATCTCTGCAACATTTTGGTAAATCTAAAATCATCCCCAAATAAAGGTTCAATTTTAAAAACCTACCGTGCGTAAAAGACCTAGAAGCCAGTCAGCGTTTTCTCTACCTCTACTTTCCACCTTGTGGTTTTATTTCCTTTCTCTGAAATGGAAGAGAATCTTGACTCAAACTCTGTGCCTCCTCCGCCCCCCCCCCCCCCGCTTCACCTCCTTCCCAAACTAATAAATAAAGTTTTAAAGTAGGAAAGTGGGGAAATAAGCAAACAATAAATGAATCAATGAATGAGTGCACAGACAGACAACTCGCAGAGAATGGGGACATCCAGCAGTTTGGTGGGAACAATTAGAAAGTGTAAATATTTAGCCCTCACAGCTTGCCCACCACAATGGCCACAGCCACACAAGCACAGTGTTTCAAAATGAAAGTTAAATATTTATTCTGGCTCCCTGGTCCCTCATCCACCAGAGCTCCTTGCACAGCTGGGTTTCGAATGGAGCCAAGGTTTCTTCTGTTGGCCTTCTGACTTCCCATTCCACATGTGCTATAGGTAAACAAGCCACTGGCTTCCACTCTGTCTGATCGGCACTCCAGAAAGCAAAGCACGGTCTGAGGACAGGGGGCACGTCTAATCTACTCTTGCATATCCTCAGGAGGTTGTTGTGCGGCTCAGATGCACTAGATAAGGTATGTGAGTACCCTTTGTAAACCTGCAAACACTACAGTATTGTTGCTCTAACTCACCCTGTGCCTTGGTCCCCCTAGACTATAATGCTCTCCTTGCCACTAGCCCAGCACGCTTCCAGGAGAACTTCACAGGCATCTCCTAACACATATCAAGTTGCCCCGATTGGATTTCTCAGCCCCTGCAGGCCTTGGCTCTGTATCTTGAGCCACTCCATCCTTATGACTTTGGGCTCAGCCCTATATGTATTCATTCATTCAGAAATAATAGTAAAAATAACAAACTACATGCCATCTGGGCTAGATATGAGAATACAGAGATAGCTTTGACGTGATCCCTAACTTTAAAGGGCATACTTCACTCCTGGTTATTCATTTGATTTACTTCTGTTTTAATTTAGGGTGTTCTAGTATAACTTGTCTTCTCTTCTCTAATCCTGGGCTTTTCCCTAGCTTGGCTCACTCCGGGCACCCAGCTGGAATCTGATTCCCCAGTTTGACTTTGGGATCTCTGCCTATTGGTCCATCCCCAGCATGGTGGAGAAAAGACCAGGTAGTTTCAATATCTACCCCCTTGTCCACTGTAACCCTGGGGATTCTGATATCTGGCAATGCTGTCTGCCCACCTGCCTGGACAAGAAGTTGGTTGCTGTGTTTCTCTCTCCTTGTGGGTACTTTCTGTCCACCTAGTGGGACAGCCTACTGTTTTGCCTTAGGTTTCCTCACCAGTTGCTCCAGAGTTGCTCAGGACCCAGCTTTACCTCTGGTGTGCAGCAGCTTAGTTCCAGCTCTGCAGACCTTTATCCCTTTGACATTCAGACTAATCACTCCTGCAGGACGGCAGAGAGCAGGTAGCTCCATTTTCCATACAAAGGTTATGGGTTTTCTTCTGTATTCCACGATGTGAAGAAGGTTGGGAAGCCCGCCTGGCTGAGCCAACGCCTTAGAGAGAATTCCAGGGTAGACTCTGGGGAGAGGAGCTGTACTAGCCCAGCTGGAGAGAGAGCCAGGAGCCACTTGTTGTAGACATTTCCCTCACTGGATTTCCCAGAGACACTAACTTCAAGACAGTGCAGAACCAAGGGACCGTAAGACAGAGAAGGGAGTCCAGCGACATCATCAAACAAGGAAACTGGGTGGGTGATGATGGCTGACTCTCTAACCCAGATGTGAAAGACCAGAAAGTGAAAGTAGGGGCAAGGTGAATCTATGTATGCACCTGACAGATGTTGCTGTCCCTGACTGATTTCCACCTGACACCAGGAGTACTGATTGCAATTTAAAAGGTCTGTTGTGGGTCCCAGAAAACTGCCACCATCAGGCCACAGGTTACTACTTGGGCCTGTCACCTCTTCAAATCCCACTCATTCTTTTAGATCCACCTTAAGAGTGATATCCTGGTGTTACTTGCTCCTCCTCTGAACTCCTACTACCACTTTGATTCCCAGCATGCACTTTGGCAAGGGATTACTGATGTACAGCATCATGCAGATCCACAGCCTTGTCTTGCACCTGGGAAATGAGGTGCTTCCCCTTAGGCCTTTCAGCATCTAGAATTTTCTGGGCTTAGTAAAATTTCATGAAATGAAGACACTAATCAAGTTATATTGACATTCTCAATGGCCCAGATGGTTCACCTAACCTGGGTGTTGCCCATCTGGCTACACGTGAGTGGGAAAACTTTCCTAACGTGTGTCAACTGGTGGAGACCAAACCTACTACCAGTGTGACCTGCATGCCATGCAGCTTTCCAAAAGAAACAGCAAACACTGGTAAGCCAGTAGCTCTCAACCCTGGATTCCCATTGGGAATCAATTATCTTAGGAGCTTTCAATAGTTCTGTTCTAATTTGATTGATTCAAGATGAGAGCTAAATGCCAGTGTGTTATGAAAACTCTCTGGGTGATTCTTATAGACAGTCAAGGCTGAGAACTTAGTTTTATATTTACTTGAAAATTTTAGTTGCTTTTCACATTCTAGTCCAGTCCCATCTGTGAAGTGAGAGACATTTTTGTCGGGGTTGAGTATGGGGGGATTGAACTCAGGGGCACTCGATCACTGAGCCACATCACTAGCTGTATTTTGTATTTTATTAGAGATGGGGTCTCACTGAGTTGCTTAGCACCTCGCCTTTGCTGAGGTTGACTTTGAACTCAAGGTCCTCCTGCCTCTGCCTCCCAAGCCACTGGGATTACAGGTGTGCGCCCTGCACCTGGCTGTAGGAGAATTTTTATGGAAATAATAAAAGTGCAAATAAACTTTGCTATCTAAACACAAGAACTTAATAAGAGTCAGATAAATTGGGAGACAATACTTGACTACCTAAATTCTCCCTATTTGCTACCTGATATGCAGAAACCAGATAGATTAACATAATGAGACTCTTTTGTCACTGGGTGATATCTTGAGCATTCCTGATTCAAAGTGTGCAACCTCTTGTTGCAGCTCAAGGAAATAGATTTCAAATAGATTGAAATAGCACACTATCATAAGTGATACTTATGGGGCTGGGGTTGTAGCTCAGCGGTAGAGCACTTGCCTCTCATACTTGATACACTGGGTTTGATCCTCAGCACCACACAAAAACAAATAAATAAAATAATTATATATATATACATACACACACACACATAATTCTTATGGAAGTGATTAAGTTGGTAATAAACCAGAATAAATGACCATCTAGATGGACAAGAGTACCTGGCCTCAAGGATCTTATACCATCTCCCACCCGCACCTGCAATAGTCAGGCCAAACAAAATGGAAGCTGTCTGGGCTAAAGGTGTAATCAAACCCTAGTGCCCAATTTCTTTCTCTTTCTTTCTGTACTAGGGAGTAAACCAGAGGTGCTCTACCACACAGCTATATCCCCAGTCCTTTTTACTTTTTATCTTGAGACAGGGTCTCGATACGTTTCTGAGGCTGGCCTTGAACTTGTAAGTCTGCAGAGTATCTGGGATTACAGGGATGCACCACCACGCCCAAATGCCCAGCCTGTTTCTGGAGATGTTTTCTCTTGCTGTTTTTGAGAACATCATGTCTCCTGGGGTACCTAATACTTTGAAAATCTTCCTCATCTGATTCCATTGAGGTATGCAGATTGCCTGTGGATGGAGAAACAGGTGCAGCTGGTTTCTTCTCATCAAAAATATTTGGGAGTTCTGGAAGTGTATCTCCATGGTAGAACGCTTGCCTAGCATGCTTCAGGCCCTGGGTTCAATCCTAAAAACTGCAGAAACGTTAAATGTTTGGGGCATAAGGAGAAGGAAATAGAGAGGAGATGGTGAACAGGAGATGGTACTAAGCACTGTCCAAAAGTCCAAAGAGAAAGCTCAAGTCAGGAAACCAAGAATGAGCTCTCTTGGATCTAGACGCACCATTCTCCTGTCTCTGTGCTCCACACCCTTGCTTCATTCCCATGGCCTCCTCCCTGGTGTGGATGATCTCTACAACGTTCATCTGCACCATTATCTTCCCACTCTCTCTAGTCTTACCCTTGACTTTTATGTACTTTCGGATGTACGTAGGGTTACTCAGAACTTGACCTTGTCAGTCACTCACCTCTCCCCTCATGGGCTTATGATAAAGACAATGTAGGAAGTGGCTTCAGAAGTCATCTCCTCTGTGTTCTACCTTCATGCAATACCCTCAAAAAACCAAGCCATGAAAAGACTAGTCCTTCTGTGAGATCCCCTACTGGAGATCCTCTGGCCTGACACCTCACCCCATCTCCTCCTTTGATTCTTCCACTGAACATTGACCCCTCAATTTCTGGCCTTTACTAAGTCTGCATTTTCTGACTCGCTCTTGTCTCCCCTTTCCTCTGGCCTCCTTCCTGCTGCAAACTTAAGAAAGCTGTCTCTGAGTTATATCCCTCCAAATTATTTCCCAGGCCCTTCATCTGTTGGCCCACAAAGGAGGATTGATAAGAGAGTTCAAGAAAGCCAAAAGCCAGGAGCATTCCCCATGCTGGGTTGAGGAAAGGTTGAAGCAGACCAGGCACAAACCCTTCAGCTCCTTGTCAGCAGCCTTTGATCTGCGTGGCAGCTAACACGAAAGTAGAATTTGGCCCTCCAACCATACAGGACGAGACTTGACAAGGAAATCAGTTTCTCTGACAATTTCAAAAGCTCCGACACTTTCGTCACTTGGCACTTGGCCATGGGGAATGGTGCTGTGGACACATACATTCCCCCCACCCCACCCCGAGAAAGATTTTCCCAGGAAGAACTGACAGTTCAAGTGCAGGCAAGTCCTTGAGGAATGAAGGACAAGCTCTTCCCTGCCCTTCACTGAAGACAGGTGTTGTAGGAACCAGCAGGACTTTGATTGGGTGGCTGAAAGAACTTCCTACCTGTCTCAGTTGAAAGGCACTAGGAGGGTTAGCCAGGGAGTCTGAAGAAAACTGTTTCCTGAAGTCTAAAGATTAAGCATGTCTGCTACTGGTCTTGGAAGGCTTAAGCCAAAGATGCAGGAGCCCGGCTTTGGAGTGTTGTTCCATAGTCGCAAGGCTGCCTGTAATTCGGTTATACATTGTTCGGCTTACCTCGTTGTTCTTACATAAGGAAACCAAAATAAATTAGGTTTGCCCTTTTGTTACAGCTCCATCCTACCCTTCAGCCTCCTGAGTGCTCTTGCCAGCTGACTTCCCCTGTAAACTGCCTTCTCACTTGTTTTATTTAGAATGACAAGTAACTAAGAAGCTGGGCTTGTGGTTGGTTCACGACTGGTACTTAGCAACGACACTGGGTGACATCTTGAGCATTCCTGATTCAAAGTGTGACAACCTTTCTGGGATGCCTGGGAGGATTCCTGTTAGACTAGGAGGCTGCACTAAATGACTTCAGAGTTCCCTACTGACAGCCAGAGTCTATGACATTCTTCTTTGGTGATAGGCTTCCAGGGTCATTAAGACCAAGAGGATTGTGGAAGCTTGGCCAGTCAGGCAGCACTAATTATTTCCCCCAAAGGGGGCTGAGTCTAAAGCTAAGGGTTTTGGGAAAATGATAAATTTAGACACAATCTTCTCCCTGAACAATATCTGAGTAGCAAATGAAGTAAGAGACCCATATGATGCAAACGGCACACAGGTGTCTACCAAGACATTAGTTGAACTCTAAATCAGAATGTGGAACTGCAGACATTCTGTCAAAGCAGCCCACACACTGAGGAAAGAGCAAGGATGGATGAGGGGAGGGACTGGGGTGTACTTAGGTGCAGAGTACTTGCCTAGCATGTGCAAGGCCCTGAGTTCTCACCTCAGCACTGGAAAAAAAAAAAAAAGATGAAAAAATGGACTCTGAAAGCCATCTGGTCAGTGGACCTGTAGTCAGGATGTTGAAGTCTAACACAGAAGCGCCTGCATTAATGAAAGAGGGAATGACTACTGCAAATCAGATTTCCCGGAAAGCAGACTATGAGATGAAGATCTGTAAGAAGGAACTGTTTTGAAAGTGCTCTAGGTATTGATGCCAGTGGGGTAAGGGAAGAAAGAAGAACAAGCAGAGGGTGAAGCTGGACCACTCCTCAGCCCCCTCATGATAGCATCATCCCACATGGAGTCTTCATGTCCTTGCATCTGCAGTCATTGGGTACAGGCTGGGAAGATGGCGTGTCTAAGGATGAAGATCCCCCATTCCAGAGAGGGCAGGAACTAAGTGCTGTCAGCTGCACTTCTGGTGGATGAAGGAAATCAATCATTCTATCCCAAAGGATGATCTGAGCACACAGAACAGCATCTACTACACTTACTGACCAGATACTTCTGAGCTCAGCTGGGTCTTGCTCTCAGGGCTGGTCTTGGGAAAATGGGTAAATCTGGCAGAATTTTCCCAGGGTATAACCCCCACATTCCTTCCCAGCATCCTTTACATCCCTTCTCTCTACTCGCATATAAGATACATATATATATCTTATATATATAAGATATACTATATCTTATATACATATATTATATCTTATATATATAAGATATACTCGAATATAAGACAGGACCTCAGTGTGAATCCACACTAAGCATTCAGAGCTCATTATGTTGCCTTCTCCTAAATGCCAAGTGGTATTTTCAAGGTGGCCTCGAAGGCTAAATTCAAAGGAAGGGGACAGTAATAGTGCAATTTCAACCGGTGTTCAAAGAATTCTGTGAAGCGAGTGTGGTGGTGCACTCCTGTAATGCCAGCTACTTGGGAGGCTAAGGCAGAAGGATCTCAAGTTCAAGGTCAGCCTGGGCAACTTAACAAGGTCTTATCTAAAATAAATAAATAAACAAATAAATACGTAAATAAATAGGGCTGGGGATGAGCTCAGTGGTAGAGCACCTCTGGGTTCAAACTCCAGTGCTGAAAAGGGAGGGGAGGGGTCTTTGTCTGGGTCTATAAAAAAACAGATTGCTAAAGAAAAATCAGCCAGAATTTTAGGGATGGGGCATAGCTCGGTGGTAGAGCACATGTTTAACATGTGCAAGGTTCTGGATTTGATCCCGAGCAACAATAATAACAGCAACAACAACAGCAGCAAAATCACACACACACACACACACACACACACACACACACACACACACAGAATCTTTCCCCTCAAAGGCATGTTGTTTTGGGGGATTTTATTTACCCAGAAGACATGTTCCCTAAACTTTGAGTGGAATCCAAAGCTGGCAAAAGTTTGCCCTGCTGGGTAAGCTCCCAAGCAGAGCAGTGACAGGCTGTAGATGCTTGGCAGATGTGTAGTTTGGGCTGCCTGAGGGTGTAGACTGGTGCTTCTGAACTCCCTTGAACACCATAATCATCCTACTTAGCAGCCACAGCGGCAGCACTCCACAGCCACCATCATAACCACAGCATTAGCCAAGGGAGTTCTTCCTTAATTAAAGCAACTATCTTTCCTTTCCATCAGCGCAATTAGAATTTAATGAACCCAGGCTGCTTCTTTTAAGACTTCAAAATTATAGCTGATCTCAACGTTCACGTGCTAGAAAGGAAAAGAAAAAGGAAAAAAAAAAAAGCCATCACCCATTCTGAAAGCTTGAGAGGTGGCAGGGCTAGGCAGGAATGCAAACAAGTGGGGTTGCCAGGTGTGGCATTGTTGCATGCTCTGCTCATAATCCCAGTAACTTGGGAGGCTGAGGCAAGAGGATCACAAGTTCAAGGACAGCCGGGACAACTCAGTGAGAATCTATCTCAAAAGAAAAAAGGAAAACAACTGGGATGTAGCTCAGTGGTAGAGCATCCCTGGGTTCAATCCCCAATACTGCAATAAATAAATAAATAAGAATATTAAGCCTTTTCACCAAGATGGCGCCGAAAGTTAAGAAGGAAGCGCCTGCCCCTCCCAAAGCTGAAGCCAAAGCCAAAGCTTTGAAGGCCAAGAAGACAATGTTGAAGAGTGTTCACAGTCATAAAAGAAGAAAATCCACACGTCACCTACCTTCCGGCAACCCATGACATTGCAGCTCCGGAGGCAGCCCAAATATCCTTGGAAGAGCACCCCCAGGAGAAACAAGCTTGACCACCAAGCCATCATCAAATTCCCTCTGACCACTGAGTCGGCCATGAAGAAGATTGAAGACAACAACACACTTGTGTTTATTGTGGATGTCAAGGCCAACAAACACCAGATCAAACAAACTGTAAGGAAGCTCTATGACATTGATGTGGCAAGGTTAACACCCTGATCAGGCCTGATGGAGAGAAAAAGACTTATGTTCGACTGGCTCCTGATTATGATGCTTTGGACCTTGCCAACAAAATTGGGATCATCTAAATAGAGTCCAGCTGTCCAAGTCTAAATATACTTTTTTTTTCCAACATAAAAAAAAAAAAAGAATTTTAAAAAAATGGATTGCTGTTCCATGATGTATGAAATGACCTGGGGAAAAATGGAGGCTCCTAAATGAATGGAGGAAAAGTGACCTCTCCTCCTACGGATTTTAAGAAAGCATGGGATATTCTCACTTCCCTGGCATAGGGGTAAGGGACATTAATCAAGTAGTGAGTTAACAAGCATTGGTTTTTGGTACCAGGGATTGAACCCAGGAGCGATTAACCACTGAGCCACATCCCCAGCCCTATTTTTCATTCTTTATTTTGAGACAAGATCTCACTGAGTTGCTTAGGGTCTCACTAAGTTGCTGAGGCTGGCTTTGAACTTGCCATCCTCCTGTCTCAGCTCCTGGAGCCACTGGGATTTCAGGCATGCACCGCTGCTCCTGTCAAGTTAATGAACATTTTACTTCTGCAATACCACATTGTACCAGGCACTGTGTTGGAGCTTCGGAGGACTTGATGAGGAGGGCAATACAAGAGGAGGAAACACAAGTCCCAATCTCAAGAAGCACACAATCTACTTCAAATTACACTTCAGGTCTGCACACCAGAACGACAGCTCATAACACAAGAAAGCTCATGTTAGTACAAAGGAACTCACAAGAGTGCAGACAAGCCACAGTATTAGGAAGACACAGAACCTGAGGAGGTGCAGAGCCTTCCAGGAAAGATAAACAGTGTAGCATAAGCAAGAAGTGAACCTGGGCTGTTCTGGCATTGGTGAGAATGTTAGATAGCAAACAAATAAACCGGGCACTGTCTGAGAAATTTAGGTCATTAGATGCTCACAAAAACCTTCCCCATTGAAATCATGGGGAAATTGAGCCACATCTGGATGAATGGACAAGCCCAACGTTACACAGGCAGTATGTGGCAAAGTTGGGATTCAGACCCAAGTGGTTTCAACTCCAGGCCAGTGCTATGCAATAGAAATACAGTTTGTGCTACACATGCTAGGCACATATGTAATCTTAAATATTCTAATAGACACTCTAAAAATGAAACGTAAAAAAAAGTGAAATTGACTTTAATTATATGTTACTTAACCCAGTATTTTAAAAATATGATCATTTGAATATGTGATCAGTGTAGGGCTGGGGATGTAACTTAATAGTAAGGTGCTTGCCCAGAATGTGCAAGACCCCGAGGTCCATTCCCAGGACTACACAGACACAAAAAAAGGATAGATGTGTAATCAATATAAAAATCACTACTATTGTATTTTTTATGTGAAGATTTCCTTCTTTGAAATCTGTTTTCTTTTTTTGTACCAGGGATTAAAACCAAGGGCACTTAACCACTGAGCTATATTCCCAGCTCTTTTTATATTTTATTTTAAGACAGGGTCTTGCTAAGTTCCTTAGGACCTCACTAAATTGTGGAGGCCTGACTTTGAACTCACAATACTTCTGCCTCAGCCTTCCAAGCTGCTGGGATTATAGACATACATCGCTACAACTGGCGAAATCTGGGGTTTAGAATTTATACCACGTCTCAGTTCAGATTAGCGATAGTTCAAATGCTCAAATGGACACATGTACCCACTGGCTACTGTACTGGATGATGCAGTAACAGACCATCAGCTATGGCTTCGCCATTTAGCATCATGACCTCTATGGTTGGTGGCCTGATCACAGATGGTCAGAGAGTGACAGGATTGGGAAGGTAAGCTAAGGCAGTTTGCCTTATATATGAAGATTTAACCCTGCACCCCTCTTATGAGATTACTCAATGAGATCAAGAATTTACAGTGATAGTATCCACCAAGAACTAAAAAATAAATATTAAAAATTCTCATTCTCTCTCTCTCTCTCTCTCTCTCTCTCTCTCTCTCCTCTCTCGCTCTCTCTTTAAAAAAAAAAGAATTTACAGTGATAGAATTTATGGGAAATAACTTGCCATAATGTTGGAGCCAGATGGACCAGGACATGGGCCCTGCCTCTACTACAGACTCTGTGTGATCTGGAGCAAATTGTTTAATCTCATTAAGCCTCAGACTCCGCATCCAGAGCTATAAAATGGGAATCCTCAGGCTAACATCACAATGCTATTGTGAAGATTAAACCATATAGTGGACTTAAAGCTCTCAGTATGGTGTCTGACACATCTTAAATGCTCCAGTAATGTTGTCTGTTATTATCAAGAGCCCCAAGTTGCACAATTACAAAGTTTAAAGTGGCTTGGTGCTCTAGGCTGCGATTGCCACTAGAGACCATGCACACTGCATTTCAATTTAGCCTCTTTGCATGGTACCAGGTGGAGGCCAAGTCAGACTGGGGAATGAACTAGTGAAATCCACACAGTGGGGGTGGAGGCAGTGGGAAGAACCCGAGACTCACTCAAGATGCTTGTCGGCTTGAGAACATCATCCAAGGGATGAACTGGAATGGAAGGGTGGATAATGGCACCTGAATATGGATTTCCATCCTGGCAAGATCTTGACAGATATATCTGGAAGGAGACTTAGAGATCATTTGGAAGCTGGGTGGAACAACTCTCCTCATTTTATAAAGGGAAGAGCTGAAATCTAGTGAGGTGAAGTAATTGCCAGGGACAGGCAGCTAGTTAGGGGGAAAACAGTGCTTGAAAAAACACTGCTTTCCTTCTTTATGAATCTTGCTTTATGAATCTTGCTCAGGAACATCTCCTCTTATCAACCCTGGCAGCATATCAGAACTACCTTGAAAGCTTCTGAAATCAATAGATGTTGGATTCCTCCACAGGAGATTCTTATGGACTTTATTCTTATGCCACTTTCCACTGACCATTTCCAAGGCCACCTCTCAACTATCAAATTCTCTATCCTGCTTCTTTCAAAATTTTTTGGGGAGGGGTAGGGGGTTAAACCCAGGGATGCTTAAGCACTGAGGCACATCCCCAGTCTTTTTATTTTTCATTTTGAGACAGCATCTCACTTAATTGTTCAGAATCACACTAAGTTGCTGAGGCTGGCTTTGAACTTAGCATCCTCCTGCCTCAGCCTCCCCAGCCGTTGGGATTGCAGGTGTGTGCCACCAAGCCCAGCTAAAATCTGGTTATTTACATCTCTTCTGTGAGGATTTTCTCAGATAACCATGAAAATAACAATAGCAATATTAATAACAGTAATCGCTAATATTGTGAGGTCTCATGGTAGGCCAGCCACTGTGCTGAGCATGGATCATCTATTTAATCTTCACAAGGATGATTCCATTAGACAAAACAGGAAACCAAGACTCCATCAGAGGTAGCGGCTTCACCCACAGTCACACTGTTGAAATTGAGGGAGGGAGCTGGGATGCGAAGCCCTTACCAGGTCTGACTCCAGAGTTCATGCATTTGACTCCAGTTCTATATATTCATCAAATTAGTCTGAATTGGGGGGGGGGGGTTGCTTGCTTTTCACAGCGATCTTCTTCTTGCCCTACCTATCTATCTTGTACAATTACTCTTCAGTCTCACCCACTGAAGGGATGATTTCTTCTTCGTAGGGTTTCTGCTCTTTGTCTAGGTTCAGTAAATCTGTGGGCCAAAACGAAGGAAGCACTGTGTGACCAGGAGCCCAGGGTTGTGTAGGCGATCCTGGGGAAGCTCTGGTAAGCTGAACTGGTAAGCATTTTTTAAACACAGTAAATTCATCAAAATAGAAAGTTTACCTAATTGTACAGTTAGAGTGAACCAAAGAAGTCCAGTTCTACCCCTATTTTATAGATGGGGAAACTGAGGTCTTAGAAAATTAAGTAACTTTTTAAATGTCACATAAGTAGTGGTTGGCAGGGACAAAATGAGGTTCTGGGAAACAAACATAAAAATTGCCATCCCATGTACTATCTTTTAATATGTTTTATATAAATTATTTTTATTTAGTGTACCTAATGGGATAGCTGTTTTACCCCCATTTGATTGACGGGAAAACTGAAGCACTGTCAAGTGAAGTAACTTGTCCTAGTTCACACAGCTAAGAACTAACGGAGCTAGACCCACACACCAGGTCTCCTGTCTCCTGGTTCATCACATATTTTTAGAATTTGTTTAGAGTTTATTGTACGGTAGGTACTTTACGTGCATTTTGACAACCATCGTAGTAATTCTCTGAGGTCTTTGTTTTAAAAAGGTGACCTGATTTTTTAAAACAAAAATCTTAGAGAAGGCAATAGCTCGATCCAATTTTGTTTATCTGTCATTGGTGGTTCTGAAATTCAAACAGGGCCACCTTTCATTCTATGTCTTAAACTCTTAGCTACAATGATACATTGTGCTGGACACCCTTGACCCTAAATGACCTAGGCTTAGAGATACTGTTACAGACCCCACAAATATACCTTGTTTGCTTTGGCTTGTGATAATGACAAAAGGGGGATGGTTCCCTCTTAACTCCTGGTAGAATCCTTTTTTAGCATCATATTCCCAGCACAGACTGCGGTATTGACACATCTCAATAAAGTAGACACTGCTTGTGTCTGTTACAAGTCTGCAAACAGACAAGCATGAGGGTGCATTGTGCAAGGACAACCTCCTTGGGAGTGAGAGCCAGCAAGTCTCCCAAATAGTTCAGTCCTGTTTTTCATCACTGTAACCAAAAGACCTGACAAGAACAACGTAGAGGAGGAAAATGTTATTTTGACTCATAGTTTCAGAGGTCTTGGTCCACAGATGACTGACTCCATAGCTCTGGGCCCAACAGGAGGCAGAACATCATGGCGGAAGGGAATGGTGAAGGAAAGCAGCTCAAATATTAATCAGGAAACAGAGAGAGCTCTGCTCACCAGGAATAAAAATAAATCCCAAAGGCATGCCTCCAGCGACCACCTCCTCCAGCACACCTTACCTGCCTGTAGTTACCTTCCAGTTAATCCATTAGTGCATTAAGCCATTGATTAGGTTAAATCTCTCCTACTTGAATCATTTTACCTCTGAACTTTCTTGCATTGTCTCAATTAGGTAGTTTTGAGATAAGTTATAAGCCTATAGAAATGAATAGTCACAGTAGTGTTTGGCATGCAAACTTTTTAAAGGTCCCCAAGAAACAAGCACGGCTCACACTTTGTCCAGTGTCTTTACTCTGTTAAGCTCTAAGTATGTCTCAGTATAGCCTCATTAAGTGTCCCAACAGGCCACTGATGTTACAGGGATGAAAATGTCAATGAAACTGAAGGGAGTAGTGCTAAAGGACAAGGGGGAAACTTGGAAAGGCAGACCTATCCTCAAAGCAAGGATGGTTAGAGCAACCCTAACTCCAGGATCAAGTCACTCAGAAGCAGCCTTCCAATGCTCCACATGATTGAAGACTCTCATTCTCACAAGGTGCAGCAATTTCATTTCTATTTAGCAGGAAAAAATATTAAAAGAAGCATTCATAAAAAGAAGGTAGAGGAAATAAGGACATCTCTGTTTCTTCTTTACATTTCTTAAAATGCCAACCCTTTTTGTCCCACTCGTCTTTCTGGAATAAACAATTTTCTTTGCATTTTCATGTTTTTTTAATGGGGGATATGCATCTTTATCTATTTCTCAGTTGTAGCTAGCATAAGCCACCTCTCTCCCTTTTTAAAAAATTTTCCATTTAATTTGGGTTCTCGTTTCCTTGGAATCTTCTTATCCATTCCCTCCAAGTATCTCATCTCATGTCTTCCCCCTCTCTATTGTTAATTGGAGCGGTTCCTTCATGCTCTAAGAAAGCTCACCCCCTTGTTTTTTCCTCACTCCTTCCCTTTCAGCTGCTTTCCTGAATTGTCATTGCACTGATTCTGTTTTACTGGCCACAAATGGTGCAGCTGGGATGGCGAAGGAGCAACTGAAAAGGAAATGCTAATCAGACCTTTTTACAGAGTATAGTGAAACACGCGCGTGCGCGCGCACACACACACATAACAGGGAGTTTGGTTTAAGGAGGAAACTCTTTCTCACTATCCCACACAACCAGGATGGTTGCGTTTCTGATAATCCCTCAAAACAGCCCTTCCTGTGGCCTGACGGGGCTGGGAGAGCCATTGCCTGGCTTGTGTTCTCCTGGTTCCCCTCTTTAACTGAGCAGTTTTAGACTTAGCCCAAACATTAAAAAGGGAAAGTGCACATAGACTTGAAAGCATAGTTCCCCAGGTCTTTGCCTGCATGGAGAACTGTCACTGGAAATAGACATAAGCATGGGGAAGAAGCCATCGGGTGACGGAGGGGACAGTGGTGCCTCTTCTATTTACATCAAGCAAGGAGTGACACAGAGGAAGTGCAATCAGATCTTTGTCCTGGACTATATTTTGCAGAGGATTTATTGTTATTATCATTCTTCTACCACAGTGGAGAGCAGAAATCCAGTGACAAGGCCATTGCTGAGGCTCAGCATTGCTCTGTGACCTAAATCAAAGATGCTTCACCAAATTTCTTTGAGGATGTTCCCCAACACTAGCTGGAGGAACATAACCAAGGAGAGAGTACGGCCATCAGAAGGCTAACAGAAAACTAATAAATGAAAAATGGCCAAACTGGAGAAAACTAACTGGAAAGGAGAGAACCCAAGACTCTCATTCTCACAAGGTGCGGGACACATCCTTTACGCGGCCCATGTTATGGTGTCCCCATCTGTAAAAACAGGTTTCAATTGACTAATCTCAGAGTGACTTTGCAGTTCAAATATTTATATTGTTGAGCAGTGGGAAATAAAAACTTTCCCCTTTGTCTATTTTGTTAGGGATAATAGAAAATAATCATGAAGTAGGACTTACTTTATTTGGTCTTTACCAATCCCAAGAGCCATCGTTGAGAGAGAAGTCCTATTTGTTTAAGAAAGGACTCAAGGTCCAAGCAAGTCCTCATTGTCCTCCAAAGCTGACTCTTCTACCAAGCCCTGAGCAAGGCCCCTTTAAGGTTGGGTGTGTGTGCAAGGCACAGGCAAATTCAAGTGAGCCCTGCTCTCTCTCCACATCTGACATGGCAAGTGATGGGGGTAGGGGCAAGGCAGGGGGGAGAGGAGATGGGAATTTTCTAATGATCTTCTTTAGTTAATAGGCACAAGTTGTTAGCTTGATCTGAGAAGGCCTCTTTCCCCGTGTGCCAATTCCACCCCCTCCTTTTTGTAATGGGTTTAGTTCCCACAGCTAATGTACTGCGTAATGAGGCCGGAGGGAAGCGGAATGCTCTGGAGTAATGATACGGAGCCTCCTGGGCCCTGACAAAGGACAGAGAGAGCCCGGCTGGATGGTCTCAATGAGGTTTAGGCTCCTTTCAGCCCTGCTGAGTCGAAGCCTCCTGCCAGGGCTTGTGCTCAGCCGTGTCACATCCAGGCTCTGGTGTAAAACCCTAAGGAAGCTGGTGTGAGACAAACCTCTGCCAAACCAAGTTAATTTCTTTTTTCTAAGATCTGATCCAACCTTCCTCCCCCAGCCTCCTGGTCTTCCAGTCATTGGTTCAGAAGCCTTTTACTTTCAGGATGGGGTGCACTTTCCCCATAGAACTAACCCCTCCCCATAGTGGGAAAAAGGGCTCCTGCTCCGTTCTGCCCACATAAATGTGAACACAACAGGCTTCAGATGGGGATATAAGAGTGTACTCTTTAGGTGGCAAATGCCCAGTGGACCAAGTAGCCACATTGAAAAGGTGACCTTAAACCTCTTGGTCATTTGTGATCACTCACATCTCTGTGTTCCATAGCACTTAGCTCTAGTGGAATATCACCCACTTAATATTACATGGAGTCACTGTTGTGTGTGCATTCTTCATTCCCATTTACCGGTGTTCCTTCGTTCTTCCTTGCTTTTCTTTTTATTCCCTATGGTCTTAGTCAAAACACACAACAAAGAGCAGAAGCACATTCCTTGTGCAATAAATTAAAATTTGAATGACAGATAAATGGGACACACACACACACACACACACCCCTTTGGAAAGAACTTGGGGATCACTATAGGCTATTCCCTCAAGGCATCAACCAATATACACTAGGGATTCCAAAATAGGGGGAAAGATGAGTAAATGTGAAGATACCCAAATCAAAGTGAAAAATGCATTATTTAGCCTTTGAACAAATCCAGTTTTCAGTTATCCATAGAAGAAGAAATCAAAACCTAAGAGTAGAAAAAGTTCAGCAAGAGGTCACTGAGGTGATAGGGAAGAGGTTGATGTCGGGGTACCTGGTATAACGGGCATAATGATTACACCTTTGATGTACGTTTTATAGTTTAGAAAGTTCACAAGATATTAGTCTTCCCAATACCTTATGATAGTGCCCTATAAAATACAAGAATGTCTGACACTTTCCAACAAGCACCCTAGGATCCTAGAGGTGAGGTTGCACAGCTAGTAAATGTTAGAAACACTGCTCCAGCCCAGGGCTCCTCTCATGAGACCACAGGTCTGTAAGAACACATCATTATCAAGACAAGGCTGCAAATAAGGATGAGTGAAGTTAAGAAAGCCATGAAAGAACAGAAGAGATAAGAAAGGCCTTGATTGCTGCTTCCACAAACCCATAATTGGGGCTGCCCCAGAAGCTTGAATACAATGTCAAACCAATAAAAAAGGCAAGCCTTTATTAGATGAATAGTAAACATGCCCCTGTTGGATAGCAAACACTCATCTGGTCCCATTGTGTCTCAGGCTCTGTGCTAGGTACTTGTTTCCCCAGGGAATTCCAAGAATTAGACCCTGTCTCCATTGAGTTGAGAAATGTAAATAGCCTTAAAGGCAACTGAGAAAACTGTGAACTGATGATCCCAAATGGTTAGCAGGGAGTAGAGGCAAGTTTCCCAAGTCCTCTGAGTTGGATTCATATTTGAGCACATGGCAATGACAGAGTCCTGGATTATCCACGTGTGGCTCCATGTTCCAATCCCAGGTGCCATTTCTTTCCCTCTCTTTCTCTCTCATACCAAGTCACCAATTGTCTTCAATATCTCTTCTCATCTCTGGAAAGGTTCAAAGATGCATGGTCCCCTCCCCCATCACAACAACGTGCTTCCTCACTGTTTGCCTTATCCTGAGAGGGAGGTCCGAGGCCTATTGCTAAATTCTCCAATGAAGTGAGTCTTTGCACTGGTCTTCACTTCCTGTATCCGGGGGAAATAGAACACGTCTCTCCAGCTGTGGGTCAATAGCCTATTCCAGATACAGGGCTTCCTTCTTCCACCTTTAGGTCTTTGCACAAGTCTTTCCCTCTACCTGGAATCTATTCCCCACCCCATGGGAGTCACATGACCGTCTCCCCTCCCCATTCAGATCTTTTCTCAAGTGTTTCCTTCTCAGAGGGACATTCCTCTTATCTAAAATAGCTGTCCTTTCAATTGTCTCTGTCCCCTTGACCTGGTTTATTACTTTGGAAAACGTCTTACCACTACTCAATAATATATATGTTCTATATTTCCTTCTTGTTTATTTCCTACACTAAGATGTAATCTCCATTGAAGGAAAGAATCTCACTTTTACTGACCACTCTATCTCTAGTTTCCAGGGCACAAGTTGGCTTTCAATTATACTTTGTCCAATGAATGAATGACCACAGAGAGGGCCCATTCCTCAGGTAACTTTCTATGGAAAATGCCAACTCAAGAGCTAACTTCTTTAAAATTTTTTTTTTAGTTGTAGACAGATATAATACATTTATTTATTCATTTATTTATTTTTATGAGTTACTGAGGATTGAACCCAGGGCCTCACACATGCTAGGCAAGCACTCTACCACTGAGCCACAACCCTAGCCCTTAGGTGCTAACTTCTAAAAGATCTTTTCCTTTTACCTTCTCTCGTCTCAAGTATTATCTCTAGAGCAGTTTCTCTAATGCTTTATTATCATGTTGATATGACCACCACTATTGTTTATTAGTGTAATAGTTCATATTTTTATAATTATTCATCAGAATAATATGATCTGAGTAATTAATTGAGTGCCTGTAATATAACACATGCGCCTGGCATATAGCAATCACTTGCCTGAGATGTATTCACTGATGCTCATGACAATATAGTATCTATTGGCCAAGTTCATCATAATCATAACGGAGGGAGTCTGAGTAATTTTCAACAGTGGTTATACACAGAGCTTAGTTTGGGGCTAGGGGCTTTCACATACATATCTTGTTCATTCTCAAGAACCTCCAAGGTCTCAGTTACCAATTGGGGTCCTGATGCCAATTTGAATCTGGCTCCAAACTCCACACTTTTTCCCCAAAACCTTATTTCTGCAGTAGAAAAAGTCCTCACAGTCTTGATAACTCCTAGTACAAGCCCTGGTGGATTTTTTTCCCCCTTGCCCTAGAAAACAGACAGATTGTCTTGAGAGAACTTTAAGATACTTCACAGTTTGGGTCCCATGATTCCATCTCTCCTCCATCTTAATGTGAGCAGATTCTTCATCCCTAAATTCTCATAATGAGCTTTATCATCTGCCTCTTTTTATGGAAGTTCTAATTTCTTTAAAAAGACTCTCAGATAATCTGGACTCAGTGGTGCACACCTGCAATCTCAGTGACTCAGGAGGCTGAGGCAGGAGGATCACAAGTTTGAATCCAGTCTGGGCAACTTAGCAAGTTCCTGTCTCAAAATAAAATAAAAAGGGCTGGGGATGTAGCTCGGGTAGAGGGCCCCTGGGTTCAATTCCCAGTACTGGAGGGAAAAAAAGACCCTCGAATGTTACTCCACTCCTCCCTCCTACACTCCTTTCCATTTAGCAGAGCATTTCCCTTCTCTAAGTAGGACACAGGAACCCCCCCCCCCCATAACCCTCTTTTCTGCAAAGGCCTGAAGGCCCTGCTCCTCCAACATGCACCCCTTCATTAGAAACCAGTGACTCTCTCCTGCACTTGGCCTCATCATGTTCTTCCTGGTTTCGCCCAAAGCTGCTGCCAAGACTTCCCACCTTGCCTGTCTGGCAAACATAACTCCTTTATGTTGGGACTTGGTTATCAGAAATAAAACGAGATGTGTTTCCACTGACAACTAACTCAATCAAGCCCAGGAAGCTGGGTCAGGCTCTCCGTCAGTGGTCCGTGTAAGGATTCAAGCTGGTCTCCTGGAACCAAAGTCTATTTACCCAAAACACCAGCAGTCAGCAGCAAAGCAATGTTCCTACTTGGTTGGGAAATAAAAGGTTCTGACATTCTATTCTGCAAGCACTAAACACTTTGGGGACTTACTGGTTGGGAGAACAGAGGGGGTTTATGATCCACTTAAAATATTTGTGTGAGGAAAGCAGGGATTCGCCACCTGCTTCCCCTTCCACTGATGTTCATGACAGCTGAGGAATCTCATCCCTTCACAAAAGCTCCGGCTTCGTGCCCAAACTTTCTACCCTTTTCTTTCCACTGACACAAACAGTTACATAGAAAAGCAGACATCCCATCTTGTCATAAGAAATGAGAGTTCTCCCAATTCCAGTCAAGGCAAGGAGCATTTTTCTTCAGATATTCACAGCTCAGCCCCAACCTCCAGTTTGGAGCATGAGCCTAAATGTGCAGCTGTCTGTTCTTGTCCTCTAGGTCCAGGGCTATGGTCAGCTTTCCACAAATCCCTGTGAATGGAGGTGAAGAACATAGCATATGGTAGGCATGCACACCTACTGTGTGCATAAAAGTGATGCAGAAAGAAGGACCAGGCCCCTGCCTTTTGACCGTGCCCCTCAATCCTGAAGTATTGGGACTTTCTCTTGGAAAGAGGCTGGATGTGTCCAATCTATCCATGAATACTTCTCTGCTCTTCAGTTCCCCCTACTCCTCCCCAGCCTTCCAGGGCCAGGGTCCTGCTGGACATTCTGGTGACACTCTGGGTTCTCTTTCTCCTAAGAAGCTGACAATTTTTTTTTTTTTTTTTTTTTTTTTTGGAGAAGGGCATCATTATGGAAGTTATAAATTGCAGAGTTGAGATGCCCTTCAGGATTATCTGGCCCAGAGCTCCTTGTTGCATGAACATGGAAATGGAAGCCTGGAGAAGCCAAGGGAGATATTCAAGGTCACAGGGCTTCATGGTGTCAGCAAGGACCGTACCAGATCTTCTAATTTCTAACCTTCTGTGCTTTTCATTCGTCATCAGGATCCCCATAAGAAATAATTTACTTAGCACCTGTCTTTGGAATGAGATGTAACCCAAAGCACGTGGGTATAATAGACGTGGTTCAGACTGTTTTCCCAAAGCTTAGTGTGAGAACAGAGATATGATCACATTAATGCAGAAAGCTCTATTTAAACAGGATCCTGTGGTACATATACACACTGAACCAAGGGGAAAATCACATAAATCATGTACTGCCTTTATCATAAGACTTCTTGGTGGAATGACAAAGTTATAGAAAGAATCCTGCAAGTTATGTCAGAAACTGTGAGCTGGGTGAGTATGTTTGTTTTGGTAGGAGGTGATAAAGGGTGAGGAAGTGAATCTTTCAAAAGAAATTTGATGGAATGGCAGGCTTAGCACACACTCCAGTATCACAGTTTCCCTGAAAATCCCTAGAAGTGATACAGTTAAGAATGCCATAAAATGTTAGACAACAAGAAGCCTAGGAAGATTCTATAATGAGAGCCTGAGAAGAACATTCCCAGAGGCCAGCTCATCCATCATGAGCATACACACCTGTAGGCCTCCAAAAAGACTTACACTTTCATAAAATTAACAGAATTTTATAGACTTCCAGGTGACACTTTCCAGTGCTGCCCAGTCCTTATAGTTCCTCTAAATGTATCTTGCTTCATTAAAAAATTCTCCCCTTTTGCTGGGGATGTAATGGAAGAAGAAACCCAGCTGTGTTTATTCACTACTGCAAAAGCCCTCTGTTGATTTGGACCTTATTAAGGAAGGAATGCCTGCTGAAGCCTCTCCTCCCTCTTTAGCCCTATCTTTGATAGATTATAGAACTGCATGGCTTTCCAAACTTTGTGGTTCTCCCCAGAGCCATTCTTCTGGCTTCACCTTCTAACAAGCCCAGAAGTGTGGCACTCCACCCTTTTGCAACGTACTTGGGATCCTGAGAATGCTTTTTTGATTGTCTCTGCAGTGAGGGTAATGAATTGGCCTATCTCACCCTATCACCCTCTGATTAAACCACTAATCACTAAGCACCATAATGTAATAAAATCACTAGCTCATTTTATAAAACGTCTTTTTCTCAAGAGTCCAAAGTGCTGTCTGAACTTTATACTGCCCTATTGCCTTATTGCACTAGAAGCCAAAAATTTCAGCCAAAATTTCTGCCCTTGTCCTTGTCCTGTCTTAGCTTTCTTTCCCCTTATTTGAGAAATTGAAGCCCACTGAATCCTCAAGCAACACATGGAATCTGGGTCTTTGTTTGCAGTTGGCAATGGTGTGGCAGGACAGCACAGAAGGCAGATCATTCTTTGCAATCTACAATAAGGTAAGTAGGTTTCTGCACGAGAAATAGATATACCTAGAAACCTAGAATAGCCCTGCTCTGGACAGTGGGCCAACGGCAGGGACCAGGTGACTTGTACCTAAGGGAGAAGAGTCTCATCTGCTCTTCTTCCAAGAGAGCTTGGTTCTAGGAGATGATCAGCATGGCCACTTCCCACCCCCACATACTCCCGGCATGCTTAGCAGGACTCTGCAGTTGATGAACAGTCTTCATCAGTTAACCCATCTGCAAACGCTAAACACCCACCAGGGATTTGAATTCCACACTACTGAAGCAGCAGCCGAAGCAGCAGCTGTCACTCAGCACCTGCCACAGGGGAAGTGGAGCAATTTCAGAAAGGGTCCTCTGAGGCCAAAGATGGCAGGGAGCAGAGATTCCAAGGGGATCATGGGGTGACAGCTGGGGTTGGAAGGAAGGGGGGAAATTGGAGAGAGGAACTCCAGGGGGTAAGAACAAGAAATGGTCTGCAAAAAGCAAGTAACATGGGCTGGGGATGAAGCTCAAAGGTAGAATGCTTGCCTAGCATGCTTGAGGCCCTGGTTCCAGCCTCAGCATGGCAAATAAATAAATTAATAAAATTAAATAAAATAAAAAAGAAAGAAAGCACAAGTTGACCTCCATGAAAAATAGAAAGAAAGAGGAAAAATGAGGAAGAGGTGACCCCCAAATGAAGCCAGAGATCACCAAGGGAAGGTCTGGCTGGAAATCTCAGACTGACTTTCCCAAGGACACCCTCCTGCTACCATTTTGGCCACCAGAGGGCTCCTGTATTCCAAAAATATTTATGGAAAAGTAACAAATGTCTCCAATACTTTCCACTCTTAGCACACATGTAAAATTAGCGATTTTTGTTTATGTGTACAAATAATTGACTTTGAGATTTGAAGACCCAGTTTGGATTTAGGTACTGTGTCCCCAGGTCCATGCGGATAGAAACAATCAACCTCTCTGCTTCTCTATCTGCAGAAAAATGAAGCGATTTGTTGCAATCTATAGCCAAGTCAGACAGGGGATAAAGAGAGGAAGAAAAGTGCTCTAGCAAACACCAAGACTTATGACTGCAGAAATAAAAATCATTTCCTCTCAACATTCATGTTTAGCTAAGGATGACAAGGCCTGTATCTTGGGTATCTTTCACTATTCTTTCCCTGATAAAACTCAAGGAAAAGATAGTACACCTGTGTTTATTAAAAAAAAAATACTTAGGTTAATGTGCCAATTCTGCCCATTTCTAACTATATGAACTTAGCCTTAACTCTTAATCTCATGAATTTCAGTTTTCTCCTTCATAAAATGGGAAGTGCTCTTAGCTTAGAGGTTGGGCATGAGAACTGAACTGAATAATGTTTTTGAAGGAAGCTAGCATGTGGTAGAAGCTCATTCATTCATTTACTCAAATAGAACCTACAAATAAGACTGATATTATTTAGAATACAAACACAATGTCCAAAATGGCACAAACTGGGCATGCTCCATCTGAGAAACAGAAGATTAAGAATAACATCTTGTCTGCCTCCAAAAACTTGAAGGACTATCATGTGGAAGAGGGATTTGAACTTTTTTACATTGCTCCAAGAAACAGAAATGGGACCCCTGAGTGAAGCTTTGGGGAATCTGACCAAGTTTGATGATTATATGAAATGCCCAAGAACTCTCTAAAAATGAGGTGAGTGAATGCACGTTAGCTCTCGTCTCAAGGTGTTCAAGAAGATATTGGATGAGCAATGTAAGGGAAGCACCAGCACCGGCTCCTTCTTGGAATGGGAAAGAATGGATGAGATGACCCACAACAGCCTTCCCAACTCAGGGAATGCTATGATTCCTTGTTTGAGCAATGGGGAAAATCGTAGAGCATTGTTTAGTCAGGTAGTAGCCCATGTTGGTCAAAAGGATGTTCTTGTAGCCTGACAGCTGGGGTTGTTGCACTTCCCTATGTATCTGGTCAGCCCTGATCTGATCTCTGGCCATAGAGCAGCTTAAGATGAGGCCCTGGATAATTACTTTTACGCCAAAAGTAGTGTTATTCATATCAAAGATGGTTGCCCTTTGATCATATGCCAACATGTGTGGAATGATTGATTACAGTGTTTCTATACTATAATTGATTATAGTGTCAACCAGGGTGGATGTCCAAAGAAAGGCAGGCATGGAGGACAATGCTGTGAATTAAGAAGGAATAAATGATGGAGGAAGATGTGCAGGATGGATACAGTGGAGCATAGTTGCTTCATAGTTCTAGTTGCTTTAGATCCGGAGTTTGCATGATTTGGAGCACCGTCCTTCCCTCTAAAACTGAGAACAGCCCTTTCTTTTACGGCCAGGGACATCTGTCAAGGGGCAGGAGTCTGGACATAACAATTTTCAGATATTTTTCCTCTGAGTCCAAGTGTAAAACTAAATTTCATTCAGGCCTTCTTCCTGAAGAGGTGATTTTCTTGATGTGTGTAAGACAGAATGGGAAAAGAGAAGGTACGTTGAACTCCCATGGAAGGTAGCTACTAAATGGAATTAGGGAAAGTGGTATATCTCAGAAATTGAAGCACAGCATTATAACCTAGAGAAACTTGATTTGGAAACTCAATTTGATAATTAACCAGGTGTGCAACTATGAACAATATTCAAGCCTCAGTTTCTTCATCTGTAAAAGATAAATAATAATATCTCTTGGAGTTTGCTGAGATTTATAAAGTCCCTAGTACAGGACAGGGTTTGGCACACAGTGATGTTCAGACCATGATGAACTTCTCTTGTTATTATGGATTAAGAATCAGTCAGAGTCAAAGGAACTGAAAGAAATCCCAGCTAAGATAGGAGGATATACACATTTATTGAGTCCAAAGAACGGTGTGGCTATGTTTGCTCTGAAGGTGTAACCAAGGGCTGTGTGTCTGGTTATGTAAACTGGGATGCGTACCATGTGCATGGGGTTCGGTTGGGGTAGAGATAGGAGGGGAGGTGGAGATGGGTGTGTGCAATATGTAATCAAAATGTACAGAACTGGTCACCTTAAAAACAAAGCAAAGGAGACCATGTTACATTGCAGCAAAGGAGCAACATTCTCCACGTGGTTGGACTGGGGAAAGTGAATGGGTTCCTGATATATGTATGGCTGCATGGGAAAGGGCAAACAGACTCCTGGAGACAGTCTTAAAGTAATGGATATGTGGCAGGGCAGATGGTAGCCAGCTGCTCTCCAGCTTTGCTTTTTTCTTTTCCATACTTTTTATTGGTGCATTATAGTCGTTCATAATGGCAGGGGGTTTTGTTACATATTAATACATATACACAACTTAATAATATTATTTGGCCAATGTCACTCCCCAGTATTTTCTGCTTTTTTTCTCCTCTCCCATATCCCTTTCCTCTACTCTACTGATCTCCCTTAATTTTTTAGGTGATTCCACCTGCTCCATGCTCTTTCTAGTTTTTCTGAAGCCAGCAGAAGAGATATGCTATGACTACAGAAAGAGGAAACCACATTGTTGCCAAAGGGCTCACCTACACTCAGGTCTCTTAAAGTACTGGATTACCAATCATAGGAGACTATGAAATTGCCTTCTTAAAGGCTTTAAATATAAAGGCCATTACTCATATGTGGGGGATGGTGTCTCCCATCTTCACCTAACCAATGCTTAGATACCAGTCATTGGCTACACTTACCAAAAATGTTGGCTAAAGCAATGGCATGATGTTTCATTGGGAGAATGGAAAAGTACCATGTTTAAACCACAGGATCATGATTTGTACCAGGGCTGTATGAATCTGTGGCAGAGATTAGAAGGAACTGAGTTCCAACCACTGGCCCAAAATATGTGCATTGCTAGACAAAGTGCCCCACCCCCAGTTTACCTTCCCTGATTCAGCCTGAAGGGTCTGGAAAGCCAATGTATTTCAGACTTCTGTGATCCTGACCCACAATAACAAGTACATTTTACATCATGAACCAGAACCTTCAATCACTCACACAAATATATATTTCATGAAACAATGCTGCAAGTATGTACTTTGATACTTCATATTCTATTGTAAACTGGATCTATTTTGTTTTTGAAAGTGTCAGTCATGACCTGAATTTTACTGTATAACCTGAAGTTCAAAAAATAATGTTCTTCACTACTGATAACTCCCACCCAGCAACAGTTCTTCATTTCCTACAAAAATAAAGTCCAAAGTCCTTAACATGACAGATTAGACCATTTACAATCCTACCTTTCAGCTTCAGTTCTGCCATTCTCACCTGAGCTCCCAACACACCTCGAGAATGACCTTTCCCGGAAGACTCAAGCTCCATGATACCTTCTCATGTCTCTCTGCCTTGCTTTTGCCCTTCCCTCAATCTGCACACACACTTCTCACTACAAGAAAAATGTCTCTACCTCCTTGGGAAGTATCCTAAATATCACCTCCTCTAAAAGAGACTCTGACCTGCTTAAGCAGAGCCAAACTCTCCACAAAAATCCCAATCTTTAGGAATTTTCTTTTTTACACAGTACATGATTGCTTGACCCTTCTTGTAGCCTAAATGGCCTCCCCTATTTCCAAATTTCTAGAAATATATTTTTAAATCCTTTCCTTTATGACTTGGCCCCTATCATCTTCTTTCTTTATCTTAACAAATTTCCCCTCTCTATCTCCATAACACCCAGAATTCTCAATAGAATGAGAAGATCAGAGAATAGGAAAAGGCATTGGTCAAAACTGGTTGTGGCAAAACCAGTCTGGTTCTATTTTCCTTCAGTCTTGTGTCTCTGTTTCCAGGGAATCCAAGTTTGGTCAAAGCGCAGAACAATTAATCTGAGTCATAGAAGATCGGAAAGGGAAAACTGAGGTGGGTAAACGAAGGCAGAGTGAGGGCAGTGCTGGTCAGGCTGCAAGGGTAGGAACCAACCGGAGGAATCAAATAATACTGATTCACAGGCCACAGTGGAAATCTCATCCCCAAACAAATGTCCTGCTGCAATTGCAGATTATAGGCAGTAGGCAGTGGATGATCTGACTTACAGTCAGTCACAGAGCTTAATGATCTCTTCAGTCACCTTTATCTATATAAAAATAACAACAAAAAGACCCCAGTGCTCCACAGTTTTCAAAGCAATTACTCCCTTATTACTCCATTTAAGCCTGGAGTGTCAGAGCTAGAGGGAACTTTAAGAGGTCAATTAGTTTAATTCCTTATCCTGCAACAGATAAAAAGGAGACTGAGAACAGATGAGTGACTTATCCAAGGCCACACCTGGAGTTCGAGCAGAGTGCAATGCTCTTTTTATCAAACCATGCTGTTCATACACAAAAGTCTGCAGTGCTCTCATGTTCTGGTTGACTCTAATGGTTTCATTCCACCTGGATTTTAAAGCCCCTCAAAGAGACAGGTTGCTGCCTGCCTTAGCACTAAAAAACTCCTGAGCAGAGGTTCTGCAGCCTGTCTCTGGTCATTACTTCAAATCATTTTCTGCCACGTGGGCTAATTTGTTGTTCCCTATATTGCATCCTTATTCCCAAAGTGCCTAAGCCATTAACTCACCAATAGCAGGTGCATAATTGCCTCTTTTGCACAAGATGTTCATTTAAAATGAAACTGCACATAAATCCCTCCAGTTCCTGCTATTTCCTTCAGCTAGCCCTCACCCTTTTTTGGTCTTTTTTCCTCCCAGACCCGACTGCTGGTTGAGTGTCTCTGTCATGCCAGGGGGAGGAAAAGCTGGGTGCAATAGAGGAGTTTTACGCAGTTGGGCTGGGGCAGGACAGCAAATCACAGGGCTTAAGTCTACCTCCAAGCCCTCAGGCTCCAGGAGGGGTGATCCAGATCGACTGGCAAAACCACACAAGTAGAACTAAAAGTCCCCATTAGGACTCTTCTGGACCAACTCCCTCATCTTAACAGATGCGGAAACTGAGGTGGGTAGCACAGGAGGGACTTGCCCACCAAAAGTCAGAGACATCAAGCTTGAACACCTGAAATTCCCACACTCCGGGGCCTGTTACTTTGCCAATAAGAAAATCGAAGCTTAGAGGTGGAGAGAGATGACCTACAAACCACCCAGTTACTAATTGTCAGATTCAAGCCTAGAACCACAGTGAGAAGGGAGAGGCAGCTCTTGGGAAGAAAGACAAGCTAGGGACCAGGCGTCCCGCGTGCCGCACAACTGCAGGGGGCACTATTCCAGCTGTGCGCCTTCTGGCACGTTTGTTCCCTCCCAGCTACAGACGGGATCGAGAGCGCAGGGAAGAAAGGGCTGGGTCCCGACCCTCCTGACACCAGCCCGGAGGGGCCCACCCGAGAGTTAAGGAGGCTTGGCCTCCCAGCCCCACCCGAGGCCTCTTCTCGGGGAGCCAGGAAAGGGTCCGAATGCTTTTCCCCCATTCAAAAGGATTATCCCTTTTGATTGTTTGAAAAAAAAAAAAAAAAAAAAGCTGCAGCTAGCGAACCCTGCCTGACAACACCGAAGGAATTTTTCCCAGGGATCGGCCGAAAGCTGACTCACATTTAAAGACTTGCCCAAAGTGGTCATGCCCCTCTGAGCAAATACCACAGGCATGTAAAACCCAGCTCCCCACGGCCTCCTGCGCGGCAGGCCATTGGCACAGCGCTCCGCCGCTTCGCCGCGCGCAGCCAATCGCAGTAGCCGCCTCGCCGCGCGCAGCCAATCGCAGCGCCGCACCGCTTAGTTGCTAGCCTGGCCGTCCGGGGTCCGCATGGGAGGCGCGGGCGGGTAGCTGTCACTGCTTGTTTCCTGTCCCGCGGGCGGGGGCGAAGCGGGTGGGAGGCCCTGACTGTTTGTTTAGGCAGGTAAGTCCTGAGAAGGAAAGAAAAAAAAAAAAATTAAAAGGGCTGAACCACCTACACTCAGGAGGAGTGCCGCAGGGCCTTTGAGCTCCAAGTTTCCATTCCAGAATGTGAGCTGCTGCCGGCTCCCCGCCCCGCCGTGCTGAGAGCTCTCCACGGGCCTGGCTGGGGGCGCATTCCTGGGCTGCTTCCCTAGACTTCCAGGGGGCCTGGTCTGGGAGCCCCGGCACAGTCCACTTGCATTCTGCCTCAAAACTCCACATCCAGGAGTCGTTTTTAAGTTACCCCCCTGCACTGCTCAGACACCTAAATTAAAAAAAAAAAAACAAAAACAAAAAAAAAAAAAAAAAAAAAGGAGGCACAAGCGGCCAAATGAACGTGTGATCCTAGCCCTAGCTAAGTTTATCTTCAACTGTAGTTCGTGTTTTCTTCTTTCATCTTTGGTATTTTGGTTGGTGCTTCTGTTCGAACCCAGGGCCTCCCACATGCCAGGCAAGGGCTCTACCCGTCACTAAGTCCCTCCATTTACAATGGGATGTAGACCTGATCATCTTAAAAGTCTTCGATTCTAAGATTCTGGTTCTTCTCTCAACTCTGGGAGGAACATTAAAATTTCATTCTTGTTCCTCAGTCTCAAACCATTTTTCCATCCAGCAGCCCAAATACTTTTCTAAACATGTAAATAGCATCATATCATTTCCTCCTTAAAACATTTGAGTATCATCTGTCTCCTTCCCCATCCAGGCTTTTGGTTGATTTCCCCTGGATTGGCTAAATTCCTTCACCTTGTCTAGCTTCCTTTGCCTCAGGTGTTTGCACCTGCTCTTTCCTTCACCTGGATCCCCAGCCTCTCCCGTGGCCAATTCCTCATTCATCCTTCAGTTCTTAGCATAAATGGAGCTTTTTTAGTGAGGTCCTCCCTGCACTCTAAATTTAACTAGGTCCTATTTCTGTTCTCTCTTATGGCACCCTGTATGGTGCTGTATTACAGATATATTCAAAACTATAATTTTATAAGTTTATTTGCTTACAGTCTTTTTCAGACAGTACAGAGGTCACATTTGTTTTATATCATATCCTCAATGTTTAGCACCATAAATAAATATTAGGTTGCATTTGTTTAAAAATTATCCTTAGGCAAGTAAATAATTATTGTACCCGTTTAACAGACAAGGCTGTGAACCTGGAACGGTTTAGGTACTTACCTACATTCAAATGGCCAAAGGCTGTTAGCTAAAAAACGCATTCCCAAACCTGACCCCCCCAAAAAAAATCAGAAATAAAATATGTTGCTGTTTCTTTGGATTAAAAAAAGAGGTGTAGGAGTCAACCATGGTTATTTCTAAAGGAGGATGCTAGGTCAAGGAAGTTTTATACATGGTAAGAGACTTTTCTGGGTACCATTCCTGTTTCTGTGATCCAAAAGCTGGCCTCTCATCCCTCCCTACACACACACACACACACACACACACACACACAGCATCACTACTACCACTCCTGCCACCACCAAGTGGCTGAGTCAACATCCACATAGAAAAGAATGACAGGGAGAGCCCCTCATCCTGTCCAAATGCTTTCCTGCAATGGATAACCTACAAGGCCAGGCAAGGTGATGCATGTGGGAAACTGAGGTAGGAGGATCTCAACTCTGACGCCAGCCTGGACAACTTAGCCAGACTATATCTCAAAATGAAAAATTAAAAAGGCTGGAAATGTGGCAGTGTGGCTCGTGGTAAAGCATCTCTGGTGGGAAAAAAAGAATCTATGAAATGAAAAACTGGCTTCATTACTTTATTTGTTCACTTATTCAACAGATATTTATTAGTCATCTACTATATACCTGCACCTTCCCAGCACTGGGATTACAATAGAGAGAAAAACTGGCTACTGTTTTTGGCCTCAGATAGCTTACAGTCCAAAATAGGGGAAAAGCTAGTAGAACCATCGCAATCCAATGAAACAGTCACCAATCAATCACACACACACAGACAATCATAAGCTGAGCTGAGTGCCAAAGGGTGATCACATTAACATGCAAAAACCTCAAGACAGGAGGAATCCTGCACATGTAAGGAACTGATGAGGACCAGCATGACTGGAAGAGAGCAATAGGAAGAAAGGAGAGGCTTTGCAGGGCCAACATCCTGCCGAGTTTTGTAGAACATGTTAAGGATTTCGGCTGTGACTGTGAGAGCAATGTGGAGCCATCAGAGGCTTTTTTACAGAGGATTATATGGTCCAGTTTGGGGCTGGGGGTTTTGCTTAGAGCACTTGCCTATCATGCACGAGACCCTGGGTTCCATTTCCAGTATCACAAAGTAAATAAACAAGTAAACAAAACAAAGCCCAGGGTTTATTTTAAAATGATTATTAGCTTTGATATGGGAGATGATTTAAGTGAGGTTGTGTAGAGGGGATGCAGAAGACATTTTAGGAGGTAATGAATGATGGTAAGATTATGGGAATGATACTGAACACAGATACCCCACCTTTTCCTCCATGTACAAAGTGCATGCCAGATTGTAAAATCCAGCTCTTTACAACACTACGAGAAATTTGCTTCATATTTGCTGTGGTCATTCCCAATTGCTCTGGAATATAGATGGAGTGGATATGCATATAGATTCACAGGGCCACAAATCTTTTATACATGTCCAATTTTCTCTCATCCTCTCCCTTCCTATGAACTTGGCAGTGATCACTCATCCCTATCTCCACTAGTTGGAGGGTGTCTTAGTTTTGCACTAGGGCTGGCTCTCCAGGACAGGGATTGTTCCTGCTCCCACACAGTGTAGGTGCAGTGCCTACTCTGGGCAAAGCCAGTGGAGGAGGTGTGGTGAGCAGGCCATTTTCTGTTTCACATGAGGCCCTTAGCGGCCAGTCCCATTGCATTGAAGTTCTGCCAGGCTCTGCTTGTGGGCCCTGAGCTAATCTTGCTCCCTCCTGCTTATTGTTCTGTGTGGGCCCTAGAAGCACCCCTGACCTGTTTCACTTTCAGTTTCCCGGGACACACGTGGCTGCCCTACACTATGTATTTCCATGGAAGAGGGAATGTATCACTGGCTCACTTATGCGACGAGGGACGTTTTGCAAAGATGCCCATCTCTACAAGATGCGGCATTTTCACTGAACCCTTCTGCTGGGCTTGCATGTGTGAGATGGTGTCTCTACCTGAAAAGGTGGAGCTTTGGGTAGGAATGGCCGTGACTTCCCACAGTACTGCCTGGGAGACCATTTGGCTTCCTGTGTGAAACACTTCCAACTCCTCTTGCCTTCGGTCTCCTGTGACCCCTGGCAGTCTTGGGTCCCAGGAGAGCCTAGTGAAGTGGATGTGAATAACTCCAGGAAGCCAGTCATCCCTCTGAACCCTCCTCTCCTGGACTGCGTGTAGGAGAAAACAGGCCCTTTTTTCTATAAGAGAGAGCATTTGTTCAGAGCTCTGAGACCCAAATAGGAACTTACCAAGACTCAGCACAACCAAGCTGTGGGTTTGGCTAGAGTGAGAGAAGGCAGGGTATCAGAGGGGTGTATCTCTGCGCTATCTAGCAGTTCATAAAGCAATTAGCGCAAGGGCTTGGCCCTTCCCACAGTTTCCATTCATTCTTTCTTCCTTTTATTCATTCACCAGACTAATGAGTTGCACCAGGGCAGCAATCAGGGATCCTATCGTGTTCATCTATGTGTTCCCACAGCTTAGCCCAGTGCCTGGCCCCAGAGAGACTCTAGTGAATGAACTCATTCAATGACCATTCATTCACCATGTGCTGTACAAACCCCTGGAGGGTGCAAACAAGGGTGGGACACAAATCCTTGCCTTCCAGGAACTTACAGTCTAATTGGGAAGGCACAGTGAAGCAGCAGTGAACTTGAACTGGGGGTGGGGGTGGCGGGGCTGCAGAAGGCACTGCTGAGAGGGCTGGGGATATAGCTCAGTTGGTAGAGTGCTTCCCTCACATGCACAAGGTTCTGGGTTCAATCCCAGCACCACAAAACAACAAAAACAGAAGGTACTGCTGATAAGTGAGTGAACAAGTCCCCAAACCAAAAGTAAGCACCCCACCTTTTACCCCCTCCCCAAAGAAAAACACCCACTCCCAGAATTGTACATTTTTTTTGACCACCATCACTACTCAGGGGCTCAGGCCCTCCTCCTGGGCACTGGCTCCCTGACCTCTGACCGCTCATCTTTGACTTTTTCACCTTCCAGGTTTCCTTCCTGCAGCCCGTGCCTGGGGTCTGTTTTCTGTACAAGGTAGCTCACCCCACTGCCAGAGGAGGCAGGTAGTATGCCCCAGTGGTTTGGCACAGGCCTGACCAACTGGGCTGGAATGGAGTTTCTGTTACCCTTTTGCTGTCTGAATGTCACATGCATGACATCTTCAATTTTTGATTGCTCTTCAGTTTCTTCATCTCTAAAGATGACAGCAAGCACCCACACAGCCTCTGTCCCATGCCACACTCTGTTTTCACTTATTCCATCTTCAGAGAGGCCATGATCTCCCTGTTACAGGTAAGAAAGTGAAGCACAGAGAAAGCAATTAGTCTACACTGGCAACAGCATGATTTAAACCCAAAGAAGCAGCTCTCAGCGTGATTACTCGAATCCAACCCTCATTTTGGCGTGGCACTCGGCTTTCAGGCCCCTGTTTTCAAACCCTCTCGTTCACATGTCACTTGTGCCTAAACAGAAAATGCCTCCTGGCTTCCCAAGTCTCACAGAACACAGGACCTTCTGTCTCTTTCTCCAGGCTTTGACCTCAAGTCCAAGCCCGGGACTCCAGGCACGTCCTGACTGTCCACCCTGCTGGGCTGCCACTCAGAGAAATTTCCCTGAACTCACCCTACTCTTCCCTGGGCGTGCAGCCTCAGGTCAGCGGTCAGCGGTCAGGTCCTCTGACCCGTCCTCTCAGCACTCCCCTTTGCTAGTGCTGCCCCAGCATCTTTCAACCTCAATTGGCTCCTGCTGTTTTCTCATCTCCAGGCCCTCTCACACTGCTTCCTTCCCCCTTTCATCCCTGCCCCCACTCGGCTCCCACATCCTGCCCTGGGGCCCTCTCTCTGGCCCCAAGAAGTCTGTCTCCGTATTGTTCTCCACTTCCAACATTAGCATTCTCAAAACCCACATTTGCATTTTGATGGCTCCTGTCCCAGCTAGACAGGGGTACACTTTGATGCATATATATTTTGGAAAGGAGAGCTTTCTCCTGCACAGTGTCTGATTTTCCACTTTCATTCAAGTGTATTCTTTGCTTCTGGCCTGATTTACTCTGGGCCAAGACAGACTTTAGCCAGCACCTTTAGGCTATGCTGAGGCCTATAAGATAACGGAAAGGCTCTGCCTCGTGGGAGTTCAGGGGAACAGACGTCTCACTTCCCACGCCTCCCATCCTGCTCGGAACATCAAAGCATCTTGCAGGCTCCCATCTGCAACCAGCATGCTCCCCTCCCAGGCTCAAGGGCCTTGGCCTCCAGCATTCCCTAGCACAACTGCAGAGGCTAAAGATCCACTTCCTTGTGGTCATTCCTAGCTGGGCCATCCACCTGACTGATGGACAATCCCAAGCCTTGATTCCAGGATCAGCCACTAGAAGTAGGCAAGGGAGACAGAATAAAGAGGCCACCCCAGAGAGCCTAGTGACCCTGTATTTTCCCTATTTATAACCCAAAGATCCCTAGGGATTTCCCTCTGCTTTAGGGGATGTGGGGAGAAAGTGTCCAGGGGCCCAGATAGCATTCTTATCTGGGGCATGGGTGCTGGGGCTTTTAGTTTTTCTATGCCTCTGGGCTGCTGAGGTTCAGCCAGAATCAGAACAGAAAGTGCCAAGCAACAGAAAGGCATCCCCTGCCAGGTCTCCAGGGGTTTCGGGGCCATTTTTTACAGGGGTTTAGGGAATTGCGGTTTGCATGGCATGACTTCCTAGGGGTTCATCCTAACTTCACAGTGATTTACAATTCCTATGCCAATGAGAAACTCTACTCATTCATCTCTACCCACAGCCGAATTCTTTCATGAGCAGTCCTCAGTAACATCTTCTACATATGGCACGGGGTAGATACTGAGGTACTTTGGGTGGGAAAACAGAGGTAGAAGTCTAGAAAGGATAGGAGTGGACCTCATGGAGGCTCTGCCTTGGGACAGAGTGGATCAGTTGTCAGAGTGGTAGCACAGGAGACAAAAGAAAATCCCCAAGCCTCCAGTTGAGTCGGCATGCAGGAGCTGGCTTGAAAGATTTCTGCATTCCTAGTGCCCTGCTCCTACAGGGGTTGATGCAAAAATGAACAGAAGTCTTAAGCACCAATTTCAAGGAATTTATGTGCTAGTGGGGAATAAATATGCATCACGATATTAATCACTAAAGCCTGGTAAGCACTTGTTTTTTACATGTTTTGCTTCTAACTTCCATCATAAGACCTTCTGCCCATCTTACAGATGAAAGCAAAGAGAAAAGAAGAAGTCTCAAAGTGAAAGGCCCAAGGTTACAGTGCTAGGAAATTGCTGGGCCAGAATTCAGACTCAGTGAAACCTCATGGCTCCAGTTCCTTCCATCTCCAAACTGTAGGCAAATACCTGAAGACATGAAATAACCAAGTGCTAAGGAAAGTTAAAGTACAGGGACACATCTGCCTTGGGAACAAGACCAGCTCCATAAAGAGTTATCCTGGCTGTACCCTGAAGAGTGGGCAAGAGTCTATGAGGAGGGCGCAGACAGTCAAAGCACCGAACTACTTTGGGGAAATAGTGAATCATCCTGGGATGTGAGAACAGAGAGGAGAGGAGAGAATGGGTCAGCGCGAGAGCACAGAGGGGTATGGAGAAATGTGGACATAAATTTGTGGGTCTCAAGACCACTGATGATGTCTTTAGTAGTAGGACAGAGAAAAGAGATATTTAAGAAGAGAAGTTAAGGCCCAGTGTGGTGGCACACACCTGTACTCCCAGTGGCTCGGGAAGCTGAGATAGGAGGATCATGAGTTCAAAGCCAGCCTCAGCAAAAAAAGCGAGGTGCTAAGCAACTCAGTGAGACCCTGTCTCTAAATAAAATACAAAATAGGGCTGGGGATGTGGCTCAGTGGTTAAGCACCCCTGAGTTCAATCCCTGGTACCCCTGCCCCCCCAAAAACAAAGAGAAATTAAGGAGACACAGGAAAGGAGACCTGAAATATAGGAAGAAAATAAAATGACAGAAGTGATTCAGGCCATTGAAAAATCCAAACAAGGGGCAAAGAGAACCTGAAAGAAGTAGCCTGACTGTGGCAAGGTGCTGATCTGAGACGCTTTCAAGCTGGAACTGGGAATCTGAAACATGACTGGGAGGGAACTGGAGATAACAGGTTTGGAAACTGCAAAGAGAATAGATAATGATTGAAACCACAGGACAGCAACAGGGTTGCAGGAGAAAAGAAAGGTGAGAAGCAATTCTAGATCTAAGGGCCAGAAGGAGAAGGTAAGAAAGCAAAGGAGACAGGAAAAGCACCGAGGGACAGGACGGCAAGAGGAGAAGCAATTAGAATGCCAAGTGAGAAGACTGAACTCCTAGTGGTCAGCAGTGTCAAAACATGTCTTCTTCAGACAAAGAGTCTTGCCTGATCAAACTGTCATCAGGCTCCTTGACCTTTTCCTAGACCCATCTAGCAACTTCCTTGAAAAATCCAGTTTTGTTTTGTTTTTCTTTGTCCTGTTTTTCAGGACTAGGGATTAAAAACAGGGCACATGTGGGCAAGCACTCCACCACCATGCTACCTCCCCCAACTCTTTTAAAGATTAATTATTATTTTGAGACAAGGCCTCACTAAGTTGCCCAGGCTATCCTTGAACTTGTGATCCTCCTGCCTTGGCCTCTTCAAGTAGCTGGGATTACAGGTGTGCACCACCATGTCCAGCCAAAATCCAGTTTTAGTAAAGAACCATGGTGAAGTGTTTGTTAGCCGATAAGTGAAATTCTTGAGAGGTAAACTTCTATATTAACACACCTTGAAAGTGTCCTTTCCTTTTGTTTCAGCTAAAACTCTTTGGAGAAGGTCATGAAGAATCATCCTTCATCTTCAAGATCACTGAGCCACTCCAACTTTTTCTTTTAGATTTCAGAGCAAACTTGGCTTATTAAAATATTGCACTGAGCATGCCCAGAAGCATTCTTGTCCATCATCTTTAAAAAAAATTTTTTTTTCATTGTAGATGGACACAATACCTTTATTTAATTTAATTTAATTTATTAATTAATTAATTTATTTTTTAATGTGGTGCTGGAGATCAAACCCAGTACCTCACAGATGCTAGGCAAGCACTCTACCACTGAGCCACAACCCTGGCATCTTGTCCACCATCTTAACCTTTCAGTATGTGCTTTATGACCTTGAGCAGGTCCAAAAATGTGTCTGTCATCTTTCCTTCTTGAACTATGACCCTAATCTGGGCATGCTCAGAAATATACATCCTAAACTGAGCATTTTCAGGAATGTGCCCACCCCTGTAGGGAGGTAGGGGTACTAGAGATTGAACCCAGGAGTGGTCTACCATTGAGCTATATCCTCAGACCTTTTTTAAAATTTTATTTTGAGACAGGGTCTTGCTAAGCTATGTAGGCTGGTGATTCTGCTTCAGCCCCCTGGATAGCTGGAATTATAGGCACTTTCCTTCCTAAATGAATATATTTAGGTTCCCCTGATGAAATCCCCTTTCTTGGAAGAGAGCATTGCTCTGCAGATAACTAGGTGCTCTCCTTAACTTGCTGGGGAAAATAAATCTTTCTCCATTCTTTTATCTTCTGGCTTGACACTGACCAAGAAGAAAGTCCATTGTATTTGGTACAGTTAAGCAAGGAACACCTCCACCCCCATATCTGATAAGGTTCCTCCTTTTTCACCATCCCCCAGTGATTTCTGCAGCAAGAATTCTATTGTTGGGGGGCTGGGGATGTGGCTCAAGCGGTAGCGCGCTCGCCTGGCATGCGTGCGACCCGGGTTCGATCCTCAGCACCACATACCAACAAAGATGTTGTGTCCGCCGAGAACTAAAACAAAATAAAAAAACTCTCTCTCTCTCTCTCCCCTCTCTCACTCTCTCTTAAAAAAAAAAAAGAATTCTATTGTTGGATTAGTGAATTTCCATCCACTGATCCTTACCCTGTTTCCCACTTGCCCATGCTGTCTGTGGATTGGAGCTTGATTTCTCTTCCCGACTGCAAAATTCCATGGTCATGGCCCCTGTATGTATTTGGGAGGGGGTGGTACTGTGGATTGAACCGAGGAGCACTGTAATCACTGAGCTTCACCCAGTACATGTACATCCTAAACTGAGCATCCTCAGGAATGTGCCCACCCCTATAGGATTTAGAGTGGCCAAATGGATTCTGTGAGAGTGTTGAGGGAAAGTCTTGCTCTTTTCTAGACCTCTCCAACTCAGTCAGTGAGGGGTGTGAGGAGAGCTTGGACAAGCTGGGGAGACATGGCCACATACTGACGAATGGCCCATTAGCGAGGGCAGGAGATAGGAAGGCAGAGGTTGGGCAGGACGAAGGCTTCAAGATGGCTTGGTCATACCTTGAGTCTGCATCTGAGGTGCCCCTTGAGGTAAGGGAGGGCAGTTCATTCCATGGACTTTCAGAAAAATTTCTTCCTTCTCGTCAGCAAATCCTGGCATGCCCTTGCAGAAGGTGACTCAAGCACTCTTTGTCTCTGGGGCCATCTATTAAAGTCCCCTCTCCACTAATGATGATTTTTTTTTTCTCTGTTTGTTTGGGTGAGGGCTAAGAGGAGAGGAGACATACAGGGCACCGACGTGTTAGGAAGTCTAGCTCCCTGCTCTGTCTTGGCTGCCCCAGGCTTTGATAGTGCCAGAGTCTGAGATAGCTACCCAACTATCAGGCCTGCCTCTCCCTGAGCGGGCGGCTCAGCTTTCATCTGTTTGTGGCCAAGGACAGGGACATGGGGGCCAGTACCCAGGCTGGCTAATGAGTAATTCAGAGCCTCATCTGTGCATGGTCTTGGGTCATGTACTGGGGTAACCTTGATGTGGCTGGGAGAGGCCCCAGCCATTCTGAATCCTGGGCCAAAGCCTGGCCCCAAGGCCTGGGGGCCATTTTCTTCCTCATCTCTGCTCCTACCTCCTAGTGGAGTCAGGGTTTTGTCCCCCTCGGCCCCACCTTCACTTAAATGCCCCAGCCTAAGTAACTTGTAAAAGTGATTCCAAATGTTTTTGGCCTCCATTAGCCTCCATCTGCCTCAGTTCCAAAGAGGTGAATAATGGTGCCTTCAACTCTGGCTTCCATTTAAATCACCAACCTGTTCTCCTTGAGCTGCTTCCTTCTTTTCCCGACCCTGAGGGTCCTATACAGCCCCCTCCAACAAATGATGCAAAAGGCCTTTGAAAGGCCAGGAGCACACCTTTGTGAGTGGCTACTTGATCTTGATTTCTTTTCCTTGGGTGAGATAACCTCATTCCTTCCTCTGTAAAGGCCTTGAACGCTTGCCCATAGAAAATAGGAGGGAGTCTGTGCTCTTGGGCTCAGCAGGCTTTCCACGGAGAGGTCTGAATTCCCTCCTCAGCATACCATTCACAGGCCTGCTTTATGTGAGAATCTCTTCGGGTGTGTCTGGTGCTTGTTTGCAGCTGTGGGACCCTGGTACAGTTGCCAAAACTCTTTACTGTGCACAAAGGTCTGTGGTACCTCTTCATAGGGGTCTAGGCAAAGTGCAGCAAGACAGGAGCTACCAAGTCCTGGACAAGGAAGAGATGTTCATTCTATCTGGGGGCCCCCTGCTGGTCTACCTCCCCATCAGGAACTCCATTCTCCCACCAGAGTGAACTCAGTAGCTTGAAATCCTTAGAAAATATTTTCCAAGTGAAAGAACCGAATAAATGAATAAATACATTGTTAATAACAGCAAATATGTGTGGGTATCTGTTCTCAGAGAATAAATCAGTTCAGTGATTATGGAATTTCGCACTGTTAAAAGGAGTTGAACCAGGCACATGTAAACTGTCTTAAAACTAATGGAATCAGGCTTAAAATTCCTTAAAATTTCAAAGACTTTCTTCTCTTACTTCGGGTTACTGTTTATCCTGAGATTAATATTTGAAAATAAGAAATGGTGGGCTAGGGGTGTAGCTCAGTGGTAGAGAGCTTGCCCAGCACATAGGAGGTCCTAGATTTGATACCCAATACTGAAAAATAAAATAAAATGGCCACTGGGAAAAAAAATCAATTTGTGGCAGCATCTGCATTATGTTAGGTGTTTGAGAAATTTCTGTGGAATGGAGAAACGGATCAATGATTGGAGAAAAATTAACCATCATGGGAAAAGTGCTCATTTGAGCATTCTGAGGGCTCAGATACTTTCCAGGGTTCTGGGTAGCATTCTCTGTGTGGCCTTTGCTGTGCCTCTTACCCTCTTTGCTTCTACCCCTCTCATCTCACCCATATAAGCCAACGTAATCTGTGTCTTCTTCCAGGAGTGTCAGAGACAATTGCAGCAGGGACATAGGTCTCCTGGCAACCCTCTTTGCCAATCTCAGATGAACATGACCACACATCTTTCTGGGACCTTTAGAGCCAGCAAGGTGAGGGAGGAGGAAGGAGAAAATTAACTGGACAAGTCACCCCACAGCAGTGAGGCCCAAGAAAGTGCCTTTATCTTCTCCCTGTTGTGCTTCATTGACTTCATTGTCAACCTGTGTCCGGCACAGAGCCCTTTCTTCTTTCTGCACAGCTAGGCTGTCTCCTAGGGGCTGGGCCTGAGAATACAGGGAAGGAGCAGGCAAATTATCAATGGATCAACTTGCAAAACTATCCCCATTTCCCCAGCCCCCAGCCCTTATAACTTTAAAGCAGAAATGCATTCAGGAAAATCTGACAGTTCCTTGGAATAAGTGATTAAGGACTGTGGCTACAGGACCCCAGGCTGGCTCAGTGTAAGGGTGTCATTTCTCAGCTGGGAGCCAGAACTGTGAGTTGGATCCTGGAAGGTATCCCGGTAGGACTGGGTGACTGGTCCTGGAGCTCAGAGGAGCTGCATGGTAGTGGCAGCAACTCAAATTCTGCTTCAGGAAGCCTTCTGGGATTGTCCAAGCTAAATACACCTCTTCCAAGTCCCATAGGGCTTTCTTGTTTCTTGTGGAGCATTTGGTACCTTTGTCTTTGTGTTCTCATTATGGCATAGGTCTTTTCTCTCTTACCAGTCTGGGAACTGCCAAAGAGACCAGTCTTGACCTAACTGACCTTGGTTAGTTGAGCCTAACAATGACAGCCCTGCAGGAGCCAGTTATAAAATAATTGTTGTCTCAATGAGGAAATAACCGCCTTGTCACATGTGCTGTCCTTCTCACCTGTCCAAGTTATGTCCTTGCATTCCTTTCTGTGTGCCTTCTAGGGTTAGAAAAGACAGCAGGGGAAGGGAGGTAAAGGTTAAAGCACCTCAAATACCTGTTTTGGTGGCGGCACCTGTTAACTAGGCTGCATGCACATGCACATGCGCACAGGCATGCCATCTCAGGTACAGTGAAAGTGCAGTGCCCGCAGGGGAGGGAAGTCCAGGAATTAAAGTAATCAGAGGACGTTTAGCTGGGTGGAGTTCACAGGGATGCTTCTGCTTGCCTACCTTCTGGTGCTTGTTCTATCTTGTTTGCAAGGTCATAGTGCCTTGCTCCATGAAACACATTTGTCCCTTGGTATCTGTAGGGCACTGGTTCCAAGACCCCTATGGATACAAGACCCACAGAAGCAGAATTTCTGGGTAACTATGATTTTAACAAGGACAGTATTTTTGTTTGTTTGTTTGTTTTTGGGTACCAGGAATTGAAATCGGGGGTGCTTAACCACTGAGCCACACCCCCAACCCTTTTTAAATATTTTATTTAGAGTCAGGGTTTTGCCAATTTGCTTAGGGCCTTGCTAAGTTGCTGAGGCTGGCTTTGGATTCCAGATCCTCCTGCTCCAGCCTCCCGAGCTGCTGGGATTATAGGTGTGCACCACCAACAGCAAGGACACTATTTTTGATGTGGAGTCAGGCTCTGGAACCATGGAACTCAGTTATTTTTTAATGCTTTCTGGTTCTCAAAGGAGTTGTTCATGCTTATTGAAAGCCAGTGTTCTTATCATAAAAGAGATATTAGTACTCTATTTTAATGCCTTCAAGTATTATGTTATACCAACATATCGAGGAGTTTGTAAACTCTAAAACTACCTACAAATGCATAATAATAATATTCTGAAATTACTTTGATGTATAGAAACTCGCTTCTTCAGGAACATAAAGGAAGCTTGTCCCCAAGTCTTTGGGATTTTTCTACATAGTATTACTAAAACCTTGAATTTGAGCTCATCCCCAAGCCCAACTAGGACATAGGCAAAGCTTTTACTTGGTAATATTTTTAACCTTTCCAAACTTTTTCAGGTCCCTTAAGCTTCTCCCACTTCTGCAGTTTACCCAGACAGAAAGCTGCTAACGCAGTTAACACAAACAGTGTTTCCCCAAATGTGCCCTATGGGATAAGAAAGGGGGTTAGGGAAAGAGAAAGGAGAGTATCTAGACCAAATTTGTTTGGGAAATGCTGTGCTAACCGGGTTTTAAGAATTCAGAGCCTTTACGCTATGGATCTGCAATAAGGCAAAAGCAATAAGGCAAAAGCATGGCTAGTGTTTCTAAGCACATTTGAACCTTTTTACTGAGATCCATCTCTCAGAACTAGATGAGTTTTACATTAAGGCCCTAGCAACTCTGGGGCATATTCCCTCAAGGTGTCCTTTCTTAAATTATACAGGGGTCAAGACATATGTATCTCTTGTGAGGCTGGACCTACCCCAAAAGATGCTGGGATTTCTCTAAACTTTCTTAACCACTCTGGAAACTGTGGTTCAGATTTGACAGTAGCTTCACTGTGTGACCTTGGACCACTGTGGTAACCTCTCTGGGCTTCACTTTTCTCCTATAAATTGGTAGTACCCATATAGGGCTTGAGTCTTTTGTGAAAACCCAATAAAAACAAATGAGACAATATATAGGGCTGCATTTCTGGCTTTCAAAAGACAACTTCTAGCAAGGCTATTGTAATTATTATTTGGAATTTTATTTGTCTTTCCAAGCCACATTTGAGTAAGAGATAGAGCCATGGTCTTTCCTTCAAAGAGAAAATCTTTGAGTCTGAAATAATGAACCAACATTATATATTAAAAAAAAGAAACAAAAGAATTTGTGAAATAACTGGGCTGTTTTAAGGCAAGATAGGGCAGAGATCTGACACAACTGTCCAGATCAATCAGAACAGGCATTACCCGATTAGAGTTGGGAATTATCTGGAAAATTTCCTCAGCTGTTCATTTCATTTGCAGGACTTTCTCAATGAACCATTGTTACGAACATTTTTAAAAACCTTCCAGCTTGTCACGAAGACTGGGGGTTTTGACAGTCCATGGATTTGGAAGTATAGAAAGAATTTCATATTTTTTTTTTAAATGCATGAAGTGTACTGGATTAAACTAATTGGAGGAAGACAATGCCTCTCTCAAAGAAAACAAAACTGGTATGAAACCAACCATGTACCAAATACCCATCATGTGCCAGGCACCAGCCTAGCTTCTTTTGTATTGTCTCATTCAGTCCTCTTGGAATCACTGTGTGACATCAGTTGAAAGCACTACTTTAAAGTATGGAGGGAAGGAACTAAGACTTGGAATGTTTCAAAAAAAAAAAAAAACCTGCCACAGGACCCCAGTTAGAAAGGAGAAGAACCAGGATTGAAAACCATGCTCTTTCTGCTGAGCGTTGCTACTTTGCTTCCTAGATTTTTCCTTCCCCCCCCCCAAAAAAAAATATATAAATATAGTACTTATGATTAAACCCAGAGGTGCTTTACCACCTAGCTACATCCCCAGTCCCTTCTACTTTTGTATTTTGACACAAGGTCTAAGTTGCTGAGGCTGGCCTCAAACTTGCAATCCTTCTGCCTCAACCTCCCAAGTTGTGGGGATTGCAAGTATGCACCTCCACACCCAGCTAAAACTTGACTTTTAAAATTTAATAACCCCAGGGAGGAATGGGAAATAGTCCCCCATTCCTTTTTTATATGGAGACAACATAAGACATAAAAAGTTCTCAATTAACTGTAAGAACAGCAGACCCCAGGCATACTAATGGTGACCATTAAAAGCCTTTCTATTATACCTCATTTTCCTAAAACCAAAAGAGAGACTCAGGAAGGCCACGCTTCAGAGCAGGGAATTTCTGTGAGGAGTTCTGGCAAGGTCCTCACTGGTACAGGAGTCACAGTGCCCTCCAGCACATTGACCTCTCTGTCTGATTTTGCCTATCTGGAAAGCAGGTCATGCCATCGTTTTTCCAGCCTGGAATACCTCTCGGAAGCAGACAGGGAACAGTCCCGTGATGGCTGGCTCCTGGCTATGATTTTGCAGGCACTCAGTGCTCTGTGGTCCTCTACCCTGGAAAGGCCTCCTCCTGGGTGGGCTCATGCCCCTTGTTCTCTCCAACCTTTGTAAAGAAAGGTGAGGAAGGATCCTTTACATGTCAATGGGTAGCTGTGTGCTTGGGGCCAGGAGGTCACCACCCAAACTGGCAATGGGGTTTCCTTTGGGAAGAAGAGTGGGAGCTGGACTTGGCCTGGGGATAAGGAAGAATGAAGACATATGAATGAAGATTTCTTTCTTCTTTCTTTCTGTGGCACTGGAGGTTGAACCCAGGGGTGCTCTACCACTCAGACACATCTCCAGTCCTTTATATTCCATTTTGAGGCAGGTTCTTGCAAAGTGGCTGGGGCTGCCTTCGAACTTGTTATCCTCCTGCCTCAGCCTCCGGAATCTCTGGGATTAACAGTGTGAGCGGCCCAGCCCAGGGTGAAGATTTCATTGTTAAAGGACAAGAGTTTTGTCAAGCAGAAGGGGGCGGGTGAAAGAGGAGGCTGCTAGGGGTGTAGGTCTGTGATAGAGCACTTGCCTAGAATGTGCAAGACTTGGGTTCCATCCCCAGGACCAGACACAACTAAATGAGGAGGGGGAGGGAGAGGGGAAGGGGCAACCTGCATTATAATGAACAAGTCTCATTGTCCCTCAGAGTGAACTCTCTAATTTCAGTCTTTTCAAGAAAAGGAAGATTCCAACATTGCAGATCCAGCACTAGTGCTGGACTTGACTTTGGCCCCAGCCTCCCTTTAGAGAGGTTGTATGACCTGAGCAAGAATATACAGATAGAACAGGAAATTATGTCCCTTCCCAGTGACCGAGATTTAGCGGCCCCATCTGTGAATGAGGAATAAGAATGATTTATTTGTCTGAAGACAGGAGGGTGTCATCCCATGCATGAAGAGAGAATGTTTCTGAAGGACAGACATAGGCCTCATTTGTGTTTGTTTTTGATTTTCTTTTTCCACCGATGGAACCCAGGGACTCACATGTGCCAGGCAAGGACTCTGCCACTAAGCTCCACTCCAGCATTTGAATAGGAAGCACTTGGGGAAGAAGGCTCTACCTCTTCCCTTGCCAGTCCACTGAACCTCAGATGGAACCATTGCACCTTGCTTTCCAGCGCCAGATAGTCCTGCAACTGGTATCCACTGACTCTCCCAGATAATTGTATGTTCATAAGTAGTTTAAGAAATGGAACCGGCACCCCTCTGTCTGTGGGATGTTCCAAGGACTTGGTACTCTGGGAGAGGAGGCAGGAAAAACTGCCAGCCCAAATACCTTTCCTCAGGTGCTTTCCTGAGGCTCTGTGGAGGAGAAAACATCAGTGGGAGGGCAGGTCCCACTCAATTAGGCAGCGTCAGACCTGGAGGGGCTGGGCCAGATTCAGGACGATAACAGCTCAGTCTGCACGTCATCACCAGCCCAGGCAAAGATCCATTTGCTTGCAAATTCAGGGCCCCCAAAAATGGATGCAGCTGGGTGCTCTGCCTCTTATGGTCCCAAGCTACCTGCCAGGTGTCGGGAGACTGCCACACTGCATGGGGGTGGTTTGGCTGGTCCAGGTGGTGGTGTTCTTGCTGCGAGAGGAGGGTGGAGCAATGAGAGGCAAGATGGCACCAGGGAGGCCTGTTGCAGGTCCACGTGCTGCGGCTGGAATGCGTGCACTGGAACCCAGTGCCACCAGGCACAGATTTCTTATCTTTGGCTTCCTGAAGTTGCTTTTGGCTGAGACTCCCGTACCTCCCCCACCCTGGCATACACCAACACAGTCAAAGTGACTGATGGCCAATGCTTCTGACTCAGACCCAGCTGAGCCTCCTAAAGGGGGGTCAAGGCCATTGTATGGCTTTATTTCTCACGTGTCTTGGAAAAGTCAGCTGACTCTACTTTACCTTGGAGTCCCCCAGCCCCACCAAAGTTCATGGTCCTCTGGATAAGTTTCCAGTCTATGAAGAGCAAAGATAGACATAGAGATCCTGCCTACCCATACTATTGAGGAATGAGAAAACTGTTCCCTCAAGGATGAAAAATTAATTATTCAGGAAGAGAGAAAGGCAAATCAGCTAGTTATTCCCAGTGTCTACTATTGCCCTCTTCCTTAGAAAAATAATTCTTTTTTTTTCAGGTACCAGGGATTTAACTCAGGGGCACTAGACCACTGTGCCACATCTCTAGCCCTATTTTGTATTTTATATAGAGATAGGGTCTCACTGAGTTGCTTAGCACCTCGCTTTTGCTGAGGCTGGCTTTGAACTCGAAATCCTCCTGTCTCAGCCTCCCAAGCCGCTGAGATTACAGGCACACAACATAGCACCTCGCTAGAAAAAGATTTCTAAATTTTAGGATTTACAAACTAAGCAAAAAAAAAAAAAAAGACATTTATCAGCTTCCCTTGTAGATCTAGTGGAAATGTTGTGGGAAAATCCTAGGAAATGTCTTTAAATGGAAGAAGTATATCCTTCTTTTCTATTTCTTTGTTTTTGCTGGTTAGCTGTTGGCATGGAAGCTGGAGCTCAAGCAGCCATCCTGAACCATGAGGTCAGAGACAAGTTTTGAGAATAGCAGTCCTTCCAGATAGAAGGATTCTGGGTCCCTGATGATATTAGGAAGGCCCCTAGTACTCCTGCACTATCAAAATCTCTTTCAAACTTTTCCTATGAGAAAAAGAAATAAATTTCTATCTTATTTATACCAATATTTTGTGTTTCTGTCACATGTAGCCAAAGCTAAAAGCAACTAAAGCTAAAAGTAGATAGTTTCTGGTTCATGAGAAGGAACACCCAGTGTTAGAGATAGATTAGATTAGCAAAAGCTTTGATAATGTGTGGAAGAAAGGATCAAGTAATCTTGGAAAAGAAGATTTCTCGCCTGTAGCTAAAGGATAGATTTTCTCTCTCTCTCTCTCTCTCTCTCTCTCTCTCTCTCTCTCTCTCTCTCTGTTTATTTTTTTGGTGCCGGGTGCTAAACTTACGGTATTGCACATGCTAGGCAAGCACTCCACCACTAAGCTATATCCCCACCCCAGGGCAGATCCTAGAATCACAAGCCAAAAAAAAAAAAAAAAAAAAAAAAAAAAAAAAATCTCAAAAAAGCTCTCTGTTTTTATTAATTGAAATATAAGAACCTTTTTTGGGGGAAGTCATTACCCATAAGAAACAACTACTTGGATAGCATTAATCTCCACATTCCACCAAGGATTGGGAAGGTGGGGAAGGGAATCTCCCAGCACAAAATTCATCAGCTGTGTGTGTAATAGCACATCCATCAGAGAGCAGACAGAGATAAGGCCATTTTAAGAAGTGAAAGGAGAGGGTCAGTGGAAATATTGCAGATAATGAAGTCACGTGCAGCCCATTGCGTTGTAGATGCTTATTCATGGACTCTAATGTATTAAGCAGCTACTAGGTTCAAGACAAAAGAGGATATAAAGATGATCACCCATAAGCCAGGCACTGGGGTGCACACCTGCTTCCTCAGCTCAGAAGGATGAAGCAGGAGGATCACGTGTTCAAGGACAGCCTCGCCACCCTGTCTGAAAATTTAAAAAATTAAAATAAAACAAGGGCAGAGAGTAAAGCTCCATAGTAGAGCACTTGCCTGATGTGCAAGGCCCTGGGTTCAATCCCCAGCACTGCAAATAAAAGATGATCAGATATAGACTCCATCCTCAAGGAGTTTATAAAGACTAGTGGAAGGAAAGTTGTATGCTTTGCTATAGAACGTGATACATACCTGGAGAGAGGTTTGGGTGTCGTGGGATGACTCCCAGTGTTGTGGGAGTTCAGAGGTCCCTACCAGGTGTGTTTTGGGGAAGCACTGTGGAGGACTACTACTTCAGGTAGCTTTTTGTACTGTGGTCTTGCAGGATGGGAAAGATTTTGGACACACAGGATTAGTAGGCACGGAGAATGCCTTCTATAGTTTCCCTTTCTCCAAAATACCACTAGGGTGCCTGCTTCCTTATAGTGTGACGACTAACCACCCTTCCCAAGAGTAAGGACCTTAGAGTCATTCACTTTAGGAAATGGAGGTAACTTGGGAGATGTTTGATGTAGTCTACATGTGAAGGATGAGGATGAACCTTAGTTTCTCAGTTGGACACTTAGATTTGAGTCATGGTACTCCAAGATCTTAACTCAGTGCCTTGAGTACTTTGAGGCTGAAGGCTCAGAAGCCTAGCTGAAAATGCCCAGCTAAAAATGCCCAGCCAACCGTGGCCATGCCCTGGAAGCAAGGCATAGAAGTCATAGGTAGGTGGTTGAGAGGGGTACTAGCGGAGCACTTGAATTGGCACTTATCTCCACTTCCTTTGAGCTCTATTATTCCATTTCCAGAGCCCTAGAAGAATGTCAAGGTGCAGGAGGAGGCTCTAAGCTTGGGGACATGGAAAACACCAAAAGCAGATGGAAGTGCCTGCTGGGGTGGGTAGGATTAAGAGGGCCTGATCAAATAGCAGTCTGTGATTGTAGGAAAATGATGGTTAGGCTGCTGGGGACACTGCAGCCAAACTCTGAAGAGGTCCCCTGCTGCTCTGGAATTCATGGTAGGTAGATGTGTTAACTGTTGGTGTTCTAGCTTTTCACTTTTTCTTTCCCTTTGAGCATAACGCAGTGTAGTCCCCAAATGGTTCACTGCCACCATGACCAGAATGCACACTTAAATATCTAGACTCTATGCTCATTCATAACCTTACCAAGGATTTTTTCTTTGTCAGAGGGATAGGGTAGGGGGTGATCAGTCAGGAAAACAACTGTTCTTGTCTCCCTTTGCAAGACTAATAAGAGGAAAAACAATACCACAATGTGTGAGGTATTTCTTGCTCTGGAGAAGAGCATGTTTGGAGGGCCCAGGGGTGAGTGAACACTTTACTGCTCTTCTTTTAGACTTTGCCTGGAAACAGGAAGTTTGCTTGGCCCACTTTACCTGCCCAGGCCACTTGCTATCTACCTCAAGGCACAATCTGCTGTTTGTAATATCACAATCCGTTGCCGTGGAGATAGTGACGTAGACACATCAGCCCCCAGGCTGCAGGAAGGGAACAGTTTGCCGAGATGGGGCCCCAGGTGCAAATAAATACATTCCAAAGCAACAGGTGAGCTTCAGAGAAGCCAGGTCTTGATTTCCACTGAAACGTTTCTACCATTAAACAAACACTGTTGGATACACAAACATCTGTCTAGAAGCACAGTGGGGAGCTCATGGATTCCAGGGCTGGCTAGTGTTCCTGCCTGTGATAGCCTGTGTGGGCTGGGACAATTGGCTCCACCTTTCTGTGTCTTAGGTAAACTGGCTCTCCTTCCTGGCTCCCACCCTCCACTCTGGCCCCATGGTGGTATTAGGTGGATGGGTGCAATTGGAAAATAGAAGGAAGTGTCTCCTTCCCTGATGACACCAGGCAGGAGAGGACAGGAGAGATGTTTACCCTGCCAGGCCTCATAAAACTATCTCTATCAGCAAAACACCACCATTTATTAACCCCTTCTCATCTGCAGTCATTTTGCTACACTAATGATGGAGAGAGTTCAGACAACATGGTAGCTTATGTCTTATGGGTGAGATCAGCCATTCTTAGGGAACATGGCAAGTGAGACAGTTCATGAAGCTTAAGCATATGATTTCACTGCATTTCCCTGTGCCATTAGATATTTGATTCAGCCAGTGTGTAACAAGACGTACTCTGTTAGCTTACTAACAGCTGGCATTTAAGTGGGAATTCAGTGTTTCCTACAAGCCCAGATCACTGATAATCTAGCATAGATTTCCAACCCTCTTTTTAATACACACAGATTGATATGCCAACATTACCCCAGGTGCAGTGGCACATGCTATTCTTGCTACTAGCACATGTAATTCTTGCTACTCAGGGGACTGAGGCAGGAGAATTGCAGGTTCAAAGCCAGCCTGGGTTTCCTGGTTTCAATTCCCAGCAAAAGCAAAAGATATATATTCCAACATTCATGTTCTGGTTTACACTGAAAGCCAAACATGCAAGTAACCAGCTTACCTTTGATCCATTATTGAGCGCTAGCATTATTTTGTACCTAATAGGTGTGTGATAGCTACTTAATGACTTCATGAATTAATTAGTGTTGACACTCATAAGCTGGTTACACCACTGTGTGTACCTGTGCATGTAAACACAGATAGGTATTTAATCCCAACACTTGAGAGCTACCAGCAATCTTATTATACACAGGGATAATCTCAGGCTCAGAGAGGGGTGACTTGTCCCAGCTCAGGACTCCTCTCACTTCTTCACCTCTCCCATACCCTATGCCCATTCTTTCCTTCCTTCTTCCTTACACTCTAGGGGAGAGAGGCCAAGCCACTTTCCTGAAATCACAAGGAGCTCTCTCTGTTGATGACCCCTAGCCTGTGCACAGGAACTGTGCTACCCTTACCTTGGAGCTGGGTCCAAATAGGCCTTCAAAGATGGGTGAGGGGCCCAGGCCAGAAACCGAGACCATCCTTCTCTGACATGACCCTCCCTAGAAAGAATGCCAGGTTGGGTGTGGTGGTGCACATCTGTAATCCCAGTGGTTCTGGAGGCTGAGGGAGATGGATCGAAGCCAGCCTCAGGATTGCAAGTTCAATGCCAGCCTCAGCAACTTGGTGAGATCTTGTCTCAAAATAAATAATGAAAAGGGCTGGGGATGTAGGACAGTGGTAAAGCATCCCTGGGTTCAATCCCCAGTACAAAACAAGAAAAGGAAACTCTGGTTTTATTTTGGAGTCAGAAGCCCTATGCTTGAAGTTTAGCCCAAGGGTATGCCAGCTGCAAAACATTAGTAAATCACTTCTATTCCTCAGGGTTTCATTTTCTTTACTTGTTAAAAAAAAATCATTTCTCCCTTGTATATATCCATACAAGGGGATCAAGTGAGGTCATATGTCAAAACTTATCTATGAAATGTGACACAAGGAGGCACAGGATATAGTAACGAGTTTTAATTTTTAATATTTTCAGTAACTTTCTTATCTGGAAGGAGACACACACAGTTGATTGTGTCTGAAAGTATTTCTCAAACATCTTTGGGGCAGTGGTTTGCACCAGCCACACACAATTCTGTGGCCTCCGCGTGCGCTGACCTCACTCCCCTTCTGCTGACTATACCTGCCCCCTAGCTCTTCCAGGTCGCTGGTATACCAGTGGCTCCAGTGATAGTCCCTAGGGTTCCCAATAATCACTGTGGTTAACTTCAGGGAGACAAGACATCTTCATTACTAAGGGGGCAGGAAGGTAATAGATGGTGCTGGCTTTGTGACCACTACCCCTTTGCATAGTTGTTTTTTATTTTTATTTTTTCTGGGCACAGCATACATAGGCTTATTGTTATCTGCTGTGTTTGAATCAAATGAACCCTAACCCCCCAGCACCTGCAATGTGTGCCTCAGTGAGCAAGACTGATGTCTTCCTCCTCTTCCTCTCCTCTCTTGAGCGCTGTAACAGGGCAAGATTCCAACTAGTGACACCCTGCCTGCTACCAACCATGCCTGGAGGTGACACGGTGTGTTTCTGGAGGCCTCTCAATGAAGCCCTTTCCAAATACCCCACTCTGAACTTTCTGTCTCTGCTATGTGAAACACGGGAATCTTGTTTATTTCCACAACTACCTCGTCACCATTCATAGAAGTAGGAAGGCTGTACCCCAGAGAACTGGCTCTGAAATAGTGGCCTAACCTGATTAAACATGGGGCCATCCCTGCCCAGGCCCACATCACAACCGAGCAGGTGGATTTGGCGAGGTGCTGGACCGGGAGCACTTTGTGCATGAGGGCAAATGTTCAGGATGCCAATTATTTGGACCCTGCGGTGCTTCTTTTCGTCCTTTCTGACACCCTCTCACATACGCCACACCATGCTCTGCCTCGTTCAGCCCAACCTGATTTTACACATACCTGACTTTGTGGAATTCACTTTCTCTTGACTCACCATGGGCACTCTGCTGGGCACCCCGTGACTCCTCGACTTGTTGATTTGTGCCCCTGAATCATGTGGAGGCACCCGGCGTGGGCCCTTACCTGTCCACAGGGCTGTGCACACACTGTCAGCTTTGGAAGTGGCCAATGGTACATCCAATTCTCCTGCCTACCAGATGGAAGAACTGTCCAGAACAGCTCGAGGGTAGAGGACTAGTTTTTTACTCTGGAGTAGAAAGTCTCATTTCCCAAAGATTTTGAGGAAAGGATTGCCGGAGGAACAACATCACCCTGGGCTGATAGGAACACAGTGGGTTGGATTCTGGGCCCCGGGGGGATGAGAACTCCAGGGCAAGAAGCAGCCCAGGATAATTATCAGTCTGCGGGTTTCTCCCTCACTGAGAGCACAAGGCCGCGACAGCTGCTTCTTTGTACCCTTGAATATCTGAACAGCCTGCAATCATGGCCCAGTGCTTGTCCGTGCCTGCCCCCTCCACCTGGAAAGAGCCCAGGTCTTGCTGAGGCTACCCCTCATCCATGATTAGATATGGTTCCTGTCAGGAGATATAAAAGGGTCAGAGGCCCAGAAAGGGGAGAGAGGAGGAGGCGGTGTCCTCTATTCCCAGAAGACAATCCCCATCATTTCTGCATGTTATTAAGGAGGTATTAACATAGAGAATTCAAGTTCATTCCAGCACATGGTGGGTTTGCCCAGCCGGCTTTGTGGTCAAGGACGGTAACCTCAACTGTCCATCACTGAAGTCTCAGAATTGGCCAAAGGCAGGTCATTCTGACTCCACCGAAACAATAGGAAGAAGCTAATTTTGAAGACAGGGAGCAGAGAAGTGCGTGTGTGTGTGTGTGTGTGTGTGTGTGTTTTCTTTTATTAGTTGATAAAGGCACTACTGCCCTCTACTGGCAACAGCTTCATCATTGTGTCAGAAACCTGAGTCTTGAGATAAATCATTTGAGTACTTCCCGCAATTTTTCAAACAACTTGCTAATAAAGTGAATTTTGCTGTTGTGTTTCACTTTGTATGTTTGTTTTTTTGGTGGATCCAGGGACCCTCAACCACTGAGCCATATCCGCAGTCCTTTTTTATATTTATTCAGAGACAGAATCTCGTTGAGTTACTGAGGGGCCTCAATAAGTTGCTAAGGCTGGCTTTGAACTTGCAATCCTCCTCTCTCAGCCTCCTGAGCCACTGGGATTTCAGGTATGCACCACTGCACCCCAGTATTTCACAGTTTTATACCATCCACCCTTTCATTCATTCATAGCCTATCTGAAATGGGCAGGTTGTGTCTACTCTGCTCAAAGGAAGTTATTATTCTAAAAAGAGAAAGAAAGGAAAGCTAATTTAATGAGTACAATCCATTTCCTCATGTCCAGGTTTAATAACAAAGTCACAAGCCCTCTGACCCACAAGGCACAGATTCCAACCTTCCACCTTGCACCCGTGACCAGGACACCCAGAAACACAGCTAGAGAACTCCTCTCACTGTCAGGGAACATCTGGATCGGAGTAATTTTCGTGGAATCTGGAAGGTCAGTCCAAATTCACGTAAGTCGAAGTGTGAGATTCCAAGGTTCAGATGGGAAACCCATTCTCACGACCCTCACAAGGTTGTGCGATCCTTCAGGCTGCAGAAGCCTGCCTCTTCCAACCTCCCGCCTCAGGCGCACATCCTGGCTATGGGTTCCTGGAAACCAGGACCAAGCCTCCCCTTTGCCTAGCCCCCTACACATCATCTGCAAGCTTTGCTCATCCTGGAGTGACTCCAAGCAGTTTCAATAGGCGTGATTCCATCCAACATTTCTGCTCCTGGTGTTTCTTCTTCTGCTATTCTGTAATCAAATTAGGCAGAGTATGTATCCTTTTTTCTCCCCCAACATTTTTTTAGACTAGGTAATGCAATTCACATGGTTCAAAAATCAAAACAATAAAAATGTTTCAAGTTCAGTTCAATCACCCTGTCATTCATCCACCCTCTCGCACCCCTCTCCTCTTTCCTCCTTCGCTGGAGGTAATCACTGTTATAATTTCCTGTGTATTCTCTCAGCACATATGCAAATACAAATGAACATAAATGTACATTATTGTTGGCGGCACCCTTTAGACAAAAAGGAAGCATGCTCTGTACACCATTTTGAAAACCCCTCCGCATAATCATGGACACTGGATAACTTTCCAAATCGATATAGTTTTAAAACTTCCTCATGCCTTTTTATAGCTGTTACTATTCCATTGTGTGATAATATTGTGGTTTACTTAACTAGTGTTTTATGGATGGAAAATAGGTTTGTTTAGAATAAGTACTCCGGAGATCAGAGTAGAGTGTTTTTGTTCCCTGATTCTTCCCAGCCTCAGTCATTATTTAATATTGTTAAAAAGAGTATTACTAAGCTGGGGGTGCAGCTTGGTGGTAGAACACATGCTCAGCATACATGAGGCTTGGGGTTTGATCCCCATCACCGAAAAAAAAATGTTCCTGAACTATTGGGGGCTTACCTGATGATGTGTGCCATAGCCATTCCTGGGGTCTTGCTCTTGAGGATCAACTGCACACTGAAAACTCTGTGAGTGTCCTAGGGGCACAGAATGCAGGACAGAGATCTCCAGGGATAGGGGCAAAATACCAGATCTTCAGATAGGATCCTTTCCATTTGGGAGCTGAGCTGGCGAGGAGAGCTATCATGCCACAGTTTCTCCAAGGACTTTTGGAGAATGTGGATCAAGACAGTGATACTGGTGTAGAGCTAGAAAGCACCTGCAGGTAATTCAAGTTATATTGCCTTTAAAGGGGCACATAAGCCCAAGTAGTAAAGGACCAAAGGAAATAAGGATTGAATAACACCACATCAGGCAGCAGATTGAAAAGAATTGTAATAGACAATTTGTTCCTTTCCAAATCAGTACTCCAGCCTCCCAGCCTCCTCTCTAGATGATGTCAAGAAGGTTGGGTGACTCCCTCAGCAACAAGGACCAAGGTTGGTTGCAGCCTGGGTGGCAAGCAGCCAGGTGATGAGAGGTGGACTTTTTGAAGAAGCTGAGCTGACTGTGGGCTCGGCCCCTGTGCAAGCAGTCCTCAGACTGTCACCTTGACAAGAGCCAAACAAGATGATCAAAGAATCAGTGGCTTCAACTGGTTTTGAGTCACATCTGATGTCACAAAAGGCAATGTTTCAATTGAACTGCTGCTGTGTGATAAACCACCCCACATTCAATGGCTTCAAAACAATAACATTTTATTATTTTTTACAACCGTATGGGTCAGGAATTTGGGCAGGACTCAGCTGGACAGCTCTTCTGACCAGGAGCTATCACATAGGGTCATTCTCTTGGCTGAATTCTTCTGGAAACTGGGCTGAGTTGAGAAGTCCAAGAAGATTTTCAGCATGCGTCCAATGCTTTGGTGGCTCCTCCAAGGGGTCTCCCCTTGTGGCTGCTTTGGGCTTCCTAGTGGCATAGAGGGCTGCAGCCAGCTGGGCTGCTTCTGCCCCAGCTGACTTCCAAAGAGAGAAGGAGCAGGGCTGGAGGCCCAGATCAGCAGTACAGTGCTGGCTTAGTGTGTATGAGAACATGAGTTCCATCCCCAGCACCAAAAGAGAAAGAGAGAGAGAGAGAGAGAGAGAGAGAGAGAGAGAGAGAGAGAGAGAGAGAGAAGAGAGGAGGGGTGGGGAGGAGAGAAGAGGAACGAAGCAAAGCGACTAGTCTTCTAAAGTCTGGGCTTGGAAATCCCAGAAGGTCATTTTTTCCTAATTCTACAGGTCAAACCAACTCACAGATCAATCCAGAATCCAGGGTAAAGGAACTAGACTCTGTCCCCCCACTTTGATCCAAGGAGTGTATGTAAATCCAGGGAGATGGAGAACTACTGGGGGTCAACTTGAGAGGCTCAGTACCACAAATCATTAACTGTGAACTGTGGGTAGAAGACGCCCACAGGATTGAAAACATTTTGAACAAGGCTTATGGGCTGTTTGTGTGTCTATAATGGGGGTTTTATTTGCATATTGGTGATTGAAGTGTTCAAAAAGGTCTTTCTCTCCACCGGAAAACCACTCTTCTCAACGATCATGCAAAGGCAGGGGGAAGCCTGAGCATGGTCACCGCAGGCTGTAGCAAGAGAGGGAGGAGGAAGGGCTGGCTTTGGAAATCAGGGTGCAGATCTGGGAGTATGTGTATTTTCAGGGGTGCACTGGCTCCCTCCTTTCATACCAATTTCAGAAATTCTAGTTTGTCACAATCCTCCCCTTCCTCACTCATGGAAAGACAATCCAATCAGTCCCAACACTCTTCCCCAATGAACCTGGACTTGAGCTTGGAATTATTAACACAGAAGCTCAGTAGACATTGCAAATGGCTGTGAACTGGCACATGAAACGAAATCCATTTACTAATGCAGGCATCAGAGGGGTGCCGAAAGTCCCAGGCTAAGAGGCAAAGTGGGCAGCTACATCCACAATGATGAAAGGTTTTTCACCTAGGTTTGCACCCAGCAAGAGAGAATATGGGGGGTAGGGGCACCCTCCTGACAGGCACTTTCTTTGCCATCACAGGGAGGATGGGCCTTCTGTGGTTTGTTTCTCAGGTGTCTTTGAAGGCAGAGCTGGGTGGACCCAGCAGGCCAAAGAGGAAAGAGCTCTGAACAGGGAGTGTGGGAACTGTATTCTCTTTCCAGCTTTGCCCTCACTATTAAGATAACTGGTCTTTAAGAGGAGAAATGGGCCCTCTATTTGCACACTCTACAGGGATACTGGGGCCTAAGTATCTGTGAAGGAGTGGAGCTTATTTCTGTGAAAGCTCCCAACTCTGAAATGCTACACTCATACAACTAGATGAACTCTTCCCACATCAAGAGCTTGATGACTTTTCAAAGAAAAAATGACCACTAACCTCCCTGCTTCCTACCCAGTATAGCTGAGATAGAAGAGAATAAGCCCCTGAGGTGTGCTGGACTTGTGTGGTAGCCAAGGAGGCAGAATCAGAGTCAAAGACTTCTGGGTGAGCAGGATGACTTCAGTTTTTTTGTTTTTGTGCTTACAATTTGCATTATTTTGTGGAGCACGGGGCGGGGCGGGGGGTAGTAGTACTGGGGTTTGAATCAACCAGGTGCACTCTATCACTGAGCTATATCCAGACAGGTTCTCACTAAGTTGTCCAGGCTGGTCTTGAATTTGCGATCTTCCTGCCTCAGCCTCCTGAGTAGCTTAGATTACAGGTGTGTGCCACTGTACCCAATATAAGTTGCCTTTTATGGACAAGAGTCAGAGGGAGGTCAAGAAGATTCAGGAACCCAGAGACAGGTATCCGCACAAAAGCCATCAGTTTGCATCATCGGTAGCTGCCAAAAGGCCAGCTCCCCTAACTAAAAGATCCCCTTTCATTTTGGGATGGGGTTGGGAATTCCCATTAAAATCCATTTCCATCCCCTCTCTCAGCACCTCCTTCCCCTTTTTAGACTTGTGCCTGGTGTTCTTGCCTCTGCCAGAAAGGCTTAGACACTGTCAACTTCTCAGCAATGATAAGTCTCTCCCCAAGATTGTCTAATGAGGGTCTGGAAGAAGTTTCGAAATCCTCAAAGATGTTAATCAGAACCTCCAAATCCCTGAAAAAGTTGAAAACACAAGTTGATATGGGCGCTTGAGCAACTCCAGACGGAGTGGAATCCTACTGAACGGATCAGATTGTGCAAGTGGGAGAGGGTAAAGGAAACAAAGAAAAGAAAATGCAAAGAAAGATATCAAGAGAGGGCTGTTCAGAGCCCAGGGACTTAAAAGACAGGCTTCTCGCTCCTCTGCAGCCGGGGACCACTGCTGAGAGGCCAAGGGTAAAGGAGCCCCGTGAATAGGGCTGAGGCGGCCTCTTCTTTCCCAGAGAAAGCTCTGAAGACTCAGTGGGGTGGGGAAGACAACAGGACCGAGCTGTGGGGGAGCCTCCGAGGGCTGTGACATTGAAGCTGTCTCCAAGGCCTGCTGGGGCCGGGACAGGCATCCCGACGTGGTCTCCTCAGCAGGGCCTCAGCAGCCTGGCCCCACAGCAGCCTGGGCCCCAGCCCCAGCCGTGTAGCCCTGCTCCGAATTTCACACCATGTCTAATCCAATCACCGGCAGATTGCAAACTCTCTGCCTACCTCCCAGATTGAGAATTCTTGGCCAGCTCCAGTGATAGGCCCCTTCCCAGCCCAGCCGGCTGTCCTCCTGTTCATCCATGTAAACCATTCTGCAGCTCTCCCCCTGCCCCCTACCTCCCCTCTGGGCCTACGGAGTTAATCCTGTTTGCCTGGTCTGTCAATTTAAACAGCTTTAAATATGCCTCACCAGGTCCGGGTGGCAGAACCCTGATGCTCAAAAATAGAGGGCTGGCATCAAAGGAGGTTGGGGTAATGGGGGCCACAAGGGTGTCCTTCAAAGGCCCCAAAACAACCCCTTGTTAGAAAACAAAGCCAAAAAAAGTAATCCCAGTGAATCACACCCACATGAAGATAAAACATCACCACTCAACAAAATGAGGTTCCCCAAACCAGATTCAAAAACAGCTCCAAGGTGGAGTAGGCTGGTGTAGTGTGGTCTTGGCCAAGTCGGTGGGAAGGGTTCCTCCAGTGGGAGCAGAGTCAGATCAGTCCATCCTTCTGGGCAAACACTCCCACTCTTCCTCAAAGTCACAAGGGTTGGGATCCATAGATGGGGTAATTCTGTAGCTGAGTCCCAGAAAAGACTCTGGGGAGTGTGTGTTGTTTGGGGACAGATGCAGACACTTGGACACACCATCCCACTTCAGGCTGAGGCTCTTGCCCCACAGCTCACAGTGAGTAATGGAGAATAAGTATGAGTCCAGTGCTCCCTAAACTTTATAGCACAGGTGCCTCCCTTGGCTATCTTGATAAAAACACAGGGTCTGATGCAGTGGGTCTGGCGTGGGACCTGAGATTTTACATTTCTATGGAGCTCCTAGGTGATGCTGAGGCTCTTGGTCCACAGACTATACTTTGAGTAGCAAGGTTTTCAAGCGGGGTTAGGAAGAGTCCAGCCTTGGACTCAGTTGTCTTGGAGTCAATTCCCAATCCTCCCCCTGTTCTTCCTCCAGCTCAGCAATTTTTCTATTCCCTTTTCCACATGGAACAAGATGAGAAATTGATCTTGTGTTAAAGCAATTGGCATCTAGACCAGCTTCCCGAAAGGTATTCTCTACTCTGTCCCTTGCTCATAGAGCTGCCAATCACTGAAAGAAGTGTGAGTGAGTAGGGGTTGCTTCCAGAGAAGGCAGACAGCCAAGGGTCTCTGTAGAGACTTAGCTGATAGTAGGGGAATGGGTGGACCCTCTCAACCCCAGATTCTGTTATCCTAAGTCCTTGGTTTTGATAAGGGAAAGGCATCTGTCCTCCCACTATGTCTGGGCAGGGGAGTGACCCAGGGTGCAGGCTAGGACCTGGTATCTGCAGAGAATTTTGGTTATAAGCAAAGCAGCGGGCCTTGGGAAATACAGGACATAAAGGCTATTTGCTCTGGTTCTTGAAGTTTTGTTTTGACTTCTAGAGAGCGGGGCAGTCCCACTGTCCCACGATTGCTAGAAAACAGAGACATCTAACCACAGAACAGTTAGCTTGCCTCTTTGCACACTACCTCCTCTATACCTTTCCCAAACTCCTCCCGGTTCACCACCTCACCATCTCCACAAAGGGGACAAGGCCAGGTCCAATCGGACTGGGAATTGTCTGTGCTTGGAGTCCTTGCTGTAGACAGTGAACAGCAACATTGTGACATGAATGACAGGGCCATAAGTAACATGCAATTCTGGGGCAGAAACAGGACCGTTTCTATGAGGGGTAGGAGGCTGATGCTCCAGGAAGACAGAAAAGTGAGCTTCCGAAGATATGGAGTCGGGGAGGGGACCCAACCACAGTTTGGCTCAGGGTAGCACCTGGCTGAGTGGAGGAGGACCCCTGCAGGAGAGGCTTAGAGGGAAGAGGCAGGGAGGCTGGTGTGAGTGTACATTGTGTCAAAGGTGAAGTCCAAACCAAAACCACATAAAAGAAGAAATGGAGAAGAAGTAGAGCCTAGAGCACTCAGTTAAAAATTTTTTACCTCTTTATCTGGAACTTCACCTCAAGCCCACGAGACCCTCCCTTCAAAGCAAACAAAGTCCCAGAGGAGCAAAATTTAGAGGTGATGGGTCTCAGAGTCCATCAAAAATGCCTGACCTGCCTCACCCTCTGAGTCCTGAGCAGGTCTGGCAAGAGGAGAGGGACAAATGTCAATCCAGAGGGAGACTGAGCATGGGCTTCTCTCCTCTCTTTCTGGGCACTTACCAAATGCCTACTGTCTATCAAGCACTGAGTTAGAATTGATATAAAACTGTCAATTATACTCCCTGTGCTTGCCAAGTTCTCTTTATGATAGGAAAACATAGCTGCCTAAAAGACGGTTTTTAAAATGAGATGCTAAGTTAGGTAGTGGGATCATGGGTATTTAAATTTTTTTGCATCTCAAATATTTTTCTAAAGAAAATAAAATAAATGATGGACATATTTACAAGGAAATATGGGAAAAGCAAGGAGAGGTTTATATAGGTCTTTGGAAAAGGAGGGAGCATCACTAGAGTCCCATTAATCAAGAGTGGCCTGGCAGCCCTGTAAGGGGGTTATTGTGATTGGGAGAGATCAGCCCACCTTGAGAACAACCCAGGCCCTCAGGAACTTGCCCCTTGCTATTACTTTCTCTTTAACTTCATGTTGTATGTGTATGTGTGTGTGTGTGTGTGTGTGTGTGTGAGAGAGAGAGAGAGAGAGAGAGAGAGAGAAAGAGAGAGAGATATTTAAGAAATCTTTGCTACAAGATCACCTGCTGTTGATGTTGTAGCTTAGGAGTAGAGCACTTGCCTGGTATGCAGGAGTCCCTAGGTTTGATCTGCAGTACTATGATATATATATATATATAATATTTTCTTCTATGTCTTCTAAAAGTTTCATAGTTTTAACTCATATTTCAAATTAATTTTTGTATATGGTGTGAGGTAAGGTAAGTTTTTTTAAAACATATAGCTAACCAGTTTCCAAAATTATTCACTGAAAATTTACTTTCTGCATTGAATTGTCACGACATTTGTGTCAGTAGTCAATTGACCATCCATGAATGAATCTACTTCTAGATTTTCAATTCAATTGTATAATAGTCAGAGAATATACTTGGTATAATTTTTTTTAATATTTATTTTTTAGTTCTCGGCGGACACAACATCTTTGTTGGTAGGTGGTGCTGAGGTTCGAACCTGGGCCGCACGCATGCCAGGCGAGCGCGCTACCGCTTGAGCCACATCCCCAGCCCCCACTTGGTATAATTTGAATTCTTCTCCATTTATGGACTGGGGGGTGTAACAGTGCTAGAGTGCTTGCCTACCACTACACATGCTCTGATTTTATGGTATAGAATTCCATGTCTACCTTAGGACCTGTTCTGGGTGCACTTGAAAAGAATTTTGTGTTCTGATGTTGCAAGGTGGAGCGTTCTATAAATTTCAAGCGTGTCAAGTTGGTTGACATCTTCTATATCTGTACTGATTGTTTGTCTCCTGTTCTTTCAATTATTCAGAGAGGAGTGTTGAAATCCTAGACTATGATTGCATAAAGAAAGCTGGAACAGCTGTATTATTATCAGACCAAGTAAATTTATGAGTAAAGAATATCATAAGGACATTTAATAATGACAAAGGGTCCAGTTTCCCAAGAGGACATAACAATCCTGAACATTTATGCACTTACCAACAAACCTCAAAATAAAAAAATCAATCAAACAGTGGGGATAATAGGCAAAACCACAACTATTGTTTGATCTCTAAACATGTACTAAGATATTCTGTGCAATAATAAAATATTCATCAATGTCAAATTCATAATTCCTTCCATCCAATGAAAATTACCATCCGGAGGCCGAGGCAGGAAGAACATGACTTCAAAGCCAGCCTCAGCAACAGCGAGGTGCTAAGCAACTCAGTGAGACCCTGTATCTAAATAAGATACAAAATAGGGCTGAGGATGTGGCTCAGTGGTGGAGTGTCCCTGTGTTCAATCCCTGGTACCAAAAAAAAAAAAAAAAAAAAAAAAAATCAGACATTAAAAAAAGAAAATAATACCCATAAGGTGGATAAAGATAAATAACTCTTAAATAACACAGGTGATAAAGTTCACAGGAGAATGATGACTACTAATCATGTTTTCCTTTTTCAGGATGCTGGGGAGCAAACCCATGGCTCATGCATACTAGGAAAGATCTTGAACACTGAGCTACACTTCCAGCCTCTGAGACTCACTTTTCTGAATTCTTTCACTGGTCCATGAATTTTTTTGAATATCTATTTTTTAGTTGTTGATGGACCTTTATTTTATTCATTTATTTATATGTGGCGCTGAGACCTGAACCCAATGCCTCACATATGCCAGGCAAGTGCTCTACCACTGAGCCACGACTCCAGCCCCCTGATCCATGAATTTTGAGGTTTCTGTACTGGTAGAAATGGGATCATGAAACACTTGCAAGTCCAGTGAGCATCAAGAGCATCCCTTTGCTCTTTCCCATGGAGATGGTTAGCATAGCTGATCACACACAGTCCCCCGTCAGTACCCAGGTAAGGACGGTGGGGAACCCTGCAGATCTTCCCTGCTCTCTCTGATACTCTGTACTGGGAACTCAAGCTATGTGGGCCCTCCCAGATTCCCAAACCTATTTCTTCAACCTAGGGAGACTGTCAGGTTGGATTTCCTCTCCTATGCTGCACCCAGGAAATTCTTTCCTGACAGAAAGCTGGGGAAATCATAGAACTCAATATATTTGCTTCCCTTTCTCTTGTGGATCACTGTCCTGCATTACCTGATGTCAAATGTCTGAAAACCATTGTATTATTCCCTTCCTTCCTTCCTTCCTTCCTTCCTTCCTTCCTTCCTTCCTTCCTTCCTTCCTTCCTTCCTTCCTTCCTCCCTCCCTCTCTCCCTTCCTTCCTTCCTTCCTTCCTTCCTCCCTCCCTCTCTCCCTTCCTTCCTTCCTTCCTCCCTCCCTCTCTCCCTCCCTCCCTTCCTTCCTTCCTTCCTTCCTTCCTTCCTTCCTTCCTTCCTTCCTTCCTTCCTTCCTTCCTTTCTTCCTTCCTTCCTTTTCTTCTTTCTCTTTCTTTCTTTTTATGGTCCAGTGTAAGTAGGGTGGTAAATATGGTCCCCGTACAACATTTCAGCTAGGAGTGGAAGTCCTACATCAATTTCCTAATCCTTGGTGTCTGCATCTGTAAAATATGATTGTGGCTTATAAATTTCTATTATTCTATGATTTCCCTTCAAAACTGTTGGCTTTTCCATAATAACTTTCTCAAATAAATTATTAATCAGCAAAAGACTCCCAGAACATGCTCTGCTCTATATGGGACTAAAACCCTTATACCTCTACCAGTCAGAGGGAGATTTCTCAATAGTTCCTGACTCCCATCCCCCCAAATTCCTTTCAGGATTTCTCCACCTGGTTGCTGGTTAAAAAGCATGATGCCCAAGGACGCTGTGCCATCCACCTGTAGGCTAACAGCTGATGAGTCAGAGGGAATCCTTCCCTGCCCCTTTCTCCTTTTCCCCTCTCCTCTCTTACTCCCTCCTTCCTCCTAAGACATACTGAGGGACCACTCTGTGCCTGAAACTGTGCTAGACTTCAGTGATGAAATATCCCTGTTTCCTGGAGAAACAGTGGCATGAAATATAATTTACACCCCCCATAGAGTGATGTGAAGACGACCTTCTGAGCCTTGGCTTACCCAGCAGCTGTGAGCAATGAAGAGAAGCCCTAGCTCCTCTGCGTTCCCTTGCTTAGTCTCTTTTTCTTTTGGCGCTGAGGACTGAACACAAGGGCACTTTATCACTGAGATACATCTTCTGTCTTTTTAAATTTTTATTTTGAGACAGGGCCTCAATAAGTTGCTTAGGGCTTTGCTAAGTTGCTGAAGCAAGCCTTGAACTTGTGATGCTCTGAAGTTGCTGGGAACACAGGCATGGGCCACCATACCTGGTGCCTTGCTTAGTCTTACCTTTCATAGACTAATCCAACTAAAAAGGCAAAGAGAAAAGGGAGAAAAATATTTCAGGGAAGGTCCAATTTACTTATTCTCTTGAAAACATATTATGTTCTCTTGTTCTCTGGAAAATCGTGTCATTGCTTTGTGGTGCTGGAGATCAAACCCAGGGCCTCACACATGCTAGACAAAGGCTAGAGCACGGAGTTCACCATTTCCCAGCCTTGACATTACCTCCCACCCCACTTTAGGAAAGGAGCCTGTTTACTTACCATTAAAATTCCATCTTGCTGGACATGTTGGCACGCTTCTGTAATCCTAGCCTCACAGGAGGCTGAGGCAGGAGGATCACAAGTTTGAGGACAGCCTGGGTAACTTACTGAGAACCTGTGTCAAAGTAAAATTTGAAAACAAGAGAGAAAGTCATCTTCTTTGGTGACCTGGAAGGGTGATACATGACTTTTCCCAAGGTGTTTCTCATCCCTCTCAACAGCTAGCTAAGTCCATTGCTCATACTTATTCATAGGTAGGGAAAGTAAACTTTTTCTTCTGGCTAATTATTGGGCATTGTTTTGAACATCTGTGGGTTTGTGTGTACATATGTGAATGTGTGTTTGTGTGCACATCTCAACAATTTCCTCCTTTTCATAGACCCCCCCCATTGTGTGTGCAATTTCAATGGTATCATTCCTTCTCTACCCCTAGCTAAATGCTGTGTATATAAACTAAAATAAGTCCATCAGATTCTCAAAACTGAAGCTTAAGAATTTTTTTTTTTTGGTATGGGGATTGAACCTAGGAGCACTTAACCACTGAACACACACACCCAGCCCCCCCCCACACACACACACGATTTTTATTAAGAGATAGGGTTTTGCTAAGTTGCTGAGGCTGGCTCTGAACTCTTGATCCTCCTTCCTCAGCCTCCCAAGTCACCTGGGATTACAGGCATGCACCACAGTGCCTGGCTGAAGCTTAAGATCTTGAGCAGAAAGCTGGAAGGGTAAACATCAGCAACGAGAGAATAGAGCGCATTCATTACAGAGGCAGTGGCCAGAAGAAGTGGTCTAGAAGTTGTCCTGACCCCTCTTCTGTGTCCATGCCTAGATGAACTGCCTCCTATCCATTGGTGATCTCCCTCTTATCCCATCAATAGCTTATAGGAACCAGAGTTTGTTTTTGTAACTTGTTACCAAATAACTAGACAAACCACTTCCACTGTGGGATACATGAATGATGACAATCTCCCCTCCTCCACTCACAGGAGAAAAGCTGCTGTGGGGACGATGTGACACACCACACAGAATCTGCCTTCATCATGAAGCACTCAGTCCTCCAGCAGCCGGAAGCATAGGTGACTAGTAGCTCCCACCAAAATCCATCTCTAGGAATTGCCTGCTGCTAAAGAGAGCCAGCCACCTACTCCAAGTGGGGCATTCCATACACAGTGACAGGTGGATGGGAGTACACAAGGTCTGGTCCATATTCTTCAGGACAAGATAATGCCTATAAGCCATCTCGATTGCAGAGTCCCCTTGAGATCATCTGAGTTGTAGCTCAGTGTCTCCTTTGTCCTGTCACATTTCCCTCAGTCCCTCATAAATATTTTTCTTGCAATAACTCCCCAGTCAACTTTCTGGAAACTAACCTGTATACTGGACAACTGACCTCAGACACCCATGAGGGCACTCACTGATCCTCAGGAAGGAGAGGCCTCTGCTGGTACCTGTCTCTTTTTTGTGTGTGGCTTGGGGTTTGCGCAAGCCGAAGATTCAAGGAGATATTCTCCTGGGTATTAGATCATGTATTCCACAAATTTACGGAGCATCTACTCTGTACCATACACTATTCTGGGTACTTGGGTTATATCCAGGAATGCACAGATAGAAAACAAAAATTGAAATCCCTGCCCCATGGAGCTTCTAGAGTAAGAATGAGGGGTAAGGTGTTTTCAAGGCAGGGAGGCATTCCTTTGAAAGCAATGATCCCAGGAGTTGATATCCCATCTCCACTTTTCAGGTGGTAACCCCTCCCCCAGGGAAGAAGTAGCCCCTCATCAGTGAGTAAATACTGGTTTGAGCTCCAATCTCGGGTCAGGTAAAGATGCAGTCTGTTCAGACCAGCTTGGTTTTATTTAATTGCTTCAGATGTTTACAACTGCTCACCTCCCTTGGGTTAAAATCTCTTTTCCAAAGCTGCCCATTCTACACACTTCCCAAGTTGCACCCAATTGCCTCAGACCTTCCAGATATTGCAGCTCCTGACTCCCATGACTCTCTCATGCTTCCTCAGGGTCTCTGATACCTTCTAAAACCCCTTAAAATATCCCTTACCTGTGCCCTTCACCCTCCCACCCCATTGAACAGTACTGAGGTCAAGCATGGTGTGCCTTCATGCTTCATGATGACCCAGGTTCTCCCTCGCTCCTCCCTGGCCACTGTACAATCAATAAATGCAGAAGGCTGCCCTGGGCATGGTTATGGACAGTGCTTCCATTCCAACACAAGCCCCTCAAGGGCAGGGACTATCACATGGTCAGCTTGGCCATGACAGATGTTTGACAAAGGTCAAACTGAAATCCATCCTCTGGTTTCTTAGGCATTCTTTTTCACGGAAAGATTAAAAAAAAAAAGTAGTTTCAGAATTTCTGTAAACTGCCTTCGTCATTTTGTCTATTCCCGTTCCCTCCATGTGCCTGTGCTGATAGACCCTCAAGGGTTGACCACATACAGCAGTAGATGACAAAGGCATGCTGCTAGTTTACAACTTAAAGGTCACGGTATCTGATCATTTAGAGGAAACCTAAAGTTCAGCTGGTCTACTTGCCTTCCTTCTGCACATGAGAAAACTGAGGTCAGAGAAGTAAACGGCTTTTTGAAGGTCACACAGCAGATGGTGATGGTGATGGTTGTTCATGACTCCTTAACAGGGGACTCACCGTGCTCTTGGTCAATCTGTGGTACTGACTATTGCCCAGAAGGTTGGCGGTTACCTAGCAAGACTTGTAGAGCGGATGGAGTCCTCTTCCTACTGGTTTTTGGGTATTTAGCATAGCTGTCACCCCACAGGATGCTGATGGTTGCCTGTGGGGTCTAGAGGCTTTGGGTGTTTCTTACACGTGAAGACAATTTTATAAAGTGGCCTGAGAGATGGGTGTCTGCTCTCCAGTGAATTTTCTAAAAAGATGCAATTCTTTATTAAATCCACAACACCCTCTTAAATTGCTGCCTAGCTTCTCCTTGTGCAAAATTAGATCAAAGTTTAAAATAACATAAAGCATGGTAAGACATTATGTGTCTTGATATTTAACTTCAAAGTGATCAAATAGCTCTGAATAAAATTTCCACATACCGTGGGTGTCTGCGTTCATTTTTAACAGCTGCTCTCTAGCTTTTGCACTTTGTTGTGGTTGTTTATCGGAATTAATGTCTAGTTGTTGTTGTTGTTTTTATTTCTACTCTTTGAACGCTCTGCTCTGTGTTTTGCTGCCACACAGCAAGTTCTTTTAAAGTCTAACCGAACAGCTCCATCCTCCTTACCTCACTGGGTTTGCTCTCAGCTGGCCCCTGGCTCTGTCTACGTTGTAAAAAATGAATGTACCGTGTCTTGGTGTTGGTTTTTCCCTGGAGAGTTTTCCTTTTCTTCTTACAACTAGTTAAAGTCCCTTTAACAGACTGACACAGATTGACCCAGAAGAAACGAGCAAACCAACTTCATTAGAAGAGCCTATTGCTCACTAAATGATGGTGTGTGAGCGCAGCAAGCTTAAAGGGAGAACAGAAGTCGGGCACAGTGGTGCGTGCCTGTAATCCCAGGGTCTCAGGAGGCTGAGGCAGGAGGATTGAAAAATTTTTTGAGACCCGTCTCAGCAACTTAGCAAGACCCTGTCTCAAAATAAAAAATAAAAGGGCTGGGTTGTGGCTCAGTGGTAAAGTACTCTGGGCTCAATCCTCAGTACTATATAAAATAAAATAAAGCAAAAATAAGTAAATAAAGGAGAACAAAAGTCATGACATTTCTCACAATGATAATAGCGAAAACTTCCTATATGGTAGGTATTGTTTGAGGCATTTTATATCTGTTAATTAATTAAATTTTATTTCGGAAAACCACATTAGGTAAATATTCAATTTATTGATCATGACACTGTGGCAGAGTGAAGTTAAGCAACTTGCCCAAGGTCACTCTCACTAGTGGTGGAATCAGATTTGAACCCAGAGTCTAAATTTGAGACTAACTCATGTAGTGTTACCTCCAATACCCACTACTCCATCCATTACTTAATCTAATCTCACTTCAGAACATTCTTAGATGAGGCTGGGTCTTTTACTGCTTCACATTATTAAAAACACCACTTGAACATAAAAATGTAACCAAGTTGTAGTCAAACCAGGTTATTAAGTTATCTGTTATAAATAATAGCATACACAAGAATGCTAACTTTCTTATTTTATTTTGCATTGCTGTTACAGAGTGCCTAAGACTGGATAATTTATAAAGAAAAGAGGTTTATTTTGGCTCCAAGAACATGGTGCAAGCATCTTATTGGTTTCTGGTGTGGGCCTCATGAAAGCAGGATAAGTCAATGGTGTGGAACAGAGAAGTGAACAAAGGGATCCAGACACTTTATAACAATCTACTCTTGTGAAAGCAAATCTATTCTGTGTGAGAACTAATCCAGTCTCACAAGAAGCACATTAATCCTCTTAATTAAGCTTCACATCTCAACACTGATACACTGCTCTCCACATTTCAGGGTGAGTTTTGGTGGGGACATACTACATCCAAACCATAGAAGTTGGATAGCATGGATTTTTTTTTTTGACTTTGGAAATTCTGTTATATTACTATCTTCTATGTAAAAGCTGCTGGGGACATAATTCCAGCTAAGAGGCTAACATATTCTTTCCTGTCAGTGGCCAGATAGTAAATATTTTAGACTTTATAGACCATATGGTCTTTGTTGCCACCGCAGGGCAAACACAACCATGGATGGCGGATAAATACCTGGATGTGGTTGTCTTTTAATAAAACTTTGTTTATGGATACTCGAACTTGAATTTCATGTAACTTTTACATGCCACAACAGATAGTTCCTCTTTCTATTTAAAAAGGAAAAAAACACAAGGGTGAAAACCATTGCTGGCTTGTGGGTCATTCAAAAAATAAGCAGCAGGCCAACTTTGGTCAGTGGCCCATGATTTGCCACGCACTGCTCTAGCTAGCAGAATCTTCTAGCTCACTGTGGGCTCCCCGAGAGCTGGGACCATATCAGAATCAGCTGGGCACAAAATGCACATTTAGTAGAAAGTCTCTGGACTGAAATGAATTAAACTGGAAAAAAAGGGATCTTTTCAGAAACCCCATCCTGCCTCATGCTCAGACAGGAACTAAACCCAAACAGGTGTGGGAGATTCTTTTTTCCTCTCAAAACTTTTGTTGCTTTTTTTTTTCCCTCGTTTTCTTCACTTTGGGTTGCACCGGGTCCTGGCTTATCCAGGTCTCCTCATGAGTTTTGTTGCTCTGTCTCCATATGGCAGGTTTCAGATTGCAATTTGTAGATAGAGATCTCAAAGGACAGACACCTCTGCTGGGCCTCCTGCCAAGCTGCCCCTCTGGCACTGCAAATGAGGGGGACCTTCCAGGGGAGTTAGTGGTTCCTCATTTGGCCGTGTAGCAAAGCAGAATGCTTCTTTCTGATTTCTGCTCCTGATAGCATGGCACACAGATCAAAGGAAGAAGTGCTCCAAATAGGACCAAAGTTTGCAGCTTAGATACGAGTATAGTTCATCTTACTGAGGTTCTCAAAAGATCTAGGAATCATCATCCCTGTGGCTCTGGGAACTTTGGAAAGATCAGAACAATTTCCTATTGTCTAGGACAGAGACTAAGACCTCCAAAGGGTTTTCCGGGTTGGGAGGCTCAGTTCCTAGGAGCCAAATCCTGGTCCTCATCTGCAGGTGGGTCTGAAGCCCACAGGTTAGCACATGCAGGGATGATTTCTGGCTGGTATAAGGGTTGTGGGCTCTGGTAGATAGACGCCTTTCTGCAGTGCTGACATTGGTCACAGCTGAGGAGCCACCAATCTGTAGTTTGGTTCTTGGTGGGGCAGAGTAACAAAAATGAAGTTTGGACAGATGATTTTTTAACAGAGCAGGTACATCTTTCCCTCACCCCTATTTCCCAACAAAAGCTACTCTATACTATCAACTCTTCTGCTTTCCCCCACCCCCCTTGGTATTAGAGATTGATCCCAGTAGCACTCAACCACCGAGCCATATCCCCAGCTCTTTTTATTTTGAGACAGGGTCTTGCCAAGTTGCTTAGGACCTTGCTAAATGGCTGAGTCTGGCCTTGAACTTTCGGTCCTTGTGCCTCAGCCTCCCAAGATGCTGTGCACCACAGCGCCCTGCTGCACCATCAACTCTTTAAAACAATTTGCATAATATGGTTTCCCCACCGCCTTCTCTGTTCAGGTGAGCCTCAAGAAAGTGCTCAGTAGGTTAAGGAGGGAATTTCCCCAGCCCCATTGCTTATGTTTCTTTCTCTCTTTGGGACTTTTAGTTTCTTTGCTGAGATCATTGGCACTCCTTTTGATGTGTTCTTCCCACTCTTACTATGTAGGTCCCAACTCTAGAATTACGCATAAACAGAGCAGGCATAGCGCGGAGACCTGAAGAAATCCCCAAGGTTTCTCCTCCGATCTGCCTGATATTCTACAATTAGTCATTCATTTCTTTGGGTTAAGCATTCACCCTGTGTTATATTTCTTCAGAATCAAGACAAAAGCAAACCAAACTTCATAAGGGTGCGGTAACTTGTCATGAGAATAATAATTATCATGGGAAAGCCCCAGAGTCCTTCCTAATATGTTACAAATGAGGGTTCAAGGTAATCAGAGTCTAGGGGTAAGAACTCCCAACCCCAGGAGTTTCTTAGTTAAGAAAATGACTAATGGCTTCCCATTGCGCTTCACCAGAACCCCAGACTCCTCATCACAGCACACAAGACCCCAGGTGATCTGACCCCTGCCATCCTCTCTCACTTCGGACCATGACATGTCCCCTCTTTCACCGTGCATCAGCCAAGGCCTCTTTATTTCTGTTTCTAAAACTTATCCAACTCATTTCCACCTCAGGTGTCACAAATGCCATTCCCTCCATCCAGAAGGGTCTTTCTCCAGATGTCTTCTTGGCTACTTCCTCGTCATTCAGGTTTCCACTTAAATACCACTTCCTGACCACTCAGTCGAGAGCTGCCCACAGAGAACCCCACCACACTGTTTGGTATGAGTTTATAGTATGCATTACTCTCTCAAAGTGTCTTGTTTGTTTGTAAGTGTTTCTTTCTTGTGGTTGACTCTCATACAACTGTAAGCCTCATAAGAGAATGAATTTTTCTCTATTTTACTTAATAAGTAAACGAACAAAAGAATCGGGTCAGATTTTCCCTCAAGGAAACAAAAGCAAAAAGGTAGAAAGTTCCAGGGGAAACACTGACAGTGCTCCGGAGGTCACAGGCAGGTGGCCAAGCCAATGTTTGGAGCCCCAGAGGTTGGAATTCATTAGGAGGGGCTGTGGGAGCATCAAAGTAGAGGTCCCTGAGAGGGTTCAGTGAATAGCCCTGCTCTTTCCCACACTGATCTGTCAGAGAAATGAGACAAAGTAGGAAAACAGGAGCTTAGCTATCACTTTCAGTATTAATAAGCTGGAGAATATGGCTTATGTCTATGAGCAAAAGTGCTTACTAATATGTGACATAGTATCGGGTGGACTACCTGCTCAGCCGCCGCAGCGCTGGGTCATGCTCTTCTCCATAGGGACAAGGCATGCAGGAGCAGGGCAGAAAGCATGCTTGTGTTGGTCATTGGCTTCCAAGATAAGAAAAGAAAAGCCTGTCAGTTTTTCCTTTCAAATTCACCAAACACTCCACCTTCCCTAGGATACAGTAATTGAGGGGATGTCCAGAGGCCTAGGGTCAAGGATGCCCTGTTGGACAATGACAGGTGGTAGTGGAAGGAAATATCAGAGGTGGGGAAGATTGGTTTTCTGCTATCCCACTGTCAGTCTAAGAGGAAGGAAAGGGTTGATCAGGGAAGTGGGGCCCTGAAGGGTAGGAGAACCTCAGAGGACATGGACTACCTGATGGCACCTGTTACTGGCTCCTTTTTATTTGCAAATTTGCTCTGCAGAGACATTATGCAAAGCTAGAAATGAACCAGACCTAATTGCTTCCCTTGGTGGTCCCAGGCTAGTGGAGGTGACAGATGTGGTCTCGTGCTTGCTACTTGCCTGGCTCCTCTCCCAGCATCTTCTTTCCATACCCTAAGGCACCAGCCCAGCCCCTTTACCTCCCTTCAGCCCCTGCGAATAGACTCAGTGTAATTCTTCTTCATTATAAGCTCATGCTCTAGCTGCCCTTTCTGCCTGGACATTTCTCCCTGCTGTCCTTTAGCCAGAGACAGGAGGATTGCAAGTTCTAAGCCAATCTCAGCAATTCTTTTGAAATTAGCTCATTTACTGAGAAAGGCTTCTTCCTTATAGTGATTCTCCCCATTATGTACGTTGACGGCACCCTCTAGCTCTTGAGAGTGCACAAATTGCCAAAGTTCTAATTTTTGCATTTGATTGTGCAATTCTTTGACTTACTCTATAAAAAGTTTTATTTTGGAAAATTTCAAACACTTGCAAAATTAGAATGAGCCGGGTATGGTGGTGCACACCTGTAATGCCAACTACTTGGTGGGGCTGAAGCAAGAAGATCACAAGTTCAAGGCCAACCTGGCAACTTAGTGAGATCCTCTCTCCAAATAAAAATAAAAAAGAGTTGGGAATGGAGCTTGTTGGTATAATGCCCCTGGGTTCCATCCCCAATGCTCAACAAAAAAAAAAGTGGCGGGGAGGGAGCATAATAAAAACAACTCTTTTGTGATGGATTTTGTTTGGATCTGGGATGTCCCCTAAAAGCTCATGTGTTAAAGACTTGGTCCCTGGTGCAGCAATGTGGAGGTGGAGTTTTTTAAGCAAATGATTGGATCGTGAGGGCTCTAACCTCATCAGTGGATTAATTCATTTGATAGATTAATAATTTGAGTGGATTATTAAGAAGTGGGACCTAGGTAAAGGATCTAGGCCCCTGGGGCCCTGCTCTGGAGGGTTTATCTTGCCCCTACCACCCCCCTTCCTGGCTGCCATGAGCTGAGAATCTTTCCTCCACTATACCATTCCACCATGATGTTCTGCTTCACCTTAGGCCCAAAGCAATGGAGCCACTGCCCATGGACTGAAACCTCTGAAATCATGAGCCAAAACAAATATTTTGTCTTCCAAGTTGTTTGTGCCAGGTATGTTGGACAGAGCAATGAAAAGCTGACACACAACTTTTGGGATATTGGGGATTTAGCAATTATCAACTAGTAATCAAATCTTATCGATTCTTTTTTTTTTTTTTTTTTGGTACCAGGGACTGAATCCAGAGGCACTTAACCACTGAACCACATCCCAGACCTTTTTATATTTTATTTTAAGACAGAGTCTCACTACGCTGCTTAGGGTCTCTATCTAAGTGGCTGAGGCTGGCTTTGAACCTGTAATCCCCTGGCCTCCACCTCCCAAGCTACTGGGATTACAGGTGTGCACCACCATGCCTGGCTCTCTTATTGATTCTTTTGTTGTGTGGCTCTCCTGAATAAAATTTAAACTCCAACAAGTCAAAGAAAGTCAAGTGAGGTGGTACACATGTGTAATCCCAGCTGCTGGGAGTCTGAGGCAGGAGAATAGCAAGTTTGAGTCCAGCTTTGGCAATTTAGGAAGATCCTATCTCAAAATAAAACAAAAAGGGGCTGGGGGATGTAGCTCAGAGGTAGAACATTCCAAGGTTCAATCCCCAGTACAAATAAAATAAACAAATAAAAGCGAAGAGACTGTTGTTTTTTCTTACCACTATATCCCTCGTGATTAGCACAGGGCCTGACTCATGTAAAACACTTATTTTTCAGTGAATGATGAATTGAATGGAGGAATATGTTATATCTTAAGTAAAAGGACAACATAGATTGCTACAAGAGCCCAAATGATGTTAGTTAACTCAGGTTGCTATAATAAAAACACCATGTATTAGTCTACTTTCTGTCACTGTGATGAAATATCTGAGATAATTAATTTGGAAAGAGAGAAGGTTTATTTTAGCTCCTAGTTTTGGAGATTCCAGTCCATGATGGATTGGCCCATTGTTCTGGGCCTTTGTCAAGGAAATACATTATGGTGGAAGCACATGGTGATTTCTGCAAAACCTGCTTACATCATGAGCTAGGAAGCAAAAGAGAAAGAGAAAACGTTTGGGGTCACACAATCCCCTTCAGGGTCAAGACCCCAGTGACCTAGAGACCTCCCTGTAGGCCCCACCCCTTAAAGGTTCTATCAGTTCCCCAAGGCACCACCATGGGGAACAAGCCTTTAACACATGTTACTGGGGGCGGGCATTAAAGATCCAAAGAGATTATCCATCAGCTGGTGGCTTACCCAACAGACATTTATATTTCATGGATCTGAAGACTGGAAGTCCAAGATGAAGATATCAGAAGGATCCAATTCTAGGGAGGGTTCTCTCCTTGGGTTGCAGGTGGCCAACTTCTCTGTGTCCTCACATGAAGCATGGCACCCGAGAGAGATCAAGCTTTCTGATGTCTCTCCCTGTAAGGACCCCTCTTATCATGAGACTCTACCCTTATGACCTCATCTAATCCTCGTTCTCTCTCAGAGGTCCCACCTCCCAAATTCTCACCTTGGTGGCTAGGACTTCAACATAAGGATTTGGGGGGACACAATTCAGCTCATAGCAGGTAAGTGCCCTCTAGTCTAGACTGAGGAAGCTCTCACACCATCCTACCAGTTGGCTTCCCATGGTTCAGATACTGAAGCTTCACAGGGACCAAGAGGATGGTGTGTAGGGGGAGAAGATGAGAGAAAGCATGGGAGGGATTCTCAAAACCCAGGAGAGGCCACACAGACCTCTTCAGGCATCCTGATTGGCAAAATCCAGGTCTATCTCTATTGTCCAGACAGTTTACTGTTTTCTGCACCAGAATTTATGCCTTGGCATTGACAACTCCCAGAGAACCCTAGTCTAGAAATCCATTTCTACTCCAACATGGCGGCGGGCACGGAGAGATCAAGTCTCTAACCTCTTCAGCTGTGTGGGCATAGGGAGTCGTAAACAATCTAAATTCTATTTGCTCAGGATCACTAGGCAATGCTGAGCTGACGTGGATCTGGGGCGAACCGTCTGGGCCTCTCAGAACACACACTGAGCTCGGATCGGCTGAATTCAAGCTCCCATTCACCTGCTTCCCGCAGACAAACAGCTGTGACTCAGCACTAATCCATCCGGCTGAAACAACTGGTCAGCCCTTCTGATCCTATGGAGGTAAATGCCAACCGAGCCTTCATAGGTAGTGGCCACAGGTTTGAAACGGGGCTTGGGAGAGACAGTAAGGACCCACCCGTTGCATTGGTCACCCGGCAAAGGGAAACGAACTGTCGCCATTTGCAAGAGATACCACCATGGCAGAGAACTGACGTCACCAGACTGCGGCGGAGGAGATAACTTCATTGAAACCTGCGGCTACAGCATCAAATAAATCTATAGGAGTAAACCATCTCAGGCCTATTACCAGAAGTTGGATCAAGAATTAAAAGCTCCAGAAATGGTAGCCACTAAAGTTCATTGTCTTACATATAAAGGTGCAAAAGAGTAATTATATTATGAAACTGAAATAAGCATTGTATATGAATTAGTTCTTTTTTTCCATGTTACATAAACATTTTTGAATGAGTTATATGAGTAGCATCCTAAACCTCTGAGTTCTCTTGTTCCAGGATCTCACCAAGTCCATGTTAGTGATTTGGTCCTTAATTAGGTTCCAGACTGTGAGGTAAAGCTGAGCAGCATCATGCTGGACAAACACTGGCCAAAAAGAAGTAACATCACAATTAGAGAGATCCCTGGAGACTACTCATGCCCTTGTACCCTAGCTACCAAGATGCCCATGAACATTCACCACTTCATCTTTTCCTAGCCTTCTCCCACTCCCAAAACAGCTAAGTTTGCACTACATTTTAGGTGCTCAAAAAATGAGAAGTAATTTATATATTGATTTTTGACAGATCCTCTAAAAACTTAAGCCATAGTCCAAACATTACATGACCCAAATTTCACTGTCCATCTCTACTGTCACTAGGGGACCCATCTAGATAGATCCAGTAATTCTCTCCTGTGTCTACACAAAGCTCATGCTCTAACTGTACTCCTAAGGTCTTTCATTTCTCTGTTCCTTGATGTGTTTTCTTATTCAGTGCCCTAAAAACTGAGCACTATCCCCAATTCCTGTATCTGACCTAGGTTTTCCCATAGGTTCCTTGGAGGACAAGGAGGGAAAGGACCATCTTACAGTCAGATGATGATAGATAAGAGGAAGCAGGAATTAAGCAGTGAAGTCTATATCTGTTTTATAAGTAAAGGTAAGGCAGATATAACCAAATTTAATAGTATTGTTAGAAAGAAAACTAGAAAGTTAAAGACGATGAAAAACACACTGAGGGCTATTTTTAAAAAGGACAGATAAGTGCAAAAATGCAAGTCTCTGACTTCTTCAGCTGCGTGGGCATAGGGAGTTGTAAACCATCTAAATGCTGTTTGCTCAGGATCACTAGGCAATGCCGAGCTGACGTGGATCTAGGGCGAACAGTCTGGGCCTCTCAGAAAACACACCAAGCCCAGATCGGCTGAATTCAAGCTCTTGTTCACCTGCTTCTTGCAGACAAACTGCTATGACTCAGCACTAAACGATCCCGCTGAAACAACTGGTCGGCCGGCCCTTCTGATCCTACGGAGGTTAATGCCAACTGAGCCTTCATAGGCAGTGGCCACAGGATTGAAACGGGGTTTGGGAGAGACAGTCAGAACCCACCCGTTGCATTGGTCACCCGGCAAAGGGAACGAACTGTCCCCATTTGCATGGGATACCACCATGGCAGAGAACTGACGTCACCAGAATGCGGCGGAGGAGATAACTTCATTGAAACCAGCGGTGACATGACTTCTTCCCTTCCCTTCTAATACCTTTCCTCCCAAGCATCAAATAAATTTATAGGAGTAAACAGTAACTCAGCAATCAAACAGAACAAGAAGTAACATGAGCAGCTTGAAAAATCAAGGAAGAAAAGGAGTACAAACAATGCAGGACAGCCTAAATATTCAGGAGGACCTAGAGTCATCAGAAAAATGGTCATATAAAGAACTCAAGGAACACCTTAGACAGATGGAATGGAACCTTAAAGAGAATACGAGACAGCAAATTCAAGCAGCGAAAGAACACATTGAGAATGAATTACATAAACAGATAAAAGAAGAAGTTAAGCATCTTTATCAGGAGATAGAGATTATAAAAAATAATCAAACAATAATTCTAGAAATGAAGGAAACGATAAAACAAATTAAAAAATCAATTGAGAGTATCACTAACAGAGTGGCGCAAGTAGAAGCCAGAACGTCAGATAATGAAGACAAAGTATATCATCTTGAAAAGAGTCTAGCCAACTCAGAAAGGCTGGTAAAAAATCATGAGAAAAGCATCCAAGAGTTATGGGATAACATAAAAAAACCAAACTTACGAGTCATCGGGATAGAAGAAGGTACAGAGATTCAAACCAAGGGAATGAGTAACCTGCTGAATGAAATAATTACAGAAAACTTTCCAGAAATAAAAAAAGGAAACAGATATACAAATTGAAGATGCATACAGGACACCGAGCACACAAAATCACAGTAGACCAAAGCCAAGACACATTGTTATGAAGATATCCAATATACAGAACAAAGAGAAAATATTAAAAGCTACAAGAGAAAGGAGACAGATTACATTCAGGGGTAAATCAATAAGGTTAACAACGGATTTTTCATCACAGACACTGAAAGCAAGAAGGTCATGGAACAATGTTTCAAACACTGAAAGACAATGGATGCCAACCAAGAATTCTGTATCCAGCAAAATTAAGCTTCAGGTACGACAATGAAATAAAAATCTTTCATGATAACAAAAGTTAAAAGAATTTGCAGCCAGAAAACCAGCATTGCAAAGCATTTTGAGCAAAACACTACACGAGGAAGAAATGAAAAACAATAACCAAAACCATCAGTGGGAAGTGCCTCGGTAAAGACAGAGGGTGAGGGTAAAGATAATCATGGAGAAACAAACTAAATTTTTTTAAAAAAAGGATAAATAATCAAACATGGCTGGCAGTACAAACCATATATCAATAGTAACTCTAAATGTTAATGGCTTAAACTCTCCAATAAAGCGACATAGGCTGGTATCATAGATTAAAAAAAACAAATCCAATAATATGCTGCCTCCAGGAGACACATCTGATTGGAAAAGACATACACAGTCTGAAGGTGAAAGGATGGGAAAAAATATACCACGCACACGGTCCTCGTAAGCAAGCAGGGGTGGCCATCCTCATATCGAATAAAATCGACTTCAAGACTAAGTTAATCAAAAGGGATAAAGAAGGTCATTATATACTGTTAAAAGGAACCATTCACCAACAAGACATAACAATTATCAATATTTATGCACCAAATAATGGTGCTGCGACATTCATAAAACAAATTCTCCTCAAGTTCAAGAATCAAATAGACCACAACACAATAATTATGGGTGACTTCAACACACCTCTCTCACCATTGGACAGATCCTCCAAACAAAAGTTGAATAAAGAAACTATAGAACTCAATATCACAATCAATAACCAAGACTTAACTGACATATATAGAATATATCAACCATCATCAAATGGATATACTTTTTTCTCAGCAGCACATGGATCCTTCTCAAAAATAGACCATATATTATGCCATAGGGCAACCCTCAGTAAATATAAAGGGGTGGAGATAATACCATGCATTTTATCTGATCATAATGGAATGAAACTGGAAATCAATGATAAAAGAAGGAAGGAAAAACCCTACAACACATGGACAATGAACAATATGTTACTGAATGATCAATGGGGTGCATAAGACATAAAGGAGGAAATCAAAAAATTCTCAGAGATAAATGAAAATACAGACACAACATATCGGAATCTATGGGACACAATGAAAGCAGGTTTAAGAGGGAAATTCATCTCCTGGAGGTCATTTCTCAAAAAAAGAAAAAAACAACAAATAAATGAGCTCACACTTCATCTTAAAGCCCTAGAAAAAGAAGAGCAAAACAACAGCAAATGTAGCAGAAGGCAAGAAATAATTAAAATCAGAGCGGAAATCAATGAAATTGAAACAAAAGAAACTATTGAAAAAATTAACAAAACTAAAAGTTGGTTCTTTGAAAAAATAAATAAGATCAACAGACCCTCAGCCATGATAACGAAGAGAAGAAGAGAGAGAACTCAAATTACTAATATACAGGATGAAAAAGGCAATATCACAACAGATGCTACAGAAATACAGAAGACAATTAGACATTATTTTGAGAACCTATACTCCAATAAAATAGAAGATAGTGAAGACATCGATAAATTTCTTAAGTCATACGATTTGCCCAGACTGAGTCAGGAGGATACACACAATTTGAACAGACCAATACCAATGGATGAAATTGAAGAAGCCATCAAAAGACTACCAACCAAGAAAAGCCCAGGACCGGATGGGTATAGAGCGGAGTTTTACAAAACCTTTAAAGAAGAATTAATACGAATACTTTTCAAGTTATTTCAGGAAATAGAAAAAGAGGGAGCTCTTCCAAATTCATTCTATGAGGCCAACATCACCCTGATTCCGAAACCAGACAAAGACACCTCAAAGAAAGAAAACTACAGACCTATATCTCTAATGAACCTGGATGCAAAAATCCTCAATAAAATTCTGGCGAATCTGATACAAAAACACATCAAAAAAATTGTGCACCATGATTAAGTAGGATTCATCCCTGGGATGCAAGGATGGTTCAATATACGGAAATCAATAAATGTTATTCACCACATCAATAGACTTAAAGTTAAGAACCATATGATCATCTTGATAGATGCAGAAAAAGCATTTGACAAAGTGCAGCATCCCTTTATGTTCAAAACATTAGACAAACTAGGGATAACAGGAACTTACCTTGACATTGTAAAAGCTATCTATGCTAAGCCTCAGGCTAGCATCATTCTGATCTGAATGGAGAAAAATTGAAGGCATTCCCTCTAAAATCTGGAACAAGACAGGGATGCCCTCTATCACCACTTCTATTCAATATAGTTCTCGAAACACTGGCCAGAGTAATTAGACAGATGAAAGAAATTAAAGGCATAAAAATAGGAAAAGAAGAACTTAAATTATCACTATTTGCAGATGATATGATTCTATACCTAGAAGACCCAAAAGGGTCTACAAAAAAACTACTAGAACTAATAAATGAATTCAGCAAAGTGGCAGGATATAAAATCAACATGCATAAATCAAAGGCATTTCTGTATATCTGCGACAAAACTTCTGAAACGGAAATGAGGAAAAACACTCCATTCACAATATCCTCAAAAAAAAAAAAAAAAACAAAAACTTGGGAATCAACCTAACAAAAGAGGTAAAAGATTTATACAATGAAAACTACAGAACCCTAAAGAGAGAAATAGAAGAAGATCTTAGAAGATGGAAAAATATACCCTGTTCATGGATAGGCAGAAGTAACATCATCAAAATGGCGATATTACCAAAAGTTCTCTATAGGTTTAATGCAATGCCAATAAAAATCCTAATGGCATTTCTTGTAGAAATAGATAAAGCAATCACGGAATTCATATGGAAAAATAAAAGAACCAGAATAGCAAAAGCAACTCTAAGCAGGAAGTGTGAATCAGGTGGTATAGCGATACCAGACTTCAAACTATACTACAGAGCAATAGTAACAAAAACAGCATGGTATTGGTACCAAAACAGGCGGGTGGACCAATGGTACAGAATAGAGGACACAGAGACTAATCCACAAAGTTACAACTATCTTATATTTGATAAAGGGGCTAAAAGCATGCAATGGAGGAAGGATAGCATCTTCAACAAATGGTGTTGGGAAAACTGGAAATCTATATGCAACAAAATGAAACTGAATCACCTCCTCTCGCCATGCACAAAAGTTAACTCAAAATGGATCAAGGAGCTTGATATCAAATCAGAGACTCTGCGTCTGATAGAAGAAAAAGTTGGCTCCGATCTACATATTGTGGGGTCGGGCTCCAAATTCCTTAATAGGACACCCATAGCATAAGAGTTAATAACAAGAATCAACAAATGGGACTTACTTAAACTAAAAAGTTTTTTTCTCAGCAAGAGAAACAATAAGAGAGGTAAATAGGGAGCCTACATCCTGGGAACAAATTTTTACTCCTCACACTTCAGATAGAGCCCTAATATCCAGAGTATACAAGGAACTCAAAAAATTAGAGAATAAGATAACAAATTACCCAATCAACAAATGGGCCAAGGACCTGAACAGACACTTCTCAGAGGAGGACATACAATCAATCAATAAGTACATGAAAAAATGCTCACCATCTCTAGCAGTCAGAGAAATGCAAATCAAAACCACCCTAAGATACCATCTCACTCCAGTAAGATTGGCAGCTATTATGAAGTCAAACAACAACAAGTGCTGGCGAGGATGTGGAGAAAAGGGTACACTTGTACATTGCTGGTGGGACTGCAAATTGGTGCGGCCAATTTGGAAAGCAGTTTGGAGATTCCTAGGAAAGATGGGAATGGAACCACCATTTGACCCTGCTATTGCCCTTCTCGGACTATTCCCTGAAGACCTTAAAAGAGCATGCTACAGGGATACTGCCACATCAATGTTCATAGCAGCACAATTCACAATAGCTAGACTGTGGAACCAACCCAGATGCCCTTCAGTAGATGAATGGATAAAAAAAATGTGGCATTTATACACCATAGAATATTACGCAGCACTAAAAAATGACAAAATCATGGAATTTGCAGGGAAATCGATGGCACTAGAGCAGATTATGCTTAGTGAAGCTAGCCAATCCCTATAAAACAAATACCAAATGTCTTCTTTGATACAATGAGAGCAACTATGAACAGAGCAGGGAGGAAGAGCAGGAAGAAAAGATTAACATTAAACAGAGACATGAGATGGGAGGGAGAGGGAGAGAAAAGGGAAATTGCATATACAAAATTACATATAAGAGGTTATGAGGGGAATGGGAAAATAAACAAGGAGAGAAATGAATTATAGTAGATGGGGTAGAGAGAGAAGATGTGAGGGAAGGGGAGGGGGGATAGTAGGGGATAGTAAAGGTAGCAGAATACAACAATTACTAATAGGGCATTATGTAAAATTGTGGATGTGTAACCGACGTGATTCTGCAATCTGCATTTGGGGTAAAATTGGGAGTTCATAACCCACTCCAATCTAATGTATGAAATATGATATGTCAAGAGCTTTGTAATGTTGTGAACAACCAATAAAAAAAAAGAAATCCATTTCTAGATAAAAGGAATCAGTGGTTCTCAAGTTTGGGAACCCTGCTTTACCAACTTCTTAGATATTAACTCTTGAAGTTGTATGTTCTTGTAAGTTTTAATCTTGTCTAAGGCAATTCTTTCCAAATTTAATATGGAACCCATCACCACTACTGAAACAGTCTTCAACCTCTGGGAAAACCATTGTCTGCAGAATAGGTTTTACAGCACATCAAAAACACACTTTCTGAGGTGGGTGTGATGGCTCATGCTTTGTATCCTAACTGCTTATCCTATCAGCCTCCCAAGGCTGGGGCAAGAGAATCACAAGTTTGAGGCCAGCCTCAGCAACTTCGTGAGACTCAGCCTCAAAAATAAAAGAACTGGGGATAGTAGCTCAAGGATAGAGTGTTTGCCTGGTATTTGGCATGTGTGAGGCCCTGGGTTGCACCCCCAGCATTTCAGAAACACACACACACACACACACACACACACACACACACACACACACTCCTAGCTGGCTGTTTCCAGAAGAGAAATATTTTAAGTTTGTTCCTTTTCTTTTTACCAACCTCCTTTCATTATATAAGTAACACATAGTCTAATAGAAAAGAAATAGAATGTGAAAATAAGATAAAAAAGAAATAAAAGTCTTATAAGTCCTCACCATTTTTAGTGCATCTTTTTCTGGACTTAAAAAATGCATAATTGCTGCACATGTTCATCAAAAACTGTTTTTTAAAAGAATAATTGATATGAATTACCAGTGCCAATAGCAAAAACAGTCTTAGAAAGAGAATGCATTCCCTGACAACTTAAATATGGGGTTCTTCCTCCAGAATTCCCAGGTGCCTCTTTACCTTTTGTCTCTTTGTTTTATTATCAGTGCATTCCAGTTGCTTTCCTCTATTTACCTGACATTTCCCCAGGCTAAAGTTAGTCCAATTTGACAGGCAAACTGCTAGTTCATATAGGTAAACTTTTTTTTTAAAGAGAGAGTGAGAGAGAGAGGGAGAGAGAGAAAGAAAATTTTTAATATTTATTTTTTAGTTCTCGGCGGACACAACATCTTTGTTTGTATGTGGTTCTGAGGATCGAACCCGGGCCGCACGCATGCCAGGCGAGCGCGCTACCGCTTGAGCCACATCCCCAGCCCATAGGTAAACTTTTAATGATAGTACTCTGTGGGAAAAGAAGGCAGATTGCCTTACTTCTTGATATGGAGTGAAGTGGAAAGTTCCTGAATGATTTTTGGTGGGTGCAGGTAGCGGGTAGGAGAATTCTCTCCTATAGCTAGAACCATTCAAGATGAGACAGGAGACTTGAAAATGAGCTTCAGTTTCCTTCTCAAAGATTTGTCTTTGTAGAAACTACTAGAAAGTAGTTGTCCACTATGTGACCTGCTTTCACTTTGAAGCTGGCTACCCAGCCCTTCAGAATTTCTGGTGCTTGCCATCTCCTTCCTGTTCTTCTGTGACATTATTAGGTATTTTATCTTTGCATTTCAAGTTCAAGTTATGTGGAAGAATTTTCGAAAAGAATATGATAACATTTGAATTAACTGAAAACCTACTTTGAAAGTCTTATGAGTAGTTGGGGAATCCTTCTCTCAGACTTTACATGGTGGCAGAGAGGCCATTAGCACCCATTCTTTACTCCTCTGCAGTGATATTATACACTAATACCTTTGCCAATACCTGTTGGGAGACAGGATGTACATCCCTGCCCTGCTTATGACTTTCTTTGGCCAACTGTACTTTGAAAGACATGACAAGAGCAAAGATTTCAGTATGTGCATCTCTCTTCTGCCCTAAGATGAATTTATCTTGGAAGGCACTGGACCAAGGAAGGTAAGACATGCCAGGGGTAGACCAGAAACCAATCTGCAACTCAAAGCCTAGCCCAGCTGACCCTTAGATGCATGACCAAGAAGTAAGTGCTTATAGTTGTATGCCATTGAACTTCAGAGTGTTATCTTTTTTTTTTTTACTGCATTATTTTTATGTAGCTAACCAATACACTTAGGATGGTCAGTACATGTGAAAAGCAGAAATGGGATGTCTGGCAAAATAGTCAGTGAATAAACATTAAATAGTAAATATTCCAGAAGTCTAGTAGCATGGAGACATTAAGTGTTGGATAGCTCTGGAATCCAGTTGTAACTATTCAGTTCCTTTAAAAGTTATCTAGAGATTATTTAGGTAGGCATTCTTACCCAGGTAGAAGGCAATTTTAGAATATGGGTATTAGAATATTAAGTGCCCGGCACTGTGCTTTCTGCAGTATGTTAGTCAGTTTTCCATCACTGTAACAAAATGCCTGAGATAAACTACTTGTGAGGAGGAAAGGTTTATTTTGCTTCATAGGTTTATCCATGGTCACTTGGCTTGTTTGGGTCTCTGGCAGTACTGTATGTGGCAGAGGAAGACTATTTATCTCATGGTGGTCAAGACACACAGAGGAAAAGGAGAAATCAGGGTCCTAATATCCCTTCAAGGTCACCTCTAGAGACCTAACTTTCTCCAACTAGGCCCCACCTCCTAAAGATTTACCACCTCCCAGGGCTGGGGATGTGGCTCAAGCGGTAGCGTGCTTGCCTGGCATGCGTGTGGCCCGGGTTCGATCCTCAGCACCACATACCAACAAAGATGTTGTGTCCACCGAAAACTAAAAATAAATATTAAAAAATTTCTCTCTCTGTCTCTCTGTCTCTCTCTCTGTCTAAAAAAAAAAAAAAAAGAAAAAAAGATTTACCACCTCACAATAGTACTACAGGATGGGGATCCAGCCTTTAACACAGCCTTTGGAGGGCACCCCAGCTCCAAGCCATAGCATGGGGACAACACAGAGAACACAGAAAGAATAAAGGCAGTTTCGCATCCATGAAAGAGCAAACTTCGGTGTCAGGAAGACAGGATTTGAAAATCGCTCTGCTTGCTGTTACTTAATACCTTGGACCAGTGGTGAGTCTTGAGAACTCTGAACTATTCCGAGGAGTAGTCTATCATATGAAAATGATAGCACTTAATATTTCTTTCTTTTTTGGAGGCAGGTACTGGGCATTGAACTTAGGGGTACTCGACTGTCACATCCCCAGCCCTTTTTTGTATTTTATTTAGAGACAGGGTCTCACTGAGTTGCTTAGCACCTTGCTGTTGCTGAGGCTGGTTTTGAACTAGCGATCTTCCTGCCTCAGCCTCCTGAGCCGCCGGGATGACAGGCGTGCACCACTGCACATGGAAGTACTTCATATCTCTGTATCTTGCAGCCTAGTAAAAGACTAGCACAGTGCTGCCACCCAGGAGGCACTCAGTAAAATAGTAGCCCTAACAATTATTATTGTTAATATAGTCTCCCAGGGAAACTGCCATTCATCTTACAGACTCATCTCACAGAAGCATAGGTAAAAAACATCAGATAGGATTTGGAAGACGCCTATCATATGTAGTAGAAACCTTGGCTGGAGAGAAGGGACACATGTAGGAATCAATGGAGGGAGGCTGGAACTGCTAGGTGGAAACCCAGGTAGGTGTTCTTCATGATGCTAATGGAGCGTGATCTCGGGGAAGGTCTTCACTATATTGTATCCTTTTTATTAAAGAGGGACCTGCAAATTGTGTGAGTTTTGACACCTGTCAGTATGGAGCTCTGGGTATGGTATATTGTGATGGGCCTCATGGGTCAGGGTTAGCAGTTTGGATTTCCCTCTCAGCCCTAGAAAGCTGTCCAGTGGGGAGCAAGTGTCAGTACTGTACCCCTGGAGGCTGCCCACTTGCTTGGCATCCAGGGGATTGGCTGGGATACTCTGTGCTGGTAAAGCCCCACGGCACAAGCTCAGGTGGGTAGGCAAGCCACCGCAGGCCTTTCTGTTGCGGGGGATCTGGTGGGGCTCATCCACCGCCTTGAACAATTTGGGGAATCTAAGGCATGAGCTGCCTTCCCGCAGGCTCCAATCCGGCTGACACAGCCCTCTGGCTAAGGAGATTAAGCAGGCTTTATTTACAGAAGCCTTTTGGTGACAGCAGCATCCACCACGCCCAGGTAGAGCCTGGGAAGAAGGAAAGCACATTCTTTGCTTGTCGCTGCTAAATGCCAGGGCAAAGGCTACATCCGCAGAGATTATGTAGACAGGTACCGGGGAGCCTGGCTGGAGGCTGCCCCCCACACTGCCAGTCGGCCTCATGGAAAGATGGACTCCAACACAGGGTCTGGAGGGCGGTGAGACAGGATCTTATGTCCAGGACTGGGGTGGGGGAGTGATGGGCTGTAACACCTTCAAAGGCTCAGAAAATGACACAATGAAGTTGGCTGAATGAATGAATGAATGAATGAACATATGAATGAATCAGAATGACAAGGGACCAGCCCCACTGCCTCTGTGTCCTATCCCTTTCCCAGTATTTTTTCTCATATCTGGAAGCAAAAAAAAAAAAAAAAAATTCAAAATATTAAATGCTTCATCTTATTTGAGATGCTGGGAAAGGACCCCAGGGCCTCAGGCATACTAGGCAAATGCTCTGCTACTGAGCTCTATACCCAGCCCAGTAATGATAAACATCAGCCTTCATAAAAATGGTTGTTATATTTATAAGCAAGAGCAATGCACTTCTTCCAGGGATTTTTTTTCTTTTTGTTTTTCACAGTGCTGTGTATTGAACCCAGGACTGTGTGCATGCTAGGCAAGCACTCTATCACTGAGCCATATACCCAGCCCTAGAAGTATCTGAAATCTACTATTCCAGGGATTTTTTTTCTTTTTCTATGCAATACACTTCTTAAGTGTGAAATTCTCATTCCAAGTCTTCCAGGGCGTTGCAAGAAAGTACTCCCTGGATCTTTGGCCCCCACACACCACACAGTGTACTCACACCTGGAAAGATGGTACTACACAGTGTGAAGGGTATGCTTTCTGTAGTCTGACCCTTTGGGCTCAGATCCCAGTTCTACCATTTACTGATGGAATGACCTTGAGCAAGTTACTTAACCTTTCTGAGCCTCAGTTTTCTTATATGTAAGATGTGATGATAATACCATCTCCCTTAAAGGGTTTGTTGTGAGGTTCAATTAAGATAATTTAAAATGCCTTTAGAAAATGTGAAGGATGCCAGTCCTGAGGCACATGCTTGTAATCCCAGTGATTCTTGAGGCTGAGGCAGGAGGATCACAAGTTTGAGGTTAGCCTTGGCAATCAGCTTGACCCTGTTTCAAAACAAAATAAAAAGCAGCGGGAATGTAGCTCAGTGGCCCAGTGGCCCTGGATTCAATCCCCAGTATCACCAAAATAAAAATAAAAAAGGTAGGGTTACTGCTACCTACAAAGCAGCCCAGAATTAGGTGAAAATGAATATTTTACATTTTCTCTGCCTCATATTCAGTGGAGACAGGAAAAGAACGCACACTCATTCCTACCCTGCTCAGACAGGGCTTGGTAGGCGATACTATCATTGGAAATATTTCTGTAGATTAAGTTGCTAAACTTTCAGAGAGAAAAGGGGGAGTGGGGGAGACCCAGGGAAGACTTCCTGAAGGGGATGATTTGGGAACATACCTGAGATGCCTGATCTCTCAGCACTCACCCTGACCTCCTAAACACTCACGTCCTTTAGTCGTCTGTAAGGATGCAAACACTAATCAGGACTTGTCTTTCTAATTTCTGTTCTGAGATCCACGAGTTTTCTTGGAATTTTTTTCTTGTCTTTGTCCCTGTTGATCTGTCTACTGTAAGTTGTGTAGTGTCAGTCTGTGAGAAGCACAGCGTAAAGCCACCCGTGCTTGGAGCAATGATCAAAACCCTTTTGGGGAGACCAAAGAGGAAGAGGATGGAGAGGGAAGAAGGCAGGACATGGGGAAGAACTGGGGAGTGGAATCTACCAAGTTAAACTATGTTCACGTACCACAGTGAACCCTGCAGGCATGTGTGTGTGTGTGTGTGTGTGTGCGCATATATATAATATGTATATTTATGTATATAAAATAAGTGTATATGTATATATATTATAATGCACTAACTTTAAAAAATAATAGAAGGGATAACAGAAGCAGGGCAAAGAAAATTAGGAGGAGGGAAGGGAGAAGAAGGGAAGGTCCTGGGGAACGAGACTGATTAAATTATGTTACATGCATGAACAAATATAGCATAGCAAATTCCACCATTCTATGTAATATAGTGTACCAATAAAAAACTCTGACACATAAAAATATAAAGTTGTATGTATTAGTAGATTATCATGGAATGTTTTCATATATGTGTACATTGTGTAATATTTTAATGTTTAAAATTAAGTGTATCTATCTGAAAACAAAACAAAATACTTCCATTCACATTATGGCACTTAGGCCCAGGGGCTGGATCACATTGAATCAAAGAACATTTTTAGGAGCCATTTTCCTTTAGTTATCTTCCCTTCTGTTCCTCCAAACTTCTTGTGTATTCCAGCCCTAATTCCTGCTTATTATTTTTCTTAATATTTACTATTGGATTCTTGGTTTAAATTCTTTTTTTTTTGGGGGGGGGAGAGGGGGTACCAGGGATTGAACCCAGGGGCACTTAACCACTGAGTCACATACCCAGCTCTTTTTATTTTTTATTTTGAGACAAGCTCTCACTAAATTGCTTAGGGGCTTGCTAAATTGCTCAGGCTGGCCTCAAAATTGTTTCCTGAGCCGCTGGGATTACAGGTGTATGCCACCATGCCTGGCTGGGTTTGACATTTAATGCTTGGATCCTTAGCTTTCAATCCTAGTGTCCCAGGCCTATCAAGCTTTTATTTTATTACAATAGACTTAACATCTTTATTTAGCATTTTTTCAGTAGTTGTTCAATTGCCTAGATTATTTTAACTGCAAGGCAGAAATGGAGAATAACAGTGAAAAGCAGTAATGAATGGACTGATCTCTCAGGATCTGGTCCTGCTCACTCTAGGGCAGCTTTTGGAACCTGATAGAGATCCCAGGATGAAGACCAACATCCCAGTCTTGTCTTTGCTACTAGGTAGCTGTGTGACCTTCATGCGTTGCCTCATGTCTCTGGTCCTTAGTTCATTATAACTGAAATGCAACTTGGGGCAAAGCTTTAAAGTTCTAATATTCAAATGTTCTGCTAACAGTGAGGGGGGAAAAGAATTGCTGACCTTTAAATTTCTCCAAGGTCATTTAATCACATGATGATCACTTATTGCAAGAGAGGCTATAAAATGAAATCTACATGTCCAGGAAGAGGAAGACAATCTGGTCATGGGCAAGCATCAATAGCAAGGGAAACTGAGGCACAGCTAGCCAAGAGGCGGAGGCTAGAGTTGACCTCCAATAGGAACCATGCTGATCTCTTTCTCTTTGCTCAGAGGTTTCCGCTTACCAGTTGGGGCTAGTGAGCTCAGTTGTCTGTAATGAAAAATATGTTGTGCATTTGAATAATAGCCATGCTCTCTCACTCGCTCTTATGTTCATTCAGTAAGTATGTGGTTATTAACATCACATTCGGGCCAGGAACTGTGGGATGCAAAAACATGAATAATGCATCACCTATACCCGCAAGGAACTCACAGTGTAGTGGATGAGTGAAGATGTCAAGAGCAATTGTCAGACACAGCAGTACATAAGAGGGATAATGCGAGATAGAATTCCTGGTAATGGAAGAAAACCCTTTCAGTTATAGTGTTTGACTCAGGCCTTGAAAAATGAGCAGGAGTCTTACAGCTCCATATATAATGGAGCAAGAGAGGGAGGAGAAACCCCAAACCTTGATTTTGAGGATGAGAGACTGGAAGTCAGTAGAACTTGAAGAACTTGAGCTCTAATTGTTAGAAAATAGGCATCACTGACAGTTTTGAAAGTTTGGGTTCATTGTCCTTAGGAATGGAAGGAAAATGGATGGCTAGTGATGTACTGTTAAGGAGCTGGGAACTACCGAGAAACTGAGGCACCCTGAAGACCCCCTCTTGAAACCCCAATTCTTGCAATCAAGTCAGAAGAGTTCAGAAATGTTGCTCGGAGTAATAGGAATGAGTTTATTGAAGGGATAGGGGAAAGGAAAAGGGGACACTCTCAAGGGAGAGTGTGGGTCCTCTTAAAGACCCAGCACTCCAGTTTTACTGGGGATCCCAGAGAAGTTTCCAGAGAGTCCCACCCAGATGTACCACTTGACTTTTGACTGACAGCAGGGTGACATCAGACTTTCAAGTCCCCACTATCATGGCAACAACTCTAGGTCACCTTGGCGCACGCTGACTGGTTCTAATTGGATTCTTAACCATACATGCTTACAGATTTTATGGTTAGAAGGAACTACCCTTAGCTCCCAGAATGCATGTGGGGGTCGGCATAGTGGACCCATTTTATAGAATTACTCTCTTAACCTCGTGTTTCCACCATTCACACAATTTTTGTTCCCACAAAAATTGTCCCCTAATAATACCATATTCTCTCTCCATCATTGGCCCAGAGGCTGGCCTTGCAAATGCTACCTGCTCATAGAAGGGACAAGTAAAAGAGTGTGGAGGACTCAGACTCCTAGAAAAACCACTAAACCCAGATACACTAAGGGCTGCTGGCGGGGAGGGCAGTACTGGGGCTGGTGTCTGTGGACAGAACCTTTCCTAAGAGACCCACACTCTGAGCATAGCAAACATTCCACTGACCTCTAGTGGCCAAAAATGGCACCCAAACAGTCCGAACGCCCAGCTCCACAAGGCTGATAGCTGTTGAGGAAGAAATTGCTTAGAACAGAGCCTCTGTTCTTTCTAGTCTTTTTGGCCCTCAGTGGGCTTCCCCCTTCATTTAACTAAACATATCCCCCACTCACTCTCTCAGCAAGGTTTCTGGCCAAGCTGGAGGGCTTCAGGGACAGAGGAGAGCAGTGGTACTCATCCTGTCTCAGTGTTGGTCACGGCCGACTGGAGTGCTTGTCACCTCCTCAAGCAGCCTGATTGTCAGTGGAGAATAATGCACATAATAAGTCAACATCCTACTCAAAAACAGATTTTTATTAGACTATGAAGTCAATTGAATATTCTAATAATTATCAATAGGGCTAGCTTGGTGTGGCCTGTAATCCCAGCTGCTAGGGAGGCAGAGGCAGGAGAATTGCAAGTTCAAGGCCAGCCTTAGTAACTTAGTGAAACCCAGTTTCAAAATAGAAAATAAAAAGGTTTAGTTATGTAACTCAGTGATAGAGCACCCCTCAGTTCAATTCTCAGTACCCAAAACCCCATTACTAATGCTTAATGAACACTTACCATGTATCACTCTGAGCACTTTAGATATATGATTTAATCTTTACAAAACCTCTCATAAGTAGGCACTTGCTGTTATCATTTATTTTAAATATGAGGAAGTTGAGGCACAAAGAGGCTAAGTCACCAGCTCAAAATGAGAAAGCTAAATGGTGGTGGATCAGACACCTAACCCAGCAACAGAGCTGCAAACTCGGGCCCATACATACTACAGCATTCCACCCCCAGCACCATCTTGCACCAGTCACATGCCTTGCTAAGGTCCCTGAGTCTATCTGCTTCTTCTTCTACCAAATGTGGGACTAGGGCAGAGGGTTTGGATTTTCCTTAGAAATGGAATAGACGAGTGCAATACTAACATAGCCTTCGCCTTAGCTGAAGCAGGAAGTCCATAACCCAACTCATTTTTCCTCTTCTTCCCACTCCCTTTCCCACCGTAGGAGCGATCTCCTGAGAAGAAATTACTTTGCTAGTGTTTGTTTAGCATATATTGTATTTCAGTCACTGGATTAGGTGTTTTAGAAATATTATATTCTTAATCCGCAAAACAATCTCATTAGGTAGTTGTTATTATGTTCACTTGACAGATGCATAAACTGAAGCACAAAGAGAATTATGTAGCTCACCCAGAGTTCCATGGCTAGTGAGTGGCAAAGCTGGGAGAAAAATCCAGATCTGTCTGATGCCAAAACCCCTGCCTTGGCATAGCGAACAGGATGGCCCCTCTGACAATGAAGACCTCTGGGATCTGGTTCCAACTTACTCCTGAATCCCTGGGCGAGGTTAGGAGAAGACTTAGATGGACATTCCTGCAGCATAATGGGAGAAGCCAAAGGTAGCTTTCAGGAGGAGCTGGGAGGATGCTCTATCATACCCACTGCAGCTCAGATGGCCTCCAGCAGACAGCTGGCCATGGGGACCATGGACATTACTGCCCCTTATAGAAACTCATAGGAAGTTCAAATCAAAGGAAATTGTTTTGATTTAAGCTCTTACCTTCAAGTCCTTTTCTGGGACTTGGGAGGTAACAGAAGCAGAAGTTTTGTCACCAGCTCAGACATAAGTTGTCTCTAGGAGGAAATAGCAAACCCTGGCTGAGAAGGGCTCACGGAAGAACCCACATCACCCAGCCCACTTAGTGGTTGCTTATCTCCACTTGGCAGATAAGGAGAAATAGTTGGTTAGAGGCCCCCAGGAGGCCCCCTGTCTTGAAGGCACATGTTGGTTCTCGAGTTTGTGGTGGTTGTTCTACAACCAGAGTTGAATGAGAAAAGTAATATTGAAAGCACCATGATGTTCCCCACTCACCTTAAAGAAGACCTGATTTCTAAGTGGTGCAAATCAGAAGACCCGTGTTCTAGTTGTAGGTCTGCTCTAACTCCACCCATGACCTTGGGTTAATCTCATGCTCTCTCTGGCCTTAGAGAGAGGAAGCAATTTATCAAGTTCACCCAACAGGCTAATGTCACAGTCAGCACTTAAAGCTAAGTCCCTTCTCCCTCTCCAGAACCAGGTGATGGGAACATTCATTATATTACTGGATTCTTTCACCAATTCAACATTTATGAAGCTCTCTCTTTGCGCCAGGAAGCAGGAATACTATGGCGAATAAATATACCCCAAGCTGGAGGGGAACTCTGAAAGCATCTAGTTACTTGCACTCTCAAGATGAAGAGGCCAAAAGAGGGACTGCATAGTGCCTTGCTTAAGGTCACAGAGAAGGAGAAGTGGTATGAGATGATTGGACTGTATGCTGAGTGTGGAGGTGAACTGCAGAAATTGATTTAGTATATTTAGCTGAATTTTGTGAAAAAGGAGCTGATGAGAGGTGAGAAGAGAGGGTATCACAGAGAGAGAGAGGTAAATGAGCCCCAGTAGATCCTTCATTTTCTATGGTGGCTTTTTGTTCTCTCTCTTGGAATAGCAAGAATTTCTATGTTTAGAAGAAAACTCAGAATGTGATTTCCCTAATATGAACTAAAGAAGGGAAACTGGGACTGGGGCAAAGTTTGAGTAAGTTGTTCCCCTCCAAAATCCATGCTCCAATACTAGCTATGTGATACAGAGCAAAATGTCCTTCCACAGTTTCTGGACTGTCTGGGTTTGGTGAAGTCTGAGAGCGTATCTGAGGATGGTGGACAAGGAGCTCCTAGGCAGCAGCCAATCTCTTGGCATGTTGGAGCCAAGACTTCATGCTTTGTGATCATAAGAAATGCATTGCCAACTGATTTTTCATGATACTCATTTTTGCTTACCTGTGACCTGAGTATTCTAGTTAGAGATTGGGGGCAAGCTGATTTTATATTAACTCTGGATCAGGTCCAGTTTTGAGACTTACCATTTTACTAATATTATTATTTATTAACTTATTCATTTATTTTTGATCCTGGGGATTGAACCTGGGGGAGCTACACCACTAAGCTACATGTCCACCCTTTTTGTTTTATTTTGAGATAGGATCTTGTTAAATTTCCAAGGCTGGCCTTGAACTTGCAATCCTCTTGCCTCAGTCTCTCCAGTTGCCAGGATTACAGGAATGCACCATCATACCTGGCTTATGTTATTTTATTTTTGGTGCTGGAGATTGAACACTTAGCTTTCTACCTGAGTGTATGTTGTACCACTGAGCAACACCCAGTCCAAAGTTCATTATCCTAAATTAACATATTGTGAAGCAGAATATCGCTCTCTAATATGTGTATGTTATAGTTTAGATCTGAAACATCCCTGAAAAGTACATGTGTTGAAGACTTGGTATGGGGCTTTTGGGTGATGATTAGTTCAGAAGGTCTCTGACCTCATGAATAGATTAATCCACTTATGGACTTATAGCTTCATAGGTTTGGGGAGGGGCATTGTTTTAAAAATAAACTCACTCTGCGTCTCAGTCTCCAAGAACTGAGCAGTTTTGTTGCAACATATTCTCCCCACCATTATGCTCAGCCTTTCAACTGGCCTAAAAGCAATGGAATCAGCCAACTATGGTCTGGAACCTCTGAATGCATGAGCCAAAACAAATCTCAGCTATTTTGTCACAGTGACAGAAAGCTGATCAACACAGTGTCTTTCCAGTAAATTTTGATTTTGATAGATTTTATACCAGATTTTTTCCCTATGTTGATCTTTTTAGATCTGACATAAACTCTATAATAAATACAAAGAGGCATGGAATAAAATTTGAATTTACTCTCTGGGCTATCTGCATTAGATACCTTCATCATTTACTTAGCTATCAATGACAGTACAAAAGTGAATAAGAAAGAGCTTTTGTCTTTGAGGAGTTCAGAGTCTATTGGAGGAAATGTATGTATGAAGAGAATATTTCAATGCCATGCAATATATACTCTTAGAAAAATATACTCAAGATGCCAATACACTCAATGGTTAAGGCCAGTTTTAAGAAAAGTTGTAGCACTTCCACTTCCTTGTTCCATAAGCCCCTCCAAAAAGAACATCTCTTGTGTCCACATGAACAGTGGCAATATGAGGCACAGAGCTATTGTGCCCACTAGAGAGAATTCAGTGCATTCCATGTCCTGACCACTGTCCCACACACCCCCCACCAGCCCTAGCCTGGTTCCTCTGAAGAGTCTGGTGCTCACAAAGGCCAGTCCTCCTCAAAACTTGAGCTTCCCCTTGGGAGATGAGTCTTGGCCCAGTGGACCGAGGGGGTAGGCACTTTCTGAGCTTTACGGGAGGGAAGGGAGAGGATAACTGAGCCCCTGTCATGTTGCTAAATGGTGTTTTCTTATCAGTGTTTGTTCTGGTGCCTGAATGGAAACCACCTTCCCTGAGCAGTAGCCTCAGAGACATGTGATGGTCTCCTGAGGGGCAAGAGTGCCTGGAACACCAGCAAGACTGGAAAGCTGGGGTCCAGAAGGAAATGTGTAGAAAGAAGGGAACATCAAAATGGGGGTCTGACAGTTCCTAGATCTGGTCCGACCCCACCTGGTTGAGATCTGGGTCTCATTTTACTTAAGTTCATTCTGAGGGAGGAGTGTGTGAGGGTGCTGAGCATTTATGTCCAAGCTGAACCACAGCTGGGGTCTCAGCTAAATCCATCTGTGGAGGTCAGCCCCAGGGTGACCTTGGCCTCCTCCAAAACCTATTCAGCAAGGCTGGGCTAAGGGATGAGGGGATGGCAGCAGGCCAGATGGCCATGCTGAAGCTGGGGTGAATGCTCCTGAAGGTTTCAAGGCCTCTGGCTGGACTCTGACCTCCTCCTCACCAAATCCTCCAGCTTACGACTGGCTGTGAGGAATTAGTAATGAGATATGGAGTCATTCACCTCTAGGTCACTAGTTCAAAACCAGGTCAGCAATGAGTCAAAGTTCCCAACCAAGGAAACAGGCTTGGGGTTTCATCTGAGTGGCTGGAAGGCAGACATTTGCCCTTCCAGAAGATAGCTCAGGCAGGTCAGCCTGGCCCAGGGCAAGGAACTCTGTCCTGTTGATATGCCACTCAGGCCCAGAGAGGCGTTCCATGTGGGGTTTGTCCTTCTGGCTCTGTTTTCTCCAGGACCCCTCTTCTTGCCCTCAGGCCAGGTCACACACATGTCAAAAGACCCCAGGTAAGCAGCAGACACTCGGATCATCTGGTGACAGCAATCTCAGGCTCTTTGAGGGTAAAGACTCTCTGTGTCTCCCCTCTTTTGTATATTTTGGCCTCATTAGTATCTAAATTTGTTTATTTATTTGCTGATTTGTCTGTTGCCTAAACCCTACCACTTTTATCACTTAAGCTCTGAAAACAGAAAACCTATCTGTGCCTGGAACTTCATAAGTGTTCAAGAATGGTTTATTGAATGAATGAATATATAAAAGAAGTGATGAATTCTGGGTTCTTCACATTGTGTTTAGCAGAGAGGATGTTCTCAAGGATATTTGCTGAAAGAATGAATAAATGAATCCCAGAATAATATTTCTTTTTGGTACTGGGAGTTGAACCCAGGAGTGGTTAACCCTGAGCCACATCTCCAGCCAATTTTTATTTTGACACAGCATCTTGTGAAGTTGCTAGGCCTTTCTAAGTTGCTGAGGCATGCTTTGAGCTTGCAATCTTCCTTCCTCAGCCTCCCAATTTGCTGGGATAACATGTGTATGTCACCACGTTCAGCCCAGAATGAAAATTTTGAGAAACACCAACTCCCAGTACATTTTACAGTTAGAGATTCAAAAACCTTTTCTTAAAAACAAACTGAAATCCTCAAATGCAAAGTACAGTGCTTGGCTCATAGCAGATGTTTGGGAAAGATTTTTTTGACTGAACAATAAGTGAATGGATAGATGAGGGGTGGGTGGGTAGATGGATGGGTAGGTGGATGGACTAAACAAATTAGGAGAGCATTCATGAATGAGGCAAAATGTAAAAGATTTATGAAAATTAATTTTTTTCCTCTTCATCTAAAATGACACCTTTGTTTCCTTCTGTCCAGCTCTAAAACTGGAATTTTTTCTAGCATCCATTCTCTTCCTAGTTAATTTTTTCCCCCAGTCATTTGTTTATCAATCAATCAATCTAAGCTCTGAGTCCAGGGGTGGAGCCATGTATGTCCACGTGTCCATTGAGCACTGGTTCCCACACAGTCACCGTGCTATGGAGATTGTAACAACGGATAAGGCAATCCAGTTGTGTTTGGTATAGTTTTCTTTATGTCTTGTAGCTGTGCCGTCTGTCCTACATTATAAATGCCTAGTCAGTCAGATATAGAAGTAGAATTTAATGTTGAATCAGGAATAAGATCTAATAAAAATTACAGACATTAAGCCTTCTTGCTCTGATTGTATCCCACCTGACACCACTGCCTATTAGAAGCTATGTGAAAATTTTGAACAATAAGACTACTTATAATGTGCAAAGGGTTATAATCTTGAGCTGTATCTCTCTGGGAAAGAGTTGAATAGCCTCACAATTCCCAAAAATTTCTATAGCATTCATGACTATCTACTATCTGCCAGATATTGTGCTAAGTGCTGAGGATGATGGATAAAACCTTGCCTGGGCCCTCAAAAAGATCAAGTTAGAGCATAATAACAAAGACTTCATTCAATGCAATGAGTCTTATAAGGAAGCTCTGTTTAAAGAGGATGGGAGCAGAGGAAAGGACTTGACTAATTATGTTTTGGGAAGTTGGAGAGAGTTTTACAGAGGAGCCAATATTTGAAGTTTACTTTGGCCAGAGAATAGAAGTTTGTGGAAATAAAGAAAGACCCTTCAGGAGAAGGGCATGGCATAGCCTAAATCTGACAGCTATAGATATATGGAAGTTTGTAGAACCACAAGCCACAGGCTGTGTGTCTAGAATGTAGGTATGCAGAAGAGGAAACCAGGTATCAGACAGAATGCTTTTCTTTTTTGTACTGTGGGGGGGTGGGGCGACAGTCCTGTGGCTCAAATGCTAGGTAAATGCTTTGCCACTGAGCTACACCTCCAGCTCCACCCAGACTGTTTTCTATAGGCCATGCCAAAGAGTTTGATTTTGGATGTTCAGGTAAGAAGGAATAATCAAAATAACCAAATTATTTTGACCATTTATGTCTGTGGTGAGGGTCCTCAGTTCCTACAATATGGCAGCTTAGATGACATGAAAACTCTACTATTTCAAAACTCCAACTACAGAAAATAATTTCCAAACTGCAAAGCTGAACTCACACACACACAAAAATAAATAAATAAGATGATCCTGCAGCGGGTAATGAGCAGGAGTGAGAAGATGTGAGCTGACTCTATTGGGGCAAGTCGAAGAGGGTGCAGGTTTTAGGATCTCTCCTTTTAAAATTTTAAGCTGAGTTGTTTGTTTGAGGTTCTGAGAGTCAAACCCAGGGCCTTACCCTGGTGAGGCAAGTGCTCTACCACTGAGCCACACAGTTGGCTCTAGACTGAGATTTTTAGGTCTCTAGAATATTGGATATGAGACCTTGGGTCTTTGCTAGGCAGAGAATTGAAACTGAAGCCTTCAACTTTGGTGGGTAACACTGCTGGCACCCCAGGGAGAATCGTCCATGAAATGGCCCTGGCCAGAAACAAACTCAATGCAGTTCCCTCAGGATGCCCTTGACCAAGGTAATGCAGTTTCAATTCTTGTCTCTTCAACCTCCTCTTATTCTTTTCTTTTTCCTACACTGGATGTGGATCCCAGGGTTTTGAGCATGCTATGCCACTAAATTACAGCCCCAGCCCCCCCCCCCTTTTTTTGAGCTGCTCTTGCTAAGTTTCCCAGGTGGAATTTGAACTTTTGTTCCCCCTGCCTCAGCCTCCTGAGTCACTAGGATTGCAGGTGTGTGCACTACGGCACCAGGCATGAATCTCAGTTCTTAAGCTATAGTGTCACAACCCACCATAAGCAAACATCAGTAGATACAACAAACAATAGGTGCAGAATCTTCAGAAAAATAGAGTTGTTGGAGTTATTATTTTTCAAAAAAATGTTGCTGGGAGAGGTGGCACATGCCCAATAATCCCAGTGGCTCAGGAGGCTGAGGCAGGAGGATCATAAGTTCAAAGCCAGCCTTAGCAAAAAAAAAAAAAAAAAAAAAAAAAAAAAAAAAAAAAAAATTGAGATGCTAAGCAACTCAGTGAGACCCTGTCTCTAAATAAAACACAAAATAGAGCTGGGGATGACACTCAGTGGTTGAGTGCCCCTGAGTTCAATTCCCAATATCCACCCCCCCCCCCGGAAAAAAGCATTAAAAAGTCATAAACAAAAAAAAATACAAACTATAAAAAAATCATAAGACACTATGAAAAAAAAACCAGATTGATTTGATGAAACAAATACAATTTAGAAAAAGAGTCATGCAGTAATGGATGTTGACTAGACATAACCAAAGTGAGAGTTTGAGAACTGATGGATTTGAGAAAACTATCAAGAACAGCACAGAGACATAAAAAGATAGAAAATATAAAAACAAGATTAAGAGTCATGGAGGATAGAATGAGGGCAAACATATGACTAATAGGAATATCAGAAGAAGAACATTAAGAGAACGAGGAAAGGAAAGAACCAAAGAAAAAAATGGCTAAGAATTTTCCAGAACCTACAAAAGAAATGAATCTTCAGAGGCAGGAAATGAGTCCTAGATAAACAAAATGAAATTGGTACTAAATAACATCATAGAAAAACTTTTAAAAACCAAACATAAATAGATCTTAAAAGCACCCAGAGAGAAATGTGGACTTCCACAAAGAAACAAAAATCATACTGATAGTGACTTCTCAGAGGCAATGATGGAAAGCAGAGATCCAGTGCATGAAATAAAATTATTGTGTGCTGAGTGAAAATAACTGTGAGATTTCATCTTTACCTTCCTTAAATATCATTTTTTAAAAGCAGGTGAAATAAAGATATTTAAAATAAATGAACAAGAGAATTTGAAACTCAGGGAACTTTGTGGAAAAGAATCTGGGAGTATGTATCTTATGAAAGAAAGAAATTGAACCCAGAGGGAAGTCAGAAGCAAGAATTATACTAAACAAAGAAACCGATAAGCAGTAGGTAAAGCCCCCTTTCCCCCGCCAATTAAGTACCTGCTCAAAAAAAATAAGATAATGATGATAGTTAAAACAAAAAAAGGTGAAATCATCTAAAATGCTCAATGGCAATCACATGTGAAATAAGTTTAAAAATGTCTAAATTTCTTCTATTACTCGCAAAGGGAGTACCAATGTTAACTTTAGACATTAGGTCAAGTGAGCCTGACAAAGAACAAGGTTAACTACTAAAAAAGTAGAAATGGAGGACATAATTTCTAAATTGGTATTGGGAATCGGAGAAATAAAACTTGACCAATCTAAAAGAAGATAGGAAAGGAGAAAGCAAAAAGCATTAACAAGCTGAGCAAAATAGTAAAAAAGAAATGGTGGAAATAAATCCACATAGATCAGGAAACATAATAAATTTAAGTAAATGAAGATTCATTATTTAAAAGGCGATTGTAAGGTTCAGTCTTAAAAAAAAAAAAGAAAAAGAAACAAAACTTGCCTAAGATGTCTTAAAAAATATGTATCCAAAACAGAGGAATACAGCACAATGTTACAATTAAAAAGATAGAGAGACATACCAGGAAACACTTAGCAAAACAAAACTGTGACTATAACTGTAGCAGAATAAATGGCCTTAAGGAAAAAAGATGGTTATTGTCTAGCAATAAAAGAAACAGTTTATCAGAGACATAACATCCAAATTTGTATTGTATCTATTCTAGACCCTCAAACTATATAAAGCAAAAGGTAACTGAATTGCAAGGAAGAATAAATGAATCTGTACAGAAAAATCAAAGAATCAAAGCATACCTTTTTGGAAATTGTTATGATTAACATGGTCCATTGAATAGACAAATATAGACTTTTTTACCCAATAACTGAAGATGATACTTTTTAAAAATTACATAAAAAGTTACAAAAAGTGACAGGGAACTTGTGTGTGGTGTCTCAGGGCTGTAATTCTAGCTACCTGGATGGCTGAGGCAGGAGGATTGCATGTTCAAGGCCAGCCTAAGCAATTTAGCCAGATCGTATCTTAAAACAAATTTTTTAAAAGAATTGGGGATATAGCCCCATAGAGCCCTTGAATAACATGTGCAAGGCCCCAGATGGAAAACGAAAACAAAAACAGAACTTAGCAAGATAGTAAGACCAAAAGCAAATATCATCAAATTCCAAAATATGAATCTCATACAGCCCACCTTTTCTGACCAAAATCTAATTAAGCTGTAAATTAATAGCAAAATGGTAACCTTAAAAAAGTGAAACATTAGGCTGGGGCAGTGGAGGCTAAGGCAGGAGGATTGAGAATTCAAAGCCAGCCTCATTAAAAGCAAGGTGCTAAGCAACTCAGTGAGGCCCTGTCTCTAAATAAAATACAAAATAGGGCTGGGGATGTGGTTCAGCGGTCAAGTGCCTCTAAGTTCAATCCCTGGTACCCCATACCCCTCAAAAAACATTATGTTTAGAATTTAAAACATTCCTAATTAACTTGTGGTCAAAGAAATCATAAAAGAAACCAAAAAAAAACTTAGAACAAAATTTTAAATCCTATTCAATAAAATTTGAAGAATATAAAGTACTGAGATCCATGGTTCTCAACTCAGTCACTTTTCCTCCTCCGGGGAACACTAGGCAGTGTCTTGAGGCATTTTGAAATGTCACAGCTGGGTCAAGAGCCACCAGCATGTAGCAGGTAGAGGCGAGAGATACTGCCATCCTGCAATGCCTAAGACAGCCCTGTCCCCACCAATGAAGAATGATCTGTACCCAATGCCATCATATTGAGGTCAAGAGAGACTCAGAGGAAAAGTTATAGTTCTAAATATTATACAGATGGTCCCCAAACTTGTGACAATTTGACTTATGATCTTTCAACTTTATAATGATGCTTCCACACTGCAGTAGAGACCATGTTTGGAACCCAATTCTTTTCCCAGGGTAGCGATATGCAGCATGGTGCTCTTTTGAGATTTGGGGCAACAGCAGCCAATAGCAGCACCCCTGTCAGCCACGAGATCACAGTAGTCAACAGTAACTTTCATTTCTGCAGTGTACTATGTTGACAGTGTTTTTTTGGACACAGATATTCAATAAACTATATGAGACACTCCATGCTTGATTATAAAACAGGCTTTGTGTTAGATGATTTTGCTCAACGAGAAGCTCTGAGTGCTCTGAGCACATTTAAGTTTAGTCAGACTATATGAGGAGGTTCAGTAGGCTAGGTGTGTCAAATGCATTTTTGCATGTAATCCCCATAAGTGTTAGACCTGTATTAGAAAAGAAGAATGATAACTCTGTTGATAGGGGTGAGCATAGATTAGAAAAATAAGCCATATAGCAGAGAAAGGTTAGTAGGCCATTGTAATAATTAAGGTGGGCAGTAATGAAGACTTAGTCTAGGGCAAGGGTGACAGAAATAGAAGAAGAGATGTGGGGCAAAGTGGACAAAGTCTGGAGATGAATGAAGGAGAGGGACTAGTAAAAAGGGAGATGACTGAGAAGAGAAACATCCCAAGGTAGAAACAAACCTCAGCATTTATCATCAATCAGCCATCGTAGACTACTGGAGGGGTGGGGTGAGGGGCACGTGTCTTGAAGTCCCAGGGAGCAGATCATCAGTGCAGTACAGTCTCCTGCAGGTTCAAAGAACCTGAGTAAAACACCATGGTTTCCAAAAGAGGAAATGAGGTCAAGGTCATGTCCAGGGAGGTGGGAAGTGTGGAGGACACCAGCTCCCAGAGAGAGGAGAGAGTGGGAGGAGGAAATTCTTTATGACTGATCAGATTCGAGATCACATGAGGTTCGGGTGTGAGTGGGCTGGCCCCCAGATCCTTGCCTCGTTCCCATGGATGTGATGCTAGTCAGTGAAGAGCAGTTTCGTTACCCCACAATGGAGAAAAAGGAAGAAAGAGACCAGACCACGCGGGCCGCCACTCAGTGTTTCAGAGACCACATTTAAGGTGTGCTTCAAACAGCCATTGTGCATCTGGAGCTTGGCCCAGACTCAAGTCTGAGTAAACAGTTCTATTTCCTAGCATGAGGCCTGAGTCAGAAGCCCAGTAGCAAGCCCTTCTCTCATTAATGGAGTCTGTGATACCTAAGCAGATGTTGGTGAGGGGCCTCCTGTCAATCATCACTGCCAGAAGCAGGGGTAGGTGGGGTGAGTTTTCTCTTCACACTTTATGGGGCAATTTACATCATTTACTAGATTTATAGTCTGGCAGTGTCTTTTTTGGAAATGCTCAGATTTTACTTTCTTTGGCTGTACCTGATTTCCAGTGGTTAATGTTTGTAACAGAAGAGCCTTAAATAAGAGGCTGATGGAACTTGTATACTGTCTATTTAAAATAATCCTTATTAAGACGTTCACTCAGGCATAGAGGTGCATGCCTGTGACTCCAGCGACTTGAGAGGCTGAGGCAGGAGGATTAAAAGTTTGAGGTCAGCCTCAGCAATTTAATGAGGCCCTAAGCAACTTAGTGTCACCCTGACTCAAAAAGTAAAAAAAAAGGACAGGGATATGGTACAGTGGCAAAGTATCCCTGGGCTCAATCTCCATCCTGAAATAAAAAGAAGCTCAGGGGCTAGGGGTGTACTCAGAGTACTTGCCTAGTATATACAAGACCCTTAATTCAGTCCCCAGTACACACACACACACACACACACACACACACACCACACTCTGGGGTGGCATTGCATACTGGGATGATGACTGGTAACAATAATGTACAGTACATTTCAAAAACCTAGAAGGGAAGGTTTTGAATGTTTCCACTATGAATAAATGATAAAATATTTGAGAAGTTTACCCTGATATGAACATTACACAATGCATACATGTATGAAAACCTCACATGGCACTTTACTCATTTATATAATTTGTATGTTTCTATGCATCAGTTAAAATTACAGGCATGGTGGTGTGTGCCTCTATAACTCCAGCAGCTCAGGAGGCTGAGGCAGGAGAATCAGTGAGACTCTGTCTGTAAATAAAATCCAAAATAGGGCTGGGGATGTGGCTCAGTGGCTGAGTACCCCTGAGTTCAATCCCCAGTACCCCATCACCAAAAAAATACATTTAAATTTTAGAAAAGGAAAAAAATAATGCTTAAGATATTTACAAAATTAACTTCTCTGAGCTCCTTTTAAAGTCCTAAGATATTTTTCATCTAGTAAAGCATTGGGGGTTTCTCCCCACCCCATGTAGATAAAAGGCAATCTGTTAGAGTAGCTGCTCCTTCTCCCTTGTTTCCCATCAGGCTCTGGCTCTCTGAGATACACTGGTCTTTATTTGGTTTGTGAGTGTGTGGGAGAGAGCAGTACAGACCAGGACAGCAGTCCCAGGGGGGGCAAGAGGTGAGGCTCCTCGTCCATGTTCAGGTCACCTCCTCTGATCAAGAATCTCTCCTGGGCTGGGGATGTGGCTCAAGCGGTAGCGCGCTCGCCTGGCATGCGTGCGGCCCGGGTTCGATCCTCAGCACCACATACCAACAAAGATGTTGTGTCCGCCGAGAACTAAAAAATAAATATTAAAAATTCTCTCTCTCTCTCTCTCTCTCTCTCTCTTTAAAAAAAAAAAAAAGAATCTCTCCTATTGAGCTATCTTTGTGAGACCGAGAATAAATGGAACTTCTTCTAAGTAAATGGTGTGAAGAAAAGAGACAGCAGAGAGAAAGACTAAGAGATGTGGAACCGGACTGAGAAGGAGGAACATAGAGGGGAGGCAAGAAGAGAGTGAGGGGAAATAGGAGTGTGGCCATTTCTCACTGGTCTTAGCCAGCATTTCCTGGGCTTTGGGTCTGTCTGTGCACAAGACATGTCCATGTTTCTGAGAATGGACCCTACCTGGCTCCCTGAGAGTGAGCCTACTGGACTCTTAGGGTCCTGGGGGAAAGACTGGAAGGAAAAAGTCCTGGCAGCTCTGGTCTGGACTGGAGTGGAGTGGGAGGGGAGGGCGGATACCCAGGATGTCTTGCCTGTCTCCTTACTCGGCTAAGGGTCAGGAAGGGAGATTGGCAGAACTTGTACAGACTGGATGAAAGTTTTTGTGGGTTGAAGCGATTGTTGGATTTTCAACTTAAGATGTTAGCCTCTTTGAAAATTTCTTTACCTACAAAGATGGATTTGCTTAGCACTCTCAAGAAGAACAACGATGGTTCCAATGAAAATTTTTTTCTTATCCTGTGAAAGGATTCTGATACTAATACTTCCTTATAGATCATAGTACCTTGTGTTTATTTAAGTTATTTTTACAGATTCAATCTCATTTGGTAGTGTAAGGAAGCAAAAATAAATCAGTACCTCTTATATATGTGTGTATATATATGCATATAACAAACATATATATACATATGTATATATGATGCATATATGCATACCTATATATATTCACACATGTACATATATATGACCTTTCTGATAATAACAATTATTAATTGATAATACTTTGTCTTTTACTTCAGCTATAAGGAAGCTCAGAACCAGAATTAGACATCAAATATTATTTATTCTATTTTTCCCAGGTTTTGATTTTTGTTCATATTCCGATTTTTCCTGGTCCTGTTTTTCATTTCTAATTATATTTTCCTATTTTATTCTCCTTTCAATTTTGGTTAGAAATTCATTGCACTTGTTTAACAAATATGTATTGATTCCCTTGCTTCTTATTACTCTTTCTTATTATATTTTTCTCCATAGCACTTGACACTATCTAAGGTGCCATGTGTATTATTTATTTATTGTTTATTATATGTCTCCTCAACTCCTAATACCTCCAATAGAAATTAAGTTTCACAAGAGCCAGAATCTGTGTCTCTTTTGTTCCCTTTTGTATTTCCGGTATCTAGAAAAGAGCCCTGTTAGTAAAAGCCCTCAATAAATACCCGTTGAGTGAAAGAATCACCTGCCATTTGCCAAGTTCTATGCTAGGATATAGGAATCCAAGCCAGCTCCGTGGGTGTGTCCTGTGCAGTCTTACAGGACACTGTGCCTAGACACACCCTGTTCTTCGTTGAAGGCTGTGCTGTCACCATCTTGAAATTTCCAGTACATTTGAACAACATTTCTATACATTCTGTGACCAGTGCTAATGGAAATAAAGCACTGTCATTACCTTAACAAAGGTTTCAATCCACCACAGAAGGAATCACAAAAAAAAGATACACAACATAAATATTTACGGTAATAGAAAAGATAAATGTGGTGTCCACAGGAGTCTTTTGATGCAGAGCCAGTGACTTTTGGTGTCATCTTTTTTATGCAGACCACACCCTTCATGCATCACCTTTGATTTCCTGTTTTCATTCGCTAAAGCTGAGAGAGAAGTTAAAGAAATACTTGAAAAAAAAAATCTCATGGAAGAGTTCTTCTGTTGTTTTATTATCCACTCCCCAGTCTTTCACAATTGTTTTAATCAGTTTTCAAGGAGATACCTTTTCAAATTATTCAATTTCTACATAAATAAAGACCTTTTGTGCTCACATTTCATTGGTTTACCTAATGTCTAATTGAATTTTTCAAACTGTAATAATATGGACAATCAGCATGTATAGATTTGGGAACAAATACAAATGACCCTTGCCAAATAAATGCAAAACAAGGAATAAGCAGAAACATGCAGCCGTATTAAAGAGTGCCCCAGTTGGGCACAGCGGCACACACCTGCAATCCCAGTGGCTTAAGAGGCTAAAGCAGGAGGATCATGGGTTCAAAGCAATTTAGTGAGGCCCTACGCAACTTAGCAAGACTCTGTTTCTAAATAAAACATAAAAAGTGCTGGGAATGTGGCTCAGTGGTTAAACACCCTGGGTTCAATCACCAGTACCAAAAAAAGAGTGGCCTACTGGTACTGGCTGCCGGTGAGTGAGTCTCCCTTGGGCACCAGTCAGGATGCTTCAGAGAGAGATGGAAAATGTTGGTACTGTAGTTTTTGATCATAAATGTTCCCCAAAGGCCCAAGTGTTGAAGGCGTGGTCCCCAGCCTATGGTGCTATTGGGTGGGGGGACCATTAGGAGGTGGGGCCTAGTAGGAAGAAGTCAGGTCATTGGGGCTGTGCTCTTGAAGAGGATCGTAGGACCTCACTCCTTCCTCCTGCTCTCTTTTGTGCATCCCAGCCATGAGATGAGTGGTCTTACCTGTGCTCCTGCCATGACGCGTTGCCTCATCACAGGTGAAAGCAATAAGACCAACCACCCATGGGTGGAAACCTTCAAAACTGTGAGCCAAAACAAACCTTTCTTCTTTTTAAGTTATCTCAGGTGCTTGTTTGTTTTTTAAACAGGAAAATTAAAGTGATTGATACAGGTGCTGAATCTGGGAAATCAGTTACGTAGAGACTAGTTAAGAAAATTTCTACTATAATTAATGCAATGAAAGCATAGGACAGGTGGATTCATCTAGGTCCAGGAAATCACAAAAGCTTCCTTGAGGAGGGAGCAACTGAGATGAATTCTGAAAAACACAGGGGTAGAAGTCACCTAGGCAAAGGAAACGGGGGGGGGGGGGTTCATGGCTACAGGAACAATATGTGCAAAATGTCCATGAAAGGAGGCAGACACAGAATGTTCAGAGACAGAGTCACAAGAATCCTGGGGCTTGAGGAGCCAGATAGGTCAGGAGGGGAGGACTAGCAGACTGTGTTAAGGATTTGGGGTTTCATTAAGAAAGCTACTCAAGATTTTAAACGGGGGGGATGACATCATCAGATTCAAATTTCATAAGGACTGGGAACAGAGCTCAGTGCCTTTAGCATGCATGATATTGCTGTCTACTGAGATAGGAAACAATGGGAAAGAACTGTTTTAGGAGGAAAAAGCCTGAGATGAGGCTTTGGAATTTCAAGTTCAAGGTGCTTTTGTAGGTAGATAAATCAAGTTGGATTTAAATATAGATATGAGGGCTGGGGAGGTGCTCAAGCGGTAGCGCGCTCGCCTGGCATGCGTGCGGCCCGGGTTCCATCCTCAGCACCACATACCAACAAAGATGTTGTGTCCACCAAAAAAAAAAAAACTAAAAAAAAATAAATATTAAAAAAAATAAATATAGATATGACAATAGAAGAAAAGGTATAAACTTACAACAAAAATTCACACTCATCTTTTTTTGGGGAAATGAAGTGATCACCTGTCATGAGAATGCAAAATGAGAAGGGAATTTTTTTTTTAATGAAGTCCAATATGTTATTGTTGGATGGGGGCAGGGGGAGAGGGCCTAAAGGGGAGAGGGAAGTAGCAGCCAAGATACTAGAAGAGAGTCAGGAGGTAATGGTGGGGAGAGTCATGTGGAGAGAGAACTCTAAGAAGGAAAGGGGTCAAATGCTCCTAAGAGTTTAAAAGGAGTAAGGATTGTAAATATCCTTTGGAATCAGCGACCTGGAAGTCACCAATGGTGTCAGTGAAAGCTGTGTCCTAGCCTGATGAGATGGAAAGCAAATTGGAGTGGGTTGGTTACAGTGTGGGGAGAAAAGAATGGAGACTCTGCAGATCCTTTCTGGGGGGGAATAAGGAGATGTATCTATTACCTCTGTCTATATCTGTATCTAAATCTATGCCTATCTGTATCTATTTATCCACCTTATATATATTATATATATATATGTATATATGGGTGTATGTACATATATATGTGTGTGTGTGTATATATAGAAATATATATATATTGTTTTGTTTTGTTTCTTAAACTGGGGGTATGACATCATCAGATTCAAGTTTCCTAAGGGCTGGGAACAGAGCCGTTATGAAATTATATATATATATATACACACACACACACACACACACACACACACACACACATTTATTTCTCCCAGAAAGGATTTTCTTAGGGCTATCAGTAAGTCATATAATTTCTCTGAACCTGTTTCTCAACAATAAAATGAGGATTTATATGTGCATGTATCTTACACATATATATATATGGATCTATCTGCATACATGTGTGTGCGTGCACACACACACACACACACACACACACACACACACACACTCCCTATTTTGTTGTTGAGAAAACATGCTCAGAGCAATGATGGGATGTGCTGAAAGTCAAGAGCAGAGATCCCATGACCAAGACAGTCCTTCCAGCTTCTCAAGGCAGCTCGGGAAGGGTAAGGAGCTTGAACCGAGGAGCTCTGGCAAACCACTGATTTTCTGCGGGCCTCAGACTCTCTAGAGTGACCCCACTTCTGGTGAGGACTGAGTGAGGGAACCGGGTGTGGAAATTGCACTAGTAGCCCTTGAAACATGTCAGCTTCCATGTTCTCCTTCACTCCTGTCTTCCCCCCCCCCTTCCCCCTGACTCCAAGAGGGGAGGAATAAAATGAAAGGAGAGAGAACTTATGGACACTTACTTTGAGAAGGGCGATGAGCTGGAAATTGGGTTAAAATCAGCTGGAGAGAGGTGGTTAGATGAAACAAAGTGATTTGGCTGCCAGAGAACTGAGTGAGCAGAATGGGGCATGGAGAAGAACTAGGATTGCTTTCCCTGGAAGTCTTTCAACTAAGGCAATAATTCCTTTCTGGGGACTTGAAGCCATTTGTTTAGTTGTTGTCTCTGGCCTTCAGAGGGAGGGCTGCATGAACAGTCTGAGAACTTGGGAAGCAATTCTGAAATAAACTCTTCATTAGCATTTCAGAGGGACATCTAAATGTCACCAGTAAACTGCAGGCTTCCATGGCCTCCTCAAAGGACACTGGGCAGATTCCTGTAATGCCAGGTCCTGAAGCTGAGTTTCCAAGGGTGACTGAGCGGAATGGAGGCTGCTGCATCTCGTGTGCCCCACCTCTTCAGCCTGTCCAGAGAGTGCAGAAAATGCAGGTTACCCCAAACCCCTAGGACCAATTGTGCTGTGCCTCAGCTTGAAGATGTTAAGCCAGTTGTGTGGCTAGACTGTGGCAAAGTGATAATCTTCCCCATTGTAATAAGTGTTTTATGAGAAGGGACTTTGAGATTATATAATTTTTTTCAAGCTTTTTTTTTTTTTTTTTAGGCATCCTATTATTTCCTTAAAGGAGCACAGTTTAAGAAGAAAACAGTTCCTTATCAGCCTAAACCAATATACATGGAGATTTAGCTGAAGTTAAGGGGTAAGGATGGAGAGTGAATGACTCTATTAACTCTGCCCAACCCAAGGGACATACAATTTGCAACTAGGTAGACTACATTAGATCCTTCTACCCAGTGAGGGTCCCATGTCCCCATGAACAAGCCCTTAAATGCCATTCTTCATGCCTGAAGAAACTTTTTTCAAATAATTCATTCAGCATCCCAGCGAGAGCCAGGGGCTCTATTTCCTGCTGGTTGGAGGAGAGTATGAAAGGGGAGCAGAAGGGAAAAATAAAACCAAACGGATATAGTCAGAATAAAATTGAGAATGGGAGAGTAGCATGACTGATCAGACTCAGCTTGCAGAAAAGGTTAAATAAATAACCTTCAGATAAGACTCGAGTGAAACAGAGGAAACTCTAAACCTGCCATCTGTCAGAGAGGAGCCTGCGATTCAGGGACTTAGCTGTCCTCAAGAGTCACCCTCTTCAAATAGTTGCTTTATCTCTACAAAATGCAAAAGTATTTAGTCCTTTTTTCCCTGAGAACTGAGCACTCAACCGTGGGCTCTCTTGCCTTGGTGAGTCTTAGGCAGTGTTCCATATTTGATTTATAATTTAAGCATCAACCTCAAAAATAATCTAGTGTGTTTACAAGTGCATATTTCTCAACCCTTTCTTCTCATACAATATTAAACATTGTCTTAGAGAATCTAGGACAATTTGAGCATCAAAATACAAATAACAGCAGGGAACAATGGCACACACCTGTAATCCCAGCAGCTCAGGAGGCTGAGGTGGGAGGATTTTGAGTTCAAAGCCAGTCTCAGCAATAGTGAGGTGCTAAGCAACTCCGTGAGACCCTGTCTCTATAAATAAAATACAAAATAGGGCAGGGGATGTGGCTCAGTGTTCCCTGAGTTCAATCCCTAGTACCCAACCCCCCAAAAAACAAAATAATAGCCAAGAAATATAACCCATTAAAAGTAAGAATCCACCCATCCATATATGTAAGTGAATGCATGAGGGAGAAAGAAAATAAACTCTTCCCTATGGTGGAAAGCCAATTAATTAATAGAGAAGAAATTATTGAATTAGAAAGTCACTATGTGGCAACCATCACAATAACAATTGATTTAGGCAAGGAACATCAATGGATCATAAAACTTTGAGTCATGTCAGAAATAATCTCAGAGTCTCTTCCCATAAAACACTTATTGGGGGAAGTTGTCACTTTGCAATAGAGAAGTCTGGAAGATGTTGTCTTAACTGAGCCAACAGAGTTTACATCACCAGTGAGGAGACAAATTGACATCCTGGTGCACTTATTGATGTGAGAGGCACTAAGAACACATCAATTTTTTTGTGGCGTTTCTGACAAAGGTGCATAATCTAATCATGAGGAAACATAAAACAATCCAAACTTGAAAGATAATTTACAGAAGAGGTGGACTGTATTTGAGAATATGCCCATGGCATGAAACACAGACTGAACAACTGTTCCAGATTCAGGGAGACTAAATTAATGCAATATGAACCTGGATTTTCTTTTGCAATAAAGGACACTGGGAAGTTGGTAAAGTTTTTATAAAGCCTGTAGTGTAAATACCAGCATTGAGGTCAATGCTTATTTCTTATTTTTTATAGTTGTACCACAATAGTCTTACAGAACGTCTTGTTTTTAGGGAAAAAAATATGTCTAGGGGTGAAGGGACATCAGACCTGTAATTCGCTCTCACACAGTTCACACACATACAGGGAGTGTGGGGGAGAGAGAGAGAAAGAGTAAGAAAAGAATAAAGCAAAAGGGAGTGATATTTTAGTCTTTGAGAAATATGGTCTAAGAGCATCTAAGTATTCTTTGAACTATTTTCACAGTTTTTTTTTTGTATGTCTGAAATGGTACCTTATGTAGTTCTAGAGGAGTTCTTAGAGGTGAGTTGTCAAGTCCTCTTAAGGGATGACACAGATCATTCCTGAGACTTCACAGGAGTGAGTGGTGCAGTTAGTCTGGGAGTCTCTTTCCTGTGGCATATATCCAGATAGAGCAGAATGCCTCTTGCCTTTCATTGCCAATCACTTTACAGGCTCTCTTCGAGATTTTAAGTCCTTTTTGTATAAACCAAGGAGTGGGATAGCTGGGTCAAATGGTGGTTCCATTCCAAGTTTTCTGAGGAATCACCATACCACTTTCAGAAATGGTTGCACCAATTTGCTGTCCTACCAGCATTGTGTGAGCAAGACTATTTTTACAAAGAACAATAGTACAGTAGAGATCTCTTCAAGATCCTTTCTGGATCCCTCATGGCCTTGTTTAACCTTAGATAATGTCAGCTATGACCAAAGAGGATATTTCGCAAGGTGTTTGGGATTCACATTGAGAGTCCCCAGAACCCTCCTCGATGCAGTGATTTTTGCATGCATCTGGAGTGGTGAATGTCTGTTGCTTAAAGGATGGAGTTTTGAGTCCTCTCCCTGGCATTATTCTAGGCAGATTTGTGCCCTTGGGCAGAATGTTGAGTTTGTTGTCCTCAGTTTCAACACTCCAAAATAAGAACTTCCTCTCTCTCTCTCTCTCTCTTACTGGGGATTGAACCCAGGGATGCTTCAACACTGAGTCGCATCCCCATCTGGTTTTCAATTTTTTAATTTTGAGACACAGTCTCATCAAGTTACTTAGGTCTTGCAGTTTCTGAGGCTGACCTCAAACTTGTAACTTCTTGAGAGTGACCATTTCTCCTCACCTCCTCCTGACTTCCACTAGCAAACCCAGACTCCTTACAAGTGGTTCATAACCCACCATCAACTGTTTCCTCTTTATGGAATGATGAAAAAATGAGAATGGAAACAGCCCCTCCCTCTCATTTTTTGTAATAACCTTTACCTATATCCACCATTCCCCTTCCAACTTGCCATCTTTAAAGTTCACTTTCTATGGAGACTTCCTGGATTAATTATGGATTAAAGCCACTGCATAATGACAACCCATATTTGAGTTCCAATTGTAATGGATTTTATATGCACAAAACAGGAGAGCACTTGAAACTGTGCAGCAGCAGCCTGGCATGTAACAAGTGTTCATCCCATTTTAGGATATTAGTCATGGTTTCCTAGGGAGCATCTACTGTACTATTTTATTTTTGTAAAAATAGTCTTGCTCACACAATGCTGGTGGGACAGCAAATTGGTGCAACCATTACTGAAAGCAGTATGGTGATTCCTCAGAAAACTTGGAATGGAACCACCATTTGACCCAGCTATCCCACTCTTTGGTTTATACACCAAGGACTTAAAATCAGCATACTACAGGGATGTAGCCACATCAATGTGTATAGCAGCTCAATTCACAATAGCTAAACTATGGAACCAACCTAAGTTTCCTTCAACAAGTGAATGGATAAAGAAAATGTGGTAGATATACACAATAGAATATTATTCGGCCTTAAAGAAAAATGAAATGATGGCATTTGCCGGTAAATGGATGGAGCTGGAGAATATCGTGCCAAGCAAAATAAGCCAATCACAAAAAAACCAAATGCTGCATGTTTTCTAAGATATGTGGGGGCTAATTCACAATAAAGGGGGGGGCTATTAGGGAAGAATTCAAAGAATAGGGTTGAATTAGGCAGAATGATAGTAGAATGAATTAGACATTTATACCCTATGTGCGTATATGACTACACAACCAGTGTGATTCCACACCATGTACAACCAGAAGAATGAGAAGTTGTACTCCATTTATGTATGAAATGTCAAAGTGAAATCTACTGCCATGTGTAACTAATTAGAACATATTAAAAAAAGAAGCACCAAAAAATAGTCTCACTCCTTTTTGTTATTTTGTCTACCAGATTAATTGTAGAGTCAGTTTGTAAAGATGCATTAAACATTCTATTGTAATTTTCAATGGATTTTAAAAAATTAATTTGGGAAATTGACTATAAAATAGAACTTTTTTCATCATGATTCAGATACTTCTATGCAAATCGTTTTCTTATTCTTCAGCAAAAAATGATAGTTTCAACATGTAATTCCTCTTTCCTATTGAGTACATGACTAGGTATTTAAGGGTATTTTCTCTGTAGTAAGTGGCATTAAATTTTCTAATTGATTATTGCTGAATGATAAGGAAGCAAATGATTATTGTGTATTGATGTTTTATCAAGCATTATTTGAGATCTATTGATTTTAATAATTAAAAAATGTTACCTTAGATTTTCAAGGTAGGTAATGAGGTAATCAGAACACAAAGATAGTTATGTCTTTTCCTTTCAAACAATTTTAACTCATTCATTTTGTATTCTGACCTGTCTGGACCATCCAATAAAAATTTGAATAACAACAGTAATCAAAGTGACCTTCATTTGTTCCTGATTTTAATGGGTAAGACTTCAGGTTTACACCATTTCTCATCAATAACCCACTTAAACTGAAGAAAATTTCCTTGTATTCTCCATTTTTAACTTAGAATTTTCCCCCTCATGGTATAAATATCTAAATCATCTTCCCAGTGTTGAATCATTTTTGCATGTCTGAGATAAATCTTATTGGTCATGAGATATTATTCTTGTATTACATGTTTGGATTTGACTTGTTGGTGTTTTATTTAGGATTTTGCCTCTAGTTCATTTGGGAGATAATTATTTTTGGTCAAATGTTGTTATTGGGATTATATTTGACTTCTAAAATGAGTTTTATCTCTTTCCAAATGTTTCCTCTGCTCTGAAATAATTTCTGTATCATAAGGATTATCTGTACCTTTAGGTTAGGATACATCTGGGTTTAACAACTTTTTGAAAAAAACTAAAATATTTTAATTCAATCATATCACACAGAGAGTTAAGCACCCAGTTTATAAGACTGTGTGGATGAATGATCTCAATGTTAATACTCACATGACTACCACCCAGTCCAGGAGATAGGACATCCTTGGTACTCAAGAAGTACTTCCTCCCTCCTCCCAGCCTACCTTCCTCCCCTAAAACAATCACAGATTCATTTTTCATAATTAAATAAGTATGTTTATTTTGTGTTCTTTGCTTGGTAATTCTTTTTCTTAATATTGTGCTTGTGAGATCCATTTTGTGGTATGAAGTAGTATTCTGTTTGTTTTAACCACTTGACAGTATTTTATTGTGTAAAATGTGCCACAATTTATCCAATCTGCTACTGCAAAACATTTGGACGGTTTTCAGTTGTTAACTATTAGTAATCCTGCCATGGACATTTCAGTCTGCATCTTATGGGCATGGGACCATGGCTCTACTAGGGGTGGGAATGTAGGTCTAGTGAGTGTGCCTATATTCGTCTTAAATATGTGCATACTAACAACTACTCTCCAGAGTGATTATATAAATTCATATTCCTAAAAGCAGTGAATGAGAATTTTAGTTGTTCAATATGCCGATGCTTGGTATAATGAGTCTTTTTAAAAAAATAAGTAAATGAATCATTTTGGCCAGTGTCTGGCATACCAATGAGTTTCAATTTGCTGCCCCTGATAACTAAGTGCATTGAATAGCCTCTCTAATGAAATGCCTGTGATATGGTTTGGGCCTTACACTACCCCAAAAGTGCATGTCCTAAAGTGCCTTCGAAATGGTAGAGCCTCTAGGAGGTGGGGCCTTGTGGTAAGAAATTAGGTCTTTAGGGGCATGGATGCCCTTGAAGGAGATATTGGGACCCTGGTCCTTTCCTGTCTCTCTTTTTGCATCCTGGTCCCCCATGAGGTAGGCAATTTTGCTCTACTACATGGTCCCATCATGAAGGTCCACCTTACCACATGCCCAAAGCAACTGGACCAAGTGACCAAGGACGGCAACCTCTGAAACCATAAGGCAAAATAAATCTTTCCTCCTTTAGATTAATTTTCTCAGGTACTTTGTCACAGGGAAAGTAAGTTAATTAACACAGCCTTTTTGGAACATTTACCTATCTCTTTTCTTTTTGGCTGTCTATTTTAGTAATGTGTAAGATTATTGATTTTCAGCTTAATTTTCTTTTTCCTCCTAATAAATGCATGTAAGACTATGTACATTTCCCTCTAAGAACTATATTAGGTGCATCCCACATGTTTTAATATGTCATATTTACATTTTAATTAAATTTTAAAATTTCTATTATAATTTCTTCTTTGCTTATGAGCTTTTAAGAGAATACTTTTTCATTTGGAAGCATATGGGGATTTTATGTTTACCTTTCTAGTTTAATCTACTATGGTCAGTGAACATATTCTGTATAATTTGAAAATATTTTGAGACTTGCTTTATGATTCAGCATTTGGTCAGTTGGGGCATATATATTTTATAATTTTCATATGCACCTGAAATGGATTCTGCAGTTATAGTTTACAGTACTCTATGTATGCAAGCTAAGTTTGCCAATCATGCTAAATCTTTTATATTCATATTGATTTTTGTTGGCTTATTCTATAGTTCCTAAGAGATGTTATAATTTTCCACTAAAGAGCATTATACTTATGGTATATCTTTATAAAAATTCACCAAAAATCTCCCAGGGACATTGTGGGTTCATTGATTTCTCCTTCAAGTCCTGTCAATATCTGATTTATACACTTTGAGGTTGTATTTTTGGATAAATACAAATTTATAATTTTTACATCTTTCTGATGAAATGACCTTGGTGATCACAATAAAAATGTCTAATGTTGGGTTTACTACTTAACAGCAGATTAGACACAGCCAAGAAGAGGATAACTGAATAGAAAAATAGGTTCAAAAAAAATTAAATATGAAAACAAACAGAAACAAAAGGACACACGTTATCTGGAAGGAATGAGTACCAGAAAGAGAGCACACTTTCTTTCTTGTATTACCTTCTTTAGAAATTGTCTTCTTTTATTTATGTTAGTTTGTTAATGCTATATTCTCTCTCTAGAATTAATCTGCAATACGTGTTCTTATTACTCTTATATCAACAAGTACTTTTGCTACTTGGTGGGTGATTCTAGGTCCTTAGAACACTTTAAATCTGCTTTTCTCTTTCTACCTTTTGCACTACTATTACTTGTAAATTCATTTATATCTATTTAAATTTAATGATTGTGTTTTTATGCAGATAGTATCTGCATAGATATTAAATATTTACACAGTAGATATTTACACCTCCCATGTATTCTCCTTTTCTATGGCTCTCATATTTCCCTAATCTCTGTACTTTCATTTGGAATCATTTTCCCACCTATTCAAAGAATTCAATTTGCTGTTTATTTTAGTGTACATCAGTTGTTAGCAGATTTTTTAAAAATTTTTTGCTTTGTCTGAAATATATTTATTTCACCTTTATTTTGGAAAGGTATTTTGCTGAATATAGAATTACTAAGTCTTTGAGAATATCATTTAATTATTTTCTAGCTTCTATCATTTCTGTCAAGAAATATGTTATCAGTGTTGTTTTTGCTCTTTTGAAAATATTTCTTTTTTTTTCACAGTTGCAGTCAGGATTTTCTGCCCTCTTCCCCATAAAATTTACTATAATGGGCCTGAGGGGTAACTTTCTTTTGTTCATTCTGCTTAATAAAGTTTATGGCTTGATATTTTAATTCACTGGGAAATTCTCAATAATTGGGTCCTTGCACATTGTTTTTCCTGGGCAAATCTCCTGGATTCCAATAAAATGTTTAATATGTCTTTTCATCCACTCATTAGTCTTGTGTATTCTTTCATTTGTTGTTCATCCTTTCAGTACTCAACTTCATTCTGAATTTTCTTGGTTTAGTTTACAACTTACTAATTCTCTCTTTAGCTATGTCTAAGCGCTGTTAAATCTATCCATTAAGTTCCCATTTAATTATTTTTTTGAGGGGAGAGAGAGACCAGGAATTGAGCCCAGGGGCGCTTAACCACTTAGTTACATCCCCAGCCCTTTTTATTTTCATTTTTAGACAGGGTCTTACTAAATTACATAGGGCCTCACTAAGTACCTGGATTTGAATTTGCCATCCTCCTGCCTCAGCTTCCCAAGCTGCTGGGATTATAGGCATGCACCATCACTCTTGGCTAAGTTTTTAATTTGTTATAGCACTTTTAAATTCCAAATTTCCATTTGAATCTCTCTTTATTAATATGTGATTTTATTTCAGTGCTGGGGATGAACCCAGGGCCTTGTGCATGCTAAGCAAGCACTCTACAACCAGGCTATACCGCCCGCCATCTCTAATTTTTTTTTTTATAACTCCAGTTCTCTGATTGACATTTACCTTTAATTTATTATATATATTTATACTTTAAAAATTTCTGGGTTTGAATACTCCACTATCTGAATGGCATATGGATCCTCTTCTATTTCTGTAATTTCTCTTGTTTTTCACTCAATTTCTGCCCCCGCTTTTTTGGTATGCTTGTTTATTTGTCAGGATAAAGGGAAGGAGAATGCCAACTATTATGTATAACACTTGGAGAGATGATATGATTCTCTAGATGTTATCTTCCTCCTTAGAATATTTTGTTGTTTTTACTATTGTTGTTCTTTTAGGTAGTTAGACTAGGACTGACAAATTAATCCAGTTAGAGATTTAAAGTAGGGCTTTAGTGTTTGTGAGGGAAATTTCTAGTTTTTGAAGATCCCAGCTGAAAACCTGGGAGGCTAACCAAAACATTGCTCTTGAGAAGTTCTAGACTTTAAAATTTGTTTCCCCAAACTTGATAGGTTGCTGAAGGTTTGAATCAGCTTCTCAGCTATCACCCTTGATCAAATATCACAATAAAAAATGTCTAATTTTTTAGACATTCTTTTTTCCGAAGAATAACATCAAATATCAGAATCCCCAATTTGAACTTCCAAACATCCTTCTAGGATAATATTCCTACAAATATTTGCAGCCCTCTTATCTTTGCAGTGTCTTTGCACAGTCTGTTTATCTTTTATGCCAGTTCTTCTGGTTGTTCCAGGTATAGATTGGTCTAAAGCAAGCCGGTACACACTTCCATTGCTGGAAGTGGAAGAGTTAGAGATGCTATTTTAAGGCTGCCTCTTTCATTTCCTTTATTATTTTTACTGTGATTTCTGCTATATTCAGATTTCCAACATCTTTTAAGTAAGTCTTCTAGAAAATCATCCATTTCATCTAGAGTTAAGGTTCAATGTTATAAAATTATATACTATATTCTCTCATAATTTCATAAGCACTAATAATGTTCTTTGGTTATACTTCCTTTTCATTCTTATTTTATTTTATTTTGGTATTAGGGATTGATCTCAGGGGCACTCACCCCCTGAGCCACATCCCCAGTCCTGTTTTGTATTTTATTTAGAGACAGAGTCTCACTGAGTTGCTTAGGCCTCACCATTGCTGAGGCTGGCTTTGAACTTGTGATCTTCCTGTCTCAGCCTCCTGAGTTGCTGGGATTGCAGGCGTGTGCCACCATGCCCAGCTCATTCTTATTTTTAAAAGATTTTATTTTATTATCAGAGTTGGCAAATACTTACTATTTTGTTGTTATTTATAACAATCCAATTTCTTGTTGCATTGAATAAATTTAAGGGTTTCAGACATTTTATTCTCCAGAGGATTTTAAGCCAAGTCAAGATGGAAACTTGAAAAACAACACAATAAATTTTCTTTGAAACTTCCCTTTGGTATAACAAAGAGTCAGTTTTCAATCTTTACTCCATTGTTTTCTTTTAGACAACTTGCTTCATGGCTTTGACCTTATCTCTAAAAGGCAAACAATGAGATCTATTCTACAGATTATTATGAGATAATATACTAAAGAACTTACTTGTAGTGTCTGGCATGTGATTAAATACATAATAAGTGGGTGCTATTATTTTAACGTATGAATAATTGAGCAATGATGTATTTAGAATTTTTAATGATTTGAATAAATGTCCCTCAAAGCCTGATGTATTAAGGCCTGGTCTCCATTCAAGATGCTATTGGGAGATGATGTAGCTTTCAGAGCAGGGAGTGGGGGTGGGTGGGAGGTTGGTGTGGGGGGTGGCTAGTAAGAAGTTAGATCATTGAAGGTGATTTTGGAACTTGGGTCTTTTCTTCTTCCTCTTCCTCATTTGATCCCAGCCATGAGGTGAACAGCATGATGGACTGACTTACCATAGGCCCAAAGCAATAGGGTAAATCAGTCATTGATTGAAACCTCCAAGACTGTGAGCCAAAATAAACCTTTCCCCTTTATAAATTGATTATCTCAAGTATTATACAATAGTGGTGGAAAGCTAACTAATAAGAATTATTATAAGGCAGATATCATAGCTGCTGACAAATATTTGAAGGGGTGGCAGGTGAAAAGATTATTTTAACATGATGGAGTATGGAAGGTGAGAGCTTAGATCTATAACTAAATAGATTTGAGTTTGGATTCTGACTCTATCATTTAGACCTCTGTGACCTTGAACAGGCACTTGACATCTCTGAGCCTCAGTTTTGTTATTTGCAAGATGTGGATAATAACAGGGACATTTTAGCCAGGCACAGTGGTGCACACCTGTAATCCCAGCGACTCAGGAGACTAAGGCAGGAGGATTGCAAATTTAAGGCCAGCCTCAGCAACCTAGCAAGACCCTGTATCAAAATAAAAAATAAAATTTAAACAAAAAGAATTTGGGTGTAGCTAAGTTGTAGAGCAGCCCTGGGTTCAATTCCAGTGCTGAAAAAAAAAGGGGAGGGGATCATTTGAGTAATGACTGTTAACATACACAAAGTTCTTAGTAAAGGATTTTACATATAATCTTTAATATATTTTGCTATTATTATAAAATTGCAAGCTCTTGAAGACAAAACTAAGACTAACAAGTAGAATTAATAGAAATTTTGGCTTCATAGGAGAAAAAGATGTTTCCAGAGAGTAATGCTGCTAATCATGGTAGGGTGCAGCGTTTGAAGGGACAAGCTACGTATTGTACTATGCGTTCCATCTCCAACTTGTTTTCAGCTCTGGGATTCCATGGTTCTATGAGTATCACTGGTCCAGATGCTTCTCCCTCCCCAGGTTCCTGGGCCACTTTTGCTTTTGCCCTCTCTCTCACCTGGCAATTCCTCAGCCGTGCTCTGTGCTCTTTTTATCCATTCAATCCCAGCGCAGAAGCCCCGAGTCAGAGGGAGAGCAGGAAGTGGGGAGCAGATGCAAACAAGTCCCCCTCACTCTCCTGACTCCACAGTGCAGCAGGGGAGACATCATTCCACTAGACTGATGACTGAACACCACCTGAGGGAAGCACCCCCAGTAAAAGGGGACACTGGGAACCTGATCCAGACCTACTCACAGCTTGCAGATTCCCGGGTAAATGACTCATGACTTGCCGCTCACACTGCGCTAGAGACTGAAGAAGGGAGTGGGCAAGTCCTTTACTTCTGGCTCAGTCAGCTTGGATGGCCTGCCTCCAGCCCTTTCCCAAGCATTGGCATGCATAGAACCATTTTACTTTTGGAGCAAATTGTCTTTGAAATGAGAAACCCATCAGAGGGGTTCTACTGAAATAGAAAAAAAAAGTGGTCCTCTGTCTACTCAAAAAATTTTTGTTGTTTTTTTAGCATTACTTTAATTATTATTATTATTTTTAACATTTGGCTCACTCTTCCTAAAAAATAAATCCATATGGCACCACTGGGGGGCAGTGTAATTGTCACGGCCATTACTATGGAGTGTTTTGCTTCATTAGTGGGATGATTTTCTGTGTGCACACACCTTCTGTTCAGAGTCATTCAAGACGTATTTTGCACCACCAATCACAAATCAACTGATGGAAGGGAGAGAGACTTGTATTATTAGAGATGGATAAGTCAATGAAGGATGTTGAAGTCAAAGAAAATCCATCAATAGGGTGGATAATGCACTTACATCAAGGGTGTCAGGAGGCTATGGATGTAAGAGCCGACTCAGTAGGCAGGAGAGTGGGCTACTGGTTTGGAGCACTGGTTGTCAGGTGATGATCCACAACAATATGCAAAGATGATGTCTTACAGGAGGGCCAGAAGAAAGTTCCAGAAATAATCAAATGAGCAGCACACCAAAATTACTTTGTTCAGAGAAGAGAAGATGGAGAGGTATTTGAGGATGTAGATGAGTCTAGAAGAGTGTACAATCAGTGGTTACAGTGGACTCTGCAGTTTTGAGATTGCAACAACAGGGAGGTAAGCAAGACATTTCTGATCAGATTTGGTGGCTGGATTCTGGTTCAGACCAACAAAACAACTAACAGCAAGATGATCAAGCTCTATGTGGTTAGTCCACGTCTTTGTTTAGAAGTACAGACATGGAGAAACCTTCAGAGAGATTGTTCTAAACTTTCCCCATCCCTCAGCCAACAAGGAGCCACCCGTGTCCTGTCCACCTGCCCAACACCCATTTCCCTTTCTACTTTTCTCTACCTGGATCTTCTGAAGGCTCTAAGGAGATGTGACACCAGGTAGGAAGATGGGTAAGGTAGAGAACCTATTGCAAGTCAGGGTAATATTGAACTCACAAGCAAGGCAAGCCTGGGCCTTGAGTGTCCAGGATCATTCAAAAAGCCGAGAGAACTGTTCCCAAGGGCAAGGTTGGAGGAGTCATGGTTTCGTGGCTCATCTGTGGGTCCTCAGAGCCAGGGAAGAAGAGTGCTGCCGAGGAACCACTGGGTCTTAAATCCATGGCTTAGGCCTTCTTGCCCTCTGGTGGGCATTTCTTTGTAATGAAATCTAATCCTTTCCCAGGTTGCAACCAGACCATTTTGCCTCCTATCCCCTTGTCATTGCATTTCTATACAGTAAATGTTTCCTACATGACTGGGGTAGATGTTGGAACCCAGGATGATGGAGACTCCGATCACTGCTAAGCTGGAGAGATCCCCAGTACTGTCTCCTCTCTACCCCCTACCGCCCACCCCCAAGGAAATATTAATTTTGGCCTTGAAAACTAAGAGACCATCAATCACAAAGGAGACATTTGAGATGGGTTTTGAAGGATGAATAAGAGTATTGCCAGGCATAAAGAGAAGAGAGGGGGCAGGAGTTTTAGGTAGAGGAAATAGCATGAGAAAATTACAGATGCTTTATTATTTTGTTTTTGTAGTACTGGGGGTTGAACCCAGGGGCACTCTTATCACTGAGCTTCATCCCCAGCCATTTTTTTAATATTTATTTTTTAGTTGTAGTTGGACACCATACCTCTATTTATTTATTTTTATGTGGTGCTGAGGATCGAACCCAGAGCCTCACACGTGCTAGGCAAGCGATCTACCGCTAAGCCACAACTCCAGCCCCATTTTTTATTTTTTATGTTGAGACAGAGTCTTGCAAATTTGCCCAGCCTGGCCTCAAACTTGTGATCTTCCTACCTCAACCTCCCCAGTCATTTGGAGTATAGGCATACACTCATGCACCTGCCAGATTCTTTAAAGAACACTCTTTGTTTGGAAATGGATAAGTAGTTCTGTAGGGCTATATCAAAGGCTAATATAAAGAAAGATGGTGGAATGAGACAGACATCATTACCCTAGATACATGTATGAAGATATGAATGGTGTGACTACTTCATGTATAACCAGAGAAATGAAAAATCGTATTCCATTTTGTACTATGAATCGAGATGCATTCTGCTCTCATGTATGACAAATTAGAACAAATAAATTAATTAATTAAAAATAAAATCAAAGATAAAAAGGCTAATATAAAATTAATAATATTTAGTAAGCATGTACTAAGTATAATGTACTATTTATTCTAAGTGCTTTAAGTACATCAAAGCACGACTAATTCTCACAGCAACCATCTGAGTTTTATAATACTCATTTTGCAGATGAGGAAACTGAGATACAGAGATGATCATGTGTAGAGGGAAGGTTAAGGATGGGGAGATGCAGCACAGTGGGAAACTGGAAATCTTGGGGTCAGATTGTGAAGGACTGTGTGTGTGTAATGCTGAGGAGTATAATCCTGTCTCTTTGGTCAATGTTTCTTAGGCTCTGTTCTGTGGGAACCCAGATGTCCTATGCAGGGGCCTTAGGGGCTCCTGCTAGCATCCAGGAACTGGTGGATCAAGCTGTTTCTAACTGTTACCTACTTTATTTAATGGGTTGCCACATAGGTTATTTATAAAGGCAAGGACTTGTCTTTACAGCTTGTCCTTACATCTTTAGAGGTCCCTCTAAAGATAGGGACATCTGTAATTCCCAATCACTTATTCTGTAATGTCAATAGCTTAGGGCCAAGAAGGCTTCGGACCAGTCAAAATAGACAGCATACAGGCATGCACAGAACTCACAGATACTGCTCAGGGCCCATGTGTACTTCCTGGTATATAATTCTCATGAGCCACATGCTTTATGAACTGTTTTCACATACATTATCTCACGTTGATTTTTGAGGAACTTCCTTACTCTTTGGTAAGATGCTCCAGGCTCAAGTTGTGTATTTCCTGACTTAGTCCTAGACTCAGCTACTTCTTCAGGGAGCCTGGTTCTTTTTTTCTTTTTTTTTTGGTCAATGATATCAGGAAGCAAGATCTGGGTGCAGCATGCTCACTGCTACTGGAATGGTATTGCTTCTAGGCTCTCAGATGACAGACCAAAGAAATATGTGTGTAGAAGCCTGTATATTCACGCCTGTAAATGAGTTCATGCTGATGTATCCAACTCGAATCCATGGCCATGTAGTTTATTCTCACCTCTTCATCTTATTTATAATCTCTGACTTCACTAATGAAAATGTGGCCCCCACAATCCATCCACTGAATTTCTCAGTTCTTTTTTTTTATTGGTTGTTCAAAACATTACATAGTTCTTGATATATCATATTTCACACTTTGATTCAAGTGGGTTATGAACTCCCATTTTTACCCCGTATACAGATTGCAGAGTCACATCAGTTACACTTCCACTGATTTACATATTGACATACTCATGTCTGTTGTATTCTGCTGCCTTTCCTATCCTCTACTATCCCCCCTCCCCTCCCCTCCCCTCCCCTCCCCTCTTCTCTCTCTACCCCCTCTACTGTAATTCATTTCTCCCCCTTGTATTATTTTTCCCTTTCCCCTCATTTCCTCTTGTATGTAATTTTGTATAACCGTAAGGGTCTCCTTCCATTTCCAAGCAATTTCCCTTCTCTCTCCCTGTCCCTCCCACCTCTCATCCCTGTTTAATGTTAGTCATCTTCTCATGCTCTTCTTCCCTACTCTGTTCTTAGTTACGCTCCTTATATCAAAGAAGACATTTGGCATTTGTTTTTTAGGGATTGGCTAGCTTCACTTAGCATAATCTGCTCTAATGCCATCCATTTCACTCCAAATTCTATAATTTCGTCATTTTTTAATGCAGAGTAATACTCCATTGTGTATAAATGCCACATTTTTTTATCCATTCATCTATTGAAGGGCATCTAGGTTGCTTCCACAGTCTTGCTATTGGGAATTGTACTGCTATGAACATCGATGTAGCAGTGTCCCTGTAGCATGCTCTTTTTAGGTCTTTAGGGAATAGACCCAGAAGGGGAATAGCTGGATCAAATGGTGGTTCCATTCCCAGCTTTCCAAGAAATCTCCATACTGCTTTCCAAATTGGTTGCACCAATTTGCAGTCCCACCAACAATGTACAAGTGTACCCTTTTCCCCACATCCTCGCCAGCACTTGTTGTTTGACTTCATAATGGCTGCCAATCTTACTGGAGTGAGATGATAACTTAGGGTGGTTTTGATTTGCATTTCTCTGACTGCTAGCAATGGTGAGCATTTTTTCATGTACTTGTTGATTGATTGTATGTCCTCCTCTGAGAAGTGTCTGTTTAGGTCCTTGGCCCATTTGTTGATTGGATTATTTGTTATCTTATTGTCTAATTTTTTGAGTTCTTTATATACTCTGGATATTAGGGCTCTATCTGAAGTGTGAGGAGTAAAGATTTGTTCCCATGATGTAGGCTCCCTATTTACCTCTCTTATTGTTTCTTTTGCTGAGAAAAAACTTTTTAGTTTGAGCAAGTCCCATTTGTTGATTCTAGATATTAATTCTTGTGCTATGGGTGTCCTATTGAGGAATTTGGAGTCCGACCCCACAGTATGTAGGTTGTAGCCAACTTTTTCTTCTATCAGATGCCTTGTCTCTGGTTTGATATCAAGCTCCTTGATCCATTTTGAGTTAACTTTTGTGCATGGCGAGAGAAAGGGATTCAGTTTCATTTTGTTGCATATGGATTTCCAGTTTTCCCAACACCATTTGTTGAAGATGCTATCCTTCCTCCATTGCATGCTTTTAGCCCCTTTATCAAATATAAGAAAGTTGTAGTTTTGTGGGTTGGTTTCTGTGTCCTCTATTCTGTACCATTGGTCCACCCGCCTGTTTTGGTACCAGTACCATGCTGTTTTTGTTACTATTGCTCTGTAGTATAGTTTGAAGTCTGGTATCGCTATACCACCTGATTCACACTTCCTGCTTAGCATTGTTTTTGCTATTCTGGGTCTTTTATTTTTCCATATGAATTTCATGATTGCTTTCTCTATTTCTACAAGAAATGCCATTGGGATTTTGATTGGCATTGCATTAAACCTATAGAGAACTTTTGGTAATATCGCCATTTTGATGATGTTAGTTCTGCCTATCCATGAACAGGGTATATTTTTCCATCTTCTAAGATCTTCTTCAATTTCTCTCTTTAGGGTTCTGTAGTTTTCATTGTATAAGTCTTTTACCTCTTTTGTTAGGTTGATTCCCAAGTATTCTATTATTTTTGAGGATATTGTGAATGGAGTGGTTGTCCTCATTTCCATTTCAGAGGGTTTGTCGCTGATATACAGGAATGCCTTTGATTTATGCGTGTTGATTTTATATCCTGCCACTTTGCTGAATTCATTTATTAGCTCTAATAGTTTCTTTGTAGACCCTTTTGGGTCTGCTAGGTATAGAATCATGTCATCTGCAAATAGTGATAATTTAAGTTCTTCTTTTCCTATTTTTATGCCTTTAATTTCTTTCGTCTGTCTAATTGCTCTGGCCAGTGTTTCGAGAACTATGTTGAACAGAAGTGGTGAGAGAGGGCATCCCTGTCTTGTTCCAGATTTTAGAGGGAATGCCTTCAATTTTTCTCCATTCAGAATGATGCTAGCCTGAGGCTTAGCATAGATTGCTTTTACAATGTTGAGGTATGTTCCTGTTATCCCTATTTTTTCGAGAGTTTTGAACAAGAATGGATGCTGTACTTTGTCGAATGCTTTTTCCGCATCTATCGAGATGATCATATGGTTCTTATTTTTAAGTCTATTGATGTGGTGAATAACATTTATTGATTTCCGTATATTGAACCAGCCTTGCATCCCAGGGATGAATCCTACTTGATCATGGTGTACAATTTTTTTGATATGATTTTGTATCCGATTCGCCAGAATTTTATTGAGGATTTTTGCATCTAGGTTCATTAGAGATATAGGTCTGTAGTTTCCTTTCTTTGAAGTGTCTTTGTCTGGTTTAGGAATCAGGGTGATGTTGGCCTCGTAGAATGAATTTGGAAGTTCTCCCTCTTTTTCTATTTCCTGAAATAGCTTGAAAAGTATTGGTATAAGTTCCTCTTTAAAGGTTTTGTAAAACTCTGCTGTATACCCATCCGGTCCTGGGCTTTTCTTAGTTGGTAGTCTTTTGATGGTTTCTTCTATTTCCTCAATTGATATTGGTCTGTTTAGGTTGTCTATATCCTCCTGTCTCAATCTGGGCAGATCATATGACTTAAGAAATTTATCGATGCCTTCACTATCTTCTATTTTATTGGAGTATAAGGATTCAAAATAATTTCTGATTATCTTCTGTATTTCTGAAGTGTCTGTTGTGATATTGCCTTTTTCATCCTGTATGCTAGTAATTTGAGTTCTCTCTCTTCTTTGTTAGCATGGCTAAGGGTCTGTCAATCTTATTTATTTTTTCAAAGAACCAACTTTTAGTTTTATCAATTTTTTCAATTGTTTCTTTTGTTTCGATTTCATTAATTTCAGCTCTGATTTTAATTATTTCTTGCCTTCTACTTCTTTTGCTGTTATTTTGCTCTTCTTTTTCTAGGATTTTGAGATGAAGTATGAGATCATTTATTTGTTGGTTTTTTCTTTTTTTAAGGAATGAACTCCATGCAATGAATTTTCCTCTTAGAACTGCTTTCAATGTGTCCCATAGATTCCGATATGTTGTGTCTGTGTTTTCATTTATCTCTAAGAATTTTTTAATTTCCTCCTTAATGTCTTCTATAACCCATTGATCATTCAGTAACCTATTGTTCATTCTCCAAGTGATGCATGATTTTTCCTTCCTTCTTTTATCGTTGATTTTCAGTTTCATTCCATTATGGTCAGATAAGATGCATGGTATTATCTCTACTCCTTTATATTGTCTAAGAGTTGCCCTGTGACATAATATATGATCTATTTTTGAGAAGGATCCATGTGCTGCTGAGAAAAAAGTGTAACTGCTTGATGTTGGGTGGTATATTCTATATATGTCAATTAAGTCTAGGTTGTTAATTGTGTTATTGAGTTCTATAGTTTCCTTATTCAACTTTTGTTTGGAAGATCTGTCCAGTGGTGAGAGAGGTGTGTTGAAGTCTCCCATGATTATTGTATGGTGGTCTATTAGACTCTTGAACTTGAGAAGAGTTTGCTTGATGAACATAGCTGCACCATTGTTTGGGGCATATATATTTATGATTGTTATGTCTTGTTGGTGTATGGTTCCCTTGAGCAGTATGTAGTGTCCCTCTTTATCCCTTTTGATTAACTTTGGCTTGAAATCTATTTTATTTGATATAAGTATGGACACTCCTGCTTGTTTCCGAAGTCCATATGAGTGATATGATTTTTCCCAACCTTTCACCTTCAGTCTATGTATGTCTTTTCCTATCAAATGTGTCTCCTGTAGGCAGCATATTGTTGGGTCTTGTTTTGTGATCCATTCTACTAGCCTGTGTCTCTTAATTGGTGAGTTTAAGCCATTAACATTTAGGGTTATTATTGAGATATGGGTTATCCTTCCAGCCATATTTGTTTATTTATGTTACTGAATATGGTTTGTTTTCCTCTTTGATTATTTTCCCCCCTTTACTGTCCTACCTCCCACTATTGGTTTTCATTGTTATTTTCCATTTCCTCTTCCTGTAATGTTTTGCTGTGGATTTTTTGGAGAGATGGTTTTCTAGCTGCAAATTCTTTTAACTTTTGTTTATCGTGGAAGGTTTTAATTTCATCTTCCATCTTGAAGCTTAATTTTGCTGGATACACAATTCTTGGTTGGAACCCATTTTCTTTCAGTGTTTGAAATATGTTATTCCAGGATCTTCTAGCTTTCAAAGTCTGTGTTGAGAGATCAGCTGTTATCCTGATTGGTTTACCCCTAAATGTAATCTGCTTCCTTTCTCTTGTAGCTTTTAAAATTCTCTCCTTATTCTGTATGCTGGGCATCTTCATTATAATGTGTCTAGGTGTGGATCTCTTATGATTTTGCACATTCAGCGTCCTGTAGGCTTCTAGGATTTGGGATTCTGTCTCGTTCTTCAAGTCTGGGAAGTTTTCTCGAATTATTTCATTGAATAGATTGCTCATTCCTTTGGTTTGGAGCTCTGTGCCTTCCTGTATCCCAATGACTCTTAAGTTTGGTCTTTTAATGTTATCCCATATTTCTTGGATGTTCTGCTCCTGGTTTCTTAACAGTCTTGCTGAGCTGTCTATGTTCTTTTCAAGTTGAAATACTTTGTCTTCATTGTCTGATGTCCTATCTTCTAAGTGTTCTACTCTGCTGGTAGTATTCTCAATTGAGTTTTTAAGTTGGTTTATTGCTTCCTGCCTTTCTAGGATTTCTGTTTGTTTGTTTTTTATAACCTCTATCTCCCTGTATAGTTGATCTTTTGCTTCCTGGATTTGTTTATGTATTTCATTGTTGAAGAGATCTTTCATTGTCTGATTTTGCTGTCTAATGTCTTCCTTGAGACTCCAGATCATCTGAAGCATGTATCTCCTGAATTCTTTATCTGACATTCCATCTGCTGCAGATATTACCTCTTCTAACGTTGAGTTGACCTGCATTGCTTGTGGTCCTTTCTTTCCTTGTCTCTTCATACTGTTCGCGTTTGTTTCTGCTTACTGAGACTGTTGTGTTGTTGAATTTTCCCCCTATATATTTGTATTACTCTTGTATAGTTGCAAAGTCTCCTGTGCAGGCGTGGGCAGGGGCTCTGCTCCTCCTCCAATTGGGGCACTGTGCCTACCACATCGGCAGGCCGCTGGGCCTGTTCTGCTGGTTGGTGGCAGGTGCGCCTACCTTGCAGGCACGTGGGGCGGCTCTGCCACTCCCAGGTTGCTGGGCCTGACCTGCTGGTGGGTTGCAGGTCCGGCTACCTTGCAGTTGCGGGGGGAGGGCGCACACCTATTTGTATTTAGACAGTTACGCGAAATGGAGGACGTAATGCTTGGGATGAAAGTTGGGGGGAAGGGGAAGGTAGGTGCTCTTGAAAAGAAAGAAGGAGAGGGAGATAGATAGCATAGAGGAGAATGGGAAGAGCAGTAAAACTTGGAAGGGGAGAGAGAGAAGGAAAAGGGAGAGAAAAAATTAAAATGAAATAGGAAATAAAATTAGGTCTTAGAGATCCATTTTCTTCTCTTCCCGTAGGCAAAGCTGTGCCCTCCGGGCTGAGTTTTGCCCTAAATGTGTCAACAGCAATCCCTGTAAGGCGGTTCCTGGGAGTCTCTCAATCCTGTTGGTCCAGAGCCGTTTCACTTCTACGGCCCCTCCTCCCCTTCCTCCTGCCAGCCAGCCAGGTCCTGCTCACCGGAGGCAGTTCCCCAAGGATTTGGTTACACTTTCAGCTCCACCGAGTGCTCTATTTCCCTAACTACTGAGCACTCTCGCTGTCATTCATCTAAGCCCCAGTGCTGTGGAGCTGTGGTCTGGGAGTCAATTGTTTAATTTTTCCGGACCCCTTTGGTGGGCACACCTTCGGAATCTGGCAGCTAAGACCATTGGTGTCGCTGCTGGTGGTAATAGGAGTTGGGGGTCGAGGATCCCCTCTACTTCCCTCAGTCCCTATAGTCACAACCACACTGCTGGCGGTAGGAGGAGTTGGGGGTCTGGAGTGTCCTCTGTTTCCCTCCGCCCCTACCGTCACACCCTCTCAGTTCGCGGTTGGGGGATTTGGGGGTGGGGAGTCTTCTCTGCTTCCCTCTGCCCCTACAGTCACGCCCTCGTCACTGGCAGTAGGGGGAGTTGGGGGTCGAGAGTCCTTTGGCCCTTACGGTCACGCCCACGGAGAGATTTTGAAGTTTCCTGGTTGTTTGTATCTGGTGTGGGTGGGAGTCACACTCCTGCTAAAGTAGATTCCGCTGGGAAGGAATCTCTTTGGCCGAACTTTGGTGACTTCCCCTCTCTGCTATGGCGGGCCCCTGGCTCCTTGCCAGAGTGTCCGAAGGGAGGGGTGGAACTGGCTTGTCTCTGGTCTGACACAATCTCTGGTTTTAGTTCCCAGTTCGCTATTTCGTAAAGGGTTGGTTAGATTCCCTTCACACTGTCTCAGGGGGGGAGCCGTTTGCCGGGTGGGCGGGGCTGTTAGTAGAGCCGGGAGGGCACGGGCTGTCTGCTGGGCCAGGCGAGGACACTTCTCGCTGCGCCGGGCCGCTGGGGGCTGCCTGTAGAGCTGGGCAGCTGCGGCCGCGTGGCTATGAGCCTGGCGGGGGTGGTGGCCGTTCGCAGAGCGAGAGCAGGGCCTCCCTGGGACTGCGGGATGGTGGGTGCCGTCTGCGGGTTCGGGCGGGCCACGCCGCTCTGGGCCGCCGGCCGCTTGCAGAAGCAGCTGGTGGCTGCGGGACTGGACCTCCGCGCCCGCGTGGCCGGCCAAGATCCACTTGTCTGGGACAAACTGACACTTCTAATAAACCTACCAATTCCTGGCAGGTCCCCTCTTAACGGAATTTTGCTAGAAGTTCCTCAGTAGGTAGACTGCCGCTGTTCCAATGGGTCTTTCTGATCCCGTTAATGTGGAGACATTGGAATCGCTGCTTCCTCGCCGGCGGCCATGTTGGATCCGAATTTCTCAGTTCTAATGTGAGTATACAGCACTCGTACCCCAGGGGACACCTCTCACTGGCTAGAGAACAGTGTTGATGTACAGACTCTTTTGCCTTAGGGACTCCATTCACCTCCAGAGTTACTTTGGTCAGCCTGTTCTTCCTGCCTCCCTGCAGTAAGACACTTTCATATATTTATAATCCAGTTAGATTGTTTTATCACACTTAGCATTCCATCCTGACATTTCCCCAGACTTTTAAATGATTTAAAAAATTTGTATATATTAAGGTTCATTCTTTGTGCTGTAAAGTTCAGTATGTTTTGGCAAATACTTAGGGTCAAAATTACATTGTTTCACTGGCTTAAAAAATTATAATTTACTTTTCCTTCCAACCCCTGGAAGCAGCTGATTTTTTTTAACCACTTCTACAATTTGGCCATTTCAGATAGGCTCATTTCACTTATCAGTATGAATTTACTTCATCTTTTTGCAACTTTTTGTTCCACTTTTTATTGATCACTGATTGATAATACATTGCATGGATATACCACTATTTTTAATTCACTCACCTATTACAGAACATCTTGGTGTTTCTAGGTATGTGGATTATAAATGAAGCTGTTGCAAATATTTCTGTGCAAGTTTTTGTGTGGACATAGATCTCAAGTAAACACGCAGGAGCATAAAGTTTTGGCTGTTCTTTCTTTCTTTCTTTCTTTCTTTCTTTCTTTCTTTCTTTCTTTCTTTCTTTCTTGTTGATACTAGAGATTAAACCAGAGTGCTCTATCACCAACCTACATCCTCAGCCCTTTCTATTTTATTTTGAAACAGGTTCTCAAAATAAGAACCTGTCTTTGCTGACATGCTGAAGCTGTCCTTGAACTTGTGATCCTCCTCCCTGTAGCATTTAGCTTTTTAAAGAAACTGCCAGACTATTTTCTAAGATGCCTGCACTCCCACCAGTAATGAATGACAGTTCTCCTTGCTCCACATCCTCACCAGCCATTGGAATTGTCAGATGTTAGGATCATAGACATTCAAGTAGTGCTGGTGTGTAGCGCCATCTCATAATCATGATAGCTTGTAATTCCCTAGTGACAAAGAATTTCGAGCATCTGTTCATATGCTTATTTGTCATCTGTATGTCTCCTTTGATGAGACGTCTGTTCAAATCTTTTGCCTACTTTTAATTGGGTAGTTGGTATTCTTGCATTTGGGTTTTGAGAGTTCTCTGTATATTTTAAATACAAATCCTTTATTATTTGTGGCTTTTGAAAATATATTGTCCCAATCTGTCATATATCTTGATTCTCTCACCAGTTGTCTTTTTCAGAACCAAAGTTTTTACCTTTTTTAAAATTTGTTCTTTCTAGTTATACATTGGAAGAATATATTTTGACATTTATACAAACAGAGAAAAGTTTTTAACTTTAGTAAAGTTTGACTGTTTTTTTTTAATGGATGATACTTTTTGTTTTTGTATTGTTTTGTATGTTTTAAAGGATTTTTATGTAAATGTCTCTGAATAGAAATAATTTTATTATTAATGGAATTTGATCACACCAGATGCCTCATTTAAGTGGAAACTCACAGTTCTTGTCCTGAGAGGCTTATTTAACTTACCATACCCTCGTGATTTATCCACATTGTAGCCTATGACAAGATTTTCTTCTTTCTCAAGGCTGAATAATATTTCATTTGTGTGTACGCTACATTTTGCTCATCCGTTCATTCATCTGTAGACATTTAAGTTGTTTCTACTTCTTGGCTATTGAGAATAATGCTGCTTTGAACAAGGGAATGCAAATATTTCTTCAAAACTCTGCTTTCAATTATTTGGGATAAACATTCAAAAGCAGGATCACTGGGTCTTGAGGTTAGTTTTATTTTTAATTTTTGAGGAACTTCTATCCTGTTCTTTCGTGGCTGCTCCATTTAAAGTTTCTACCAATGGTGCCCAAAGGTTCTGATAGCTCCATATCTTAGTCAACATTTATTTTATTTTTTTTCCCTCCCTCCCTTCCTTCCTTCCTTTCTCTTTCTCTCTCCCTTCCTCTCCCCCACCTTTCCAGTGCTAGAGATGGAACTCAGGGCCTTGAGCATGCTCTACCACTGAGTCCCCCCAACCCCACACACTTACTTTTTTGACAGTAACCACATTAATGAGGATGAAGTGATATTTCTCGGTGGCTTTGATGTGCATTTCTGTGATCACTGAACATCTTATAATATACATGTTGATCATTTATATTAAATTTTCCCTTGGGAAAATTTCTATTCAAGTTTTGCCTCTGTTTTCATTAGGTGATTGGTTTACTTATTTATTTGTTGGTATCTGTTTGTGGAAGTTTCTGTTTTGGATGTCAGTCCCTTATCACGTCTATGGTTCCCTAGGTTGCCTGTTCCTTGTGTTAATTGTGCTCTTTGCCGCACAGAAGTACTAGTTTGATGTAGCCCCATTTTTCTAATTTTGTTTTTGTTACCTGTGTGCTTTTGGCATCATGGTCATTGTTTTGTATTCCCCCCTCCCCGCCCCCCGGTACCAGGGGTTGAACTCAGGGACTCTCAACCACTGAGCCCCATCCCAGCCCTATTTTATGTTTTATTTAGAAACAGGGTCTCACTGAGTTGCCTAGCTCCTTGCTTTTGCTGAGGCTGGCTTTGAACTCATGATCCTCCCACTTCAGCCTCCCCCCCAAGCCACTGGGATTATAGGCATGTGCCAGCGCATCCAGTTTTTTTGTGGTTTTAATTGAGAATTTTGCCCCCCTTTCTTTTCTTTTTTTAATTCATTTTTTATTGGTTGTTCACAACATTACAAAGCTCTTGACATATCATATTTCATACATTAGATTGAAGTGGGTTATGAACCCCCAATTTTACCCCAAATGCAGATTGCAGAATCATGTCGGTTACACATCCACAATTTTACATAATGCCCTATTAGGAATTGTTGTATTCTGCTACCTTTCCTATCCCCTACTATCCCCCTCCCCTCCCCTCCCATCTTCTCTCTCTACCCCATCTACTGTAATTCATTTCTCTCCTTGTTTATTTTCCCATTCCCCTCACAATCTCTTATATGTAATTTTGTATAGCAATGAGGGTCTCCCTTCATTTCCATGCAATTTCCCTTTTCTCTCCCTTTCCCTCCCATCTCATGTCTCTGTTTAATGTTGCTCTTTTCTTCCTACTCTTCCTCCCTGCTCTGTTCATGGTTGCTCTCATTATATCAAAGAAGACATTTGGTATTTGTTTTTTAGGGATTGGCTAGCTTCACTAAGCATAACCTGCTCTAGTGCCATCCATTTCCCTGCAAATTCTATGATTGTGTCATTTTTTATTGCTGCATAGTACTCCATTGTGTATAGATGCCACATTTTTTTTTATCCATTCATCTATTGAAGGGCATCTGGGTTGGTTCCACAGTCTAGCTATTGTGAATTGTGCTGCTATGAACATCGATGTGGCAGTATCCCTGTAGCATGCTCTTTTAAGGTCTTCAGGGAATAGTCCGAGAAGGGCAATAGCAGGGTCAAATGGTGGTTCCATTCCCAGCTTTCCCAGGAATCTCCAAACTGCTTTCCAAATTGGCCGCACCAATTTGCAGTCCCACCAGCAATGTACAAGTGTACCCTTTTCTCCACATCCTCACCAGCACTTGTTGTTTGACTTCATAGTGGCTGCCAATCTTACTGGAGTGAGATGGTATCTTAGGGTGGTTTTGATTTGCATTTCTCGGACTGCTAGAGATGGTGAGCATTTTTTCATGTACTTGTTGATTGATTGTATGTCCTCCTCTGAGAAGTGTCTGTTCAGGTTCTTGGCCCATTTGTTGATTGGGTTATTTGTTATCTTATTGTCTAATTTTTTGAGTTCTTTGTATACTCTGGATATTAGGGCTCTATCTGAAGTGTGAGGAGTAAAAATTTGTTCCCAGGATGTAGGCTCCCTATTTACCTCTCTTATTGTTTCTCTTGCTGAGAAAAAACTTTTTAGTTTAAGTAAGTCCCATTTGTTGATTCTTGTTATTAACTCTTGTGCTATGGGTGTCCTATTAAGGAATTTGGAGCCCGACCCCACAATATGTAGATCGGAGCCAACTTTTTCTTCTATCAGACGCAGAGTCTCTGATTTGATATCAAGCTCCTTGATCCATTTTGAGTTAACTTTTGTGCATGGCGAGAGAAAGGGATTCAGTTTCATTTTGTTGCATATGGATTTCCAGTTTTCCCAACACCATTTGTTGAAGATGCTATCCTTCCTCCATTGCATGCTTTTAGCCCCTTTATCAAATATAAGATAGTTGTAACTTTGTGGATTAGTCTCTGTGTCCTCTATTCTATACCATTGGTCCCCCCTTTCTTTTCTTTTTTTAATTCATTTTTTAAAAAAAATTTTCCCTTCATTTTCTTTCTTTGCATATCAGTTATAATTTTTCCCTCACTTAGGGTTTGTACTGGAGGTTGCAGCATACATTCACCCCCTACCCCAAGCCCCTCTCCATAACCTTGTCCTGCTTCCTGTACCTGGCCACTCCCTCTCATTCCTGGCATCCTTGCCATTCACACAGATGCTCCTTGACTCTCGCTGGTGTCATGTCTCAGGAGACCCAACTTCCACTGAAAGTACTGTCAGTCGAAAATGCATTTCCTACACCTCACCTACCCACCATCGTGGCCCCACCCAGCCTGCCCTCACCGTGCTCAGAAGGCTTGCATAAGCCTCCAGGTGAGTGCAGACACCCACACAAAGCCTGCTTTATGTGGAAGTGTGGAATAGCCTGTGTGGTTTATTGAATACTGAGCTGAAAATGAAAACCGGGATGGCTATAAGAGTTCGCCTTGGCACCATCATAAAATGGAAAAATAATGAGTTGAACTATCCTAAATCAGGGACCATCTGTCTATATAAGCACATATAATAAAATACATGACTATTATTATTTTGAACAAATGGCAGTCCATTAGACCAATAAATAAGAAAAGCAAGCTTTTATTTTACCTTCACTCATTCCTTCTCTAATGCTCTTTACATCTTTATGTAGATTCAAGTTTGTTGCAAGGAATGCTATTGGTGATAAGTGCTCTTTATGTTTTTATGATAAAGTCCTTATTTCTTACTGGGCGTGGTGGCGTGTGCCTGTAATCTCATCGCCTCAGGAGGCTGAGGCAGGAGGATCAGGAGTTCAAAGCCAGTCTCAGAAACTCAGCAAGGCCCTAAGCAACTTAGTGAGACCCTGTCTCTAAATAAAATATAAAGAAGGGTTGGGGATGTGGCTCAGTAATTAAGTGCCCCTAGGTTCAATCCCTGGTACAAAAAAAAAAATCCTGTTTCTTCTTTATTTTTGAAGGACCCTTTCACAGGATGCAGAATCCTAGATAGGTGATTTTTTTCCTTAATACTTTAAATATTTCATTCCATTCTCCTTCTTTGCATGGTTTCTGCTGAGAAGTTGGAGGTAAGTTGTTGTTCCTCTGTAGATGAGATGGTTTTTCCTCTGGCCTCTTTCAAGGTTGATTTTCTTACTTTTTGATTTTCTGCACTTCGAATATGATGGGTCTAAATGCAGGGGGGTTTGGCACCTATCCTGCTTGTGTTCTCTGAACTCTTTGGATCTGTGGTTTGGTGTCTTACCAAATGCCAATTTGAGGAAATTCCCAGTTATTATTGCTTCAAATATTTCTTCTGTTCCTTCCTCTTTCTTCTCTTTCTGATGTCCCCATGACACAATGATATCCATTTGGTTCATGGATTTTTTTCCTGGTCTTTTTTCTCTTTGCTTTTCTATTTTGGAAGTTTTTATTGCTCTCTTAAGCTCAGGGACTCTTTCCTTGGCTGTGTCCAGTATAACAACGAGCCCATCAAAGGTGTTCTTTATTTCTATCCCAGTGCTTTTAATCTCTAGCCTTTCTTTTTGGTTCTTTCTTAGAGTACCCACCTCTCTGCTTACATTGCCCATCCACTTTTGCATGATGTCTACTTGGTCCGTTGGAGCCCTTAGCATAATGATCTTTTCAAAATGTGTCTTCTAGTATGCCTTGTAGTTCTCTTGATAGGTGGACGTGATGTAGTGGGTAAAAGGAAATGTTGCAAGTAGGCTTCAGTGCGTGGTACTGAGGTGTGGGGAGAGAGAAAACATTCTGTAGTCCTATGATTAGGTCTCAGTGTTTAGTGAGACTATGCCCAGGACTGTGAATTTCAAAAGTGCTTCACAGTCCCCCACCTACACTTGGATGAGGTGGGATGAATGGGTCAGCTAAGTTCTGATAAAACCTCCCTATTTTAGGCTCTGGTAAAACAGCTTCTCCTGAGGACAAGCCTTGTTAAGAAGAACACAGTGCTCTGGTGTATTGCAGAATGGTCCCTTTCCCCCTTTTCCTGCTGGAAACATAAGGGGACTTTTCTCTGATATTCCCTGTGAGAACCTGGTAGAGATCCTGAGGTAAAACTCACAAAAGTGTGGTCATCCTGCAAGGCCTGGGCCACCCTGGAGCTTCTAACTCTCAGACATGTTCATGTTGAGCCTGCAGCAATTTGTCAGTTATAGTTTGGTTTTCCTACCCTGGCACTAGTTCCTGTGGTGGTTTGTGCTAGTGGGTTTCTGCTCCAGTAAATCATGACTCTCTATATTAGCATTTGCCTCTCAAATTTGGTGGGTAGAAGCTGATCCTGTCACCTCACTTCTCCGATGGGTCTGAGAAGAATTATTGATTTTTAACTTTGTTCATCATTTTAGTCACTGCAGTGAATAAAAGATCTAACATGAACATCTTTAAAGGAGGAAAAGTTTATTTGGGAGCTCAGGGTTTCAGAGGTCTTGGTCCTTAGAAGGCCAGCTCTGTTCCTTGGGGCTCAAGGTGAGGTAGAACAACATAGTAGAAGAGTGTGGCAGAGGGAAGCAGCTCACATGATGATCAGAAAGCAGAGAGAGAGAGATTCCGTTTGCCAGACACCCTAAAGCCAAACCCCCAATGCCCACCTCCTCCAGCCACACCCTATCACCCACCTCCAGTCACCACTCAGTTAATCCCATCAGGGGGTTAATTCACTGGTTGGATGAAGGCTCTCATAACCCAATCATTTCCTCCAAACCTTCTTGCATTGTCTCACACGTGAGCTTTTGGGGGACACCTCACATCCAAACCATACATTCATTTTTATCAGTTAGGACCAAATGGCAACTCCCCAGCTCCTTATATGTTATACCAGAAACCAGAAGTGTATGGTAATTTTTCCATCTTGGCATTCACAAAAGTCTGGTTCACACTCTCCTTTGATCTTTGTTGAAGTCCTTGAGCAGGTGTCTGTCATTTCTGCCATAGTTTTGGACAACAACTGAAATGTCTGAGAATGAAGCATCGTGTGCCTGCAGTCACCAGATCACGTATCAGCTTTCATGGAGGATGTTTTCATGGATCTGTGGTAGCTCTCAACTGAGGGAGATTTTGCCCTCCAGGAAGCATTTGTGAATGTTTGGAAATGTTTTTGGTTGCCACAACTGGGAAATACCTACCGGCTTCTGGTAGGTAGAGAATGCTACTAAAACTATCCTACCTTGCTCAGGACAGCCCTCAGCAACAAAAAGCTATTCTGCCTCCAAAGGTTAATGGTGCTGATGTTAAAAAAAAAAAAAAATCAAAAAAAACCTCCCAGTTTAACCCTGAGTTTTTTTTCCCTAGTCCCACTTTACCCTTCCCTCCATCTTCAATGTTGGTCATACATTCTTACAAATTTGAAATTCAGTTTTGGTTTGCATCTTTTTTTTTTTTTTTTTTTTTTGGCTTGTTACTTCATTAGAATGCCAGCCAAGAATCAGCCAACATTCTGCTGAGTACCTACAGCTTGCTTTCTCTTGTTACCTTGCTTCATTAATTCTCATCAACCATGCATTGAGCCCTTACCACGCACCTAGTATACTCCTATACTTCACTATAGGGAACAGACTGCTATCCTTGTTTTTGTAGATGAGGGAGCTGAAGCTCAGAGAGGTTAAGTGATATGTCCCAAATTACACAGCTCATTACTGGCTTATCACATAACGAAGCCACCACTTTTCAATAGTATGTAAGCTACCGCTTGGTGTGTTCAGAGAAGCCGCCATAACCTTCAGTTCTGCTGGGACTTGTGGGTGCCCAGATGTTCCAGTTGCCTGAGGTTAGCCCTGGATATCTGCCAAAGGTAGAGAAACTGATGCAGGATTGAGGAGGTGACACCACCACAGCAGAGAGAGGAATTGGAACCCCAATGTTCCAAGTCCCCACCCAGGTGCTCTGCAGGCCTCCCAGAGAGTATGAATGGGTTTTGATGGGGATAATAGTCTCTCCAAATACACTCACTGCTAGCCTTTCCTATTGAGCAATTCAGCTTTCAAATGCTTGGTACATTAGACCAAAGGATGGGTGTTTTGTCTTCTTTTTTCCCCTGCCTTTTTCTTTTTTAGGGAAAGCAATTTGCTCCTTTCTGATTTAGAATGAGATCTGGCAAGTAAGTGCTTGTTCTGCCTCCTTCCCTTGTTCCCCCACTCCCTCCCCACCCTTCAGTTGAAAAAAAGTCTTGGGGGGAGCGAGGGGGAATAAGAACACAGGATCCATGCTAAGCAAAACTATTTGCATAAGCTGTACACTTGGTTCTTAGAGCCCGGGCTGATCTAACCTATGACAAATTCCTCTGTCTCGGCTACCTGCCAGCTGCGTTTTCAGCAGGGCTGGCAAGACAACTGAAGTCTACATTCTGTACTAATTAACAACCTTCAGGGGAGAAGACCACCAATTGCAATGCCAGCACACTTCGCTTGTTAAAGGAGACAGGGGGCCTTGTTGGACAAGACCCAGGCTTTTTTTCTTTGGGTGGTGGGCGGGTAAGCAGACCAGGAAGGGTGAGGGGTGGGCTGAGGGTGGGGGGGGGGATGCAGTAAATAGACCAAAAAGACGAACTTCAAGTTGTAGGAAGAGTCGGGAAGGATCTCACATGCCAGAACACAGTAATGAACCTTGGGCGTCTGCAAGGCAACTCTGCAGCCCTTAGGAAAGGGCTTGGGGGATGAGGGACTGTCTCCTGCTGACCTGAGGGCTGCATGTGCGTTACCCTAGGTAGCCCTGACCAGCGACATCAGGGCTGCCTTATCTGTTGACTTCATGGTGGGAATGGCGCTGGAGCCTGCCAGCCACACCCAGAGTGCAGATAATCATCAGCATCGGTAGCACCCTCTTCTGGGTGCAAAGATCAGACATGCATCTGTACAAGCCACACAGGGAGAAAAGCTCTTCCACCTGGATCCCACTGATTTTGCTTTTCTTTACTGCCATGGGGTGGAGTGGAGATGGTAAGAGGACATTCTTAAAGAACAATTGTGGTGGGCAAAGAGCCACCCATGATCTCACCACAGAAGCCAGCTGCTTGTTCTGTGTGCTGTTGGACCTTGGACTGTCTTGGGCCTCTTTGAATGACCTTGGGTACCCATTCTTCTTTCTTCTTTACCTAGATGGAGAAGGTCTTCAAGTAGAACACATGAGAACTTGAAGGGACTCCTAAATGTCATATCACTGACCCTCCTGGCTCCAGGAACTGTTCAGTAGAAACTAACCCCCCCCCATGGATGGTGACACAGTAGGTCTTTAGGGAGTGACATGGGTCCCCCACATCCTCCTTTTCCCAGTCCTATGTTCAAGGTGTAGGAAATCTGTCCATGGAGAGGATGCAGGCAAGTGCTCCTGGTGGATGCTCCTCCCCCAGGACCTCCTCCCACCTGCTCCACAGTGACCCTCCAGTAGGAAGAACTGAGCCTTGTGCCTTCTCTTCCCATTCAGCCCTCAGCACCCCAATCACCAGAACCCCTGGCTTGGAACTAGTGTCTTTCTTTCAGGCATATCCATTTGGACAGGGAGAGGTAAAAGGGTGGGGGGCAATGGTCCTTCCCCAAAGGAGGAGCTGGGAGTAGAAAGACGGGGTGCCCCTCTGCTCACCCCAGACCCTACAGGCCCCAGCCACCCCTGTATCACCAGCCCCATGCTTCATTAAGGGAGCACAATGTGTCCCCATGGTCGCCTGCCAGCCGGGATGTCCTGTGTGACAGCAGATGCAAAGAGAATGAACAGGCGGCTGAAAGGGCTGGGGACAAAAAGAGCACATTGTCCAGGGCTCTGAAAAGGCTGCCTGAGAGGGGACATATGCATCTGAAAAAAATACCCCAGTGGGTCTCCCCCCTGCTGGCCTCAGCCCGCCCTCACCCAAACCTTCAACTGATACTGCACAATGATGTCTCCAAGCCAGGCAGGGCCAGACCAGCTCTGGGCTAAGCACAGGCATGGGACTAGGGGATGAGTGTGGAGGGAAGAGTCTCAGAGACACAGGTGCTCCCAAGGGAAATCTTTCTCCCTGTGCCTTGTCTGCTGTCAAAGTATCATGTCATTGAATTACAGGCATCCTTAGAAAGACCCAGCCAAACCCCTTTATTTAACAGGTGCAAAGACTGAGGCTCAGGATGGATGACCTGCCACAGGTGGAAAGTAGAAGCAGGCAATTCATGAACGAGTAGATGCCTCATCTACAGGTCCAGGACACATTGGGGTGACAAAGCTATATATCCAGAAGTAGATGATGGAATTTCCAAAGGGTTTGATATTTTTGCTGGACCTCCCATCTTCTGCTCTGTCAAGGCCTGGGACCAAAACCCAAGTTGGAAAGTGATGGGTCACATCCATAAAAATCCCAAGGCTTGGTTGGATTTTTGCAAGGCTGGGTGCCAAGAAATTGAAAAAGGAAAAGGCGACTTATAAACAAGTTGTTATTTTCTGAGAAATGACTGCATGCAAAAGGAAAGCACCCGGGTTTGTGAATCAAATCGAAAAGTCCAAGTTCTTTGCTCTGTTTTGTGAATTTGGGCATTTCATGAAGCCTCCCACAAACCTCAGCTCCAATAGTAGAAAATCGGGGCTAATACCAATGCATTGGCTAATGTCCTCGCCAATACCAATTCTGGTACTGACACTAATGTTAGCAATATCTACCCCACCATACCCACAGGGCCACTTGAGGCTTGAATGAGACACCATGGGTGAAAGAAAGCTCTTTGTACACAATGGAGCACTGTGGAAACGAGAATATTATTTTTCACACTGAAAAGGTTGTGAGGGAGCTGTCATTGCCCGTGAGCACATTCTTTTGTGAGGTATTTCCTAAATCAGCAATTGCTTCTTGACTTTTAGGAGGAGGGGAGACAGATGTGATGGGAGTCAAGGTTCTTTCTCAAATCAACTGTAAAATTGATGATGCTTCCTTTTAACCATAATGAGCCAAGGGGTTTTCTAGAAAAGAACGTCTCCCCGTCCAGGAAGGAGTCAGCAGGATCACTCCCCCTTTAGCCTGTCTCCAGTGAGTTTTCTGACATGAGAAAGTTCCCCCTCCACCTGGGGCTGCTTCCTCTTTCCTCCTCAGCTCCTCCCAAGGTACACTTAAGTGGACCCCACAGGCTTAGACTGCATCTCCCAGGGAAATGAGCTCACCGGCTGGGAGCCAGTAGAATCGGGGAAATCTGTGTGGTCTCTCACAACAGCTGTTCAGAATTCCTTTCCCCTGAAAGTTTCCATTCTGTATATGGGGAGGTGGGCGGGGGTGGGGGGGGGCCCGGTAAGCAAGTGGGCAGGCAAAGAAAGAATGTGAGCTCTCCGCCCTGTTTGGAAGCTGTCCTGTTTCTTTGAGATCTCAATGTTTCAGAGATGTCATAAATGAGTTCATTTTGTTCCAGATGTATGGCACTCAGATCTCCCATCTGGATTATACACACTGTGTTGCCATGACAACACATACACATACACACACGTGCACGTATACACACACACACACATACACGCACACACTCACACACGCACACACTCACACACACACATACTAGTGTCCCTCACAGTGCTCGCCTTGGAGAGGAAAGAAGGGGATTACAAGAAATACCTTCACAATTTCGCATTGTAAAGTTGGGTAACCCATGGGAGGTCTGATCAATGCCACTGCCTGCTGCCCGGTACCCGAAGAAGAGAGATCTCCCTTTGGACTGGGCTGGCCAGAAGAGGCCTTGTGCAAGGGGTGGAACTTGAGCTGACTGAGGAATAGGATAAAACTGGACAGAAAGGCAAAGGCTGGGTATCCTAAACAGGGAGCCCCGGGGGAATGAGAGTGGAGAAGCAGGAGCCCCTTCTTCTCATCCATGTGCATCTATCTACATGTGTCCAGAGCTCTGCTGGGGTGTCCCTGGAGCTGAGAAGGCCAATGAAGACTCAGCTCTTCTCCCCAACTCCAAACAGGATTATGACAAATGTAACCGAGGAAGATTCCGGAAACTTCAGTAAGTTACTTGGAGAATTATGACCCTGGTTACCAACAAATCTTTCCTCATATTTGCTTTTATTCCTTTTGGCAGCCTGGTGTCCACAATCTGAAAGCAAATCTTAAACTTAGGGAACTCCAGGCCCCAGTGAGTTCCTATCGGACACAGGGACCTCACCCGACAAACACTACTGACACGATTATGTGCCAGGCTCCCTGTCAGGCACTGAGAACCCAGAAGTAAATTAAGGCACTCATGGCAGAGCAAGCAATGAAAGACGAATGTGAAAACACTTATTACAAAATATAGGCAAAAAATTCACAAGAAAAAGTTGCTAACTCTTGCTTGAAGCTTGGGAAATGTTAAAGAAACTTTCTTGGAGGAGCTTGTGGTTGCATGGGCTTTGAAGGACGGATAGGGGTTTGCCAGGTAGGCAGACAAGGAAATGGCATTCCAGGGACAGGAGTCAGTAGGTGGAAATGCATGAAGAGGTGATGAGCAATCCTTTATTTCCTCCAGGATCCTGCTCTCACATTTAACATGGGATCGATTAAAATATGTTCAAAGGTTAAAAAATAAAGATAGAAATGGCCCAGCTCTTCACAGAACTGTCCAGGGGGTTTGAAAATCTTGAGGGTGGCCAGCTCAGAGCATCTCAGGCTTATGATGAATGAGAAAGTTTTGAGCAGAGAGCCCAGAATACTGAGGGCATTTGGTCATTGTTACGGTTTGGATGTGAGGTGTTCCCCAAAAGCTCATGTGTGAGATGATGCAAGAAGGTTCAGAGGAGAAATGATTGGGTTGTGAGAATATTAACCCAATCAGTAAATTAATTCCCTGATAGGGATTAACTGAGTGGTAACTGAAGTGGGAGGTTGTGGCTAGAGGAGGTGGGTCATTGAGGGCATATATTTTGTATCTGGCAAATAGATATTCATTCATATTCTCTCTCTCTCTCTCTCTCTCTCTCTCTCTCTCTCTCTCTCTCTCTCTCTCTCTCTCTCTCTCCCCGCTGGCTGTCTATGGACTGAGACCTCTGAAATGGTGAGCCCCTAAATGACCTTTTCCTCCTTTACAATTGTTCTGATCAGGTCTTGTAATCACAGCAACTAAAAAGCTGAATAAAGTACCTTCCATCTTTGCTATCCCCCAGATCTCAGGATAGAGTGGTGGTGTAGGTGCATAAGGCTAGCAGAGAAAAAGGGGACATTTTTCTGGGATGGTGGCAAGTATCTTATACTGTTGGATGATTGGAAAGCTATCCTGGGAATCTCTGTGTTTTGTGTTGTCATTTTCTTTTACTGGGGGCATTATAAACTCCTCATTGACCTTTGCTTTATCCCTCTAAAACTAAAAGAAAAGACATTTTATTATGCAGAAGAGAATCTAGGGCACAGGAACAAGAATTCTTGTACCACTTATAGGACTCTGAGAACTAGGGCAAGATAAGACAGGGACTCCTAATAGACAGTTCAATCTAACTCATCCTGAGTTCTCTCCTTGATCTAGAATCATGTACTGTCTCTAAGGAGAGCAGGCTATTTTCTCACTGTAAGACTGTTGAGCTAATTACAGTTTCTTCCCTCTTTTATGTGATCAGACAGGAAGAGCAATAATGTGAATAGTAGCCTTCTACTAGGTTAAATAAACAAGCTTTCATTGTGTTAGGCCTTTCTAAAAATAAGATTTAGCTGCCACCACAGCTACTGCTTATGATTGTGCAGGGTTTATTTAGACTATCAGGCGAATGCCATCCACAGATTTGGGCAGTGCACAATCTGTGTAACTCTTCCCCACGGCCCTGCCTTCAGGCAGCTCAGAGTCTAATTGGGGGGGGGGGGGTAGTTAAATGAACAATCCAGTCTCTTCAGCATCACTCCCGTACATCCAAAGAGCACGGAGAAGAATACCAGCACCTCTTTGCTGGAGGTGGAGAAGACAACCCAAGTGCCCTTCCAGCTAAGGATTAAGCTACAGAAAGCCAGTCCCTAAGCAGAGCAGTAAAGGGGCATTCTGGGCAAAGGGGTTAAGTGCATGGGGAACAGGTCACTGGTAGGAAAGCGGGCATGAGGGGAGTGGGGTTGGTGGAGTCAGCTCCTCATATTCTCAGCCCACACTGGTGATGGCTGGACAGGCGCCTCCCAGGAATCTCCTGGTCTGGGGAGCTCAGGGCTGTCCAGGAAGGAAAGGTCCCCAGAGACGGGCATGTCCAATGCAGAAGGACATGAAGAGATGATTGTTTTTTTAAGGCCAAGCCCCAAGCCTCAGCCCCACAGTACGTCAGTGTGCAGAAGTGAGGCCAACAATCCTCCGCCTGTTTGCCTGGGCCGGGGACAGGAGACTTTCTGGAGGTAAGGAGAGAGCGAGGCTCTTTCCAGAGGCTCCAGTCTCTGTTTGTACAGACAGCATGGAATCTGTTCAAGCCATGATCTTGTGGCATTCGCTGTTCCCTCCAGGAAAATCCATGCCATGTGAGGAATGGGTGGGCGTGGTCTGCCAGAGGCGAGGGCAGGCAGACCGGGCTCTTGCCCATCCAGGGGCCAGAGAGAGTCAAAGACCTTTTAGCTTAATCTCAAGCTTGAGGTAGAGACAATCCTCAGGGTGCAAGAGGGGAGAAAGAACACTTTTGGAGACCACCCCTTTCTCAAGAAAATGCTCCAAAGACAAAAAAAAAAAAAAAAAAAATCTCCACCGTGAGCCAGATCAGTCTCCTGGGCACTAGGTTACAGAGGGGAGAATCCAGTGTGTCTGCTTACAGTTCTTTCTCTTACCACCTTGGGGAGAAGAATGTAGAAAGTACTAATAACCTCAAGCCACAGGCCAAAGTGGCCAGCCCTCTGGGCCAGTGCCGTCTTGTTAAAACTAGACTGGGTATATGGTCACTGTCCCAGAAGCTCAAACTGTGCTTTGCCTGTGAGTATGATGTAAATCCTCTCTGTGTGTTAAGATTCATCACTATCTCCTCCAGTGTCCCCAGCTCGCCACCCCTGTGGTGCAGGGCTTCCAGCCTGCAGAGCCCACAGATGCCCTCCCTTCCCTGTCTAGTGAATAGGCAGCCTCCCCAACGCCCTGACACCCATGCAGGGGGCCCCATCCCCCCCTCCTCTCCACATGCCTGCATGTGTATAGCTTGGTCTTCTTAGTATAAATAAAATTAAATTTATAAAATAAAATACAGGGGGTTGGGCATCTTACGGATCTCTTGGGGACAGGAACAAATCCCCCAGAGTGCATCTTGCTGTGCTTGGCGTGTCCTTTGGGTGCTTGCTGGCAGGAGGGAAAACGAGGGGCAGGAGAGGGAGGTCAGGCAGGTGGGAGAAGGAGAGAGGAGAGGAGAGAAGGAGGGACAAGGTAGTTTTTTTTTTTTAAACTGTCCTGTTTAATAAGATTACTTCCTATTCTCAGAGGCAGATCTTACAGATAATGGCTTCCTATATGAATATAATACATTCCACCTGAAAGAGAGACTCTGTAAGCTGGGAGCGTGCAGAGATGCATGTGCCATGGCATTTCGTATTTGGACACATGAACAATCTTAGATACTTTTAAAAAGGCTCATCGTTATTTCTTTATTTACTTACTGTTGCAGTGATGATTTCCCAAGCATCTACTGAGTCACAGGCCCTTCACTGGACATCAGGGACTCTGTCCAACATGGAACCTGATGTGGGTTCTGTCCCCAGTATTTCAAAGTTTACCCGGAAAGGGGAGACAGGAAGTAAAATATCAAATCAAGGTCAGAAGCCAAAGGTGTAGTGAGAGATGAAGGAGGGAGTTTTGCCCCCAGCCTGGAAAGTGGTAAAGTGGGGGTGGCGGCGGGGGGAGGGTGGCTTCTCCACAGAGGGCTGAGGAAGTATTGCAAATCTGCTTGTGTATTGCCAAGGAAGACCTGGAAACTAGAGAGTACCTCTGACTCAGTCCAGTGAGGAAGTGTCTCTAAGTTGGATGAGGGGCACAAACAAAGGACAGATGATATCATAGCCAACAGACATCCAAGGCAAGAGGTGTCACCCCATGTGTTCAGGGCTCTCTGCAAAGGAGAGGGAACCAAGGATGCCATGATTTGGGGAGAGATTTTGGAAAGGCTTCAGTACCCATCAAAGAATTTATTGTTATCTCATCACTGATCTAGCATATTCCAATGAATTGTCACCAATCCCCCAACTTCAGTTTCTACCTGGCCTTTGCTGTCCTCTAGGGTATTCCAAGGTTGATCTTTGTGCATATTATTGATCATATTATTGCTCTTCTTACAAACTTTCAGCAGTTCCACTGAGAACGAAAAAAAAAAAAAATTTAGATGGGCATTCAAAGTCATGATAACTGCCTTTCCCATTTCAACAAGCCGTCCGAGTGATTTTGGATGCATATGAAGGTTGAGAATTATTCCCATATGGTTTATCTCTTCTACAAAGGACGTATGGACTTCCAGGGCAAGAGCCCTTCCAAATACATCCACGTCACTCCTCAGCTCAGAGTCCTGTTTATGGCAGGTGGTCAAGAAAATGTGGAAAGGTAGAATGTGTTCGGTTCCAAGGCTGCTTGTCAAGTGGCATGCTGGCCACCGTGGGGAATAGAAGTATATGTGTTACTAGGTGCATTTGTTTAGAATCTATTGGGAGACAAATCAAGACATGGGGCAAGTGACCATCACCAAGCACTAATCTGCAGGATGCAGTTACAACAACACAACATGAAGAGCGGGGAGAAGCTGGATAGTTTAATTTCATGTCCTTAAGTGACTGGACTCTTTCTTCATGGGTGCAGGTTTTATTTTTCATCTGACTAGGAATAAAGCAACCAGCAAATAGAAGAGGTGGATAACCAAATCAGCAACCTACGATTACTTATAAAATAGCTAACATATTTTGAGGCCCCAAGATGTGGCATATACTAGTCTAAGCAACATGTATTATTTATCCTCAGGGCAACTCAGTGATTGACAAGGAAAGACAGCAAAAAACTGGGGGAAATCTGTTCAGAAGTTATTGCAACATGCTAGGTAACCCAACAAGAAAATGTTATTAATTAATTTTACAAAGATGGAAACTGTAACAGAGAAGTTAGGCAGATCCTACTGCTGGGAAGTGCAGGGTCAGGTTGGAATCCCTCTGTGTACTCTGGTGGTTGAGAAAGGAGAGTTAGGACCTTGGCACCTTGAGGTGATCTCAACGGGGCAGAATGGGGCTTTAGACCAAACAGGGAAGCTGTTGGTGGCTTCAGCAATGTCCTCACTGCTGGGTGGCTGTGGCTCCTCATTTGCCTTTTGTGAGCTTTTTGGCTTCGTGTTTAGCTTGCCTTCTCACCTACATGAGCAAACCCTCTTTACCCACTTGGCTTTAATATTTCCATCATCTTCCTGCCCCCAGAGAAATCACTGGCACATCTTGGGATGGTAGACTGATATCTTGTGGCCCTCTTCTCCTGAGCCCTGGGCTTGATCTCTCCCCTAATACAATGAGCATTCATGAATCTCTCCTTCACCCTAGAACATTCTTTTCATTTTCACCCCATAAAGCATGGAACAACTAGATCAGATCAGAGAATTTTTACCACTTGATTTTAAAAATAGACACACAGAGAATGAGTTTAATGTGATCTCACAGGATCTGTGTTGCTTTTGGGTGTCTCTCAACAGTTCAGTCGTATGCTGTCTCTGACTTACTGTGTGACCCTGGGGCCAGCCACTTGCCCTCTCTGTGTCTCAGTCTCCCGTGGTGGGGATCATAATATCTACCGCCCAGCAGTGCTTGGAGCATGAATGAATTATTATCCTGAACGCCCTCTGAGCTTCTGGGACAAAGGTGCTATGTTAATACACAGTCTCCCTCTTCTTCTTCTTCTCATTAGTATTATTCAAACCCAGATGGCATTATTATTGTTGTTGATTGACAGCCCTGCCTAGCCCCATTCACGGGTGTCAGAGAGCCAGGCGGTAGTTAACACAAGCAAAAACCATGTTTAAAACAAAGCCCAAGGAACACTCCAATAGTGTGTGCCTTGGGTCGCTATTAAAGCCAGAGCAGCTGCGGTGGCAACACGGAGGGACAGGGCAAGGAAATGCATCCCGGAGCACAAAGAGGGGAAAGTGGGTCTTGACACTGATCATATAATCGTGCTGGGCTTTTATAGACACTGGGAGGCCTCAGACAGAATAAATGCTTGAACTTTATCCACGGTTTACAGGCAGCGGCTGTAGAGGTCTTTGTTGCTGTTGCTGCCATGTTAATGACCCAGCTTGGGGTGCCGCCGCTGCCCGCCGCTTCTTCCAAAGAAAACAAATCAAAGTGAGTAACTCGATGTCCGGCAATGAGTTTTCCATTATATAAAAATAAGTATAAATCTATGCAGTTGGGCAGCCACGCTGCAGTGGTGGAGACTTGGTAAGGGGTCAAGGTGGCTAGACACTTTGAACCCCACAGACCAGCACATCAAAAAGAGGCCCCTTGGCTTTGTTGATTTCAGAATAAACAGATTAGAAAACGCATCCAAGTAGTCTCTGGCTCTGTGAATGATATCTGCAGCTCGGGAGAGTGAGCAGAGAGGCAGGTGGGGAGGGAGAACTGGGGGCCCGACCGGCTCACCACTACCTTCCCCTCTGTCTACCTTGACCTTTGCCACACGGAGACCTCACCCTTCAGCCACAGGGGCATGCCTTGAAACATGAGAGGAGTTTCCTCAAAGTGGCATCGTGGTAGAGAGGCTTGGAGGTTTAGAAAACTAAGTGCCCAGGACTATTCTGATCATCATAGCAGAACGTGGTAGTTCCTGGTGGCTGCCGAAGCCGAAGAGTGGAGGCAGCTCAACTTTAGTGGGGACTTGTGCAAATGGATGAAGCAGGAACTCCTAGGATATGGAGAAATTCGAGCAATGGGGGATTGGAGCGTAGAGAGGACACATGGAAATATGGCAAACAGGAAGTGAAGGAAGGAAGCAGGGACACTGGAGTAAGAGAGAATGCTGGGGGAGCGTGTCCCTGGATGGGGGATGGTTTGCTGGTACATGAAGAAAGTAACAGGGACAGAGTTAGTATCACCTCTGGAGTCCAGGAAGGGAGACCTGGAGGGGAGATGGTTCCTGATGGTGCTAATTATGGGGTTCCAACTCCTAAGATTCAGCAAGAAGAACCCAACATGCTGCCCAGTGGATCAGGAAGCTAAGACAGGAGTATAGTAAGTTCAAAGCCAGCCTCAGCAACTTAGTAAGACCCTGTCTCAAAATTTTAAAAATTAAAAATAAATTAAAAGGGGCTGGGGTAGTGGCTCAGTGGTAGAGCGCTTGCCTAGTATGCACTGGGTTCAATTCTCAGCACCACATACAAATAAATAAAATAAAGGTCCATCAACAACTAAAAAATATTTTAAAAAATAAAATAAATTTAAAAACCATGAGCTGGGGATGGGCTCAGTGGCTAAGCATCCCTGGGTTGAATCCCTGGTACAAAAACAAAACAAAACTACAACATCAAAAAACCACAGAAGTTACCAATCCCAGCAAATGTTTTTCTTACCCAAACACTTTGATTTTTTTTAATCTATAGTTTTTCATAGTGGCTTCTTCACCAAACCTCTCCTTCTCGTTGGACCCCTCCTGATTACTTTATTATTATTATTATTATTATTATTATTATTATTATTATTTATTTTGCCACCAGGTGAGCATCCACCCAGTCTCTCATTCACTCAGTCGACAGTACCGAACTCCTTTCATTCCTGTCTGGAAACTATGCAAGCACGCTGGAGTAGTTGAGCAGAAGCATGAAAACCAAAGGGAAATTACATGGTAGGGCTGGGGTCGTGGCTCAGTGGCAGAGCACACACCTAGCACATGGGAGGCTCTGGGTTCAAGCCTCAGCACCACATAAAAATAAATAAATAAAAATAAAGGTATTGTATCCAACTACAACAAAAAAAATATTAAAAAAAAAAAAGAAGAAATTACCTGGTAAAAAGGAGAAAGAGTCTAATAGGAGGAAAGACCATGTTTGGAGGCACAGGAGTCAGACGGATAAAAGAGAAAGGACAGAGCGAGAGCCAGATAATGCAAAACCAGTGAGAAGCAGGGCAAGCTCCAGGAATGACACGTGGCTGGAGAAGTTGGAGGAGAGAGTGAGAGAGAGATGAGGCTGTCAAGCTAACAGGGACTGCTCAAAAAAGACCGCTGAACCACCTTGAGGCGTGTGGACCCACCCTGGTGACTCTGAGCATGGGGATGGGTCAGGGATAAGACCGGATTCCAGGAAGCTCACTTGGGTTGAGGGTGAAGGACAGAGGGGGTGGGTTGGAGGGTGGGGTGTGGGGGGTGTGGATGGAGAGACCACATGGGTGGAAGGTGATTGCTATTCCCAGGGCAGGAATGAACAAAGCTGAAAGGGAGCAAAGAAGACACATGTACCACCTAAAATGATAGAGTTGGAAAGAGGAAGCTGTGGAAGTTCAAGGAAAGGAAGCCTTGCAAACCCCACCAGGTCTAATTTAGCTTCCCGACTCACTGTCCAGAGCTCTTCTTTAAGTATGCTCCAGAGGTCTCTCTTCCAAGCCCCACCTGTGAAGTCTCCCCAGCCCATCCTTCCTCCCACACACAAATTGCCATGGCACTAACTACTTTTCTCTCTAATATCTTCAAATTCTTTCCTCTCCAAATCTCCTATTCATCTTCCTTCAATCCCATGTTTGCTGCGTCTTGACACCACAGTGGGAGGTGGGGCTTGTTTCTTGTTACAGGTGATGAACTGGCTGGCAGAAGACTCTTGCTACAAGGGCTGCTGGGGAGGAAGAGGCGAAAGAGTATTCTGCGAGGCAGGATCAGGGAGATTTGGGCTGGGAAGGAGAGAGACCTAGAGAGATAAGATCAAGGGTAGATTTAGGGTAGAAATAAAGTTAAATTGGTCATGTTTGTTCACTGAAATTGTGATTTGGGAAAAGAGTTAATGAGGACCCTGAAAAACTTCACATAGCATTGTCCTAATTTTCAGATAGATAGATAATTGATAGATGATTGATAGATACAGATGTAGATTTTGCTTTTAGTATGGAAGAGAATCTAATTTCTAAGGGGGCTAGAGGAAATCTGCCCTTCTCCCTGCTCATTCCTGTCTACCATATTCTTTCTGGAGAGTTGAGGAATAGACTCCTTCTTGTTCCTGAACCTTCTGGAAAGTCGAAGTCTTAAACCTGAGATTGTTCTGTGATGTGTGGAAGTTGTACGGGTTTCAGGTAGTGAAGCTGCAATTCTTATTGGGAATAAGGTACAAATTTAACCTGTGGTGGGAAGGGAGCTTCTCCATACAGGGACTGAGTAGCCATTTTGTTATCATGGTACTTTGTACTGTGGCTATCCGATGATGTAAAGCATGCTCTCCCGTTACCCTATGCTGACTTCCAACCGGTTAGGAAAGGGTGAAGGGTGAGATGAGGATGCATATATCACACTCATCCTGTCATCCTATGGAGTTCCATTTCTTCCCCTAGGGCCCTAGTTCTTAAGAGTGGGCCCGGACTTTCAGAAACTCTTTAACTCTTACTGTCCTTGTTTATTTTGTTATCTCTGAAGCTGTGGTGTTCAATATGGTAGCCACTGCCACATGTGGCTAGTCTGAATTAAGCTGGGCTATAACATACACAACAGATTTTAAAGACAATATGAAAAAAGTAAAGTATCTAATTCATTACCTCTATATTGATTGCACTGTTAAATGATATTTTAACTGCATTGGTTTAATAAAAATATTTAAATTAATTTCACCATTTTTTTAAAGTGATGCTGGGAATGAAACCCAGGGCTCATACATGCTAAGCACAAATTCTACCACTAAGCCACACCCTCAACCTCACCTATTTTGTTTTAATTAATTTTAATGTGGCTGCCAGAGACTTTAAAATCACTTAGCTGTCATGTATACATTTCTGTGGAACACAGCTGCTCTAGAACTTCACATTGTGTCCTGTGTATAATAGCTGCTCCAAAGTGTGACTTGAAAGGAAATTAAACAAAACTAAATGTGCTACATTCATGTGTCTAAGAGCCATGATGGATACATTTTCTTTAAGTTATATTTCTTTCTCTTACTGGTTATTTTTGTTCTCTTTTTCAAACTCCACCAGGTCTAATTTAGCTTCCTGACTCACTTTCCATACTTGTTTGGCATAAAAGTATTAAGATAGTAAGCCAAGGTACGTGGTCTTAGCTGCTCAGGGGGGCTGAGGAAGAAGAATTTCAAGTTCAAGGCCAGCCTGAGCATCACAATGAGACCTCTGTATCAAAAAAAATGCAAAAAAAAATAAAAAAAAATTCTAGATATTCTAGTCTTTTTAAAAAGTTGTTGATGGACCTTTATTTTATTCATTTATTTATATGTGGTGCTGAGAATCCAACCCAGCGCCTCACACATGCTAGGCAAGTGCTCTACCACTGAGCCACAAAAAAAAAAAAAAAAAAAAAAAAAAAAAAAAAAAAAAAGCTGCATGTTCCCCCTTCTTCCCTTCTTTATCCTATTCTTTGGGATGTACTGCAATCTTCAATCATGGTAAGCTGGTTGATTCTTGTTACAGTTTAGATATGAGGTTCCCCCCAAAAGCTAATGTTTGAGATAATGTAAGAATTTCCAGAGGTGAGATGGTTAGTGTAACCTAGTTAGTGTAACCACTGATATGAATTAACTGGGTGGTAACTACAGGCATGGCTGGAGGAGGTAGTTCTCTAGAGGCATGTCTTTGGGGTTTATGTTTTGTCCCTGGTGAGCAGAGTTCTCCCTCTGCTTCCTGATATTACACCCCACCCCCAACACACACACACACACACACCATGAGGGGAGCCGCTTTCCTCTTCTGGGCTGTTCGGTCATGATTTGCTGCTTCACCTCAGGCCCAGAACTATGGAGTCAGTGGACCATGAACTGAACCTCTGAAATCATAAGCCAAAACAACTTTTCCTCCTTTAAGTTGTTCTTATCAGGTCATTTGGTCACAGTAACCCAAACCAAAACAAAACCAAACCTGACTGAAACAGTTCTACAAGGAAAATAGGCAACTTATTAACTTTGGATCTTTCTTAGAGATATTGAAATTGATTCAAAATTTGAAATGGTCTAATTTCATGTGCTCCTTGTTTGTTTTGTTTTGAGTCAGTTTCAATAAGTTGCTTAGGGCCTCGATACGTTGCTGAGACTGTCCTCAAATTTGTAATCCTCCTGCCTTAGCCTCCCAAATCACTGGGATTACAGGCACATGCTACCACACCCAGTTTTGAAATACTGAGGATTTAGCATGGATTCAAAGTCTGTATCTGTAGGAAATATAGTTTTTTTTTAAGGTATTATACCTTTTTTTAAAATTTATTTTTATGTGGTGCTGAGGATCGAACCCAGGGCCTCACACACGCTAGGTGAGCGCTCTACCACTGAGCCACAGCCTCAGCCCTATGAAACAAAGCTTTGAGCTTGAATTAGGAATGTGGCAGGGATGTCACAGTGGGAAGACGAAATCTCACCCAGTTTACATCGCAGGTTATTAGAACACTGTGACAACTATGGAATCAGGAACTAGGCTTCTGAAGTTAAATGAGATTTGCTTTTTATTTCTCTTGCTCACATTTCCCACATGTCACTTTTGCCCAACACATGCCCTGTAGAGGACAGAAGGAGCCCTTCCACAGGGCGACTGCTGGACCAGCTAGGATTGGGCTATGGGGAGGAGCCCCCTGGCCAGGGCTCTGGGAGAAGAGAAGCATAGACAGGCGCCAGAAGGAGGCTGTGGTTTAGAAGTTGTTTGTTAGAACGGATTTAGTTTCTGTCCCTAGCAGAGATACAGATTTGAGATGAATTGTAGACATTTTTGAGAACAAAAATACTACTCAGTTGCATTTCTGTCTTTGCCATAGCTGTGCCAACTGAGCTGGAGGAAAAGAAAGCACAAGTAACTTCCACCAGATGAAAACCCTTTTGTTTCTCCCATGTCACAGAGCCTTCCCTGGGTTCCTGAGGAAGAAATTGTATCCTGAAGGATTCCAAAAAGTTGGACAATCAGGCAAATAGTATTGCTCATACCACATGCAATTTGGTACCATTTCCCTTGACAAATTAATCTTCTCCTTGTCAAGAAGAAACTCAAACTGTCACTCTTCTCCTGAGAAAGAAACCCAAGCTATAGAAAGACAGAGCAGGGTTTTATAGCTGTTAAAATTTTAAGCATACTAAAGCTTGAAGTAATTAAGTTTTTTACCATCATATTTTTAACTTTTCTAAAAATAAAAAAAAAGTAGAGTTCATGTTAACATCCTCCACTCTTTTTCTTAAAGAGAACACAATGCCATGAAATTGAGGAAGGAAATGAGACTGTTTGCCCTGTCTTGCTTTAATAGTTATAAAAACCACACTTTTACCAAAAGTATATGGGGATATTTCAATTGCTTTCATACAGAGTTAGCTTAAAGATCGTGATGTAAGACAAACTTCATGAAAAAAAAATTGTCCACTGCTTCTCCTCATTTCTAAGGATAGTAGATAAATACAGTATGTCAGTGTTAATCAGAGCGTACACTTCAATAAAGAGCATTGACTGTGGAAGTGACAATACGGGAAAAAAAAAACCCACACCACATGATCTCTGTTTCCTCTATGTCACACATCGGTATGATTCATTCATTCATTCCCCTGGTACACTAGTTTCTTGGCTAACTTCTAAACATTTGAATCTGAACAGGACAATGTCTGGCTTCAGGAAACTCTAAGCCCGACTGGGAAGATAAATACTAAAATTCTCAAGTTGATGATGTACCCAGTAGTTTAGTGAGCTTGACTACATTTTCCTTGACAAAATTTCTTGTAGGGGCTGGGGATGTGGCTCAAGCGGTAGCGCGCTCGCCTGGCATGCGTGCGGCCCGGGTTCGATCCTCAGTACCACATACCAACAAAGATGTTGTGTCCGCCGAGAACTAAAAAATAAATATTAAAAAATTCTCTCTCCTCTCTCACTCTCTCTTTAAAAAAAAAAAATTTCTTGTTAAAAAAAAGAGGGGGGGACTAAAAATATAACAATGTCTATTTATCTTATACACAGAGGTGTTTAACAATACTATCTTTGCACAAAGAAGGAATAAATAACTTAACTGGTAGGATCTGGAGCCAACTGCCAACTTCCCTGTTGAAGTGATTTTCCATCAAGGTCTTGAAGCTCCGATGGTGCAGTAGGAGAGCTGCTCCCAAGCAGCTGTCAATCAGTCTCCATCCATGGGAATGTTGTTCCGGGAGCCCCTGCAGATACCAAAATCTGTGAATGTTCAAGTCCCTTCTATAAAACAGTATTTAGAATTTGCAATGTGACCTATGTGCATCCTCCTACAGACTTTACGTCATCTCTAGAGGACTTAAAACATCTAATTCAATGTAATTGCTATGTAAATAGCTGCTATGCTGTGTTGCTTAGGAAATGATGATAAGAAGAATTGTCTGTCCATTTTCAGTACAGACACTGCTTTGTAAAAAAATACTGTTTTCAATCTGAGGTTGGTTGAATTCGTGGAGGTGGGACCTGCGGATTTAGAAGACCAATTGTACACAGAGAAATGGAAACACATTCTGTATTCAGGTTGCAGGCGCTAACTTGATGTGAGTGGAGGGCAGGGTGCCTGGCAGTGGAGTGGGAAGTGAGTCTGAACTGCTAATGATCTTGCATGCCAGCCCTAAGGAGTTTATGTTTTCAGTTTTAGGGAAAAAAATTATATGAAATGGATCTCTGGTCAAGTCAGTCTTCACCCTGCTTTTTCTTTTTTCCCCCTGATGTTGGAGATCAAACCTAGATCCTCACCCATGTTGGGAAAGCCCTCCACCACTAAGCTACAAACCCCAGCCCAATTCCCCTTAAATTTATATTCTGCACATCCTCTGTGCTTAAAGTACAAAACAATGAAAGAAGATAAGAAGGGAAAACAAAAGTAGATTACTTACAAAAGATAAACAATTTGACTGAAGTTATATATATTTTTTCATCAGTAGCAATGAATATGATACAGCCAAACTCAAAAGCAAGAGGAAACATCTTTCTGGATCACTGCAAAGAAGTGAGTGAGGAAGGAACCATGGACTTGCAGAGCTCTGGGTCCAAAGCAGGCAGTGATGGAAAGGAGTCTGGCTCCTTGGGAGTGATGGGAATCAGTGTCTATGCAAGAGATTATAGAACCAGGCTGATGACCATCACCTGGGTCTGGTTCTCTCAGGAGCTCTGGAATGAGGGAGATCTGAGACTCAGCCTTACTCCCCAGGAGCTGATGGGAAGTGAAAAACTGGATCAAAGCCAGCTCTGCGATTGACTCTGTAGTATTCCTATGTCACAGTGGAGCAGGAGCTCCAGAAAACCAGCATAAGATCTGGCTATGACAGAGGCTACAGTGTAATGAGTAAAAACATCCACAAAAACCTGTCAACTGGATACAAGAGCAAAGCAAATGGAACAGAACACAAAGCCTCCCATTCAAACAAAATCTGAGGCAAAGAAGATAATATTAATTCATAATACTTGCAATTGGATTAAAGTTAACAAGTGAAGCAGAGATTATCAAAATGAAAGATCCAACCATATGCAATGGACCAAAAAACACACCTGAAATAAGATCATTCCAAAAAGTTGAAAATAAGAGATAGGAAAAAAAAGATCATTCAAATCAAAAAGACTGCTGAGAAATAATATTAATATTTGACAAACCAGAATTTATGGCCAAAAGAACAAATAGGGAAAAAGAGAGACACTTTCCAAAATGTAGATAGAAAATGAGCACTAAGAAAGACCATCAACAACATCAATAATTCACCCCCATTGCAAATAATTTGATGAAGCAGTATGACAAAGCAAGTTTAAGATGATTAAAAACATGAAACAGAATTATTCAATCCATGGACAATGAAAAAAAAAAGATGTGAAATAAAATAGGGAGAAATTGAATAAGATAAATAGTGTATCAATTATCTTGGGTAGCATCACAAACCACCCCAAAACTTAGTTGCTTGACAAACAAGCCTGCATTAGTTTTTAGGACTGTGAGTCATCTGGAGAGTTCTGATCTGAGTTGGTTTGGCTGGAGCTGGATGGTGCAGGATGGGCTCACTTGCCTGACTGTGGCCTCAGCTGGGGCCATTGGGACAGGCAGGGTCTCTCTCTTTGTGGTCTTGTCCTCTAGGAGGCTAGTCCAGTTTTGTTTACTTGGTGGTAGATGGGTTTTCTGTACCTAAAAGAAAGGACAAGCTCCAAAACACAAGCCCTCCACACACCTGTGTTAGAAGCATATCTGCCAATGTCCACTGGCCTAAGAACATCACATAAACAAGACAGATTAAAGGGTAGAGAGAAATAGACTTCCCTTCTTACGAAGAACATCAAAGTCATATTGCAAAGGGTGTGCATGAAGGTAGGGGGCAAATTTGTGGCAAACAACCACATGAGGATAGGGCAAAGTATCTATAGGAACTCTTGGAGTTTAAGAATATATTCCTGACATAGGAAACACAAGAGACAGGACAAACTCTTGACTAGGGATAGTTTAAGAGATAATTAGTAAATTAGAAGACTACTGTCAAATTCACTCAGATCTAGTATAAAGAAATAAATATAACATTTAAAGGAGACTCTAACACATCTTGAATTTGAGTACCAGAAAAAGGAAAAGAGACTAATGTTGGAGGAACCATTGTTTGACAAGATTGTAGCTTAGAATTCTCCAAAATTAGAGAAAAATATGAGAATTCATTTCAGAAATGTAATTTGAGTACCTAGCAGGATAAAGATATATCCACATCATATTGAAATGGCAGAACATCATCAGTAAAAAGAAAATCCTTAAAGCTACCAAAGGGAAAAGTAGATTACTTACAAAAGATAAACAATTGGACTGAAGTTATATATATTTTTTCATCAGTAGCAATGGAAACCAAGAAGGTGATGGAGTTAGATTTTCAAAGTGCTGAGGAAAACTTATGTCACATTAACTCCCATTCAAGAACAAAGTATGAAATAACAATGTTTTAAATGTAAAAGGCAAAAATTCTTACCACCCATTCATTTTCACTATTTGTGAGAATTTATATTAAGTTACATTTTGGTAAGAAAAAAAAAGAAAGAAGGTAAGATGCACAAAAATTAATATTAAATATAATCATCTGTGGACTACAAAAGAATACTTTCTGTATTTATTTAAAAAGCAGAAGCACAATTATAAGAAATAATAGTAAAATGAAAGATGGACACACTAGATAAGAAATAAATATGACTAGGAAGAGAATAAAAATATTGAAAACATTTAGACTTCTTTATAAAACAGAGTGTATGACTATTAAATATTTAAGAATAAGGATAGTTATTTCAAAAATAGATATGCATGTTAAGGATTTGAATTCAAGCAAAGAAAAAAGTAATTGTAAAAAACTTTATTCAGAGGAAAACAACAACAAAAAAATCTGAAAAGGCAAAGAAGGTAATATTAACTCATAGTACTTATAATTGGATTAAAGTCAAAAAGTTGAAGCAGAGATTATCAAAATGAATGAAAGATCTGATCATATGCAATGGACCAGAAAAACACACCTGAAATAAGATCACTCCCAAAGGTTGAAAATAAGGAACAGGAAAAAAAGATCATTCAAATTCAAAAAGAATGCTGAGAAATAATATTAATATTTGACAAACCGGAATTTATGGCTAAAACTGGAATTTATTGCATACTATATATGCAAACAGAGATATGAAAAATTGTGGTATATATGTGTATTAAGAATTGTAATGCAAAAAAACCCACAAAGTACATGTATAAAGGCATAAATTGGCGTGAACATACTTTATATACAGAGATATGAAAAATCGTGCTCTATATGTGTAATAAGAATTGTAATGCATTCTGCTGCCGTGTATTTGAAAAAAAAAATAAAATCAATAAAAGATAAAAAGGTCTAATTTTATAACTGCCACAATAGTAAACTAATTAAACTCCAAATTTGAAAATTCAATAAATAAATAAATAAATAAAATAAAAGAACAAATAGGGATAAAGAGAGACACTATATAATGATAAAAGGGACCATCCTTCACAATGTGGCCGTTGTGATCTTGCAGCTCCTAACATGGTTTCAAATGATATAAAAGGCAAAAACTGACAGTTTTTTTTATACATAGTAAGAGATTTTTAAAATTCTTCTAATAGAAAATATGAACCAAACAAACCAAAAAAAACCCTATAAGAATAGTTGAAGAAAATATCTATAAATTTATTTACTAGCTTTATATAGAACCCTACCTCACACAAAAAAATTACATTTTTTAAAATGTTAAAACATTTGTAAAATTGGCTATAAGGTAGATTTTAGCAAATTTCAAATAATTTGTATCATACATAGTTTTGATCACTGTACAATTAAATTAGGCACCTACAAGTCTAGGCAAGAGCTTTAAAAACAAGAAGTGAAACAAGGAAAGTGGAAAAAAATTGCATGTATGAAAATTTAAAAATACCTTCATAGTTAACATTTGGGTTCAAGAAGAAATTGTAATGGAAAGTCCAAAATAGTTTAAACTGAGTGGAAATGAAAGGATCACATAAAACATATGATGCAGCTAAAGTGGAATTAAGAGGTATAATTAGAACTTGAGACTCTTGGATAAGGAGAGGGCTGAAAGGGAGATTGATGAACACTCCCACTAGGCAGGGAACAGAGCCATTCACTGTAGCTGCTCCTTTTGGATGCTATACCTGATGTCTTGACTAATGCAATAAGACCAGGAAATTAAGCCGGGCGCTGTGGCACATACCTATAATCCCAGCAGTTTGGGAGGCTAAGGCAGGAGGAGCAAGAGTTCAAAGCCAACCTCAGCAATGGCGAGGCACTAAGCAACTCAGTGAGACCCTGTCTCTAAATAAAATACAAAATAGGGCTGGGAATGTGGCTCAGTGGTCAAGTGCCCCTGAGTTCAATCCCTGGTAACCACCCCCTTCTCCCCCCCAAAAGATCAGGAAAATAAATGATAGATATAAGAATTTAAAAGCAAAAGGAAACTTCCTATTTCCAGATAATATGATAGTCTGTAAAGGATTTCATAAATGACTAGAATTAATCACTAAGTTGAATATTAGCCCAACAAAGAAATCAATAGCCTGTTTATTCACCAATAATGGATAATTAGAAATGTGATTTAAAAAATCTTACTCACAAGAATGTATAAGATGGTTATGAAGAAAATGATGAAATATTGTCAAAGGAAATTTTAAAAAGACCTGACATATTAACTAGGACTTGTTTTTTTTGGTTTTTGTTTTTATTGAACCCAGGGCCTCACACATGCTAGGCAAGAGCCCTATCACTGAGTTATATCTTCAGACTTACTGTATTTTGAGACAGGCTGTCTCTAAGTTTCCCAGGTGGCCTGTGATTACCTTGCCTCAACCTCCCAAATAGCTGGGATTATAAGAGGGCACAACAGCCCCTAGACTCTAATTAAGATCCTTTTCTATGCAAGCAACATATCTA